>NC_134277.1:20242178-20867178 GCF_949628215.1 Phalacrocorax aristotelis
ACCAAGCCCAGAGGCAGAGGCTATTTGGGCTATTGCCAAGGAGAAGTGTCATGGAGGCCCTTTTTTTCCTTCTCTGGGGGCCTACGGAAACTCCAGCTAGACATATTGTACACGACAAGGTTTAATGACCTTTGTTCATAATGGACCCAAGTGTGAATACCCAAGCGCATTCAGGAGAGGCCCAGGACTAAGAGGTAATGTAAAGCCTGAAATAGGGAGGGAACGTTTTCTGGATTGGGAATAGGGTCATTCCTGGGGCAGTGGATGTGTGAAGGTTCATTTTGCACCTGGTATTCTGATTAACAGTGTGGTCAATCTCCTGAACTTTCCAAGCATGAACACCTGCTTCTAGCTTTGCTCAGATCCTAGCCCTTCACAAGACTTTCTCCTTCAGTAATCCAAGAAAATGCATAGGCATCCCATGGCTGTGTCAGAACTGTCCCCAAGAGACTGTCACACCAGGGAGGATTGACCCCAGCTCCCCCATTCCTGAGAGCTCACAGTCAGCTCTTTAGCTGCATTCCTCAACGTGCTTTCAGTCCACGAGTTGTGTCCTCATCCTTCAGTGCTGACTCCTTCTGGAAAGGAAAACATGCATTCTCGTTGTCTCTCTTTGACTCCAGCACCTTCCTTTGCGTTTTCTATGCCCCTTTCCCAACAGCTGTGGAAAATACTTTGTTATCCTTTCCTGTTCCTTCTTCCTATCATAAATTGTGTGGATCCATCTTCTGATCTTCCAAAAATAACACCTAAGCAAAGATGACCTGGCTGTGGGCCACACTTCTACATCCCGTACATCAGTAACATAGCAGCACAGCACAGTCTTTATTTCCAGAACTGAGCAGGCTACTCAAGCATCTCTAATGACTTTTTTTCTTTTTCCTGGTTTCTGTTGCTGACAAGTTTTTCTGGAAGTGACTTTGTAAATGCTGTCAAACTGCGTGCGCAAAGGAGGTGAGCTGGGTGAACACAGCTGATGCCTGCTCTGCCAGCCTCCCTGGAGCCTGCAGGCCATTTCCCCACAGTCACCTCCAGCATGTGCAGATAGCTGCTGACTCAGGTGTGGGCATGGGACTGCGTGTTTGATCATCTCTCTGGCACCAAAGGAAGCAGACTGAGTGTTTGGAACTAGAAGGGTTCAGGCACAAGGTGAGGGTAAGCGCAGTCAATAAAGCCAGAGCCCGGAGGATATTACAAAGGGATTTCTGAGGGGGGAGAGAGGAAGGATGCCACAGACCAAAGAAAAAAAAAAACAACAAAAGAGAAGACAATAAAAGGGACTGCAATAATGGGCATGAATTTCTCTTTCTTCTGCCCCATGGCAACCTGCCAATCCCTTCCACACACATTCCTCAGCGCTACTAAAACCAGTCCCCATGGACACACCTGCCTTGAGACAAATTCTTTTAGTCTTGAAAAAATCTGGGCACTCCTTCAAAAAGAGCTTTGCTTTTAAACTACTTTGCCTTTGTGAATTTTGGCAGCAGCTCACACTTGGAGAGCTTTTGAGAACCCTTTCTGTAATCAGATTTCCCTGCCCTGCCCCGGGGGACTGTGGGCGAATCACTTCCCACAGCTGTCCCTCAGCTTCCTATTCTGTGACATGTGGCTCACCACTACCGCAAAGGGCTGGGGCTAGGCATCATTTATGTGTAAAGAGCTGTGAAATCCATGAGGTTGATGGGGTGCTGAGCATTAGACGACATACTGTGAGGTTAGTGTTACTGCAGCTCATCACTTGGGTATAGCAGGAGGTGGGACAGGTGCAAAAGTATGGTTTAAAACACTTTGCTCCCAGTGCAAAAAGTCATTAAGTGAATTGAAGAGGAGGCAGTTCAGTTGTGTGGTAACAGGACTCATTTCTTCTACACAGTATGACCATGGTTGAAGACCAGAAAATACAAACACTTATGAGTACTAGCTAAGCCCTCACCATCTTGTTCAAAATGAGAAAAAAAAGCAAAACCCAAACTGAGACTTTTTCAGTTGCTTCTCATGCAGGCTGCCTCCTGAGCCATCTCATACTGGAGGTGTTCTTGGGTGGCAAAGTCTGATTTTCGCTCTGAGAAAAGCCTCTCTTCTTCTCTTGTTCCAACCAGAATCAGACTACGTTGTCAACAAGCTTAAAAGAGGATCCAAACGATTTGCAGCATGGTGCAACAAAAAAAAGCATCACTACAGTTCTGTGGATACATGTCTAAAATGATGGGCATTATGGTTTCTGGTGAAAGGAAGGTGAAGCTGCTAGTAATACAGGAGTAACCTGCTCCTTCTTTCCTATTCTCTGTGTGCTCACAAAAAAAGCCATGCTGGCTCCCAAGCAGAGAAGTTGCTGTTAGCAAGCTGCCTTACCTCATTTCTACCTAAAGCTGTCATGGAACAAAGAACATTGGTTCATTTTAGATTGTGTGGCAATATGAAGCACAGGCAGAGATTACAGCTGCCTAATTCCTAACCAAGCCTGTACCACCTTTGCTCTAAGAAAGAGGCCAAGTATTGCTCTTTATGTGCCAGAGTTGCCCTAATTGGCTTAGTGTTGGGTTTAATACCATAGCTGGAAAAACATATGTTAATTTTACCTCCTCTCTTTTGATAATTCACCCCCCTAAGCAATTAAGTACCAAAACAAGTTATAGAAAAAGCAGGGTCTGAAGATCTGGACACTGTTAGGAGCCATGCAGAGTCTAATTCTGGCTTGGCTGCAAATCTAATTTGTAGTCTTGAATAAGTCAATTAAATTCTTCTCATCAAGTCTTCCCTCAGTAAAATTTAGAATAATTACTTGCCTTGTAGAAATGCTGCAAAGACTAAGAAAGTCTTGAAATAGTTCATTTTAAGATGTTAAAATCTCTTAAGAATTATGCAGAAACCTCAGTTAGGATTTATAAAAGGTTATTTGAAAACACAGTGGGATAAAAAGTATCATAATGGAAACTAATTAATGAAATAACAATGTTGAAAAACTTCTCAGATGTGAAGGATAGAAAATAAATCTGCAGTTGCCTGGCAGAGTATATTCAGTTCAGAAAAGCAACTGCTCTTTATTCACTATGGTGGAACAAAGTCAATGCAGATACATGAGGAAATTCTTGTAGCCTACGATACTCTTTAATAGTGTCTTCCATCATTATCAGCCTTTATTATTCAGGATCTTTGGGTCTTGAGCTGGGATCAGTCCTGGTGTGGTTGGTACCACAGACACAGAAGATAATGAAGTTCCCTGCTCCAAATAGCTCATCGTCAGAGGTCCTGAATGTCCAGCAGTTTACATCACACAGGAATAAAACCATAAATGTCAACAGCTTTGTTTATAGACATAAAATCAGTACATGTAAATGCATTGTCATGGGAGATAAACTCAAATACATAATGAGAAATGTCTCATGGATTCCCCTGGCAGATGCATGAAGCACAAGGTAACAGTGGCATCATTATGGCTGGCATAATCCCAGCTGTCAGGGTACACCAGTTGCTTAGATGTGCTCTACGTGCACACTGAGAGATGCAAATTTCAGGGAGGAGGCCAGGAAGAGCAGGGGAACTAAGTGGCTCTGCAGAGCCATAGATGGATCTCCTCTGGTTTTGGCAGCCCAAGATAAAGCACAAATGTATTTGAAGAAAACTTGACCTTAAATTTACAAAGGCAGACATTACTGGAAGAGCACAGGCCAGTGCCATCAGTATGTATGAGACAAAACACAAGGTGGGACCATGCTGTGTTAGATCTTAAAAGTGAAATATAGAAGTTTGAGCTGATATATAGAGAATAAAAAGCCAGCAGAGGGAACAGTAAAACCAAAGACACAGGCAGCTTGCAGTTTTATACATGCAGATCTTGGTACACCCTCAAAATTAATTGTTAATTAATAATAATGCTGTGCTCAAGATATAATTATCTTGTACCCAAATGCACATGGTCCTTCTCCCCCATCTTGTACTGTAAGACAAATAATAGAAAACAAGGCTATCAAACATGCCCTTTTGTAAAGGACTACTGAGGAGTATCCCATTTGATCCATATAATTTTTCACAAGTGATAATGTAATAAAAATATGGATCACTTCAGAAACCCATGCCTTATCCCCACCACACTACTTGAGACCGCTGTGCAACCGGTTCCAGCCACTGTCTGATACAGCAGAGAATGTGAGTCAGACATTGCTAAAAAGGCATCAGAAGAGCTAATTCAAGAAGTTCATACCCATTTCCTCCACTCATTTCTCCTGTATCTACTACCTCCGTCTTGCTCTGCTCAATCCTGCACCACTGGCTGTGTTTTATTAAAAGAGGTGCACACTGCCTGCAACAGGGAGGGCTGGGAGTGATAAGAGGGCTTCTGTTGATTTTGGGTTTTATTCCAAATTGATTACTGACCATACTTACAAAACAAAATTAGTTCCCCTGTTCCTCTACTGATATATACACACAGGTACATGCAGATATTTTAGTGTTATGGTGAAGTGTAAGGGGTGGGATATTCAAGTGTCACTCAATATAGCTACTCCAAACTGAACCACACAAACAGAAACCACACAAACACAGCCACACTGAAAGGTGATGGGCCACTACTCTGATTTTACACACATGGTGGAAGCCAAACCTTCTTCTTTTCCTTGTTTTCATTTGAATAAGCAGAACAAGGTTGCTTAGCTCAGTGTCTGGTTTCTCTGGGGCAGCTGAGTTGTGCTTTATGTTGTTTGCTTGGTGACATATCAGAATAGTGCAGATCAGGTGATGTCCTTGAAGATATGGGTCTGTTCATATGATTATGTACCTGTAATTAACACAGCACAAGCTAAAAACTGGAGCCTTACAGGACTCTTTCCTCAGGTCCTGCTGCGTGAGTGAGGAGGCACCAGCTGCTTCTTAGCCCAAATCTCCAGTTGCATACAATGATCTTTATAGGTGTAAAATAAATGTGCTCTCTGCTCAGGCAAGCTTCTTCTGTCAGTAATAATTACTAACTCGCCAGTTCACTGAGAGTTGGTCAACAATATACATCCCAGGTACTAAACTGAGCCTTGTTTGCACACCAGTCTGTGTGTGGATACTTGTTTTGTCAGCTCCATGGTCTATTTTGTTTGTATGGCATTCAGTCTTATCCGCAGGTGTCAGTGAGACCTGGTATCTGTGGCAACAGGTAAGAAACAGGTATTTTGCCAATTCTCTTCCTACCTTCTGTCATTTGCAGAAACAAGGAGCATTTCAATTTGGTATCCCATCCAAAAGTCACTGTACTCAGGCAGGTGCTGGCTTCTTTCTCAGCACCTGGCTGAACACAGAAGTCCAGCTGGGGACATCTTCTAGTCGTGCTCCTTTCTGAGACAACCCTCTCCTGATATGAAAGGTGAGGAGAGGGGAGTGGGCTACCTGGCTAAAGAATGCCTGTAAGGGCCAACCCCCCTTTCCAGTAGGCATGCAATAGATTTTAAGAAAAAAAACCTAACCAGTGAATGAAATTATATCAGGATGGGGAGTACCTGAATTCAGAGCATGCAAGGATGGTGATTTCTGTACAGCCTGCAAAGACTCGTGGGAGCGGACACCTGAGCAGGCTGGGCATGTACATCCTGGTGAGAGCAGGCAGGTGATAGCAAAAGGTGATGCAAGGACATCTCTGCATGGCAGAGCATGGTGCAGCACAGACACAGCAAGTAGCCTGCTGCTGCTGTTAACCTCTGATGACAATGTGACTGTCACCATCTATGACACTACATAAAACCAGTAGCAGCAAGTGTCTACTTCATTCATGCTGCTTCACACCTCTGGTGGCTGTTGTGCCATTCTGGGTTAGGTTGGCTGTAGTGATCACTGTCTTTGTATGATGTTTTTAAAAGTTATGAAATTGTGGAGTTCTGTAGAAAGCACAGGAGAACGAAAAACTGCAGAGTTCCAAGGCAGAAGGAGCAAAACGAAATTCAGTGCAACAGAGGTCTGCTTTCTGAAGACATTAAACAGTTTTAAGACTACAATAGTCTAAGTAAATGAACACACCCTTTTTATTACTGAGGCAACCAAAGTGGGGAGAATGGAAACAGCCCGTTATAGGTAAAGCCAAATGAGATGTTGCCTAGTAACTCCCAGCAGGGAAGCATTTAAACCCGGCCAGTTTAGTGAAGCTGATGTTCTGACTCAGAGATTATTTTCTCTGGAAAAAAATCTGAAAGCAGGAAAGCTCCATTTAACAAACATGCAATTTATTTTCCTGTTACAGCAAACTATGGTGACATGCTTGGGAGAATACAGAAGTATTTACAAACTTGCACAAGGAAGAACAGGCAAAGCACATTTTCAACAAAACCGTCACTTTACTGAACATGTTTTTTGATGCTGATTTTCCCCCCAAAATACAGTAAACTTCACATTCATTTCTATTTTCGGATTTGGAAATACACAAGTGATAACAGAAGTCTGGAAATATGACACAGTTCATTACATTATTATTACATTATTTCTGTAAGAGGAAGTTCCTGGAGCAAACCCTACTTCAGCTCTGCTATTGGACACAGAATCAAAGTCATAGATTCAAAAGAAGAAAGGCTTCATATCTCCACTGGAATAGTTTTAATTAGGCCCTCCTTCAGGACTTTGTTTTTATGGGTTCATGGAAAAGTCACTTGGTTTGGCTAAAGGTCTCCCACATCAGGGGAAAATACCCCCCTCAAATCATATCTGGGGGTTCATGTTATATTTGCTTCCATTTAGAAGGATTTTAGGATGATTTTACAGAAATAGAAGCTCTGGCACAGTCAGCCAGGTCAGCCATGTGCATCTGTGTTCCTGGGTGCCTGGTACAACTACTGTTAAGCATAGACAATGTCAGGTTCAGGAGACCACTTCATTTCTGCAGTCTCAATACAGTTAATGGTGATAGTTATGAATGTGAACTATTGCATAGTTTGTTTTTTTTTTAATTAAAAAAATACAATAAACAGATCAACACTTACATCACACTAACCATGAAAAGGAGGACTACCAAAGAGTTACCACAGAAATATGTATTTTATCAACACTGATAATAGCTGGAAAGCAAAGCTGCAATGGCCTAAGTCTGAAAATTTGAGTTCTATGTTAAAAGTATGAGAGTTTTTCACAAGCTTGTTGTACGAGCAGTAAGAGTATGTTCTGTAAGCCAGAGATCCACTTCTCACTGACCAGAGCCTGGTCTGAAGTTTAATGAAACGCTGTTGATACAGAACCTCTGCCCAGAAGGTGTGGGCCCATCATCAAACACATGGCCTAGATATCACACTGTAACAGAAATGATGTACCATTGTTATCATTAAAATTATGGACAAACATTATGCTGGTACCTGCTGTGTCATCCTGAATGAAGAAATTATGAATGTATGATCATTGTATGATGAATCCACTGTTGAGTTGGGTGGGTGAGGGAGAGACTAGAAATACATCCTGGAATAGACTAGAAATACATCCTGGAGTGATCACCTCTGGCCAGAGGATTAATATCTGCCCCTGAACAATCAGTTACCAGGAGAAGTTGTCAAAAGGTACTAATGCCAGAAAGTATAGGAAATAAATGGGAGGATCTAGAGTCCTTAATACATAATGAAAATTTCAAGTTAATTGAGACAGTCAGTGTAAGTCTTTCACACAGGTCAACTGAGTATTGTCGCCCTCCCTCCCCCTCAAATTACTGATGGGAAAAAGACTCAGAATAGGTACCAGTGGTTCATTGTAAAATGGGAAGATTGTCTTCAGCTGGAGTTCTTGAAAGGTGTTTGCTGGATATTACTGCAAACATGGACTGTACCTGATAATGGACTGCAACAAATGCTCGTTACATTTGCAGATAATACCTAATCCTGCTAGAAGGGGCTGCCAATTCATTAAACTCAACTGCATACTTTTATATCTTAACAGATGTAATAAACAGAACAGACACAGTGTTGGGAAGAAACAGGAGTGGCAGTTCTTCAGAGAAGGACCTGGGTATTACAGCAGGTCCCAGTACAAGTATGGGTCATGGGTTGGGGGAAGGTAAAGGTGTAACAACAGGAACACTGCCAGGACAGGAATTGCTACCACACAAGGGTGGCTTCTGTGAAATGAGAGAACCCGTAGAAGACAGCTGTGAAGATGTGGGGCACCACTACTGCCATGCAGGGCAAATAGTAATAATCTTCAACCGCAAAGCAAACTTAGTGTTCTCCCCAGTGCCTAACCAAAAATAGGAAGACATGAACATGACAGCTCATTATTTAGCGAGGCTGTGGATTCTCCGTCACTGCATATTTTAAGAACAGCTTAAGCAAACGTTTAGCAGGACTGAATTAGGAAGCATCGACCCTGTGATAGGGCAAATGGGTGAACTAAATCTCCAAGTCCCTTCTACTGTCTCTTGTCACATATTGCAGTCTACCTGAGGTCCTCGGAATAAATTTTCTGTCTAAACTCCAGACCTTGGCTGTACTTACACAACTACTTTCCCTAGTCACATCATTTTCTTCACCCAAACTGACTGTCAATACTAGATATTTAGAGATCTACTCATGTGTTTCATACCAAGAAGTGAGATAGAATAGTTCCAGAGATACTGTAATTCTCACTGCTAGATTTAGGTAGGTTTATTCATGGGCACAAGAAAACATATTTGTTAAGGTTTGGGTCTTTGGGTATCACCCCCAAAATAAACATACCTGTTTGCAGACAACTTCAGTTTGAGTTGATCCAAACAAGTTATCTGGTTGTCTCATGATATTGGTATTACTTCCATCTCTGCCACAAGTACCACAAGCCTCAGAAAATGACAGCCATCCAGTCCCAGAATTGTACTTCTTTTCTGAGCTATAGTGGAAACCAGATCTTCTTGTTAATTAATAACAGAGATGTTACAGAAAAGGTCCATTTTCAATAAGAATATTGGCTTTTTTCCTCATCCTTGTCTTGCAATACTATTAATAGTGTTTGGCACAATAGAAATTTTCTCACTGGCATCAAACTGTGCTGGAAGCTCTTTGCCAAAGGGAATTCTCAGCCAGCCCACAACAAGAGCTTTTGCCTCACCATTTCTATTTCACTGGTGGTCTGATAGTCTGGCAATTTATAAAGCTTGAAAAAAGGTTTTTCCAACAACTGAGCGCATTGTTTAGCTGAATTACACCTGCAAAGTTGCAGTTCAAAGCCTGGCCCAATACAGCACAACTTCAGAGAAGAGAGTTCACAAGAAGAAACGAATTATGGAAAATGAGTATGGAAAACAGCTGGGTTGGCCAACCGGACCAGGCTCACACTAGATGATGGCTTTGGCTTGCAGACAGCCATCAAAACAGTTTGGTAAATCAAACAGAGCCTTGCTCAAACCATCAATCGACTAATCACAAATCCTCACAGCATGAAGCCCTGCTTTACCCAAGAGATAATCACAGTCATGAGAAACAGTACTACAGACTGTCAGCTTGTGGGTGCCTCCTGTTAACATCCAGGATTACCAGCCCTGTTTAGGTGCATATTAAAACCTAGAGCATACTGGAAAATACAATCAGAAAATACTTTGGGGATTTAGCATACAGAAATGAAATAATCCCTCCTACTTAAAGCTGTGCAAGTTTTGATAGCAATAAGTAGTTTCTTCTAGCAAAGAGTAACCTAGTGTGAGTTAGAGCGAGAAATGAAGACAGACTCACATACCACTAGGATCAGTGGTCCGGAGACCCACCGCAACTGTTCCCTCCCGATTTCCCCCCCGTTTAGCCCACTTTCACAAACCCAATGCTCTTACTGGCACCTAGTGGTGGATGGAGACACCAGCACCAGCAGCAGCTTTTCTGTGATCAAGGGGGATCAGTCCATTAGTCAACATAGAATTTAAAGCAACATATCTAGTACATATATTGTGGTTTTTTTGTGGGATGTTAACACAGTGAAGAAAAAAATCTGAAAATCTCACTTGCAATGCCTTTTAGAAAGGCAAGACAAACAAGCAGGGCAAAAAGCTTAAAAGAAAACCCAACCCAAACAACAGTGCATGCTTTAGCATGCATTTTATAATTAACTGTACAGGGCTGCCTTTAAGCAACGCAACTGTGGAAATATAAGAGGATTTGCAAACACAGAATGACCAAAGGCTCTGCTACCTCCTCCCCTTCATAAAACCAAAGCGCGGCAGGAGACAATACGGAGGCAGGCTGCACCGAAGCGAATGCAGTTCGCACCTCTGCGCCTGCATGAGAAGGTATTTAGGGCTCCAAGACTGTTTTGCTCCAGCCAAAGAGAGCCCTCTGCCACCCCTGCTACACAGCCACCCAAAGACACCCGAAGAGCTACACTCTGCCTACTGGCCACAGCCTCCCAGACAAACCCCTGGGGGAACACAAATGTCCATACACCACTTCTGAGTTTCCCTGATATACTTGTGCCATTTCTTTCTTTATTTTAAAAATATTTCAGTCAGAATTCTTCATTTTCTGACACGGATCTTCTGCTTATACATACATAGATAGGAGGATCCTCTCTGAAACCCAGTAGAGTCAAGGAAGGTCTTCAATACTATGTGGGTTTTGCATCTGACCCTGACTGACTCCATCCCTTACATGCCGCTCACAATACTTACGTTTATTGTAGATGTTTTCCACTGCTAAAGGATCAATCTTTTGAGCTGTTAAACTAGCTCTCAATAGAAATGGCCTCTGTGTGGTTTTACTAACAGTAATATCACTTAGACTCCCTAATAGAAACATTTTAGTACCCCAAAATATTGCTGTTCAAGATCATATTTGTCCTTTGAAGTATTTTACCACTTAATTTATGGATAAATGGACTTTCCCTAAACATATGCATTAGATTAGCCTTCGACACACCATTCCTCAAGCACATGTCATTTACTTTGATCCCTATTTCAGTTGTCCTGGATGGAATCCAGATAGTTCTAAAAAGTGCTTTTTGCTGTATGAATCTCAGCTGTAGGTTTACCGTTTGCTGAAGGTTTGAGATTTCATTAAAGCACCACAATTTGCTATCTATAAAGGTTAGGGGTTTGTTCCATGTATTTCCAACTCTTTCAAATGAATATTTGGTAGCAGAAGATAATAAGTTCCGGGAAAAATGTATATGCACACACACATGTACTTGAAAGAAAGGAGGAGATGCTTCATGTTAGATCATGTTATGATCTAATGCATTTGAAAAAGAAAGGACATTTTTAATGCACTAGGAAATAAACACGGTGAATGCATCTTTTATCAAATACCATTTTGGTCCTCATTGTTAGTGTCCTCCACAACAGAATGCATTAATGGAAAAAATATTTTCAGACCATTTTGCACATTAATAATTTTCAATTTCGTTAAAAGGTTTTTTTCTGTAAGTTTGGGGGGTTTATTTCTCTGTATCAGTCTGTAAAGCTCAGCATTATTTTATGCTTTAAACAAAAGTACCTATATTCTCTGAGAGCTGGATACTGCAAAAAGAAGCATGAGTATTTGGTTATATTGTTGTTTTGTTATTAGTTTAGCAGCAGAAACATTTCCTTCAGTGCCCTCCTCTCTTCGTGTTGGCCTGTCAACATCTACTGTCTAATATAAAGGATGTCTAAATTGAAGGAACATCGGAAGGAATTGAAGGAACTCTTCCACATCTTAGTAATTTAAAATTTCTTTAACTTATCTGAATTTTCCAAAGGTATTTTTATTTGTCTTCAGCATATTCTGCAATGCTGCACTGGCTTCTGAAATAATTTTATTCAAAAGCATTTATTAGCAAACCATTACAGAAAAACATACATGTAATCAAATGTTAATTTGCATAACAATGCTTTTCTGTACTCGGCCAAAGGAAAACTAAGTATTCATGGTTATCAGCCTTAAATTTTAGTTAGTTTATTTTAGTTTTACCATTTAGGTTTATTTTTAATACAGCTGTTACATTTTTTTCCCTTCTTACTATCCAGGCATCCTGTTCCTCACCTTCCCATTTGAACTTCTGATCTGTGATGCATCCTTTAAAGTCTTCATAAAAATGGGCATATCGGCCGTATTCCATTGAACTGGCAGTTGGGAATATATAAAGGCTATTTTCTAGATCAAAAATATGAGGAACTGTCTTTTCTGGTTCAGTTACAGAGAACAGAACACCCTCTGCATATCCTACTCCAAATTACTCTATTTCCTTTTACTCAGACTTTAATGAAGTTGCAAAATATATAGTATTGTAAAGAGCACAGAGGTTAATAGCACAGCCATTTGCAGCCAGGTTTTGAATAGTAGATGTAACCTAAAAGGCAAAAATAGTAGAATTTAATTTAGGGAACAAGATGGGGGTGGGGGTGAAGAGGAGGTCTCAGCTCCAGTACGAGGGACCCAGCGGTAAGAGCACAACAACAGCCAGCCTAAGGCAGACCAAAGGTCTCTCTAGCCCTGTAGCATGACTGGCAGAAGATTACTATGGAGGAGCACAAGAACAGAGCAAACATACAGTGCTACTCACACATAAACACAAGTGTTTTGTGGCAACTTGTGGCTGAGAGACCTCTTAAACAGAATTATTATCAACCAAAAAGGCCAGTGTGTGTGGCAGGAGAAAAAGGCAGACCCTAATGTAGCAACTGCTATCTGCTGGCCACTGGAGACCCTCATGCACTAAAGGAAAGGGCATACCATGTACCTGTATCACCACAGATATCCTAGAAATCTTATACAGAGCACTCTGGCACCAAAGAATTGTTCTTCTGACCTAAAGTTTCCATTCCTCTCATGAAAAGACACTGCTTCTCCCGCCACAGTTAAGACATTTTAAGGATGCTGTGAAACCTAAATGATGTTGTTACCTGAACAGTGGGGCATCACAGCACAGGTAGTAGTATATTCCTGATTCCATGTTATTCAGATACATCCCACTAAATGGCTTTTAAAATGGAAGGAAAAAAAAAGAGAGAAGTTAATAATGCAGGTCTTTAAAAGCTCACCATCTGGACCAAGCATGTAGGAATCAGATTCAAAACAGGAGAAAAAAACATAAAAAGAAGGCTTCACAGGGGGGCTTTGAAGCACAAACATTTGCAGCCTAAAGAAATGAAGAGGAGGATGCCTTTGGATTAATAGTGAAGACTACCCCCTGCCCCCAGAAACTTCGAGACCAGTCAGATGCATAAATCATCCAGGTACCAGGGCCAGAGTCATGACCTCCAAGGAACTTGTGAAATGTGCAGGATCCCAAAGACCAGGGCTCTGCTATGGAGTGCCACAACTTCAAAGTGGCTCTACAAAGGGGCTGTCTTCCTCCCTGCATGGTCTGGAATTAGGATCTTTATTTTACAGATAAGGATTTGGGCACAGCTCACGTGATTTAATCCCACAGTACATGCTCTGTGCGTGCAGAAGCCCTGGCTCTGGGCTAGGGACACCAGCACTCCACCCACACGCTACATGGCCTCCATTACAGAAGGAAGCAAAGCGTGGGGACAAGGTGGGTGGGTGATCTGGGACACAAGGGATAACCCAGGTCCTGGCTGGAGTGCTATGCATAAGATTTCTGTGACTAATCTACATATGGTCAAAAAAATGAGGCTACAGGACAAAAAATATGATCTTCTCCCTCCCCTCTGGAGAGGCCTCCACTACTGCCACACAGACAGCTGAGCTGGCAGTAGAGTCTCCCAGAAAACAAAAACAAAACACAAAATATGAAAAGAATGCAGAATGTTTTTTCATCTGCAAACCAGGCCGGGTCAGAACAAAATCCACCCGGTTCAGTATGTTGAGTCTAACTTTCATCCACAGGAAGACAGGGGAAAACCTGTGAGGCAACTGAGTGGTGACAGCTCCCCAAGGCAGGTTTTCCTCTGCCCAGCAGACGAGGAAGTGGCTTAACCTTGGACAGCATTAGCGCTTTTGCTTACCAGTTCAGTTCCTTTTTCTCTTGTAACATAGAATTGCTCTGGAGTCAATTATTTTTTGTCCAGCCTGTAGCAACAGTTGCCTCAGCTTGTTTAGTCAGAGAGCCCGTGCCTTCAATTAGATATAGAAAGATAATTTGTATTATTTTTTAACACCGTTTTGACTTAGACTGTATTGATGCTTTCCATCATCACCTCAATTCCCCCAAAGTTTCTAAGGGTACAGACAGAGCACAGGAGGGCAGGTCAGGGATGTAAAAGCAGGGGCGAGTGCAGGACTTTGCATCTGCCTTCCATTCTGTATGCTACATAAGGAGAGCAGCTCCGGCACATCACTTGGGAAGGCTCCGAATGGAAACGGGCACCTGCGACCCCAGGTACCATCCACTCTCCCAGCACAGCCCTCTGTTCTGGCTTGGGATAACTGCTGGTGCTCCTTCCTCATCCCTGGGTGTTGCTGAAAAACCTTTGGTAGTTTGCCTCTTGGAAACCCTCAGAAACCAGAACTGATGCTCATTTATGGACTATCAAAGATTAGCAACTTCCACAGGCCTCAGTGAAAAGTGGTGCTGAGGAGTGCTGGAAGAAAGCAACACCTACAGCCTGAGAGAACAGGGGGCTACAGTTAAGTGGGTGGCACAGAAAAGGATAGCAGAAGTCACCCATCATGGTGCAAACCTCCAGCACCGCCTGCTATCAGTCCTTACTGTGCAGCATGTTTATGGTGGTATGAGATTGGCAAAGAATTAATAGATTGGCTGAAAAACAATGAGTAAAATGGCTTCATTCCTTCCTAATCAAAAAGTCTGAGGTGGGAAACTACCTCTACGCTTATCTCCCATCAGCACAGCATGCATGAAAAAAGAACAGCTCCTGAGTGAAGAACACTTGCCTGGACTCATCTGTTGCAATGCTGAGATGATACTGGGGAAAAGAATTTGAAAATTACAGTTTAACTATAAAAATATATTTTACCCTGCCAGTTCAAGAGGTGTACCTACAGCAGGCTGACTTAGCTCTTTCCAACCGGCTAGAGGACACCGGGGACAGGGGTGCCCTCCCATTGCAGGGCAGCTCCTGCCCTTTCCCCGCCTCACGCTCTGGGCAGAGGGTACCTGTGCCACCGCAGGTGCAGCTGCTGCCGGAGCTCCCCAGCGGGGAGTGGAGGAGGAGGAGGCGGCGGCGGCGGCTCCCGAGCATCCTCCAGAGCAGGCGAGCCACCATATTGGTAGCGTCTCCCCTGGTCCCGCACTGCTGGGTTGCGTGTCTAATCCTTGTGTTCAACCTAAATAATTGAGCCTTATAAAAGCAATGAGTAAAGCACCCGCTTAAATACCAGTGCAGCATTTACAGCTAAAGGTTTCAATCACTTCTTACCAAAGGCAAAGAGTTTGGCTTAAAAATTAAATGACAGCTGCAGCTGTAAATATGACAAAATCCTGTCAAGGCTTTTGCTTGTGGCTGTTTTAGGTTGTTTTTAAGGAGAAGTCTGGTATTTGCATGCAGAAGTGTTCTTGCTCTCCTAAATGCATTTTATAGGCTCTTAGTTGTATTGACTGAGTAACTGTGGAGATGGTGTGCTAAGTGGCTAGTTGTTTACCCAGTGTGATTTGGTGTCACAGCTGCTTTGACTGGGCCTGTAATAGGACCCATATTTTATTTTGGTATCCCATGCTTAAAAGGTGGACCTAAACACGAGTTAGTTTGCTGGGTTAAGCCTTAATGCTCTTGTCTGCTTTTTTCCAATAGCTCTATTTCTGATTTGGAATTTGTCATTACGGAATGATGTGGAAGGAACTGTTTTGATTGCATCGGACAATAAAGCCAATAATGGTGTTTAGTACAAAATTACTTTCTTTTTAGTCTAATCCTTCCAGCCTAGTTTTAAAATCAAAGCTAAAAATAGTGTTGTGTGATTGGTCCTGTGTATACACACCCTTTTTATTGAACCGTCCTCATGTCTAAGACAGTGTGTTCAACGGCAGCCGAGGACATCCAACACAGTGTATGATCAGTACCATGGCTGTAATCAAATCCTCTGCTCAGATCCGTGAAGCCACGCACTGAAAGACGGATAGCAGCAGGGCTCACAGATGATCACATTTGTTGTCTGCAGTAGCAGGTGAGAGGGGGGCACACAGTTGATTAATGGCTTTGTCCTATATAATAAGACATGGTGGAGTGAAGTTGGAGCACCTCGATAAAAATCCCGGGTATGTGATGCCTGCGAGTCCTCAGGACCGTGATTCAGAATGGTAGGAGAGCACCGCTGCTGGGCACGGAGGAGAGGCCTTCGCCGGCGCTCTTGGTGCTGGCAGAGGGCAGCATCTATGCTGTAGGCAGGGCAACACTTTTCCATGTTCGACCATTTTGGGAAGTGAAGATCAGAGAAAGATCTTTCCAAACCCCTTCTAGCTTGTCCCTATGGCATCTTATACCAGTCATTTAGCCATGGTTTAGGAGGGAATTGGAACATGTTAGGGAGCCTTTGGAGAAGAGAGACCCAATCTGACACTCCCCCAGTTCTGGCAGCTGGCCAGGGGCTGGGAAGCGCTGGCAGGCAATGGGATCACTTTGGGACTCACTGCTGCTGTCTCCAGTTCAACCATGGCAGAGGCGCATTTCCCTCCCGTTCCTGGCCTTAGTCTCAGGCAGTGTTTGCTGCTGAGGAGGACAGGTGATCAATGGAGTTCTCCCTGAAGTATCTGAGAAATGAAGGAGGGTGAGATAAAGGGATTAGTCCTGAAACTTGCATGTTTTAATGTAATTGACATTGATTTAACTGGTGCTTTTTTAAAGACAAAATGAAATTAAAAAAGAACAATCAATATCTTCCTTGCAGCTCTCTGTTATTGGTACTATCCCAAAATGCAGCAATTTTGAGGTGGTGGGAACTGAACCAGCACAGGTCCGTTGCCGTGCCATCTTCCTTGGGCTCTGGAGGAGGGGAGCGGGTACCTGGGCCATGCACCCTGGGGAGCAGAAAGCATTAGGCTTGTCTGCCCGAGCCTTGTCATTCTCTCTGTTATCCACTTTATTGCAAGCCGCTGCTTGTTTAAAATGAGCGTGGTGGTGGAAGAGGCAGGTCCCGTTCATGCCAACACCCATGATCCACATTTGAAGTGGCACACCGGCAGATCAGATCCTCTGTTTTTGCCTGCAACAAAAGCCTGACCTGCAGTCCCCCAAACCGGCATGACAGGTCTTCCTCAAGGAGAAAACAACCTCCCTGGCTGGAGGTATTTAATTTTTCAGATCTTCAGTGCTGAAAAACCAAATCATTGCCCTGTCATGCCTGTAATATTGCTTCCCATAGTTACAGCATATACCAGGCTTCGTAGCTAGGCAGAGAACAGGCCTGCATTTCTCCCAATAGACTGTTATAAAAGCCAATTAGGCTGTTACTTAATTTTCCTTCTCTTTTTCTCCCTTATGCACAAGGGGAAGCAGTTAAAAGTCTCCCCTAGCTACATTATGTAAATTTTCAAGTAAATTCTCCCTGCATGGTAATTCAGTGGGTTTATTGTTAAAAATGTCACCTGACTCCAGCACATACACAAGCTGCACCCAGGGAAGGGTCACTCATCAAAAGCACCATGTCTTGTTAGATGCAAGTAGATGGGGGAGAAGCTCCTCAGCTCCTCCTGTAGCATTACTTTGCACCGAGGCAGCAGCAGCAGCATGTGTGTAGGTGGGTGAAGGTGAGAGTAGCAGGGAAGCAGTCACGGTCCAGACTATGCTGCTAATATTTATTCGGACTCTAACCATTTCCTAGCCCAGGTTCTGCCTTGACTGACAGCTTGGGGGACAAGCAGAGCATCACATAATGCCTATGCTGGCAGATACTGAGCAGTCAGCCAGGAAGCAGTGAGGTGCAGAAATCAAATTAACTCTGTTCAAATTCAAACCTCTGCTTAAGCAGCTTTTGTTAATAAAGTCCCTTGACATTACTACGTATGGAAGAAAGCACTGAAATAGCGGTATTTTTATTTTATATACATTTTTATGCAATCAGTTTTCCTCTGCTCATTTTGTCACACCTAATATATGTCCATTCCTATGCGATGTTCCCATTGAAACATACGGGAGCTCAGCATATAAGAATTTGGCTTGGACCTGTCATATGTAGTGGTACTGTGTGCCCTGGTCCCCAGAGAATGAAGAAAAGGGACCGGCAGGTGCGCACTCTCTGGCGGCCTCCATTGTCCCCACAGAAATCCTCACGCTTTCATAGGAGATGATCACAGGAACTCCACATCCTTCCTCAGCAGAGCCTTCCCCCTCCTCTAACAGACTTGATACAACTCCACAGCTAGTTTCTAGCCACTCAGATGTGATGAAATTCTCAGCTCCTACTATATGGAGATACTGTTTCCATGTGGAAACACTAACCAGAGATGTGCAGTAATGCTCTGGTGCTGAATTCCAACAATGGAAAGGGATTTCAGCAAAAATTATTAGTAGCAGAAGTGCCAAAGCATCCTGGAAAAGGGTATTTCTGGTTTCCAGAGGAGCAGGGAGAGTTAATGCAGATCTGAAATGCCACGAAGCTGACCCACGGATTCTGCTGAGATTCATTTGTGGAGTGGCCTGATGTGATTCAGGGCAAAGACATCATCAGAAATAATGAACACAAAACTTCTTGCCTTGTTTGCTTTATGATTTAATATCTATTTTTGCTACTCATAAGCCATAGGATACCTAATTATTCTGACCCCTGTTTTTAGAAAAAAATAGGTCATCTTTGTGGACTAGCTTAAACAGGAGCCTTCTGCTTGAGTCTAAGGATAGAACAGAACAGAACAGAACAGAATAGAATAGAATAGAATAGAATAGAGTTCCAGTTGGAAGGGACCTACAGGTTTGTTAAACTGTGACAAATGCTTTGAGTTGGATTAGACCAAGTGTCCTCCATAGGTCCTGTCCAGCATAAATTATTCTAGGATTCTACTTTGAGAAATTTTTTGCAAAACGAGTGAAGGCATGAATTCAAAGTGAAGTGGATATTTTGCAATTAGTCCTTGACTGTAAACTCTACTGTTCAATCGGGCCACCTGTTCAGATAAATTTCATCCACCTTGGAAAGTAGACACGCACTCTGGGATGGAGTGAGTGCGCCTGCAGGGGCAGCTATTGGGAAGCAACAGCTCCAGGCTATTTCCCTGGATTGCCCCGTTCATCCACTATATCATACTACCCAAGTTCCTTGAGCCACATGGACAGTAACAATACATTCCCCAAACTTGTGTGTGATTTCTTATCCCTCGCACCTCAAGGTAGTGAAGAACTGTGATGGTTCTTCTTCCACCCAGTGCCCAAAGCCTGAACAAAGCATTGAATGAACAGTTATTTGGCAGCAACCGCTGTAGCAGCAGCTTTCTGCAGGTTATCTTAATGGATTTATCACCCTGAACTAAGCCCTGACCATCTGTTCTATCCTCTAATTACAAGTGCAGAAAAAGCTAATGCATGATTGCATCATAAAAAAGTGAAATATAAGTGATTTAAGAGTGGGATATGTCATGCTTCACACGCCAATTGGGAGAAATTGCTCTCCCTCCAATAGACTGATTTCCCTGATAACAGAGTTTACCTCTTTCCCAGCAAACAGGAATTCCTGAGGAGTAGGGCTCACCAGAACAAGTCTGATTCCCACACACTCATCTTAGATGCGTTTTAAAATTTCAGGTTCACATAAGTGCAGTTATCCTTCTGTCTTAGATGAGCTCCCAAAAATGTATTTTAAATGCATTTTCTAATCAGGGGAAGCATAAACTCATGCTCCTTAAAAATCCCCTAAAACTCTGCATTTCCTCCATCTCACTTTTGCTGTGATGAAGGCATGGCTGGTAGAGTCGCCCACTCATTTTGTGCTGGTAGCTCACCTTCACTGCAATGCTCTTGTTTTGGAAGACAGGCAGAAAGCAGGGGGCTGAGCACATGCCCTGCTTCTCATGAATGACCTTAAATTCTTTTCTACCGCCACTGTCCGAGATGCCGGCGGTGGTAATGGTTTAGCTGGGCGTTCAAGTTCTGATTCATTTGGTGTTGTGTGGGTAAGGACACCTGGCAATGTCTGTCCTTTGTCCTCTGGAAAACTTATACTAAAAATGGATGCAACTAACAGGTTAAGTTGAGGGGCCAAGAAGTAATACCTTGGGCCTCTCTATTTTTTATGGGGTGTACGCTTTTGCCACCAACACCTCTTCCCAGCGTGAAGCATTGTGCCCTGGGTCTGCAGCAGCTTCAGCAGAGCCTTCAGCAGTGCCAAAGGCTGTGAACTGGCTTACGGGGGGGTTTGATGGGGCACTCAAACACACTGCTGGCTCCCTGCAAGAGGTACTTGTCTCATGGCTCAACAGGGAGGCTGGACTTGCCTCTTGATTTGAGTTAGGTGAGAATTATGGAGTACAGTCCTTGGTCTTTGGCATGCTCGCCAGTTACCTGTCGGAAAAACTAGCATTCTGTCCTCAGGGCATGAGCTGGTTTTCCATTTCATGAAAACGGAGTGCCTGGTGGCAGCCTGGCCCAGCATTCCCTGCTACCGCAGGAATTGGATTTGGGGTGTCCTTTCCAGAGCCCATCTGAGCAACTCTGGGCTGAGAAAAAACTTCTACTCCAGCCGCATGTGATATCAGGGCTGGCCAAATCTGCAGGGACAACTACCCCTATGGGAACTTTAGGTTAGGAGCCTTTTAAAAGACAGAATGTAGTGAGTCAATGCTGCTGCTGTCAATGTTTTGGTCCGTATTTGCTATGTAGGAAGAGGGTAGAAAGGATCAGAGTGGCCTCTAGATTTTACACAGAACTCTCGTTTCCACACAGTACTACCATTCACCTAGCAGGGAAAAATACTGCTACATCAGGTATTGCTAGCATGTTCATTAGCATGCATTGCTTTAATTTTTGAGTGGCAAGCAAAGACACCTTCCCAGCATACCTAATATTCAGTGGCATTTTGGTACCAAAAATGAGCACAGACTTGACCGGAATCTCTGCTCCTGTTTACTGTTGTAGTCCCCTGGTCAGCAAATACACAACAAGTGGCAAGAAGGCACTAAATTGCTGGTGCCCCTTCCTTATCCCTCCTCTATCTTACGGTAACCAAAGCTACAGACTAATCCCTGAGGGAATGACTGTGGCTTTCTGATCGGAGGTTTTGCTCTGAAGAAGGCACCCTAACCAATGAGCAGCGTGCTACTTGGCACATGTAGCACTGCATCCTGAACTCGCCCTGTGTTTCACGTCAGTTTAGAAGCGTGCCACAGGCTACATAAACAGTTGGCTGGCGGAAACTGTCACAAGGTACTTGCACCCAACATAACATTTGGCGCAGTGCTGCAAAGCCCTCGTCCCTGTTAATTCCCAGTACTTAGCTTTCTTGTCATTGGGAATTCCTAGAGGAATTTAATACCTGAACAGCTCTGAGCTCATCCAGTGTTTAGTCTTATGGTCCCTGATTTCTCAAAAATATGTTTATACCTAAGGGTCAGCCTTTAGTTATCTAGCTCTCTTTTTGGTACTGCAGCTCCCATTAATAGCAGGTGGATCTAAGGTTAAACTCACTCACATTAGAAGTCTACAGCAAAAATAGTGTTACGAAAAGAAATTGGCACTCACAGCATGTGATTCTTCTGTATCCTCTACCACAGATAAACTGTGTCTTAAGAGTGCCTATTTGTCAGAGAATACGCTAGTTTTCCAACTTAGAAAATTAGATAGCATTACCAAAGTCTCTTACATCTTGGGACACTGAGCAGACTTCCACCCTTTCATAATTGGTTCCCTAATGCCAATTAAAACTAATGACTTGACATTTTGAAAAGCCTTTTGACTCTTGAATACCTTTTTGACACCTGGCCTTTAAGGAATCTTCTTTCAGATTCTGTCATTAAAAGCATCTTGTTTACAGAATTTTATATTAAAAAGGACTTAAAAACATGCTGTGGCGTGGTTTTTTTTTCAAATCCTTCTTGTAAGCAGGAAGCACTACTGATCTGTAGAATACTGTAGGTTAGAAAACACCTGAGAGGAATATCAGAAAGTGGCAATCCAGGGACGACATCTGGAAACAGCAAGAGAGAGCAGCAACAAAGAAACGGGGAACACTTAGTTGATGAGCTGTAGTTTAGATATGGGACCAGCGCGTGCTGAAGTGTCTGGTCAGGTGATTAGATCAACCTCTCTTGCAACAGAAGGGTGAACTGGTTTTGGAACAGTTTCAGTTCCACAAGAAGTTAGCACCATGCTTTAAAGCAAACTGGTGCAATGCTGGCACCACAAAAGGGAAAGATGTTTACACACTGTGGAGTCCATGGAGGAGTTTGCTATTTTTGGCAGTTTTATGCAGCATGGATGAGGGAGTGAGAAGCAACAGTGGACAGCTCTAAAGTTTTATGTAGTCTGGAAAAGGCTTGCTCACAGGTAGGCCTCCATGCAAAACCTAACAACACCGCACTTTCTAGAAGACTCTTTTGCTGAAGAACCTTTTTTGTCTCAGTCTAAAATAGGCAAGGCAACCTTGCACAGACCAAGCATTAGGACTGCTAGAAGACAGGGTCAAAGAAATCCTCTGCTGTACTCACTTGCAAGGTAGGACGAGAACAAGGAGAGCTGGTCGTAAACAGCAGTTAAGCAGCTGGGTATAGCCTGGGCAAAGGGCTGCATGAGCAACAGGATCTGCTGCCTACTTTGATATGACTGGTTTTCTCATCTTGCTGTGTTTCCCCAACATTCATCTGACTTCAGGCAAGAGCTGGCTTCAGTTATGCTTTGTACATGGTTTCCACAGATGACATCTTAGCATGTCAGTGAAACATCAATGAGCTGGAAGAACAAGCTGGTTCATTAGCATGCAAATAAGCTCATTCCTTAATGAGAGAAAAGCTTTTACTAGCTCATTGTGTCTCCAATGCACTAATTTCTTCCATGTCCTACAAATAACATTTTTATAGGTCAAAGACACATATATGCAGATGTCTTTCCCTTTGTGTTTCCGTCATTTCTGCACGTAGTCTACCTATACCTAAAATGTTAATTCTGTCTGGGTGATAGTGGGTAAGAAAGGCTAGATAAAGTCATTCCAATATTTCTGATATCTTTCAGGGTCAGAGCCATTGTTTGTATAATAGAAAAATAATTAGCTCATTAAGAGGGCTAAAAAGCTGTTAATTTATCTGCAAAGTTCTGCTGTAATAGCTGCACTGGTAAAAACTGTGAAAAAAAATCATGCCCCAAGTCCAAGTAGCTGTATTGCAAAGCCCATGGCAAAATGCTGGAGCCGAGTCCTTTGGTCGTTTCCCTTTGCCGTGGTTCAGCCCCAGTCGGCCAACTAAACACCACGCAGCCACTTGCTCACTCCCCCCACCCCTGTGGGATGGGGGAGAGAATCGGAAGAGCAAAAGCAAAAAAAAAACCTTGTGGGTTAAGAACAATTTAATAATTAAAATAAAATAATAATTATAATAATGATTATGATAATAATAACATTAATTCTAATATAATAAAAAGGAAAAGGGAAAAAGGGAAAAAAGCAGAAACTCAAACGATATAACCACTCACCACCTGCCGAGCGATGCTGCCCGTCCCCGAGCCGCGATTGCTGGTTCCCTCCCCACCCAGCTCCTCCCAGGTAACATACTGGGCGTGACATTACATGATATGGAATATCCCTTTGGCCACTTTGAATCCACTCTCTTAGCTGTGCCCCCTCCCCTCCTGGCTTCTTGTGCACCCGGCAGAGCATGGGAAGCTGGAAAAGTCCTTGGCTAGTACCAGCACTACCCAGCAACAACCAAAACATCGGTGTGTTATCAACATTGTTTTCATGCTAAGTCCAAAGCACAGCACTGTGCCAGCTGCATGAAGAAAATTAACTCTATCCCAGCTAAAACCATGACACCCTCTGTGCCATCTGGAGAGAGGTGCAGCTGCCTGGGAGGAGAGGAGATACCTTGGCACAGCTGTGGTGGTAGAGGGTTCGCTTTCTGGATGTGCGAGTAGGTGTTTGTCTGTGTGTATCTGTGCTGTATTACACATTTTCATCTCTACATCGTGCTTCATCGTGTTTTGGATATGTTGATCAGCACTCAGCAGTTAACACGTTTTAGCTGATCAGTGATGCCCACTTCTGCTATCCACAGGCACAGTCTTGCCTCCCAGAGCTCACTGCATGGCCAGCCCCACTTCTCAGCGTTTGGGTGGCATCTCTCTGGCCTGTAGGGCTGCAAATGTCCAGTGCCTCACAGAGATCCAATGTACAGCATTGAAAGAGATCTTTTTTAGCTTCTGTAGTTCAGGTAAATAGCTTACATGGGCGAAAAAGAGGTCTTTTGTCAGGGCGTGGTAAGGGTTTTGCTGTTGCTGCACTATGAGCAAAGTTTGTTGAGGAGAGACTGGCCATAGATTTGGGGATTTTTTTCCTGCAAAGCAGTGCCCGTGGTTCACAACCACTGTAGCCCACAGTCAAACAGCTCTTTATCTGTGTGTTTCCTTCCCTGTGGTGAAAAGATGAAACCACTTTGCAACTGACTTCGTTCTGCTCCAGAGCAGCCAGATCCCAGTAGCAGCAGTGCCGATGCCTTTCCCGTCCAGCAGCCCGGAGCCTGAGCACCCGCCCTCGCCTGCCCGCACGGCAGTGGGCTTATGCAGCAGGAGGTGGGTCTGAACTCGGCCTCGCTACCCTGAGCAGCGCCCGCATGCCCCATGCGATATCCCGGTGCCAGTAGTGGATCACCCAGCTGATCATCCTACTGCTGGGCAAAGCAACCCCTCCAGGGCAGGGGTGCTGGCCTGGGGTTGTTTCAGAAGCGAGGGGGCAAAGCAGCATGCAGGCGAGTTCAGGGGTCTTGGAGGAAGGGCCCTGGGAGCTTGAATCCCACCTGCCCAGGCACTCTGTAGCTCCCTGGGATCCCACCACCAGCTGTGGAAACTCTGCTAAGCATCCCTGGAGCAGCTCCTAGCCTCCCTGGCCACCCCCTTCCCAGTATGGCTTGTTGGATAGGCATGCCTTAACATATAGAAGGCAAACATGCGGGAACACGGGTGAACACACACCCAGCCAATGCAGGTCTTTCAGGTCACGTGTGCTGATGTGTGCTGCTATACTTTTGCTGCTGCATATGGAAAAGTCCTCCAGAGAAAATGCAGAGAGTAAAAAACACAAAAGGAGAGAAATTGAAGGAAAGGACAGACAGAGGAGGTTGACAGCAAGATGATGCTGTTACACAGGCCAATATCATGAATAGCTTACTGGTCATCTTCGATGACGCTCTTATTCTATACATAATAACTTTTTGAACACACTTTGATTGTCTCAGAGCTATGGTTTCCAGCAAGCATTGTGCTTTCCCGGTTCCCTGCTGGTCTGGTTGCTGTGGCTGGGCCGTGCTGCAGCAGGCGCGTGTGTGTCGGGCTGCAGGGGCACCCTGTGTGGGGGCTGCACTGCCCAGTGTTTTGGGACAGGACACCCCCGCTCTTACCACTAAGCAATGTTTTGGGGTTTTTTTAAGGATAAAGAAGGATACCATATCTTTTTACTAGTTCAACTCAATTGTCGAAAATACCCACCCTGTGACATGAGGGGTCATTGTTAAGATGGTGAGGATATATACTAATGGGCGCACAGACTGGATGTGAGAATGCTTCTTCCTGTTACCTGTGGCTTGACCCAAGTAATTCTTCACTGTCCGCAGCGGCTGTCATTTTGGTTTGTGCCGTGTTCCTCTGTGACAGCTGTCACTGAACAGGCCATGCTGGTTACTTGTTTGTAACTCACATCTCCGGGGCAGGGGCTGGCAGCCCCGGGGCTGGGTGAAATGGGGTCCTCTGCCGTGGGCACGGGTGGAGATCATGGTCCCAGGCAAGATGGGTCAGGGCCATTAAGGCCTGTTTCTTTACTCTTCTGAAAATTGATCTTTATCACAGGAATTTTTAGCCAATACCTCATGCTGTAGCACCAAATAGCCCAGGGGCCCAAACCTGCTATTGCTGCTTGAACCATCATCTCCCTGCTGGCTGTAGCTGTCGTGTGGTGGTACCTTGTTATGGAAAAAAAAATGGATTATGAAGAATGAAAACCTTTCTAGTATAAAGTCAATTGATCTGAATGACTAAATCAATAAACGTGACTCTGCTGACTGCTCATTTTCATACACCAGCGAAACCCTTGAGTGTTTAAACAGAGCTGCTGCTAAACCTCTATGCTGCCGCTCGAAGATCTGTAGCGCCAAGAACTCTGGCACAGGATTAGAAAGCCCCTTTTCACAACCAGCCTCTGAGGGCAGAGAAGGCATAGCAACTGGAGACCACCTTGGGGAGCTTGTGGAACCCTATAAACCAAACTAGTCAAGATTACTGTGAAAGACTCTTTTTTTTTTCCCATTTTGGCCAGCTAGTTAGTCCTGATGCCATGGGAATGAAAACATGGGAACGAAGGAATTAAGCTTGGAGGATGTGTTCTCCTAGTTAATCAAGGAAGATACCAGAGGTATAAGAGCTGTGCATTTATTATTATTTCATAAGTCTTGAACTCTGGATTCGTCTTTATTGTATACATCCTATTCTTCAGATTCTTTGGTGAGTCTTCTTTTATCTTCCGCTAAGATCAGAGCACATACATGAAATGGGTGAAGTTCACGGAATCAAAAAGGCATCTCCTGGATATTTGGACCTTCTACCTAGTGAAGCATAGGAGCTGTCATTTCTTGCAGCATTTAGCAACTCGGATGGCACAAAAGCATAATGGGCAAATCCTTTATCGCATAAGGAAATTGTGTATTTCAAAGGCCTGGAGGATGAGTCACTATGTCATGTTGAGCATATAATCTCCAGACCAGAGACAACCTTTTTTCTGATGAGTCAGTTTGGAATCTCCTGTTTGTTCACCTGTCACACGGCAATGGAGTTCTCTGTCATGGAATCATAAGGAAACCTTGACTCATGTTAGGGTTCAGGAAGGCCACGGAGCTATACAGAGCGTCCTGAGATCTACGATATTGATACAGCTCAGGCTTGCCACTGTAACCACTGATTTTGCAGCTAAACCAGAGACTTTTAAAGACACCTTATTAGACTTTGCATAGTAAGATTCTCAAAATCTGCTGCACTTGCTCCTCCATATGCCTTCATCCTAGGAAATCATGTAGCTAAATGTTCAGTAATTGTCAGTTGTAAATGGATTATTAGGACCTATAAAGAGAAAAAAGAGAATACATCACAAACTCTTCAATATTGTATGGAGGTCTAGTCTCATCTCTAAAAATACGGTATAACTGAAAGAGAGAAAAGTAAGGAACAGCACAATGACCAAGGTATGGGTGGGAGGCTGCACAAGAAGTGATTAAATATACCCTGCATGTGAGTATACTTAGGGAAGAGTACACTGAAGGAAGATAGGATGGAGACCCATAGAAACACAAGCCTTATGGTGAAGCTAAGTAGGAAATGAATGTCCACTGTCTCTTCTACTACAAAAGCTAGGAGATATTAAATGAAAGCAGGAGACGACAAGTTGAGAATACATGAAAGGAGATGCTGCTTTGGACAACTGTAAATACATCTAAGTAGGCACAAAGCAAGTCCCTGAACTGCAAACAGATGAACACTACCAAAGTACTCTGGAAACGTATAAATGTGTTTGTGCCATGTTCTTAACCTTTTCTATATTGACCATGGCTGGAGATGGGCTGCTTGGTTGGACAGACTCTTTGCTTGAGCCTGGACGTTCATTCTTATTTTTTCTTCTTCTACTTTGCTGCGATTGTGTGTGTTGTCTCCAGGCTTTGAATGGGATTTTTTTTTGCTTATTTTCAGTGTTCTGAAGGAAAATTGGTACTGCCAAGGAGTTCTTGGAGAGAAGACTCCAGAATAAACCAGCAAGAGAGCTATGAATATAATAAATGTATTAATGCACTTTTCTATCTTAACTAAGTTGGCATGTTAGCCAATAAATGTCTGCTGCTTCTGCACCATCTCCATTTTGACACTGTGTTGATAATGAGCTGGATTTATAGAGGAATGAATCATGTAGTAGAACTGCAGATTCATGCAAAGAAGCTATGGATGAAATAATATGTCACCATGCAAAACCCCTAATTACTAAAAATACTTTTAAAATTTGTTTTTCCCTAAAGCCAAGTTTGATGTAAAAAATAACAGAATAAAAGTTCCTCCTCAATCTGAAAAGAACACCTGTTTTTCTCTAAAAGCCTTGGATTCTTCTCAGGATCCAGAATTAATCAGCAACAGAGATTTACTGGAGCAGGAGTTCATTTCAATCTCTACTATGCAAGGGAGTACACAGTCTGAGGGGTTGATGTTCTGCCATTGCTGTAGTTTATCAGTGGGTAATCAGAAACTATTTGAAGTGTGTAAATTCTATAAATTACACAGCAGTTGTTCCCTGTTAGCATAAAGATAAAACAAATGTAAGGTAACCTCAGTGCTCCTACTGCTCGGGGATCAAGGGCAATGGAAGGGAAGCATGGAAGTGCTGGTACTGCTGCTGCCAGTGATCTGTACTGCCTCTGCACCTGCTTGGGGAAAATCAGAGGAATCTGTTTCTGCAGCAAGGTATTTACCAGAAGCACCCCTCGCAAACATCTCAGCCAAAAACTGGGCTGAAAAGCCTGGAATTATCGACTCAGAATCCCCTTAGCCACAATGGTTCCGGCACACACAGAAAAAGCAAAGGCAGAGAAGTGGGCAGGATCAAAGCGTTAGACCCTCTCATACCAAAAGCTCTAATGCAACTTGAAATCACATCAACAGTGCCATCAATTTCGGTTGGCCTGCTGCTTTGCTGGTTCATGTTTATTAGAAGGATAAAAATCATGTCTGACCTTTCATCAGCACAGTCCAGTTTTGTATTCCTTGTTCTGCAGATGTGCTATGTATTAAACATTGTGTTTTTCAAGGCCAAATCAAAACCAAAATAATTTTTTAAGATAATGAATGGCAGAGGGGTGTGTGCACACGCAGGTGTGGTGTGTCAGTTCCAGATGCCTTGGAATAGACCCTACAGGAAGCAGCAAGCTGAGCTTCATACAGTCAGTATGAAGCCAAGTAGTTCTGTTGTCCGAAAAGCAGATTTGTTGCCCGGTATGCAATGAGTCAATGATCACACACACAGAAGAGACATTGCTAATTTACTTCAGGGTTGTGCAAGCCTGGGTGCTCGGTGGTTTTCCACAAATCAAGCACCCCAAAGCCGGCTCCTTTCTTATATTTATACAATAAATTCATACGTATTCTGCCAATCTAATACGTATTCATTCTAATCTACATAAGTTGTGTAATGGCATTAAGTCACTCCTCTTGGCTCCACTTCAGATCCTTCTGCACATGTATTCCTCTCTTTGGGGGTCCTTGATGGTCTCTGGTGGTCTTCATGGATGAAGTACCCTAACCCTTTTTATCCATAGATATGGTCACATGTCACATAAGGACAACTCAAGGCTATTTTCTCTTGCCAACTCTCCATTATTTTCTTCCAAAACAAACGTTTGTCCTTGATTAAATGGATAACGCTAAGGGCCAAGATATCCTGTCTTTAAGCTTAGGTTAAATATTAAAACACCAAATGCTACATAAGCAATGCTTGATCAAAAAGGAATTTAGATTCATGCTAATTAAACATAGACAATACCTCTTCTTTCCAAGGGGGGTTGTTCTTATGCAGTTCCAGTGAACCAGAGGAACCAAGACTACGGTGTCTTCATGTTAGCTTCTCTCAGAAGCACAGACAAAGATGTGCTTATAAGGATGACTTAGAGGTGCCTCTTTCAAATCAGGATCTACAGTATGCATCACTATCCTGGGATAATCATCTACATACGCTCTCTTTTAAGAAGCTGAGCATGTCTCATTTGGTTTTCATTCTGCACAGCTGCTGGCTATGATGCCTACTTTTGTGTAACTGCCCAGTGGTTACAGCTGTGGAGGAATTAACCTCGTTTCAGTCCCTGTCTTTGTTTAAGACAGCTTTTCACGTTGCAGAGAGTGCCTAACCAGCAGGGTGTTGTTCTAGGTAGGGTACAGTTTCTACATTTTACATAGACACTCACTAAACTATAAGAGTATTTCTGGTAGTGGGCACTGGAGATCCAGACTCTTTTTCTCCCCAAAGGAAAAACCTAACTGTTACCCCTAATATTAGGCTGAAGAGGTTGCTCAACTTTTCTGTTTCTATAGCCTATTAACCCTGCATTCTTTTCTATGAGATAGCAGAACTTCAAAAAGAGATGTGAAGAAGCACTTAGTGCCTAGAATATACCCTGGCAGTTAGGTAGCTGCAGACTGTTTTGCATCAGACTGAAGGCATCAATCCTGACTCTCCTGTGTCCCAAGTGACTGACCTGCCCACTGAACTATTATGTAAGAATAAATATGAGGTCCTTCCCCATCTGCTCCTTAAAAGAAGGTAGGGGATCAAGCCAAATGGTGCATGCTGGGCATGTCCTGGGAATATTTACCCAGCTGAGCCCTGCAGATACTTCTGAACATTTTGTTTTCTGATTCAGATCTGGAATGAATGTGAGCTGGGCTGCTCTTGTCCAGGCTGGGGGAATTCTTAACATGGCATGGGCATAGCTACAGGTCCCTGGGAAGCGTCAAATAAAAAAGTGTGGCATCTCTTGATTTACTGGACGACTGAACTGCAGTTTTCAAAATAACAAACTGGGATTTAAGCGTTTCTGTTCCAATTAGATCTCATTTCTGACACTCAGGTGCATTACAATTTTGAAGTGACAGAAAGCTAATACAAAGACAAAAATTGTGAAAGATAAAACAATCTCCACCCAATATTTTTGGATCATCAAAGTCTGCATTATAAAGCCTGTGTAGTATTTTTTTTGTTTGTTTAGCTAATCATTTTGTATAAAGTAAGCTTGTATGTCTAGAATACAAGTTTCCAAATTTCCATTTTGAAGAACTTACTTTTTGTCTTTTTTAAAAAAATATCGACTTTTATTAGAAACAACAGAAATGGTTTTGTTTTTCAAGACTTCCTAAAACAGAGTAAGTCACACTTTAACATTATGGTTCCAATTCAAAATAATGGAATTCTAATGTAGGAAAACTACACAAAATGTTAGCTAGTAGGAAATTAATTCTTATTTTACTTCCATTTACTGCACTTTCAAAGTTGCAGGTTCCTATATCCAGTCATTCCTGTCAGTGACAGCATAGCACTTTCATCAGTCCCCTACCTGCTACACAGCAATGACAAGAAACACATCCTCACCTTCCACTCACTTCTGCTAGCATATCGTGTATTTTGTTTCCAGAGTTCTTTTTCACTCTGATTTCTAGAGTACTGCTGAACATAAGGTAAAAAAAGGAACATGAGGCCATATAAGTGAATTTACAACAGAAAGATACAATGTTCCCCAAAGGGCTACCAGAAAATCATGCTGCATGTCAGAGGAGGAAGGAGGGGGAGTAGTGGGATCCTGCTCATAAGCAGTAATGAACACAAAAGATTTAAACCTCCTCAGACCAAAGCAGACTATGCAAGTGGCTGAGCTTATACAAACATTAAAAAACTGAAAGAACACAGACCCCAAACTTATCACATTTTGGTGGGCAGGAAGTAAATGCCTTGTTAGCATTCTGAAGTTCAGTTTTGCACAACGTTGTCTCCATTGGCCTAACTTCTGTACAGGACCTTTTCTCAGTTTTCTACAGTAAAGTAAACTCACTTGATAGTGGCACTCCCTGAAATACTTTACTTCAGTACATTCCTGGCACCTTCACCTGAAAGTGTTTATAGAGTGTTCTAGCCCATGTTTTACCTCCCTCAGATACAACATCACAATTCAGCAGCACCATGTTACCAAAGGCTGCAAGAAATACAAATTCCCTGTCCAAAACTGCTCCTTTCTCAGAGCCTATTTTATCTTCAAGTGAAAAACGAAGAATTTAAAGGGAGATTGCAAGCAATAACTTATCAATCATCTGTCTTATCTGTGCCAGGACAAAGAGTGTTTACATTCATCCAGAGTATGTTATTATCCATAATTATTAACTTTGCCAAGTTCCAAGAAATATAAATGGGATATTTTCTACAGAGGCTGAAAGTATACTATTATCTTAGTTCTTCTAACTCTCAGTTCTTGGGTTGTTTCACACAAGAAATTGTCCAGATGTGTTTAGGTGACTTGTTATTTCACCAGATGTCCTATTTTCTTGCTTCATGGACATATAATTCCTATAAATTGTGCATGGGAGTTGAAGGAACATAAGAAAAAAAGAGAATATACTGTATTTTGGAAATAATGCAAACCTATTGAATAAGTTTTATAATGTTAGCACATACCAAATATTATTGATCTACTAAATTTTCATCTGTCGGTCTACAGTTTAGTCTTAAAATAGTACCAAAAATTAATGACATTTCTAAGCATTGAGGTTGGATACCTAAAATATGTTTAATTAATATTTAGGACAACATACCAGATATGCTTCTTTTTGATAACTGGATCTGAAACCCCTTATGTTTAATAAATATTAGCACTGCAAACATCTTTAAAATAGTTTTTTTTGGTGAAATTTGTCAAGATGATTATATATGTTTGTACTGATCTGCCTCTGCACTTCCCTGTTTTATCAAAGAGCCTGGCTCAAACATTAGATCTACAATATACTCTTGAGGAGGGAGCAGAAGCCCAGCTATTCCTTGAGGAGAGTCATCAACCAATTTAACTTCATTCCAAGCTCTGTTATACTTGCCACGAACTAAGCTACAGCCAATGCCAATTCTGTCTGCTATCACCTAAAAAGGAAAGAAAAAGGCATTAATCACAGTTAATACATGTAGCTTGTGCAATATACAGCAAGGCCAAGAGATGCTTAAAAAGAAAACAAATACCTGAAAGGCCAAGAGCTTTCTTGAAACAGACTTTGTACATCTCTAAAGTCTTCCAAAGTGCAAATCTTTATTGTTGGTTCTGCTTAGAAACTGTAGGCTTTTAAATGTGTCTCTACCATATTCTACACACAACATGAAAAATACTCATTTTATCTCTTTTCAGACCCTGATACATTTGTTTATCAGCCAGTCCTTCAGATCTCAAATAAAGTGCAACACCCACAGTACCCAGCAATGTTTTTTTTTCTAGTTGGACGACTTATTTCTGAATAACATTTTGAAGAACTGTGTATACAAGCAGTGGGGTGTAGGTATGTTGCACACATATAGCTAGTATGAAATATTAAGTGTAAAAATGTATCATTTTTATCAGTGTAAGTTTAGGACTGCTGCTTTACTCCAAAGCACATTCCTTGCTTTTCAGCCCTGCAAATTTGGGAAGCAATGAAATATGAGGCAAGCGGCTGCAAGATGAAACACCTGCCTTTGCTCTGTGCTGCGCTGTCACTGACAGACCTATAATGGTTTCCAGCCACAAAACTACTTTCTCAGAATGTGTCTGCTGTGAAGGAATGAAATCCTGAAAGATTTCTAACTTGTTACAAATGGACAAGGATATCCATTGCTTAGACTACTGTGGCTTTTAGAGAGATGATCCATCCCTACAAAGGTTTCTTAGGGCAGCGGAGTGTAAAAGAACATCAGTGCTGCTTCAGCACAATTAATTCATGCCCTCAGACCTCCACAAAATGTGTCAGGAACTTACTTTCCCCATGGATACCATAAATTTAGGATTGCAGTCTTTCTCCTGTGTACTGTTCCCTAGGTCCTTCCTGCTTAATGTGCTAGGCCCTTGCTTCTCTTTTCCTCTCCATCCGAAGAGGAGAAAAGTCCGGCTACCCAACAGCCAAGGAAAAAGGATGGGACAGATAAGCAGGCTGTACCAGTACATCTTCACATGAAGACACAAGAAATAAATCTTCCCAGTCTAAGAAACTAGAACATAAAAGCTGTTATATCCTGTCATAGAATACTGGATAGATACCAAATAAAAATTGTCCCAACAAGTTTACATTTGCAGCATGGAAAAAAAAGGAAGCTGCATAATTCAATATTTTACAGTTTACAGAAAATGTAAAATGTTTTGACTCTCAATCAAATATTTTGGCTTTTTGCCATTTATCAAGTATTCTGCTGATATCACTTAAGACAATTTAATGACAACAAGAACGTTTACAGGAAGAAGCGATGCTGGCTTTCATTCACTGGGAAATCAACTTTGCCAGTGAAAAGTGACTTAAGTGTATACAAAAGATTTTACATGAGTATAAATATTATATTACACTGATGGAAGTGTACTTTAGTTTATGATATCCATTTAACATCAATGATGTTGTGTTGTAAAATAAATGTCAATGTACCTTGAAAAGTAAAGCCCTGTGATAGAATGTCCCCTTTTTGACTTTCCCGATAGGCACAACGTTGCATTTCAGTTCAAACTCTATTTCACTTATGTGAAGTTCCCAGTTGAAGTCATGTAGTTTGTCTCTTTCTATCGGGCCACCCATCTTGTCTGCAACAAACCTGTTCCAATTTATACCAGGATCAATGACATCTGTAATTCCTCTTGCATGTATCACAAAAATATAGCAAAATGAAATGTATACAAGCAATAAGTGAATGACATATAAGACTTTAACACTTCTGCTATGTTTGCTTTAATTATTTTACTTAGTAACTCCTATTTTAAATATGCTCCCTGTTAAATATCCGTAACCATAACTCAGGTGATTCACATTTGTCACAGACCTAAACCAAGGTGCAACAGCTGTCAGCAGAGATTCTGGAGAGGTCTAGTATAGACACAAAGTCCTCAGGGAAAATCACCAATAACAGTGTAATTACTGAGGAAATCGTTCAGAGCTAGTGTTCATCTTTACAGCTAACAGATTATGTGAGCTACGTTTTACAATCCCTAGCCTCTCCATTTGTATCAAATAATAATAAAGGTGTGAGAATATATATGACAAAAATAAAGCCATAGGTAATGATACCAACATAGTAAAGCAACTATATCCAGAACGGGTACTTCAGCTTCTGCATATGCTTTCTTATTCAGTGTTAGGTTTACAGTTGGACTCAATGATCTTAAAGGTCTTTTCCAGCTGAAATGATTCCATGCTTCTATGATTTTAGGATTATCTTGAAGCCAATATCTGGGCAGTGAGGGGCATGTATTTATCCATTTAAAAAGAATGGCTCAGTGAACGAAGCAGAAGATCAGAACTCACAATCTGTGCAAATGCTGCCATAATTATGTCTTTGGGGTGATTGTGCACTCACAAGATCAAGTCCCTGCCTCCTCATACACACACCTTCACCTCCCCTACGCATGGCCCCTGCACGTGAAGTTCCTCAAAGCGTCCTCAGCCACAGGCAAAAGTATTATTGAACATTCTCACTCTGGACAAGGTGGCGCAGAGCTGACATGGGAATCACAAGCCACTGCTTCGGACAGGGAGCTAAAATCTGCATCACCTCCTCTGCAGTAACTGTGAACAGGTTCTGTCCTCACAGTACATGCAAGGCAACCTCAAAAGCAGTATTTCTCAAAACTTAGGGCCTGAGGAAGTACTGTTGCAACAGCGTGGGTACAGGGAGTTATTGCTGAGCAGGCTAGACATGGTATCTTGAAGTTGCAAATTCCTGGATGGGTGAGCCTGTAGAACTGTGGGGCACCAGGCAGTCACTTGTGCTGCTTGTGCCTACAGCCAGCCCTCAGTAATGAAATCTTCTTGGGCCTACATGCACGCCACTCTCGTGCGCACACAAAGATGTACTGTGTTTGTTTAAAAGGAGAGAGCCAGCACTATTGCATGTTCCCTCATCTTCTCTGGCTCCCTCCCCGGTGAGCACAGCAGGAACTCTGCTCAAGCTGCCAGGCTGCCAAGGGCTGCTGCAGCTGCCTCCTCCTCCCCTTCCTATTCAGCACATACTATTCAGGCAGCTGCTTAAAATGGAACGTACACATAAAAATCCCCACAGAAAACATTCTACTTAAATTTCACGTGATTGTTTTGCTGGACTGTGTGTCTGCAAGTACTTCATTGGTGTGTTTGAAGAGTGGTTTTGAAAGAGCGTTTTATGGATTCCACCTTGAGGAAGGCAGCATGATTTATACACAGCTGGATAGTTAAGGATGAATATCTGCCCTGTCACTTTTTGCAATCAACAGAAAAGTCATTCCTCATATCACATTAGACCACTTCATTAAAAATGAGAGTTAGTAGAAGAAACAAGTTTAGTGAGACTCAGCGGGATCTGACGCCAAACTCTCCAGATTCAGGAGGTAGCCAGGAAACTGCTAAGATAGTAAAGGTTAAACTAAGGAGAAGATGAAAGCAGACACACTGCTTGGAGATGACAGTGATTGGTGCCCAGGCTGAGTAGTCAGTGTAACTAATGAATCACACATTGATAACAACAGTCTGTACATGCACCATTTCAATATTCTGGCACTATTAAATCATCAGGATGTTAATTACAGCAGCACCTAAGAACTACACTCAAAAAGTCTCATGTTTTTGGCTCTATAGGAAAACAAAACACATGAGAGTTTCTGTCCCAAGGGGTTTCCAAACGAACTAGGCAAGAGAGATTGTAAGAGAAAGGACAGACACGATATGTGTAAGTTGCAACAGTCTCAGTATTAGGCTAGGGTTTTAGCCTGCGCATTTAGGCTCTACAGCACCTCGGTCTCTCCTGTTCCTTGGTGATATAGATGCTATATGCAGCTGATGTGTTCATTGGAAAGGACCAGTACAGATATATAAATGGGAAAAAACCTGAAATTGTCCATATGAATATTTTCAAAATGAGAAATTTGTACCCTTTTAATGCAAGTGATATTTTATTTTTTAAAAAGTAAACTAATTACAACAAAATTATAAACAAATTATAAAATCTAGAATTATGTCAAAACCCTGGACTAAAGCTGGTGTGGATTCCAATTAAAGATGGAAAAAATAAAAAATTTGGAAAAGCTGTCCTTGGATGAGAAAACCATTATTTTACCAGTTCAACTTATTTGCATTATTTATGGAAACACAATTGGGTACTCACTGTGCAAGAGCCACAACCTGTTCCCGGGTAGTAGTTAGTGGTAGAATTGTTTTTGAAACATCATTAATGTAATCCAGTAAAATGAAGTCAGCTGGTCGTAGCCAATGTGAATTTTCTAGGTTTATTTCATCCTGGACTTTAGATACAATCTGCATAACTTCTTTCATTTTTTCCTCTTCTTTTTTCCCCTTCCCTTTCCTTACACAGAAAACAATATGCACTTATTTAGAATACTGTCATCTCTACAGTCCAAATTCTGATATAGTAGTTCTCTAACAGGACATTTTAGACAAACTGATTTTGGGGGAAAGGTAGGGGAAATCTTTTCTCTATAATGAATAGTCCAAAAACCACAAAGCTGTAGAGAATATTTGTGGAACATGCCCTCAGGAGATGGTTAGGAACCAAATAACACTAGCTCCATATTAATATTCCTGTAAATTCTCATTTTATGTTTGTCTATGGCTCTGATATGCTTTTCCCATATATGGATTATCCAGGGGACAAGACACCTATGTACAGCTACGTAATAATAACAAGAAGTTTCTAGGGACTATATAGCAAACATTTTTAGACAGTTGCAGCTTGGTTGCATATGGTCATGAATTAAAAATCATGAACTCCCATGAGTTTTTACTCAATAGAAATTTGAACTTCAAATAAAGGAACAAATGGTATCAAAATCATGGGTCCTTGACAGGACATGCCAAGCAGTAGTCTCTGTAGTTGCAAATCCACATACTTCAAGCGTTATACAAACTACAACACGGTTTGTCACACAAAGATTTTGTAAGACATCTGTTTTTGCTGACTTCTTTCATTGTACATGCTACATTTTCACTAATGTTCAGAATCTGAAAAATGACTGTGATCCTGGACAGGCATCATAAGCTCCTAGCAGAGGTATAAATGAACTGCTTGTTCGTCTTAGATAGAATACTGTGCATTTCACAAGTTATGCAGCAACTATAAAATCCATATCTTACCCGAGGTATTGTTAAGATCTATACAATCAGCCAGTTTAGGATTTTTCATTTGTGGGAACACACGGGACTTGTCTTTTGTAAGCATTATGTCTTTTTTCAGCATAGGTCCTGAATAATTCTAATGTGGAATATGACAAAATTTTTTCCCTTTGTTTAAAAGTTCTGGCTTATTTTTTAAAATCTATACTATCTGTGGCATTCTTGGAAGGAAAAAAAAAAGAAATAAAGGATTACTAGAGTACGTGGCTCCAGGGCACACTATCATTACTGTATGCTTTTCAAATTATTCTTATAATTTTTAGTGAACAGCATTCTTAAGGTGGAAGGCATTGGACAAATCAGAAGGGCATATACCATTATCAGTAGTCTAATTCAAGCAATTTGTCTTTGGAATACTTTGCAAACTTTTCTTTTACCTATTGAAATTTATCATATTCACAAAAAGCCCTTTTCATAGATTTCATAAAGCACTTTTTTTTAGAAGGATAACCAATTAAGATTTAATCTTCAAATTATAGAAAGTTCACTACCCTCTTTCTGGTTATTAATTACAGTTATACTTGAAAAAAGCAGACAAACAGTTTTCTTTATCTAATGTGACCCTATTTAACTATAGCCAGGGGACCTTACAACGCTAGATTAAACAGCCACCTTCTTCTCCATTTATACACTTAAGATTATGGTTAAGAACACCGTGTTTAAAAAAAAATAACCTGAATTATTCCCACCTCTCTGGTGTCTGACTCAGGGGGTTTTCAAAACAACAATTTCTACAAATGGTATAATTCTTTTTCCTTGACAATTTTCTCTCTTTGTGCCCTACTATTCCCTTCTATTCTCCCAGTACTTTCTTTTCCATATAAAAGGTGCACCGCTAAATTAAAGCGCTATAGCAGGAGAATTTGTTCCCTTTTTCTATCTGCTCAAATGACTTTTGAATCACTCTTATCCTCCTCCTTTCCAGTTTTCAGGAAGAAAAGACCTGAGAAGGATGGGTTTGAACAATGGTTTGTTTGGGGTTTTGCTGCTTCTTATTTCTTTGAGGTGTGACTGTGTTCTTTTTCTTGGTGGAATGGCTGATATAAGGTTGTCCCTACTCCTCAACTCTTCAGTTCGCCATGACTCTCTAATATTTATCTCATAAGGAACTATGGAGTTGCTTTCTTACAGATCAGTGCTATGAAGTAATCACTAACCTTTGCAATAGACTTCTGCTATCTTTTTCCTAGCCTCTTTTTTATCCCTGCTTTATTTACCAATGGGAATTATGACATCAGAAAAAAAAAATCACTCCCCTTTCCCAAAGCTGTGGTACTACACGCGAGACATTCTTGCTGCAAATGCAGAGGAACACTGCAAAGGAGAACTCATGGCAGTTAATAGCCTCCAAGCTGTTTCAGATTCCTGTTGCAACTTCAGTACAGAAGTCCAAAGGGTCATCAGAGAGTCAGTGTGAGGAGGAAGGCAGCCCTTACAATATCCTGCCACCAAAAGACATCCATAACACCTGTTTTCTTCCTTTTTGCATAGCTTAATGCCTTGGCTGTCTTTAGAAAGGGAGTAAATGAGCATTGGCAAGTATTTCCTTAAATGCTGTACTGGAACATAGCATGGAATAAATGTGCATTTATCAGTCTACATTAAATATTATCTTTTAGCCCAGTCAATGTGTATATCAGATATGCAACTGTTTGATCAAAAATGTTTCTATCTGTCTATGCAAATATATGTCAAACTATCAACTAGGCACTTCCTCTACATCTAATTCAAACACTTCCAGCAGACAATTAAACTGCCCTTTCTCTTAGCTTTCAACTATGGTTTATATAAAGTAGTATCACTTTTTCAAAACAATGGCTTTAAACTGTGGTCAGTAGTACTTTGCAAAACAATGATGAACAGAAACATATGATCAAAGGAAAAACATACTTAGGAAGAAAGCCTAAGCATGTTTGAGACTTGGAGTCAGATACTGACCTTCAAAAGTAACTCCCATATATCTCACAAATTAATAATAATAATGAAGTATGAATTATGGATTCAAAATGAATGACAATGGGGCTATAAATCATACAACTTGATCATGACATTCAAAAGCAATTATTTTGTACTTGAAGAAAGAAGTCTTTGTATCCCTGCAAGTTTACTATGGGAAATTGAACAAGGTATTTGTTTTTTCCTAAAGAAAATTTTGTGCTTTCCAAAAGTGTTATGACTGCTAACAGAGCAGTGTGTGATTGACATAAATTACATTAAAAAGCAACTATCCAAGGGTATCCTCATCTCACGCTGTAATAAACAAACTTCTTGCCAGAACAGGTCTCTAAGCACTGCACAGCTGCTTGAGACTATGGAACATGGTCTATGACTCTAGAGCTCTAGAGCATCTTCTGAGATGTAGGAGTCCCCCACTGGCGCAGAGCAAACATAACTGGGGCTCAATATATTCCCTTGCCTCCTACCCCTTTTTTGTAAACTGACATACTGGTGGTGGGCCATGACCAAAGCATGCTGGGCAGCAGGAGGACCTGGTAAATGAGCAGAAGCTAGCATAGGCCTGGTAGGACACTCAGGATGTAGTATCTACTCTTTTGCATCCTGAAACAGGAACCTTCCACAATGTGATTCGTATGATCCATTTCAGGTATCTACTACAAAATGCTTTAAACTGAAACGTCTGCCTTGTAAGTCAATAATTTTCGGACAGACTTATCTTACAGTTCGGGTCCTGATTTAAGTCAGAACCTCAATCCTTCACAGTCAGTAGCTATTATCTGTCAACAATTTGCATGCCAGTTCTAAACAAACTGATAGACGTATAATTCAAAGTATAATACCTTAAGCCTTTTTCTCTAGTGCTGCTTTTGCTCAGTGAAGACCGTCGTCCAGGTAACTCCTGCTTTTCCTCTATTGGGGATACCGCTGAACTGTTGAGATCACAAAGCAGGTCCCATTTTTCTCTTGATTTCATCTCTCAAGCACACACAGATACATACATACATACACAGAAATATATAAGCAGCCTAAGACATCAACCATTATCCCTATCAATAAACTGCCTGTATAGACAGTAGCATATGATAGTTCATGGATGAGCTCCAAGCTAAAAATCGCAAACATAGTATCTCAGTTCCTACAACAGATGCTCCATCTCTCCCTTCTTTTCAAACCCTGCAGAGCTTAGCATTTTGTAGTGCCCACCACTGACTAGAATTAACAGCCCTGAGGCATGGCTAAGGCCCCCTACACCATAAAATAAGGAATATAACGAAGTCAGGATTGGAACCCACAGAAACCAGCATAATAAATGGTCAGCTCACTAAGTTAGCTAACAGAAAAGTCAAGGAGAGTTGTAGGCTATATCACATTCCTAGCAATGGCTAGACACCATCCCACTGATGGCAAGGAGGCTCTATTTGGACTGGTTTTGGAATCGTGAACATTCCCCTGGAATTAGGCATGTACACCTGCCTTCTCTGAAAGGCACTATAGTGGTCATGATTGTGCTGCTGTTTTACATACAGAGTTACTGGTTCAGTTGGGAGACAGTGGTTCAGTTTTCTTCCACAGAAACAAACTAAGGGTTAAGCATTTTGTATTAAAAATAATGAAGACCAGGACTAGAACTTAGGTCTCAACTCTCTCAGATAAGTGGCCTAACAGCTGAAGTAGAAAGCTCTGTTCATTATGCCTCTTCATTAGTAAACATTTATAACGAACCAGAATAAGACTGCTAAACCCCAAATATCATGTGATCAGCTATCTGCAGGTGGGAGGAGCAGGCTCACATCCTCTTTCTGTAAAAGAAATTAATTTTCCACAACAAGGTTAGAGATTCTGACCAACTTTGTATAAGCAGACAAGCCCACCAGGTCAGTTCCGCTGAAAGGAGTGCAGGACTGTACCTAGTGTATGGTATGGATCAGAGGGAGCCCTGCAAGAGCTAGGCATTTTTAGGTTTGTTGCTGTCAAAACTAGGACAGTTCTGAGCACACCCTTCTCAGCTTTTAGCCATCCATGGAATTTCACTAGCATAAATTTAATCTAGAAATAAGGATGCATGTAGGCAGTGTAGGAACTTTCATGGGTCTAGGTTCTAAATCAAGAAAGAGCTGCTTCTACCCCAGTTTTCCTGTGTCTTGGTTGTCAAGCTGTAAAATAACAGCATTTCACTGCCTCCTAGGGATATTGAAAGGAAAAACAGCCAAATAAATGGCAAATGTTCAAATACAGCATGAAGAAGGAGGATAAATAATTACTAAGATCGACAAAGGAAGATTACTGCAATTAAGAGGTGAAAGAAAGACTCCAAAAACATTTTTAACATTGTATCTGAGCATTTGTAATGTGTTAGAAAATCTTCTATAACCATTTTCAGTCAGAATTCTACTTCTAATGTTAAGAGAGCAATGACAGAGCATTGACAAGTAAATCTTTAGACCATACCTTGCTTTTTCTCTACTGCTTTTTCTTGAAATAGAAGGTGACAAGATAGTCTGTTCATAAGATGAATCTTGTGCCTTTTCCTCTACTGCAAGGACACTGAAACAGAACAAGATATTTTTTCATATTATTTGCAGAGATAGTATTGACATGTTAAGCTATGAAAATGGAGTTCTGATTTTAAAGGACAGTTAATATATTCATAGGAAGTACATAAGTGGAAGACATAAAATAATCACTAATAAACCGGATACTGATTCAGGGACCAAAAATGAAGTACGGAATACCAAATGATGGACATGAGTAACTGGTGAGTAAGACTGCTGCCAAGGTGCAAAGGCAAGAAGCTGTATCAAAGTCAAAGAAAGAAAACATGATAGTTAAAGACAACTCTAGGGATCAACAAAGAGCATGGAAGTTTAATTTCTCATAGATATTCTCAGACATCTTTATGGTGTCATATACAAGCTTAAAAGGGAAGCTAATGATACTGTAAACCAAATAAGTGATGTGTTGACAGAGAAGAAGGTTTTGGACTTGCAAAATATTGGTAGAGCATTCTTTGATCTGTGAGACTGTTTACAGGAAATGACTCCCAGTTAAACAAGCCCAATACCAACTTCCTGCATTCAAATCTACGATGATTTGTTAGGCTGGCTTCAACTTAAACAGAGAAGAAATGGACGCAGGTTCTTTATCAAGCCTGAAAGCTTGATGCTTGGCTTTGTCCTGCCTCTTGGGATGTTGTACTTAAAATTCCACGCATTTGTCTGTACAAGATTATCAAATCATAGGTTTCATTGCTGCATGTTGACATTCAGCTTAGATGACATAATTATTATGGCAGATGACAAGCTTTGTTGTAACTAATAAAACACAGGGTGTCCCACCATCAGGAAGGGTGTTAAATGAATGAGTCTTAACGGCTAAGTTAAAAAAAAGCAACTCAACTGAATAAATCTTTTCCGACTAGAGGGAAGAGAAGTTATTTTCCAAATTATTATTTTATAAAATACAAATCTTTTGCCTTCTAGTACATAAAGCATTATGCTGAGATCTCTCTATTTTATGTATGTGTCTACGTATATACTATGTAGTTTGTACTGGAAACAGTGGAAACAGTGGAAAAGATGAGCTATTGCAATAAATGTTGGTAGATCAAACATGACTCACTCTTCTCGTGGTTTAGCATTAATGAAGATTATGGCACGACGGTCAGTAAGCTTTTGCATACTCAGTTCCTCCAATGATAAAAATTTCACTCCAGGTTTTACCTACAAGAAAATTAGAATAAAAGAGAAGGTGTCCTGTTCAGTTAAAGATGAAGAGAAGAAAATACTTAAAACATACCTAAAGAGTAATTTAAAATTCCTAATCTTTAACAGAAGACATACATAAGAACTTGTAAAGCCATTGAAAATATGTGAAAGTGGTTTAATCTTCATTTGCATTTTCTTAATAAATTTTCTTAGAAAAGATTGTTTATAAATAATTTAACTTGTATTTATTGTTACTATGTCATTCCAAGCAGTTCTAGAATAAGGAAATGCTCCAGCCTCCAAAGGCTTTACAATATAGGACAGAATTTTCAAAAGGAACCAAGTGCTTTAGGAGGAGGTATTTCACTAATTTCAGTAAGACTGGTATTCCTAATTCATTTGGGCATTTTGAAGAGTCCTCCTCAGATGTAAACTGAACAGAGCACTAACAAGTGATACATAGTGGAGTCATTCTGTTTATGTAAACAGTGCTTTGTGAGAGGAAGGGTCACGACCAAGGTAAAAACATGAACTCTCTCTTTCTTTAACAAACAAACAAAAAGTCCATAGGTCATTCAGTGTCAGGTTAGTATTAAGTATACTGCAGGGAAAGAGACCAGGAGAACTGAGGTCTGAGAAAGGATCTGGAAAAGCACTAGGAGCTGCACAGCTTACATAGGATTGGGAAGAAGAGTGCACTGGGGAATAGCATGAAGATGATGAGATTTCATCCATGAAGAAAGACAATCAAAATAAATTAGTATAAAAGCTGGGAAACTTCAGGACAAGAAACCAAAGTATTTTACAGAGCCAGATTCTGGCTTTTGTTGTAGTATTCTTACTTTTTCTAATCAAGAAGAAAATTCTACTCTTTCTAAGCAGAGTAATGTATTTAAAGTAGCTTACCTGGCCACAGTCGTAGAATCCATCAGTAATGATGTTACTTGATGACAAATATCCCATCTGGCTGTACTTTTGGGGAAGATTGTTATCAAGTAGCTTTTCTAGAGCAGCTTCACTAAAGTTACTTTTGCGCCCTGCTGATAGATTAATTTCTTCTAGGATGTCTAAAGCACTGTTAAACACAATACAAGGCTAATTCATCATTAAATACCAATTAATTGTTATTATATAATTCAGAGTTAGATTTCAGCATTGCAAAGGCCAAGACAGATTTATTTCCAGGTGTTAGTCTGGTGCCACCTGGGCCAGCAAGGAGCTGGCTGTGATGCACAGAATTCTTTCTCTAGGGGAGGAAAATGCCTTGCAGTGCTTAAAAGCAAAAAGCAATTCCTTTAGGCAGTTAAACAGTTACATAAAGAAATGTTGACAGAAGGATGTTACGTACCACAGAGAACTTGAGAAAAAGGATGTAAAAGCAGAGTAAAAGGAATAATGTTCAGAGCTGACCATATGAAAGAGTTTGGGGAATCTCTCTCTCTCTATCTCCCCCCCACCAACTTGCAATGCAATTTGCAGATTCCGTTACAAAATGTGTGAATCCTTCTGGTTTAGGACTGTTACTGTGTGTGTGGAGGGATAGTTGGCAGAGATTTGCAAAACATGCATGAGCATGGTAACACAAGCAGTTGTGTCAGCATTACCAGGTGCAGGACTTTTGCATCATGGAGGTAGAAACACATAATCATGTGGGGACACGGAGGAACAGGAATTCAACTTAAGCTGGTTTTGGTGCTGAAACCCACATACTGATAACTTCTGACCCAAGAAGCTTAGGAAAAGGTCACTAAGAAAAATGAAGCTGAATCAGGAGAACATAACATAGTGCAGTTTTGGAACTGTTTAGGAATGAAAACAACAGGGAAAAAAAAAGGGAGATATATTCGTGTGTGTGTATGTGTATATTCAGATTTATATCTCTGTGTGTCTATACACACATGCAGACATTCTTCGCATCCTAAGGAATCAGTTTTTTATATACATATAATGAATTCCACATTTAAGCTGCCCATTTCTCTCTGTGAACTACACAGGGAGCCTCAGCTGTGGACGTTTACAATGTAGACTTCTGAAGGTACATCAGATGGATTCCAGAGAACAAGTTTTTCAGGCAAGGCAAATGACAACCTTCTCTTTTAGAAGACAGCAATGGGAGAAAATAGTGGAACAGCAGTACAGGCTATTTGTCACACAGCATACTGCAACAAAGTCATGTAACCAGCAAGTAATACAGAGAAGAATTTTAAAGGGGAAAATGAGTAAGAAAAGCCTAAAGAGTAGAGCAGCGTCAAAGACAGATGACATTACAGGCACAATGGCACATTATCCTCATGTGGAGGAAAGACAAGCCAAAAAGGGAAAAATAGGGCTGCACCAAAAATTCTGCAAAGACCCAAAAGCCAAAAAAGTACTAATACAGAAACAGAAACACTGACACTTCCAACAGGGAAGAAAAAGTAAGGGAAAAACCCAAAAGACCCACAGGCAAAGTGAGATGCAACTATGCAGGGACTGAAACAAAAATAAATGTTTCTTATGCTGCGAGTCAGAGAGGAAAATGTAGGCCTGTTACTCAATGTGGGAAGAAAACTCATAACAGATGGCACAGAAAAGACTGAAGTGTCTGATGCCTTTTTTGCTTCAGTTTTCATAAAAAGGGTGCAAGCAGATGCCTGGCAGTAATATTAACAAGGAGGTGGAAACAGTAGGCTTAGCATGTCTAGAATAAGTTTGAAGAGACAGAGTTATCAGTGCCTGAGGAGATTTACCTCATACTACTCTATGAATTGGCAAAAGCAATCTCTGAACTATTTATAAGTATATCTGAAAATTCAGGGAGGACAGGCTAGGTGCCAGGAGAGTGGAGAAAGGCAAAGATAGTATCTAGATTTGAAAAAGGAAGAACAAGGAAATAATAGAGATCATTCAGCCAAATTTCAGTGTCCAAAGGACACCATATCAAATTATTAAACAGTTTGCAAGCAACAACAGATAAGATGGTAAGAAATGGCCATTATGTATTTGTAAAGAATAACTTGTGTAAAGCCAATATAATCCTTTCTGTGATAGGGTAATTGCCTTAATGTATAGGCAGAAGAAGTAGATGTGAGATATGAGATGCATCTGAGATATGTTTTGACTTTAATAAGTCTTTTCACATATTTCTACTTGAATACTCATGAGGAAGTCAGGGAAATATGATCTACATGAAAATAACATGAAGCAGTGCCTGATTGGTTGAAAAACTATGCTTAATGTATTATTATCAATAATATGCTGTCAAACTGGAAGGACACATAAATTAAGAGTCCTACTCCAATACTGTCACAAAGAAGGGATTAAATAACAATAGCGCTATATGCAAGATATAGAAAAGAAGTACTGAGCTTTATTTGATGGTGGTATGACCTCAGCTGAAGTACTTCTTCCAGGCTGGGAGATGGCACTTCAAAATGGCATAAATAAATGAGAGAAATTCAGAAATGTGTAAAAAAATGATACAAGATTTCAAAACAAAAAGAAGTTGAATATTTTTACTTTGTCATGAAAAGGAAACAGAGAGGAACACGGAACGTGAGAAAATTCAGTTAGTTAAACTCAAATTGCTATAAAAAGGTGGTTATTCAATCCCACTGAAAGTAGGACAACATGTAGTTGAATTGATTTGCTGTAAGGGATATCTAGAACTCAGAAACCCCTTCTAATTGTAAGGATACTTCAGCACTGGAACAGGTTATCTCAGAAAGTTGTGAAATCCCCTCAGAATTAGTATTTACACTTAATAAGCAAAAATATATCAGTGTACCTGATTCAGTCTTACAGTGGGCAGACGGATAACATCTCCTCTGAGATCCCCTCCAGACCTAAATTTCTGAGATTCTCACTCTGCAGAATCCCCTCACAGTTTGATTTTAAGTATCTGTGCAGTAATCAGAGAGGCGTCCAGCAGAGGGAGCAGGGCAATTACATATGTTTTAATTTAACAATAACTAAGAGAGTCACCCTGTATAAGAAGCCCTGTGCCACAATTCTTATAACTTAACCCAGCTTTTGTAATTCAGATATTAATATATGGAACTTGGAGCTTTAAGAAGGAATAAAATAGAGTCTCTTTTATGTGACACTTCAGCAAACCTGCAGTCAACCAGAGTTTGTAAACCAAATTTCTTTGAGTAATAAGTACAATTTACTGCATATTGACCTTAGCCTGAAACCTTAATTTCAGTTTCATATGTATGCGGCACTGTAGTCCCTAATTTTGACATCGTCAATATAAAGCCTAATTCAGTCACAGAACAATAAATGTTTTTATAATTCCAGATGGTTCTCTCTTTGGGCTTGCATTCTTAAGACTTCTGTTACTTAAAATCAATACCATTTCATCTGTAACATCTGTGGTGCAAAAGTAGTTTCTGCTTACCGGAAAGTTAAGCTAAACTTTCATTATTCTGCTATCAATATGTAAAGATCAACTTAATAGAGTTCACTCATCAAAATCTTCCCTCTGCCCCGTGATACTATTTCTACTCACCCTAGCCTGCATAGTTCAACAGCAGTTAGTTCATCACTTGCACAGACCATAACAGCCCAACAGACATTTCTTCTGACTTCTTCATTCTTAGAATGCAGCAATTCAACGAGTGGTCCTAGTCCACCTGCATTTCTGAACTATACAAAACATGAAGACATTGCCACTTAGATATTTCCTTCCGAAACATTCAAGTCTTGTAGACAAGCTATGCTGGGGGCTGGTAGAAAGGCAATTTATGGGCATTCTCTGCTTCTGTGAACCCTGCATAGGCTGGAGCTCAAGCGAGCTTCAGAGTGGTTCAAGGCACACATGCCTTCTGGCTCTGGCTTGCTTTTCAGTTATGAGATTGCAGTGTGGAAACTGAAGAGACTATGCAACCCAACACTGCCACGGAGAGTTACACAGCTTCTTCTGTGTTCTGTTGCCTCCTAGCAACTAATTTACATGACAATATATTTAAATTTGTATTGTATTGGATGTATGACAATCTTATTAACATCCTGTTCTCTTGTGTGCTACAGTATCTTTCCTATACACGCTGGAGGAAATATTGCTCATTTAGACTTTTGAAGAGAACGACATTTAAGGACATTGAAAGAGGTAGATTAATTGTCTATGCCCCTTATTCATGTCCTAATTAACAGCCTTGACCCATGAGAAATCCCCAGCTTACGATCCATGAATGCACATATCGCTATCCTTATTTATGAAAAGAAAGTAATATGACCATTGATAAACAGTGAAAAGTTCAACTTGCTGGATGCCACTGATCAAAGGATTAATTATATTTTGAGTTTTATTTGAATTACATTTACTCCATGCACACCCAGTATCTTATAAATCAAGATCAGACATTGCTGTTCAGGCCTTGAAAGTGTGCAATAGAACAGTACTGAGGGAGAGTAAAGAGGACAGAATTTCTCATCTTCAAAATACAGCTGACAGGTGCAGCTGAGAGAAACCTTAATGTTTAATGCTCACAAACATGGGGATTAAGCTATAGCCCTGGTTAAAGCTCATTGAAGCCACTGGAAATCTGTAAAACGATTTGGGGCGAGGGAATACATCAGTAAAAATACAAATTAAAGAAAACCCTTTCCAAGTTCTCATGACAAATGGAGCTAAATTCAGCTGAACAAACCTATGGTGAAAGTGAAAAATTAGTTACTGTCTAGAAACCCTGGGACTTTTACGAGACATACAAAATGCAAAGATCCTAGGTAAGTATAACACAACCTCAAAGAAGAGTTTTACCTCAGTTCTTGCATCAGCATGACAACCAAATGCGGCCACGGCAGATGCTGCTTTACTTTGCACTTGGCTGTTGGTCGAGCGCAATGGTTCTACAAGCGCACTCATAACACCACGGCTCTGGATATTTATGCGGAATGGCTCTTGCATGGCGAGATTTGTTAGCACTGTGGCAGCATTAGCAACGGCTCCATCTCTCTGAGTGTTCAAGGTATTTACTAATGGCTCAATTCCTTCAGCCTTAGCAACAGCGCTAGCAAAATGAAGGCAAAAAAAGAAGAAATTTTTGTTATTTTAGGACCATTTTTTCTTCTTAGTGTGTTACACTTACCAACTAAATCAGTATTACATTTCAAGAATATAAAATATTCTTATCTGCAATAAATTGCAAGATGGTAGAAATTATTCCACTGCACTGGCTTCATACAAGCTGATTTAGGCAGCAGGAGTACAACAGACACATCAGCATAAAGTTCAGGGCTGGCTATGACTGTGGTTCCACATCAACTAGTCTACCAGCAGCAGATCCAGCTTAAATATTCCCTCTGCTCCCAGATGATCATTGCCGCCATAGCTAAAGGGTGCTGCCTCTCAGCAGTGTTGGGACAAATGCTGGGGTGGCCGAGTTCTGAGCTAGACCTGCAAAACCACCTGTTTGCAAATAAAAATGGGGAAGACTGTTGGGATTTTTTTAAGGATCAATTTCATAGATATGGGTTAGAGAACAGCCAAGAAAAAACAGTTGAAGAAGCACTACGGAAGAAATTGTAACTTCAGGCAGGAGACAGCAGAAGGTGCACGCAGCTGCACTATTAGAGGACACATTTACACATGACTTAAATCTGATGTGCTGCAAAACTAATAGTCAGGTGGCCCACATCTCAGTCACAGCAGAAGGAACTGGCCTATGAGCACTTTGTTTTAACACTGTTCTGCTTCTGGCACTCACTGGGACAGTGCCTTTTAAAAGGAAATATTTCATATTTAATATCTGGGATAAAGAATATATTTGAAAGCCACTGGTGACATGGCTTATACTGATAGTAAAACTCTTGACTACAACTGATGCAGAACCTGAAGAGAGAACCTAGCCTGGCTGAGGGGAAACTACAGTGCTCTAACAAATCTGAAAAGGTGTATGTTTTTGGGTTACCACCTCGTTATGTATTCTTTGGTTTCTTTGCCATAGGCAAAAGAGACTACTGATTCATATGTAGTTTAGATCCTTCAGATGCCATAAGATATTCGATAATTTAAGATTTTTGTTGAACTTCTTGCCAAAATTTTGCTTTCTACTAAACAACAGAAACTTACTTCTTTGTCTACACCATCTTGCATTCATTTCAGTGGTATTTTTTCCAATGTCATTATAAACCAGCACACTATAAAAATTGAATTGTATTCCTTCTGAGTTTATATATAAAATTTGATCAAATGATTTGAGGCATATGTCCAATTTACTATCTGCTCTTAGCAATTTTACATTGGGCTCATCTGTTTGTTAAACAAAAGTTGGCAATATTGTTAGCAATGGAAATGCGCAGATGGCAATTTGAATTTTCACTGCAACTGCTTTTTATACCCCTTTTAGTACACTTTGTCTATATCAAAAACATAACAAACTCTCTCACCTCTATACAAGCATATCTAAGCACTTCAACAATGGAAGAGTGTACATTTTTTATAAGTTTTCTAAACTTCTGTCAATACATTAATAAGAGAAATCTGGATGTGAAAATCTTACTTTTGCTGTAACAGCATCTTACCAGAAAACTAACCAACCTTTTGGTAACTTTCACAGTTACAAAATAAACATAAGCTTAGAAGTATTACATGTACAGGAAGCAGCTATGCTATCAAAGACTGTCAAGGCATTGATAAAACCAAAAAAACCCTCAAGAATCTGATGGTCACACTCTCATGCAAACAGGGCAGAAAGCAGAATACACGCTAACCTGTGCTATATAATCCCATTACCTGGACAACATGACATAGACCTTACTGTGAACCAATCTTAGTGCAAATATCTCCAAATCATATTTTCAGAGAAGGGGTTGCAGGTACTCCTGAGCATACCTGGAAAGAATCAGCAGAGGGCAACAGGATTTGTTAGTCTGATCTCTGCCACAGCTATAAGCTGATGGCAGCTCACAGGTAGTGCTGGAACATGGGTGTAAGGAGGGCTGGCAGGCAGGCAGGCAGGCAGTAGCCCCCAGTTTGGAAAAACAGGGAGAAGGCAGCAATCTAGGGACTGAATGTGAGTAGGGTTATTAGCTTTGGTGCAGCATAAAGGTATGGCCAGTTTGACGTTGGCTAATTAACCCTACTGGAGCACCAGTAACTTTAATGCAAGCACTTCAGTCTCTGTTCAGAAGTGAATCCCATGTTTTCAGATGTCCTGCACTGCACTCCTCAGAGTGTCTTCAGTTAGCTGGATTTCCCCTTATCTGGTTATCCTCCCTCCCCTTCCCTCCTTGCCCAGGTAAAGAAGAGCTGAAAATGTTTGGTTTGGTGAGGGTTTGGTTTGGTTTGTTGTTCGGGGTTTTTTTGGGGGGGATGGGGGTAGGGGGTGTATTTGGCTTTGTTTGTTTGGTAGGGTTTTTTCTTCTTTTTTACTTAGGTAAGGCAACTGTATTTCTAGATATAGTATTTTCTTCCCATGAAAATTTTATCTAGATTTCCAGCTTCAGGAGTGCTGTAGCTCTATCCAGGCTGCTGTATACGAAGAAATCCTGGACATGTTGATTGCACATAATCAGCTATGTACCACACATACCACAAGTTTCCCAGAAAACGTCACATTCATAGCACATGTAACAATGATATGACGTACCTGCTGGTAAAGCACTGGAGAGACTCACCATACATGCACACAGCCATGCACAGCAAGGCATGTCTATAAGCTATCAGATTTACAGCATTACACGGTATATACACACATACCTTATCCAGAAAAATCCCCAACCCAAAATCAAACAGTTTTTCCTGTACAATGGATACATAGAAATTTCAGGATTTATGGGACAGATCCACTGCCCGTGAAATGCATCACTGCATCTCACAGGTGTAGTATATCCAGTACTTCTGCAGTAAGTATAGGACTTACTATTCCTATACTACACCCAATAACACATGTATTCTCCTGTAGGAAGTCCTAATAAACATTTAGTCCCTAACAGACTGAATCCCAGATGATACACAGAACTGAATGACGTAGCCAATCACATTGGAAGCAGATTTACTATAATTTCCATAAAGCCAGCAAGCACACGAGTACTTAACAAACGAGCAAGGTGACAGCTCCTTGTGTGTTCAGAGCTGACCTCAGCGAGGTACAGAGCACAGCCAATTTTCTCAAGTGCCACTCAACTTCAGAAAGGTTGAGAACCACTGATTTAGAAGATCATACATATTTATTTCAATCCTGCATTCTACTTGTGCGCAGATTCATTCTGAATCACAGTTTCATGAGTATAGTTTAATCAAGTAGCACAATGGATCACAAGGCAAAAATAATTAATGTTAGAAGTAACAACAGCAGGTAATAAGAGTTGAGGGTAACCAATACCTTTGAGAATAAGGTTTTAGCAGGGCACGAACACCTGAGGGCAACGCTGTGTCCTGATAACAGACATGTACAGAAGAGGTTATGAGGGAAGAAGGAAGAATGAAGAATCCATAGTTCAACTCACTCCTACCCCATAGCCCTCTGGAGAACACAGAAATCATGCTGCCACCCTGGGCCACAGAGCCCCAGCTGCTGAAGAGACAGAAGTGTCTGACTTCAGAAGGGAGCGGAAAGAATGAATATGCTTCAGTTTTTAAGGTGCTGAAATACTACAACATTAAGATCTAAGTACGGAGGTCCTTGCTCCCTTTCATCTTGGGCAGAAATATGCACTGTGTAGTTTTTTTATTACAAGGAAACAAAAGTCAGAAGAAGCAGCTTTTACCAGCACTGTCTTTGCCTAATGTAGATCAGCACTAGCCTCCCTCCCTGCCTCCAGAACACACTCTCCTTGAGACATATTTTACTGAGATAGTGCGCTATCAGTGCTCCCACTCTAGGACAAAGCCTCAAGGAATAAGGGAGCCTTGGCTTAGCTGAAAAAAGTATACACTTTTTGATGTAGAAAATCCACAGCTCTTTTCCCCCATGCTGTGTAAAGATCCAAAAGACACCAGCTTCCCTAATCATGGAGAGAAAAGATTAGGGAAAAGGAAAGAAGACAATGACAAGGGAAAAAAAAAAAGATGTTGCATTTGCAATATCACCAAAGTTTTTTAGAAAAGTGCAAGCTATCTGAATCACAAACAAACAAACAAGAAAAACCAGACAAGATAGGTAGAGAAATTACAGAGTTCAAATTAAAGGTAAAACAGTTCAAATGTTATCATTGCGAATGGTTATGGCCATTAAGAGTGCCTAACCTAAGAGGGTTAGGAATTTACCTTAACCTGGGTATACATGGTGCAGGTACCCTAATGACCTTAACCATGCCCTGTAATATTCTGATTACAACTGAATTCAAATGACTGTACTCAAGAATAGCTAAAACATTTTTCTCAAGTGTCATTGGAAAGGCAAACATTAAAAGGTCAGATAATAAATATTTAAATTATTAATTTTAAATACACGTTGTAACAACTTAGTAAAAGATATCTTGAAAATTCTCTAAAAGATGACTCAAAGAATAAATGCTGAGAGTTAGAGAACAACAAATGTTTTATGTACTGTTTTTACTGAAAAAAAAAATTAAAAGTTGACAATGAAATAATTACCAAAAGTTTCACAATAAAAACCTTTTTCAAACAGGTTTTCAAACTACTTTGGAGAGGCATATGAATTTCACTCAACTGAATATTTAGTTGCTTTTGTTACCTGGGTTGCAATTGGAAAGCTCAGACATTGGTAGAGTGTTGTGAAAAAAATCATCAGTAAAAATTGGACCAAAACTCTGGTTTAGTTTGTTGTTGTTGTTTTAATTTTTAGGACTGTAAGCTCTCTGGGGCAAGAACCACCTCTTTGTTGGCATCACATCAAGCTTAATAGCTCTGGTACCTGACCAAGCCTCCTAGCCATGGAAAGAAACATAACAGATTATTTGCTTCTTTAGGCATAGGGAATGGTCTAGCCAGCTTTTCCACCTGAACAGAAGGTTCAGCAGAATGGAGAAAGCAACTCTCAGTGTTCAAAGAGCTGACAGAAACCACCGAGACTGTCCCGCAAGCCCTTAACCTAAGCAGCCTCCCATGGAGGGAGGATAGAGGGGAAGAGCAGTGGCGCAGCTTCACACTACTGTTTGCTCTGGATTGTGTTTAATTTACACTAGTGAGATTCACGCTTCACATAAATGGTAAACTATGTTTAGTTTTGCTTCTCCTACCACAACGGAACATAAACTGGTTTATATTAAATAATATTTTTAAGCACATCTATGCTGTTTACTTCCCCTTTCTGACTGAGGATTTAACACAATTTCTGCTCAGAAAAAAACCAGATTTTCCTCCTCACAAAGGCCACTGGACTCCTTATGGACTTCATTTTCCAAATGTATTTGCAACTGCATGTTTAATTTCTGTGCAAAATTACTGTGATTGTGTGTGAGGTGCTTAGCTAGCCATTTATGCCTGCGCATATCTCATTTTCATACATAATTGCATGTAAATTATGCATAAGAATTATGCATCTAATTACACACACATTTTTTAAAATCAACTCTATCTGCGTTAAATCGCATGATTTCTTTCTCACACAAGGCATTTTTGACCCAGCTCTCTTACATAATTTCTGACTGTGAAAGAATATCATAACCATAAGTTTGAAAAACCTCAAGAAATACATTTGGTTTTATCCCTTAAATGTATTAGTATTCTTCATTTGCCTTGTTATGCCATCAGAATAATCACATCCAATAAATGTCTTCTGCATTTACCAAAAAGTTCACTTTGTGATTTAATTATTTTCAAAAGCAATTGACTGTTGTATACAGTCACTCGTATTTTATTTAAAGACTAATATTACTTCCGTTTTCTTTACTATACAAGGGAAATTAATGTCAGTATTTTTATTCTGAGTAAGGGAATCTAGCACAAGAGACTAATCTACAGTTTGGGGCCCCTTTGTGCTACAATAAAAATATTGATGATATCAACAAACCATATTCATTTTTCATTTCAGGAACTGAACCCTCTATTCCTATTTTTTAATGACAAGTACCTTGTTAAAACATCAACAAACCCAAAACTCAATAAACCTCACAGTCTGGAAGCAATAAAACCTTAAACTGTCTGGGTTAGCAGAGCCTGTAATACCTGACTCTCAGTTAGAGGTACACAGAGATTTTCTAATGGCTGTCATTGAACTCATCTGACAGAGTTACAACGCTCTCAGTTCTAAAACTGTAGGACGCCTAATTTAAAATATTAAAGGGGCATTGGTAATGAAATATCTATCCATGATTATTTGATCCTTTCAATTATAATATTATTTGCAATATTTATAAAGAATTTCTGACGCTTTCACCATTAGAAGAAAGGCTTGAAATTCAGCAATAGAAGGACTTTTCGCCCCTTAAATATCCCATATAGCTTCAGCCAGGATAAGCTCATGAAAAAGCCACTATCCCCCTCTCTCTTTTTTTCTGATCCAAGAAGCAGTATATGCAAAAATCAGTAACTCATCATAAATGCCGAGAGTCTGGAATCCACATTGTGACAAAAGCAAAATAACAGGGGACGTTCAGGAGCTGCCAGAGCAACCTTTATGAAGGTGTAAGGGAAGCAAAGTAAGAGCCAAAGCAGGGCCTCTACAAGAACTCATCTGAACACAGGGACTGAGGAGGTAGTGGCTCCTCTTCATCTTTGGAAGCACCAGCTGAGCAAGGACAAAAAGCTGTGCCAAGTCAGTCGCTCTACAAACAGTACCCTGTGAAACTTGACCCCATCTTCCACTTCTAGATAAGTCTTTTCTGGACAATTATAAACTTATCTGAAATGGCAGCAATTTTTTTTTGCCTTGCTAAAGGTTCACACTCTTATGATGATTCAAAGAGGAAAAACTAACGCTTTTATTTTTCTATCTTAAAATTAAATCTCTAAGAAAGTACACATACACTGCTACGTTAAGATAAAATTACTCAGGTTACAAGTGAAAGGTTTAAAGTTACTTGTGAAAGCTTATTTTTAAACCCTTGTGTGTATGACAGTCCAATCAGCCAACATGCCACAGTCAGCGCACAGGTTACATTCACAGCAGGGCAGAATTAAGTTTGCATGATCAGCCATAAACCTGCAATTCCCTTATATACACTTAAGATAAATAACTTCACACTATACTAAAGCAAGTTAAAACATATACTTAAACAATTTGCATTTAATTTAGAAATATGCTACAAAGAAAATGTGCATGTAAAAGCACCAATACATTTTTCTGAAATTTACTCCCATGTCAAACAACCCTCGCCACTTTTAATTCATTGAAAGTATAATTAATCTCAGTACATATCACTGAATGTAGGGATATACACACAGGAGAAATTATTGTACTTGTGCCACTGTATAAGCCACAGTTTTCTCTCCCAGGCTTATGAGTCTCCACCCAGGAGGAAGAAAGTCTCTGATCCCATAGATATCTACCTTGGAAAGCTGCAGGTGACAACACACATGCTCTGAATGAAATTCTGGCCTTCCACAGGTAAGATAGATAGTGCTCGTAACACAAGACTTTGAATGTAGGAGAGTACAAAGAGCCCAAAAGATTTTGCTATATCTATAAGGGGTAGAACTTCTATGTAGTTACCTTTGTCCCAATTTAGAAGTGTTCTGTTTTCTGTCTGAAACTATTTTGAATACATTTAGGTTCTCATGCACCTCAGGATGCTGTGACATGAGATCTCTGTTAGATGGAGATGAATGCTCTATATTGGCCTCTGTCTTCAATATAACCCCTCACAGGCAACAGAGTTTAAAAAAACAAACAACTTTTTTTTTTTTTTGTGAAAGAGCTGTACTGGGAACAAAATGCAGTTACAGTGCCTGAGTGTACAGAGGAACTTCTCCATAGCCATATCTTCACAAATTTAAGCGACAAAACCAACAGCTGGCCGAGTGAAACATTTTGCACCTGCCAGTAGGTCTTGATTTAGGGTACTGTCCTTGGGTTGTGTATCAGTCATCTGATGTCTGATGTGATGTTAAAGTCATGGTGCAAACCCATTTCTGAGCGATATCCCAGCATTAGGCCTTGATTCAGCTTCTCTGCCAAGGGAGAAATTTACCATAAAACATTTTGCAGTTTTCGATGGAAGTCAATATGTAGCTTGTAAGGAAAAGCTTGTGAGGTCTTGGGTAATGACCATGTTGTCTTTTTTCTTTGGAAAGCACCATTCACACTACGGATATGCAGTAAGAGAAACTCAAAATAAGAATCTGTTCATGGCATGAGTTAACTGTAGTTATATATGGGCTCAGCAGAATGGGCTCTAATGTAAAAAACACCACCACAAAGCACAAAACCCAACAAAATCCCTTTACCTTGGAGCACAGTAACTCAAAAATATAATTCTGTCACTAGGGGTCAGTATTAAAACATATTACCTTTACACAATAGAGCTAGCGGCATTCTATTGTTGATTCTCTGCTTCAGAAACACAAACTTATGTTATAAAGAGCTATTAAGCCATTAAAAAGACAAAAATTATACAGCAGATTATTACCTATTTCTGTTTTTAAATGTAGCTCTCATGTACCAGAAATTTTTGTTCCCGTTCTCATAAATGATCACATATATTAATGCAAATGTATTCTTTTACATAATACCAACACTTCAATATTGATCCATTCATGTGAATTAGGTTCCATCTACAGTCTTGAAAGAGAAAAGCTATGATTAAATTTTCCATTTTCTAATGGGGAAGATTACTACCTAGCGATATTACTACCTAATGGTAATAATCCTTCCTTCCTAATGATAATAACAAAATTTGAAATGGAAGAAAAGGGGACATTCTTTAAATTTATTCCTTGACAGCCATACCCATCTTAAAACCAACAAAAATCTGTTGTGGGTACTGAAAAGAAGGTGAGAGGCTCTCACTACAGGTGAGGATTATGCACACGGAATAGACTGAGGATGTATTTTAGGTCATTAGATCAGTATATGACATTCAGTTTGGAATAGATGCAACACCCACTGAAGTCAAGGGAAGAACTCACTGTCTCCTCACTGGTACTGCCCATAAACAATGAATTCCCAAGCTACCTTCCTATCCCCAGCCTACTCCCAAATCTTGAAAATCTTGATACATACAAGAAATCACACATTCAGATGCTGTAATAATCCCTGTAACTACCTATACATACATAATTTTGCTAATGCAAATAGGTCCACTGATTCCCGTGATGAATTCAAGAGTGAGAAAATTGAATAGCATGAAGCTTCCTGACCATGCAGTTTTTGGGATGACATTTCACTATCTTGAATCCAGATACAATACTTAGAAATATGTAACAAGACACTAATTATAAACCCCAGGAGAAATATTTTGCCAGATCATAAGTCTGTTGTGTACCACAATTTCCTGTAGCCCTTAGTACAGCTGAACAAAAACCATTCCTTTCTTTCTTCCCCAGACCAAACTCTAACTGAAGTCTATAAATTTTGCACTTAAAATAAACAATATAAGACAAATATTATTGAAGCTGTTAATTAGTTTTCATGTCCAGTACAAAGCTCTAAATTTCAGAGCACATGTTTTTCTTTAGTGGTAACTTCATTAGGTGCCCAGAATTCAGTCATTGCCAGATTTATGAATTCAGCTACTAGAAATGGCATTCGTGCTACAATACTGAAGAAAAGAGCTGGTCAAAGGAATGTCTGACTGACTGGTACACTTGAGATCTTATTTCTATGTGTGACTTCTAACTAATATCATATTTATATTTAACACAATTAGCTTATCCTATATATATGAAAAGCAAAAATAATTTATTAAAAATAGGAAAAAATAGACAGAAGTAAAACATTTGTTCTGTAGTTAGTTGTATAGCACAGAATAATTTATTTTTCTGTCCAATAGATGGCACTGCTGCTTCTTTGTTTGTGTCTCATTTTTCAATTTGTGCATAATATACTTTATTGAAGTGACTGTGCCTACATTTCCCGATGCCTGGACATATCAAAAATAGACAGATTTCACAGATTCTTTAAAATGGCATTCTGCTGTCCAAAGAACTGCATACAATTTTCAATAAAGCAAGTTATTGTTCTGGATTAAAAAATGTGAAGTGGATGGAAATACCCAGCTGAACATAATTCTCTTCTTCCCAGCAGCAGACTCACAGAAACAAATTCTGACACATATAACAAGGATGGCCTCAGAGCTATCAGATTGTAACATCCCAAAGTAATTCCTTTACTGTGTGTTAAAATAAGTACATGGGATTTTAAAGTGTGATATACTTTGCAATTTTGCTTTTATTTAGCCTAATTATCAACAAGTATACAAAGAATTTTTCATCAATATACAGTAGCATTGAAATTCTGTCAATACTTTGTGATAAAATTCTGATAAAAGCATCATCTGGGGGTGCCAATCTGTAAACTAATGAGGCATTTGGACTGCTGTACTTTTTTCTATGTGCTACTGAAGCGTGACACAACATCAGTTCTGCAGCAAAAGCTTAAATGCTGAACTAGGTTAAAAGTTATTTATAGTAATTTTTATGTCTTCTGGTAGAGACCACATTGAAAATCCATGTTTTCCAGTAAACCTGAAAACTTAAACAGTTGGTATGGGACTCATGTTCTCTTCTGCTCTAGATCTTTGGTTAAAATACTACAGGGGCCAGAATCATTCATTAATTTATTTTTGCCAAATTGTGGTTGCTTGGGGACTTGTGTGAAATGACAAGCTGGTCTCTGTCCCGTTCATCGTGAACAGGTGTTCTAATTACAAAACCTCCACCATATTTGACACCTTTATTAGCTGTCTCAGTTGAGAAACAAAGGATTGATTGGGTAGGGGTATAGAGCTAGCCTTTCATTGCTGTGGGGAAGCACCTAAAGGTCAAGGTTAATATACATTAGTGGGGGGTAGTATTGCCCATTGCCTATGCTGTTCTTGTGTTATTAATCAATGGAAGACTTATCCTTACGAGCTATCTATTGTGGGAGCCTTAATTACACAATTTGTTTTAACTTGTATTTTTTTCCACATTATATGAAAAGCAGACAACATTTATTGACCAAATATTCCTAACAAGAAGAACAAATCTCCAGCAAAAATAGTCTTGCGCTCTGGTTACATTCTGTAATATATGCTGTACAAAATGAAAGGGCAAGGAACACACCCTTCAGTCAATATGATACATGCAAAAATGCACATGACATGAAATATGGCAGAACACATATATATGACTTCAACAAGAGTGAATTTTTGGCTGGCCAGTAAACAGTGAAAACATTTTTAGTAAATAGTCTTCCCCTTTACTGTAGCCATTTTATTCTTGCCACATAAAGTCTCCCTGCTACTACTAGCTTTATGATTTAATATTCTTGGAGGGTGTATAACAAGAATCTAATATATAACCAATAAAAGGGCACTAGTCTCATTAGTCTCATTTGGGACCAGAATATTGTGAACATAATTACACAGCAAAGTCACATAATTATAAAAGTATATCAGCATCTTCATTATATATACACTTATTTTCAGTGGTTTACAAGACACACACAAAATATTCCAGAATGAAATATGACTACGGTAACTCAATCTGGAATGCATTTTCTCCAAACTATTTTTTTCCTATTATGTGAATGTAAAATAAATATGGGCCAGATACTCAGTCAGTGAGCTGGAACTATACCAATTTCTATCAGCGGAGGGTTCAACTCTATATATTCATTTATAGATCCTAGTCACACTTGGACCCTTCTATGACTTATTAATGGTTTTGATTTAGAAATGAAGCTTTGAAGTAATTATATAGTCACATGGCATTCATCCAATATACATATTTAATGTAAATTATTGCTTCCTGACTTTCACAGAAGACCTGTGATTAGATTATCTGGTGCTTCCATATTGTACTGGAAGCTGGATTGCAAAGAGAGAGAAGTGTATGTAAGCCACCTTTACAATTTCCTGACTCTGCCCAGCAAGAAACAAATACGGTCTCCATTATAATGCTGAGGAACAGAGACAGCTATTTCCCTGCCTGAGGTCTCAAAGAATTGTTCCAGCAGTTGAGCTAAACAATGTCCTGACTATCTCCTTGGCAAAAAAAAAAAAAAAAGAATGAGTTGGCATAAGCTGCTACACCAACTCAAAACTCTCCAGAGATTCCCTTTTCACAATATGAAACCTCAAAGGGCTGTGCTACGAAAAACAGCTGTAGCGGGGCTGAAAGTTTGACCCCTAGACTCCAATACCGTACTCTTTTTAAGTGTGTATGACTCCCACTGACACCAACTGAAGAGTCACGGACATGAGGAGAGCAGAATATCAGACAAAAAAAATCTATGTGAATCTGAGAACAGAATATTATTCTCTTGTGTTAAATTATGGCCCCATCTGGTAACATTAAGTGAATATTGGTGACTATTAGAGCTGAATCAATAAATTGAAACAAATAATTTATTTGCGGAGTTGTTTTACTTTTTCACTTCAAAGAATGCATGTGAATGGATTACAACTTCCTTGAGTATATTCCAGGAAACTTTTAAGGAATTTTATTTTATGGTTTGTTAGTTACATGTGATTGCTCATATACGTCAGACCGCTCTGTTTCTTTTCCCTGAACAGAACTTTTAATAGAGTTGGGGTAACAGAACTCTGTAACTGACAGTAGAATTTAGCTGATAAAATTATTTTGCCACTCAGTCAGCTAACCATCCTTTGTTAGTTGTTTTGGACACCGAAGTTACACTTCTTTTCTATTAGAGAATGCACTATGACCATTCTCTATTACTTGGGAAACAATGAAAAAAGAAAGAGAAAGACAATGACAATATTCAGAGTATCTGAGTTCTATCTCCCTCAAAGACTGGGTTGAAATCAGTCAAAAAAGTTGCATGAACCATCAAATTTTAAAGGATACCTTACTGATTTTGAATTTCCAAAAATTACCCCACATCGAATGTCTTAGATTACAAGGCATATTTTCTTCGTATGTTCTCTTCAAAACATGATTTATATCTCTGCTTTCATTACATCTGCTTCATACCTTTCCTTGATAAAACAAACGTTAGTAGAGATAGTGTAACTCTTGTAACACTGATGAGAACCAACCTATTCCAGATGACTCACAAGCACCAAAAAGAGCCTCAGAGTCAAATTCAAACAGACCTGCCGTGTAGGATAAGGACAAGATGAGGCATTCTTTAAAAATCAAAATATTATCATTTGTGTTTAGTGTTTTAAATAATAATTTAATTATTGCAGACTCACCTTGCATTACTAGGACTGGCTGCTGTCAAATTAGCTAATGCTGTCACTGCAGCTTCTTTTACCTCTTCATTGTCACTGCTCAGCAACTGTACTAGCTGGGGAATCCCTTTGAGAGAAATAATTGTGTACATGAATCTTTAAGTAAACCACGGCAATCTGAAAAATTATAATATGCTCTTTATAAAAGGAAGAGCACAGATTCTCAGTTCATCCCTTTCCACCTTACTTACCCTGGAGTCCAAATGCACGTTTGCTAGCTAAATTCTCACACATGGCAGAAATTGCTTGGGAAGCAGCAACTTTAACTCCATCATTATCAATTTCCAAAAGGTTTATGAGACACCTCTCAGCGTCTTCCTCATTTAAGATTTTTCTGTTTTCAGCTTTAAATGAAAGGGAACAATAGCATGAATCTGCATTCATTTTCCAAATCAGTGAAAGGACACAAATTTGATTTCATATAGTTGTTTCCAACATGACACTGGCTTTTGATAGCATGGAAGTGGAAACATTTTGGCAACAGAGACACCAGCAATAAATAAATATGCACAAAGCACCCAATCCAAAACCCATTAGACTTCAGTGAACTCTGAATCAAGCCCAAAAGGTGACTATTAGATACAGCTTTAAACATACATAGCCCAACAGAATGCAAAGTTTGTTCTCTGTAAGACTTAAAATGGCAGAATGCATACAGGCTTGATGAAAACAGCTTTTCCAATTCAACAGATCATACTTAGGATCATGCTCACTTCAGTTCATGCCAATGAATTCCAAATGCATAAAATTGAAGAACATACTAGTAAATGTACAATTGACCTTGGTGGAATACAGTTAATATACGACAATAGCCAAAAAAAGACAAGAGGTGTTAAAAATTGGATTTGAAATTCTGCACAGCTTGCAGTTCTTCTTTAGTGCACAATTTGCAAAGAACTTCAATTTCATACTTTAGCCTAGTGACACAGGGTTCCCTGCTGACCTACACTGCAATGATCTGCAGCAGCTAAGGAAGGACATAGATGTTCCCGTCCTCTACACAAGTAACAACATCGAGCATCTGCAATGTATCTACAGACATCTGACAATTATACTAATAAACTCACTCACCCCAAAATGTATGAGATCAGAAGTGTAGGTGTTTGCTAGAAAGAGCCCTGAGTGAAACTTTCTCAGTGAGAAAGGCACTGGAGAGTATAGATGCTCTACAGTTACAAGGGTTAATAAACATTTAATCATACGCATAATTTGAAGCAGATTAATTACATCCTTGAAGTTGTGTCTACATGGTAAAATTTCTGAATGTGTCAAAGAAATTCAGGAACCAATTTCGACACATTTGGAAACTTTACCAGTGCTTACTGATGGCTTTGAAGGATCATTCCCTCATTTGGACTGTTGTCTTACAAATAAAAAAATTTAAAAGGAAAGAAAAATATAGGAAGTTTTGTTTTAAATAAAATTGAATCTGTAGTCAATAGAAGTAAAGAAATAGAAGTCCACAAAGCCAATGAAAAGAAAGTTTGATTGAAAATCTAGTTAGGGCAAAATGATCCGATGCACATGCATGAAACGGGTAGCCATTTTCTCCTCTCTAGCTCAATTTTAAATATTTTTAGAACCACCAGAGACACACAACTGAAATCACAAAGCAAAAGATGCAACAAATTAAACAGGGAGGATTTTAAGCATCAGCAGAACCTTGGCCACAGCCTTGATGCATATCAGCCAGCTCTCAAGAGAAGGCCTTAATTGGGATTACAGACCGTTTTGACAAGTCATCAAGTATGCCGCTGGCCTGTTGCTTGCCAAAGTAGTCCATAATCCCTAATAATGATCTCTAGAGGTTCTTCATGCCTCAGTAATTTGGTCTTTGAACAGCAAGTTACTTATTACTATACAGATTTTCTTAAAAATTATTCTTGCTTTTAAAGACAGTTATGATGATGGGTGTTTCATTTTAAAGATAACTTATGCCGATGTGAAATAATAACAAGAACAATAATAACAATGCAATTCTGAATGAGTGAAAATAGTGACTTAAAATATTTTAAACAGAATAAAGACTTTTTCAATAATGTGAAAAACAGATTTTGGATTTGAATTTATAGTAAACAGTATGCATCTATATTTAGCTAGCTATACAGATAGAAGAAAATTATTAGTATTTTAAGATCCAGGTGCCAATTCTATTCAAAAGATGATTATTTTCTGCTGATCCTCTCTCTGTATGAGTTGTTTCCTTTGGCTTTTACTACAGAAAAGAAAGAATATACAATTGAAAAGCATCCTTTGTACTTAAGAACTTCTCATGTCAGTGCCAACACCCTATTTACAGTGATGAATTGCTTGACCCCTATGTAATTTGAAAACATTGATTTAACACACAAAATAAAATATTCAGGCACCCTCAACTAAGAGTGTCTGTAGTACTAACAATTCTGTTCAGTCTTCCATGCATTGACCCCATCATGAGCCAACCTTTGTTTTTCAATATATTTTCCTATTTCCCTTTTTTACCCCAAAATCATGGTGAGAGTTCTACTGATCACCTATTCAGCTCACTGTCATCATCTTATGGAGTTATTTATACCAATTTCAAGTAAAAAAAAAGTTAATGTTAAATAATATCATGACCTCTCACTGATAACCCAGTTGAGATAACCCAGATAAATAAATTATGAAAAAACATATGTTAATCAGGCTACTGAGCATGTTTAGTACGCTCCCTTTTGAAAAGATTTGCATGTAAAGAATGGGAAGACCTTCAAACCAGAAGTTTGGCAGAGTGAGGCCAAACTCAGGTGAGCATGATCATCCCTCTCTCCATATCCCCTTCATAGTATTTTGTTGTTGCTGGTGTGCCTGGCATTGTCAGGGGAAAGTCAGGCCCTCTTTAATCAACAGTCCAGATAACCCACTCACAGATATACAATAATTTATAGCATTAAATTATATTTTGCATTCTGAAATGGCTGCATTATTTGCTGGGCAAGGAGGGAATCACAGTAAAATTCACCGCTGTAATTCTGAGCATACAAAATAAAACCATTGATAAATTAATATATTAAATTCAGAATTATGTTACAGAACCACACAAACTTTCAGGGGCAAAAGGATAATGATGATGTATTGAAATATGATCAATTTTAATTTACATAAACAGAGCAGCATCTTAAAGATGCTATTTAAAATTGAATATAGTGTTTGTACCATGCAGTTTATTCTGAGATTGAGAATAGCTCTTAACGGATATACCTGTCTTATAACAACAACAACAAAAAATTACAAGAGTGCCTTTCCAAAGGGCTGAAAGGGACATAAACCAAAACTTCACTATAATCACATCTGTCAGGAAAAACAACAAAGCTGAATTCCATCTGTCAATAATAATAATAATTTTAAAACTAGACATTGCCCTATACTCCACTGCCAGGATTAAAAAAAAAGAGATAGATACCTGTTCTATCATAGCAGAAGTTAAGTTTTTCATTTCAATGAAAAGCAGTATGTTTTTTTCTCAAGTATGCAGGAAATGTTCGTAAAGTACAACCACTATCATCAAAGCTGAAGAACGTGGGCTACTGTATGGCTACTGCAAATTTAATGAAAAAGTCTTAAAAGAACTTGGAGCTTTGTGGCATTATATTGGATTTACAACAAGGCAAGTATTAGTAAGGTATACATTAATGTTGCAGTTTGCATAGGCTGTTTAGTATATTTACAACCAGGATCCCAATAAACAGACAAGAACTGCAAAAATTTCTCTATTTCGCACTTGGACTATTTCTTAAAATAGCCCCAATGCCACTTTTCTTTCTACTGGAAGGCTGACTTTAGACCAGTAGCTCTATGTTTCTGAAATAAATTCAATAATTCTGGGGGCCATGTTGAGCAGCAAGTTTACTGGACTGTGTTTTCCACTGCACCAGTACAACATGTTGCCCTTTGTCTAACTGGTTGTCAGCACAATTCTACAGCTTGGAAGCAACTATTTTAAATCTTCTTTTGATCTATTTTCCCAGCTTGCTGCACCCATACCAACTGTCATAGGCTGAAGAAGAGAGCAAACCTTTATAATGAAACCACATTGACTCCATTTGTAAAGAAGTATGACAAGATGATGCATCTTCACTGATAGTAACATCCCATGATATAAGATCATAGGCAGTACCATAATATATTATGTCTAGTTCTTGCCACTGTGTTTTAAAAATGTTGTGTTCAGTCATGCTTCTACTAACAGCTGCTAAAATATTAGGCCACAGAAACTGAAAAAGGTGTGAAAGAGGAAAAGAAGGCTATGCTTATGTGAAAATAAATATGAAAAAGGAGTAATACGGAGTAGAAAGTAGTAGGAGCAAATATAAATCTGCTTAGCATACTACTTACAAGCCTGTCACAAGACTATAAAAATGATACTGACAGTCCTAAGTAGCATAATAAAATCACAATACAGGAAAATACACAAAGAAAATACTGGTGTAAGAAAGTCCCTTCCTACCTTTGACACCTAAATATTAATGAAAATAATTTTCAGTGACTTGCAAAGCTTCCAATAGATAATGATAAAAGCATACAGAAACCCACAGAATACTAGAAAAGGTAGAGTCCACTCTTTTCATATATCATTTGCAATCCAAATAATTACAAATATTCAGGATGTCAAACTAAGAAAAGTGAGAAAAGAATTGGAAAGATAAGATGGGCAGAGAAGAAAGGAGGCCTGAAATACTGCAGAAAGGAGAGATTATTTTAGCCTTGTATTAAATTAGGTAACACATTTGTAAAATGCACATAAATTAAAGCCATGATTCAACCACGAGATGATAGAAATATGAATGAAATATTTAAGCTCTACTGTCATAGTTATTGTCACCAAAATCCCTTGACAGAATTAAAATCTTCTATAGACAGAAGTATGTTATTTCTTGCATTTTGCTATATAGTACTACTAGGCATATGTTGCAACTCAGAAACCAATGTATGGAAGGAATTTCAAATGTAGATTTATTTAAAGAGCATCCTTGTGGGCAAAAGTGATGAGCATGTTCTGCCTAATTCAGAATTCCTTGGGGAATTAAAGAAAAGCATATAAAAAAAGAACTATAGGATGAATAATTATAAAAGATGACAATGAAACTATTTAACTCCACTGGGAATATTAACCTGCAAGCCATTTGAAAGGCTTTTTTTCACGTCCCTGTTAAAAGGAATCTGTATTTGAAATTGCCTGACATTTAGACGAGCAGTTGTATGCAAAAGGAACTAAGCTTGTGATTAAGCCTTAACTGATACCAATGAGAAATAGTGCCAGCAGAGGTGGCTTAAGATGGCAGTTACCTGGCATCACTAAACAAAAGATAAAGAGCATATTTCCAGAGCTCTGTTTTCCTTTTTGAGGACAGCATTTTGCAAGAATATATTACATGTAAAAATAAATTGAGGCAAAATCTTAACATTTTCATAAGTAGAGAGCCTAGCGTCCAGTTGCTGCTCTGACTGCCAAGATTCACCACTGTAATTCATTCTTGCCAGTGTTTTCCTCAGCACAAGTACTACCCTCAACCAGATAAGATGGCCTCATTCTGGATGAAAATTTACTTCATTATCGAATTCACATGCATGGATTTTTAAAAAATCACATACAGTCATAAGCTGCTTTGGTAATTGCCTTTGCTGCATTCTTCTGAATATCAGGAACAGTAGAGACTCCTACAAAGGAAAGTAGCTTTTTAAGGCCTCCTGTCTGCTGAATCAGTTGCAGAATATGCACATCTTCCAGACAATTTCCCAACACGGCAAGAGCTTCCACATGTAGATCGCTGAATTCCTAATAAGGAAAAAAACCCAAACAACTTTCAAATCAGGATTAAAATATCTGTGGCTTTTAATTTTTTAGGACAATTGTTATAATTTTCTTTTGGACAGGTTATTATACTGCAAAGTACATTTGTTCAGACTCATGTTTTTGTACAATTTCTTTGCTGTGCCTTAGGATGCAACACAATTTATCAAAACAGTAAAAAAACCCCAAAGTCTCTCATTTATATCAGTGTGGGTTAGGCAGGTATTCAGAAAGGATTGGTCATCTTAAAATTCCAAAAACTTCACAAATTCCTCTATGCATTATATTTCCCATGGTGACATCTCAACCCAGGAAGCACTACAATGAGTCTCATAATAACATAAACAATGACATTTCCAAGGTAGGAAATTATGTTTAAGACCATTGATATCAAAGTAAATTCAGAAAAAAAAATTAGTGTTCAATCTAGGAACCAGCACCAGAGTTCAGCATATAATAAAAAATTTTGGGAAACATTGTTAAAAAGCTATATGGTGAATTTTTCTGATATTTACAACAGCTTGAGAAATGGACAGTAAAGGCAAAACAGTATTACTAATAGCAATAAAGCAATAAAACAAATATAAACATTTTGGTGAATCCATCTGCTCCCTTTCTTAGGAAGCTAGGTATTCTAGCTCCTCCTATTTCTATCATAGTTAGCTCCAAGTAAGGAGCTCTTTCTTCTTTTATCACTCTTCCATAACATGAATAATATTTCTCATTAGTCATACAACCATTATCACCAAGATCAAAAAACTTTCAAGGCAAGTAAACTGTACATTGGTTTCCAGTATCTTCAGAAGACAATCTAATCCTTTATTTTCTCCCAGTATTATCCTGGTTTCTCTGTCCTTGCTAATTACTTCGAAGGTTTTAAGGGCTAACAACTGAATAACTGGGTATTCAGATTTTAGTAGTTCCAGCAAGGGTGGGATTACATTCAGTGCACGAACTGCAGCACGGCTTTGAAAATCCTGCAGTAAAATATTCAACAAAGAACGTTAGTAATACAGAATGTAACGATACATCAGTTCCTGACTTTACAGAAAGAACACCAAAAATCTGATTTCAAACACACAAATGTGAGTCAATATTGCAGAACTTCCAGTTCTGGAGATTTCTTTCTTTTCAGCTAAGAATAAAACTAAATATAATCAAGCTCCAGCAATCTTAAATTCAGATTCTTTTTTGCATGACTGAAGTACACACTACAGAATCTAGTCCTGTCTAAGGAAGCCTATTTACTCTTGGTTTTGCCATGCTTGTCTCACCGTACATGTTTCTTTGAGAAAGTTCTTTAAATTTAGTTTAATCTTTTTTATTTACCTCAGTGGGGGGAAAATAGTTTTCATACTCTACTGTGGTTGCCTGGTTATATCTTCTTTTGTTTTAGTAATTATAAAATGACAATTTAAAATTTCAACTTCAAACAGTGTATATGCAGCTTAATAAAAAGACAGTAGTAGATTATATTACAATACAAAAAGAATAAATAAATTACAATTTACTTTTAAATAGCTTATTGCACATGTGCAGCATGCAATTATCCTTATCAATATAAGCAAGCACCAGGTGCAGTTATCCAGATATACCCTGCAACAAAGACAGTGAGATAGTAAAAAAGGAGAAAGAGTAAAATGTGATTCTGAATAGACATGCTCTGATGCCCCAAAAGAGATAGAGTTATAAACTGAATTCATTATTGAATTGATTCGCTTAAGCCATGGAAGAGAACTGCCATACAAATGCACCATTCTTTTGCTAAGCAGCATATGGATGACATTAGTGCTGAGTGTGAAAGTGGCCAGTAACAAATCTATTCCTCCCAGTATGGCAAGTAGCTGTTGACAGCATTCACCTATCATTAAAAAGATTTTCAAAATTGTGGCTATGGACTTGCTGGCCAGAACAAGGCACAATGCAATTGCTAGTTCTTTACTTTACAGGATTATTCCAATCTTTTGGAGAGACAGGTTATAACTGACATTACCGAGATTAACATTTTCCAAATAAGAAAATGTTAAAATTATAAAAAAAATATATAAAATTTATAAAATAAAATTATAAAAAAATATAATTCATACTTAATTAAAAAAATCTGAATCTGATCTCACTTACATTGCTGTACGGCATGGATAATTGCATTAAGTTCAACAGAATTAGAGTCAAATCAGCTTTATTCATAACTAACGTAACAATCAAGGACTTGGGTGTAATGTTTTCAAATACATTGATGAACACCGGAGAGTAAAGGAACCAATATTTTAACATTATTAACCCCACAGAGGATGGTGGGGGTGGGGAGGAGAGTGCTTCTCTGCCTCTAATAAAACAACAACAAACTTTACCTGCACCAGGAGGTAGATACATTCAACTGAATTCTTCTTAACGTCAGGATCAGGGCTACCCAGCAGTCTGATAAGTGGTTCTAATCCACCTTGCTCAAATATTTGTACTTTTGTAGTATATTCAAGAGCCATATGTGCTAGACACAGAGTAGCAAATTCATGGATAACTACATCTTCTGGGGGGGGGGAAAGAAATATTGTGATAAAGTTTTAATCAGCACAGTTCACCAAACAGTCGTTTAAAACATTACTTGAAGTCAATAAACAATAGCTGTTAATCATACCTGACATCTCCATAAACATGTTGCTCCATCTGTACAACATAAAACACTACTCAGTGAGTTTACCTATTTAACATGTAGTATGACAAATCATAAGTTACAAGGAAGATTTTGTTAAATTGTCTGATCAAATAGCAATCATAAATGATTCCTGAGTGTATTTTTGCACAAGGAATGAATACTGCAAGCTACCTTCTGGCGCCAGCACTGATATAAGTGAACTTGTGACATCCAGCTCCCTCAATAACTTCTTGACATCATCTGCAATGAAATAAATACAAATATGAAGTCTTCCGTTTGGCAAGAAAGAAACAGATTCTGCTCCAAGAGAAATGTACTTATGGTTACTCCCTGGGTTGACAAAAACATCTGACTGAGAATGACACACACGTGAAGTTATACCAAGATCATAACGGGCCCAGAAAACATACAGGAGATTTTCAAGTACCACATGGCATTCTTCGACATTTGATGTATACAAAGTTCCTCAATACTTCATTGAGACTTCACTGAAACTTCATTCAAAATATTTGATTCTAGCAGGTTCTGATTAAATAATTCACAGTTTTAGCTGTCAAAGAAATGTCCCAATAGTTAAAATTATTTGTGGTTAAAATTATCAAACTAAAAGCAATCCTTCCACTATTGAATTTTCAAGCCACCACTTTCTAATTTTATGCTAACACAGCCCACACTGCAAATTGAAAACATGAATTATATAGGTCTTATTAAAATCACAGCAAAGACTTTCAGAATGCATTTTTATTGTTGTCAATGGCAAACTAGCAAAACCACAACCACTGGATAGAATAACCTAAAACCATTCTTTGGGACAGACTTCATGTGATCTTACAGAGCTGCATTGTTAGTATCAACACTTACAGTGTTGAAATGTAAGGAAAATAAGGTATGAGCTGAATTTTCAGTTAAGATGGGAGATCTTCAGTCCTTCAATTCCATGTTTGTGCAGCAGTGTTGGAAGCCAGCGTCTAAAGGGAATGACCATATGCTAATGCTGAGCTGAAAGTAAGGTAAAGAATATAAGGTCCAATGCTACCTGAAAAGCAGGTAGCAAAAGACTTGAACAGTGGTTAGGATATCACCATGGAAGACAACTGAGTAGGACACCTACCAAAATAAGACCTGATTAATTATATTAATTAGATATAGGTTTATGAATCAATGTAACAATAACAGCCACTGAAACTCAACCTTATGTCACTTATTCTTTCATCTTCAGGTGTGCCTACATACCACTTTCTGCAGTTTGATCATCTGGCAGTCAGCCACCTAGCATGGGTGTAAAACATTCATTCTCATCTTATAAAAATGTACAAGAAAATCTGCATATACCGTGGTTTTATAATTTAATAGTGGTATGGCTACAGTAGATACACTGTCTTGCTGTGAATGCAATGTCTCTCAGAGATAATCAAGACCTCTTGAATTTCACTAGCTCAGATACAGATAACAAAATATTTACAGCAGCACTGACCTGCCAAAGAAGCTGGGTAAATACGCATGCCAATGCTTATTAGTTCAGGGCTTTTTTTGCCATCAGTCCTTGAGTTAGCTACTTTAATTTAACACATTTTCTTCCTTATCACTGTAGTTACACTAATGCCTCAAGTAACAACGATGTTTAACCATAGCATTTTCTGTAGATGATAAATACTACTTTATCTTTCTCTTCCAGTTTTTGTTAAAAAAAAAAAAAGTGTGTGTCCTGTCCACATTGGTGGGCATCTTATGCAATCCGCTTTCCGTGACAAACACAATTCCAGTATTAAACTGTTTCAATTTGGCCCCATAAAAACAAAAATAAGGGTTGCAGGAAAATTAACTTCTCTTATCATTTTTTTCCAAAATCAGTGGAGTTCACTTTAGCTGAATTTGTTCCTTTATTCTGGGCCGTTAATACAGGATTTTTTCAGATGGGCCACCTATTGCTTTGGTGACCACACTCATACGCATTGAAAAAATATTAAAAAATGGAGACTCTTACGATTAGAAGCCATGATGCCAAATACCATGATTGCATTTCTGCGTACAATTGGATCTTCATGTGAGATGAGTTTATACAGACGTTCCACTGCTCCAAGACCAAGAAGGGTCAGTTTGTTTTCATCACCTGAAGAGTAATTAGGTTAAAAGTTCTGTAAAAATGCAACAAGCTCACAGTTCTAATGTAACAACGTAGAACAGCTACCAACCACTTATCGGACTCTAGAATCAAAGAACAAAGGCCTAGACACAACCTTGGGAGATCATCTAATCTATACCCTAAATAAACATGTGCCAAATAGTATCAAGGATTAATTCACATTTGTAAAGCAAAGGATGCTTCTGTCCATTGGACAACTCAACTCATTTGTTGGAGATGGCAGTGGTAGTACAAAGGACAGCTTTCTATTTAGCAAAGTACAAGTGAATGATATCATTAAGAACCTCATTTTATTTTTCTTTTTTCTTGCCTCATAATTTTATTTTCCTCAAAATAACAGTTAATTTATTCTGTGGATCTGTACCACTCCTCAACTGAAGCAACTACCAGGATTTGGCTCATTAAATCCCACCTGAGAATGGAGCACTTTGTAGCTGCATGCTGGCCATGCAAAGAACAGAAGCATTTTGTATTACAGCCTTCTGTCCCTGCTCACTCAAAAAAACCCCCAAACCCAAGAAACAAAATCCAAAACCTACTCCTCAGTTCCCATAACAGCTTTAAAATTCATTTTCTAATGAACCATGCCTGTCCTTTCTGGCTACAAGTAAGCCATGTGAGAAGAAACTGGAGAGCTATGCTCATTCTCAGGCCAAAACACAATTAAAACACAAGAACTATTTTTTATTGAGGGATGGGACTTCATTTACTAGCAACATCCAAGAAACAAATTAACTGCAAAGTGAAAACAACTCCTCTTGTGCCACACTGCAAAGTTACAGTCTAGTCTTCTGGAAGATTGCAGGAATATCTACATTAACAATTTAAAGGATTACTTATTTAGTAGAAACAGAAAAGTATCTGTCCTCTTGCAGTACACCATATGTTACTGCGGGCAGCAGGGAAGAAGCCAACAAGAGTTTGTGGTGTGCACGGCTCATAGCTGTCTCCCAACAGTCCAAATTCTCTCTTCCCATATTCAAAATTTGGTTGCATGCCCCCAGCCAAGCTTGCCGCATTAAGCTGAACGTAAACATCTTTCAGAACCCAATGATCCTATGCCAACTGTCAAAGCCGCTCTTCTCTCACAACTTCAGCAGTGCCATCGGCACAACAATCAGCATATAAATCCACAATTTCTAAAGAAAGATTAAATGGAAATTAATATTAAAACAGATTAATTTTACCAAGAATGCTACCAATGTATACCAATTTGAGTGGCTGGCATGGAATGAGAAGGAGACAACTTAGGAAATTATATGCTACACAATTTTGAGCCTTTGCTACATAGTCATCATCTGGGTACCCAAAACATGACGCTTAGCTATAGAAAATACAGGGACCCTTGGAAAATTTGGAATCTTGTTAGATTCCCTACACATACAGAAATAAGCTTGATGAAGGAGGGTGAGTGGTCTGCAATAAATCATCTGTCACAAAAGTATTGACATAAGAGATACATGCAAAAATAACAGAAACAGGCTAAAAAGTAATTTTCATTGAAAACTGAACCTTAAAATAACTACACTATTATAGAATTTTCAAACTGTAACATAAAAAAGATAATTCTTTCCCAGATGCAGGTCTGTTGCTCATAAAAGAACAGATCTGGGTTACACCTAAACCAAGCTCCATTCAACACAGAATGTAAAACTTTACAACAAAATGATAAAAGCTTCCTTCACACAAACGATGGGACTTCTTTATAACTGCAAATACAGGTTTGATAGATATTCCAGAAAGCCCTCAAAACCTTGAAAGAGACCTCTGAGATGAAATGAAGATTTTAGTGCTAGGAAACTAAAAAATTGTGAATTACTACAAAAAACTAAGCAACACAAAGGAAAGCTCATTGCAAAAAGACTAACCTTTTGATGCAAATTTATATAGAGCATCACATGCTTTGGCCAACACTTCCTCTTCAGGAGAACCAAGCATCAGCACAACCGTTGCTGCTGTTTTGCTCTCAATCAATAAAGGATCAAACTACAAACCAAAAAAAGAAAGAATAGCTTGATTTATACTGAGCCTTCCCATGTGCTGCAGTAGACTCCCACATTTCATTAAAAAAAAAAAAATCTAGTTTGAGATCTACACTGGGTTAGAAATATTAACATAAGTTGCTATTTACTTGAGAAAATTCAATTTTTTAATAACAATTTGAGACATTGTTGAAAACTAAGAAAGAATAATTTACTTCCAACTATAATGATTTCATCCCATATGGAGATTTTGGGAAAACCCTGACACTTCCTTGTACATCTAGGAAATCCTGAAGGCAACAGACTATGTAATTCTGTTACACGTATAACAGCACTCTGTGGCTTTGGAACCAAAGCCTATGCACAGAACCTATGAACTTAGGTGTTGTACCAGGAAGGGGATTTGGTTACTCTGTGACATTAGCACTTTGTGGTTGCTTTAAAATAATAAAAGGATGCTTCCTGTATGTTCCGTGAACCCAGTTCACTGTCTTACCGTGTTCTTATACTAGCTGAAGTTATTTCCATCATATAATCCCTGCTCAGCCAGCTAGAAATGATACAAAGTGTTCATTTCACTTCTGACCTCTCTCATATAGAGAGAAATCTTCTAACAAATCTGGCAGTTTTCACCCTCTTAACAGATTCTCTGGGACTGACATCACTTGAGAAAGGGAACCTTCTAAAAAAGTCTTTTACTCTTTAACAAGACTCAAGGATTTCTGAAAACTTTACCCATTAAAAAGTTTTAAGCTTATTTATATTTAAAATAATTTTTAATACCCAAAAACTGTCTTCTGTCCTCGCAGTTTAGGCCTATGAAGTATCTGTGCTACATACAGAAACTACTATATACTGGAGTTGTGCAGTCTCTCAATATGAATGTATTTATCTTTAAAATACAGCAGATTAATCATTTAAGATTGCAATACAAATTACTTAAAATATTATTACAATTCATATTTATACCATATCAATTTTAAACTGTATATTATGTGTTTTACTTCATTAAAAAACCCTCTAATAGTTACATGAGAGGCACATGTTGCTAAACAATAAGGGCATGAAGACACATACAAGTCAGTTGTCAAGCAAGGAAATTATTTGGAGAAAACCTTCAAAAAAGTTATGTGTGTGCTAGAAGGAAAATGAATAGAGAGGAGGCCTTTTTTTCTTCTCCCTCCTCTGACTTATTAAAAAATAAGGCAAAATATGATACTAGTACCCAGACTTATACATTCATATTTTGGGTAGTTTCTTAAACCTAAGTAATTTCATCATCTTCCATGAGGCATATCACACAATTTAACAGTCTGCAAGATCACCATCCAAGTTTCCTTAACAGTTAAGAGGTTGTCTGGCTAATGTGCTTAACTGATGTCCCCAGCTTCAAGCAGGTCTGAAAACCTGAACACGCTGTCCAACTTCACGCTTGCTGTGACAAGCTGGAGGCATGTGACAAGTCGTGGAACAAGCTCCTTATTAAAGAAAATACAATCAGCTTACTGTACAATAAGTCATTTTGCTTAATAATGACTCAGCAACAAGAATTAAACCAAATGGGGCACAGCGGTCCAAGTTACATCATAACGACGGGCCTAAAATGATAGAATTCTTTATGGGAATTTTCTTTTTAAATTATAAGGAGGCAAAATGTTCTGTTTATCACAGCAGCATTCATTCTACCCAGTTTGCTGATTCCACCCGTATGAGAAGCATATAGGAGAACTAAGAGATGACTGAAAGCCCCTTTAGCCACCCGCATACTACTCTACTTCTGCACATTTGTGTCCTTGTGTGGACAGAACATGATCTTCCAGGTTACTGCTGATTTAAGCATAGACATATCTCCTGGGTCTGGCCAAATACTCGGCAATGGGATAAAACTGTAATTTTTAGTAAAGGCTGTTAGCCCTCCAGAGAAAAATAAATGTGAAGATTGATCTCAGATGAAGTTTAATACAAAATGAGATATGAAATAAGAATTTTAAATCTCATTTATTTACATTGATCTAATACCAAAGATGCTATTAGGTTGCTCCATTTTCATTACCTCTCATGTTCACAAGTAAATATATAAGCTACTATTCAATGATAATTCCTAGAATTTAATGACAGGTTGGCACATGAGCACAGTGAAATGGGTATAATCTCTACCCATTTGTATAGACATTATATTCACCACTATTGTCTGAAATACTCAACAAGCACTTTCCTATTAAAAGCAATTTTGTGCTGAAAACACTGTAAGAAGGGTCATTGAAGTCAACGTATATTTAAGAAGTCAGAGACCTGAGCAGGTCAGTGATTTGCTGGGATCTAACACTGTTCATCAAACTACCATAGAACTGGATGTGACTTTTGCTTATCATAATGCCAGCATAGCAAGAGTTCCCCCCTCTTTTTTTTTTTTTTTTTTTTTTTTAAAATCAAGGCATGCTCCATGCAGTCATCGCAGACTCTTCCCTTAATGCCACATACAGGACAGATTATATACTAGAATAATATGCCTGAAGTTGCAAACAACCCTGTATTAAACACAGAAATTTAATTGGTTTACAAGCAACAACATTTCCAACATTCAATTTGTATTAAGAAAAAAGCAAGTTAAATGAAAAAGAAAGCTATAATTCAAAAACTCCTATATGTCTTTGATCATGATTTTTGTGTACATGTGACTTCAAAGCCATTAGAAACTGCAAAGTATTTGGTTTTTTTGTTTTTGTTTTTGCTTCCATCAACTTAGCATAGTTGAAATTGAAGGTAATACAAAATAAATAAATATGTTTCCAGTCAGACCAAAGACCCATCTAGCCCAGCATCCTGTCTCCAGCAAAGGCCAGTAACAGCTGTGGGCAAGCAGACTATTAAACTTTGTTTGTATTCCCTCCCAGACTCCAGCACTCTGCAACCCAGAGAATGGGTGAGCTTGTGATTTTATCTCTGTGTTCAAGAAGTCCAAGAAATTATTTCCACCAGTGAATTTGGTAAATAATTTTTTAAACCACCTGTATTGCAGCCACCCTTAATATTCTGAGACACAAGTATCATAGTATAATAGCCATATAAATAGTTGCGCCTTTTCTTTGTTTTAAAACTAACACCTGATAATTTTGTCCTCCACAGTTCATTCACCATAAAAAACAGCGGAATAAATGACACCCATTTGCCTTCTCTCTATATTAATTGTTTTGTCTAAGTTTCTGTGAAATTCCTCTTCACAGCCATTTTCTTTTGGGGATGAAGAAACCTAGAAAAGGTTTTCCTAATACAGAAGCCACTCTGTCTATTCTTGTCTTTCTCAGTACCTTTCTGTAGTTCACCTGTACCTTTTTTGAGATGGAAAGACCAGAACTGTTAATGGTGTTCAACATGTGCATGTGTAACACATTTGCTAGTGACATGGTGTTTTGCCTTTTATTTCTGGAATTTGAAATGATGTATTTATTCACTTTTGCCTACTTAGTAACTGGCTGCCACTTTCATGAAAGCATCTACATTAATTCTGATAGACTGGATGACAGAGGCTGCAAAATAGAGCCCCATGACATTCCACTGGCAACCTCTCTCCGTTACAAAACCTGAACAGTAATTTGTTTTCTCACCTTTGCTTTCTATTTTATAACCAGACATTATTGCCAGTAGAGGAATTTCTTCTCACCTGTTAGTGTTTATGTGAGTGAAGAGCCTGGTCTAAAAACTTTTGAAAAAGCTAAATAACTGTATCAACCAGATCACCATTATCCACTTGCTCACTGACTCCTCTAAAGAATTCAAATAGATTTCAGCAATCAAACTTTCCCCAACACAGGCAATATTGATTCTCCCCCATTACTATCATATTTATCCAAGCTTTTTTTTTTTTTTTTGTAATTCTACCAATTAACACAGCATGGAAGATAAACTGACAAACTTTCTGGCCTGTAATTATTGATGTATTTCTTTTTGAAAATGAAATTTTCTACCTTCCATTCCTCTAGTACAAATGGTATGTATTAAATAGCTTAAGCAACAGTACCACAATTTCAGATTTTAGTTATTTTTCACTTAGAAGACAACCTGGGAAAATACTATTTATTCATATTTGGGCAATTTCTTCACATTTGTTTTAGTGATTTGCTACATAGCTTTGTCTTCTGACAAAAAATAAGTAATTTTGCTCTTCTTTTAGGACTTTAATCACCTAATAGTGTCCCCTTAAGAAGCTTCTTGCTTCTAGTAAATTTGGAAAAGCTTTATTGCTAGATTTTGTATCCTTACTAGTTCTCTCCCAAAATATTTTGGTGCATTGTGACATTGTGATTTTACTTTGTGAGTGCAAAGATTTTTTTTTTTGTTTTCCCATTTAGATGCAAATTTCACCTTTTGAAGGATGTATTTATCTGCTATTATTGTATTGTTTAATCATGCTGTCATTTAAAAAATATCCTTTGAATTTGAATTAACTGACTACAGGTCTGCTTTATCCTTGCACCTTTCATAGTGTCTTTAGAAGCATTACCAATACCTTTAATATTCTTAACTCCTTTTCCTTTACCTAGAAAAACAGAGTTAATATACCTGGTCATGTTAATTGTTTCAGTTTTGTCATTGTCTGATCACCTATACTAACAATACAAAACCAAGATATTCCACTGAATCACAAGCAGCTGACATTGGAAGGCACCTCTGGAGATGATCTGGTCCAACTGCTCCCTTCAGAGCAGGGTCAGCTAGAGCTCAGGGCCAGTGCACAGTCTGATTTTGAATATCTCCAAGCATGGAGACTCCATAACCTCTCTGGGCAACCTGTGCCATATTCCATCATTCTTAGAGTAAAAGAGGATGGGTTTTTTCTTATGTTTAAATGGAACCTCCTGGTTTCATTTTATGCCCATTGCCTCTCAGCAGGCACCACTGAGAAGAGCCTGGCCTGACTTCTTTATGTCCTCCTATCAGGTATTTATACACATTGACAAGACTTCTCTCAAGACTAAACAGCCGCAACTCTCAGTCTTTCCTCATATGACAAATGCTCCAAGCCTTTGCAGGCTTGTTTCAGTAAGTCCATGTCTGTCTTGCACTGGGGAATCCACAACTAGACACAGCACTCCAGGTCTGGTCTCACTCACCAACGATGAGTGGAAGACAACAGTCCCCTCCCTCAAGTTGCTGGCAACACTCTGCCTAATGCACCCCAGGATTTTGGTAGCTTTCTTTGCCCCAGGTGCACGTGGCTGGTGAATGTCCACCAGAATCACCAGGTCCTTTCCCATAAAGCTGCTTTCCAGCTGGTCATCACCCAGTCTGTGCCAGTTATTCCTCCCCCAGGCACAGGACTTGGCATTTCCCTTTAATGAACTTAATGAAATTCCCATTTTCCCATTTCTCTAGTTTGTTGAGGTCCCTCTGAATGGCTGCACAACCACCTGGTCTCTCAATCACTCCTCTCACTTTGTCTATGAGAATGTTATGAGGTAGTGTTGAAAGCCTTACTAAAGTCAAGTCATATTCATATTTAGGCATTAATTGCTCAAAAGAAGGTGTTTCTGTGGAGATTGAATTTCAGGAGTTGACAGTGCCAATTCACCTTTTGAACATCAGTGTTGTGAATGAAGCCATTTTCAAAAATACTCAGGTATCTACAGCTTGCTTTCAGTGATAATGCCTCAGTATTTTCTCTAGTAGTGATCCTAGGCTTCGATTATAATGTCTATGCCCTAGCTGATGATCAAATAGTAATATTGTCTAGACCAAACTTAATGAAGATATCATATGAAAAGTTCCTATCTATGTCAAAGCTAGCATATTTTATTACTGTCTAAGGTCATCCATATAGAGATGGAGGCTCAAAGCAATATTTTTCCTGGAGAAGCCCAATTCTTAGAACAGATAATAGTAGAAGACAAATTATGAAAGGCAGGGAAAATAGAGTCCTCAGGAGTACTTTCTAAAACATATAAGCAGTGGCTAGGATAAGAGGTGTGTTTTCCACCTGTTCCTAGAAATCTATAAAAATTCGGGGTCATCTGCAGTACCATATATTCTCAGAGCATTCCACCTATACAATGGCCCTCTTTTATAAGCCTGTCCACATTATCTCAAGGTTTCTTTTCTTGGATTTGACATTTTCATAAGCAGATTATCAATCAGACATAATAGCTAATACATCTTTTATTTTGCCTGCATCCCATTTCCTGCCATCTGAAATATCCAAGTGAAATTTTGAGATTTGATTTTACATGATCACTATAATAATATTCTTATAGCTAGAAAATTTTCTTGGTTGAGAGTTACAACTCATCAATGATCTATTTTCATATTTAATACTGTTTTGCTATGCAATGTTCAGGTTTTTTTCTCCTGATAGAACTGCTAGAAGAGATATGCTAGCCTGAAGTACAATAAGGGTAAAAACTAAGCCAAAACCTGCAGATGCCACCTGGACTTCACTCGTCCCAGTTCTTTCATTTTTAATAGTTTTATTGACCTTTTCTGTAAGTTTAATTTTTTCAAATGTTTTTAAATGTTATTTACAGTTTATTGTAGTAGTTAGTAGGTTGTACCATACTTTTCTCCAGAAACTCTTAATGGTATCTTTTGGATCTAGAAATTGTGGTGCTGCTTCTATTGACTATCTAGATATTTACTGAAAAAGTCAAGTTTTATTACCTTGGAAGGGGATTAGCTCATCTGTATACCTTAAATCTACTGTCATGCTTTAGACTGCAAAGATACTTAGCTTTAATTCTTCAGGCCTGTTTTAATTAGTCCTATCCACACACACCTTCTTTGTGTCTCTTCCTGGTTTTCTAGGTTATTCCATACAGAAATGGCTTTAGATCAATTTATCCTCTCATGTTGAAGTTTTATGTGAAGACTGCTTTAATAAAGATTTACTATTGATTGGAGCTTATGCATTACGTATGTAACGTTCATTTTTCCACAGAACAGTTGGGCAAAACCTGGTATCAATTGCTATGCCTCAGTGACATCATGGCTATTGGTTATTACTGTCTTAGTCAAAATTATTTATGCTTATTTAATACTGAAACTGTGATGTAGTTTTTGCTGATCAACTCTTCTATGACCTTTGAAAAAGCTCTTGCAGTACCATCCCTCTTTACAGACAAACCCATTGTTTTTTTAAAACAGTGTACTGAACTTTGCATTCAGTTTCATGCTCCTCTGTGGGACTTGAGGTTCTGATTTTCATTAACTTAGTTATTTTCTGGCACAGAACGTATATTATACTCTTTTCAGTGTTTCTGTCTTATTTCCTCTACTTCTTTCTGAGTAAACCAATTAAACTTTAAAAATACCTATATTTTGAACCTCTTTATTTTGGGGGTGTGTGTGTCTTTTTGTGCCTTGTGAATTTATAGAAACTCTTGAAAAGTGTGCTGGTGTCAGACCCTTAATCTCTACCTTTTGAAAATAAAGTCACATTACCACCATTATTCCATATTTGGCTTCAGCTCTTCCAACGATACCAGAAAAACCTGAACTGCTGCTAAAGACTATACATCTTGCAAAAGATCCAGAATACATAATACTGTCGTTCAAAACGTGTATAATTTTGTATTTAGTGAAAAACTCTGCAGATCTATCTAGGCTCTTAACTCTTTCAGCCTTAAAGAAAGGGAATGTCTCCACAGCTGAAAAGACAGGCAGATTTCAGGTCGCTCTTCTCCTTTCTCCTTTGATTTTTACAAATGGAAAGCTAATACTGTTCTTCAAATAAAAAGAAGCCTGGATTGTTTCACCCATTACTATTTGCAAAGCCTGCCAAAGACAACAATCTCCACAAAGAACTACACATGCCCAGTCACTCTGGTTTGTATGCTGTCCAAGAAAAGCAGAAACAGAATCATCTCTAAAAGACATTTTTAGAACAATGTGGGTAAGCTAGGAGAGTAAGGAACTATGTAAGGATGATTGAGCTGGGCCTATAATTGTGTAATGTTTACTTTATAGCGCATAGCAGTTTATAAACTTACCACATCCTTGGGTGGAGGTTCTTCTTCCTTCTTTACTTTTTTACCCATTCTAAAAACAAAAACAAACAAATGAAAAAGCAGACAAACAAACCTCCTTCTGTGTTTTAGGAACTAGTTTACCAGTGATTTAGGAAAGCTTGTAAGACAGACATTCTCAGTCCTTTGACCCACCTAATCAGTTTGAAAATCTGTTTGATGTAATAATTTCTATGCAGAAAGAAAAACAAAACAAACTTTCTAACACTTGAACACATTTGGTAAAATACAACCGTCAACAAAATATGTAACTAAAAGGAAAGATCTGAGACATCACAGACTCAAGTTGTAATGTGGTACAAATACATAAGACATGCTTTTCTGTAAGTTAGTTTTAGCTGCATCTATAAATCATATATGAACCTGAAGGTCCTATTAGGGTATTTCCCCATGTTTGTCTATACATTCTATGCTGGCAAACATTCTACACAACTGCAAATAAGTTCTACCTTGCAAATATGTTTCAAATTCAGTCTGAATTCTCTTCATATTTCACAGAAGACAAAAGTCAAGTCTGCAGGTATTAAGACACAGTTCTGCACAGTACAAATTTAACTGATTTAAGAGAGTTACATGTATTTACATGAAGTCCGGCTTCTGTCTTCTGCATTTTCTGTATTAGTACATGTGCATGTGAACCAGGAGGACCTTCTCAGCTGCATCTAATAGCAGCTTCTGAAGCATACAGATGTAATACCTCAATGTGGACCTAATTTCACGTGGCTTGGAAAACTTCAGCGGAGCCTTCCCGTTAAGCTACAGGCAAAAGTAAAAAGCAACATGACCCACTAGCACTAGCTATGCATAGACCATAACCCAAGTTATGCCAAACTTAGGTTTGTTTTAACACTGTGTAAAAGTGAGATGTGAACTGTTAGTATTGCTTAGTAACTCCTCAGTTCTCAAAAGGAAACCACACCTTCACCCTCAGACAGGACTATCCTGACATTATTATTAACTGTTAAACCCTGTGGTATAAGAGATTATTTCCTAGTGCAATATGAGCTGTATCCTGGCTGGTTACAGAAGTCAGGGCTATTGTTTGTTGTGTTCAACAAAAATCTGGAGCTCTTCTTGAACCCTCTGATTTTTTTTTCAGGTATTGTTCCTCTGCTGGCCTCTCAAACTGTAATGCAGCAGTAGTGAAACCAGTTGATAAGCACACCCTAAAAATGGATCTGAAATGTAAAACTTCATAGGCAGGTCACTAATTACAATTTTGAGAGGAAGACCCATACAATCAAAGATTCCTCAGCTCCAATCTGCTTTACCCTTGTACATATATGCATATGCACATATGAACACATATATATACACACACTAGAATTCAGTGTTTCAGAATGCGCAGCTTCAGCTGGGCACAAATTAACTTACACAAAAGAAAGCACAAGGACAAATTACTGACAGCATATTCAACAAAAATGATGGACATACTACCTTCTCATTTACGCAGTCGCTGTGGAAAGTAAGCGTCGTGCTCACATACAAGAATCAGATTTACACGGACATTCAGGAAATCTGGGTTACTTAAATTGTGTTAAATCCTGGTATGAAGATATGGACACTTATTTAGAATTATTCAGTTCAGCTCAATTCATTTCAGATATAAATTAAGCTAAACTCATAAAAAGCAATTTTAATTCTCAATGAGTTTAATTAGGTTTAAACCAAACAATTAAAAAAGTTAATTAATGGAAAAGTATTTATAATGTTGAACAATTAATGTTCACAGATTCAAACAATTATACATATTCCAAGACCATGAATAACTAAAGCCTTTAATTGTAAATATTTCTCCACACTGTATAAATACATCTAATGTTTGAGAATATTTTCAAGAAACATACGTTTTTCTACATGTTCAGAAATATTTAGTTCCTTGGTAATATTAAAAAAGCAGTATGATCTGTACCAACAAACACAGAGAACAGGACAATTACTTTATTGTGGATTATGCCCCTCAGGCTGTCCTTTGCTGCAGTTACTATTCTGGACTTCAATGCACTCTGCCATCAAATGTTGTGTTAGCTTTGTTCCCATACAGCCCTCTGTATTCAGCAGTCATTCTCTGACTTGAGGCAGTGATGCACGTGGAATTCTTTGGCTTATTGATAATTAAAAATGTGTCTTCTGCATTGAATTTTAATTATCACAGACAAACAATGTGTACAGGTATTGAAAGGCTACTGACCCATAAAAGAACTCCTCATTCAAATCCCTTTCTTTCCATGATAACTTCATCTTGTCTTTTCCTCAGTAGGTTTACAGTACACATATCTCTGATTCTTGGTTTACTATTCTAAATATTTAGAACAAATTTTTAGCAGGATTTAGATTTTTAAATGTGATTAAATGCTGGGTTTGTGTTACCTCCAAAAATTCATTTAAAAACTAGTAATTAAGTGTAATTAATTAATTCTTAAAGACAAAATAAAGAATATTCTCCTTTGAGTAATATTCTCTACTTCATGTTCTGCATGTTTCTAGAATCATAAGAGCATACTTTTTCCACATATGTTTTTTGAGATTAAAGGGTTGCTTGTTTTAAATCATGTGGAGCTAAAGGTAATAAAGGACTTCGACATAACAGATGTAGCCAATGCACAGTCAGCAATCTATGAAGTTATTCTGTGCTACTTCCTGTCCTTCACCTGGAATTTACTGCCTTCAGTGGTAGACAAATCAGCCTGCTTTACTTAGCTCCTACCCAGCTTCAGTGCAGTGGTCTAAGCAGGTGTTGTCTCTCAGCTGGCAGGACAGTCATTATGTCTAAATAAATCCTCACGCCAAAACTTCAGTCCTCAACACTCTCCCTCAGCTCTCGCTCCTCTTGGTGCCTAAGCTTGGCAGGCACTTACTTCCCTCTTTCACTCTGAACTTCATTAGGGCCTCCATCTTTCCCATAGGATGAGAACTACCCCAGTGTGAGTATCTTAAGTTGAACCAGTATCCAGAGACTATGAGTAGTGTCCACTAAACTAAATTAGGCATCAGTGCTTAAGCTAGTTGCTCTCCTTGATAATCGATGGGAGATCTAGTCAACATATTCAAAAGCTTTTAAGGCAGATTCATCCTAAAGTAGGTATCTAAAACTGAATTGCTCCTTAAAAATAACTACTTTTTCCTTGGACCAAAAACAGTCAAGAGTTGCTAGCTCATGTATTGACATTTACACTGACATCTAAAGTTAGTGAGATAACCTTAGTACCCTGTTTCTCCACTTGAATCCACATGCCAGACTAGGTCTGGCAGATACTATCACAGTAGACTGAACATTAACAGAACTAGGCATATGACAAAACACAGCCACCTTGCCTTTTTAAAAAGTGTCTGAAGGAATAGGCCCATCTCCAGTAACATCCCTGTGACCAGAACATTTCACCCACAAGTGGAAAATGATTTTGAGGAAGGTCACAAATGTGAACTTTTTAGTTCAAAAGCAGAACCCTCTAACCACTTGGCTGTTATATCATGAACTGGCATCTCTGCCACATCAAATAAAATAAGGAAAATTTATTTCGTTTTTTGAAGATTTGTTGCAGGTGCCTGTCCAGAGGAGCAGATTCCAAGTGCTAGATTGTAAGATAATGATGGCCATGATCCCTGTACTTAATTCATTTTATTGGCTTGCTCTAGGAACCTCTCTGCTCAGTGTGAATAGCTTCTCAGATTGCAAATCTGAGATAACCACTTATTTCTAGTCACTATACTTTTTTTTAAATACAAGATGATGGATAGCAAGTGAGCTTTAACAAAAAAGAGTCTATAAATCATACTTTGAAATATGAGGAAAGTCTTATAGTGGTTTTTCTGTTCAAAATACTGAATCCTTATAAACACTTCCTTTATGCAGTTTATATCAATACTATCAGAGTCCTGTTGCATATACTTAAAGACCATAATATTTTGCAGTTTTAAGTTGGACAATGCATTTAGAAAACACTACCTGTTCCATTTGCATCTTCTGTTTTCTAAAACCTTAAATAACTGACACAACAACCTAGGACCCTGCACATACTTAACGTTAGTGAGGCATGAGACAAAGAACAGGAGTAAGTCAAAGACACAGCCAGCTGTGGAACTTACCTCTTAGACAAGGAATCAAAGGTCTCTTCTGAGAGCAATTACTCCTATGGAAAAGCAGCGCAAAGAGAAGGATTTAAGAATAGCTTCTAACCAGTTATTTATTATGTGATCCACTTTGCAAATTAACCGCTCCATGTTTTAAGACAGTCTGAAGCTGTGTTACTACAGCCTGGCCATGATTTTCAGATTCTTCCCCAAAATGACATGCAAGTGAGATTTTTTTTGCCTTCCAAGTGATAATTACGTAATCTCAATTTAGTCTACCTTAGTTTAAGTGAAGTCTTGCTGTTTCTTCTTGTCTCACAGAAATAAAAATCTTTTTTCTGTGATAACAGTGAAAATTGCCTATGAATTGGTCATCTTCATTGATTAGTTCAACTGATTTCTGTATGGATACTCCAGTTCTACTGCCTTCTAATGCAATCAAAAGGAAGATATAGCAATTATAATTGTAGCATTAGCAGACAACCTCACTCCTTTCTTGGGGCCAGAAACTAGTATTTCCTTTGTATGCCAGCTTAAATATCCGCCTTATCATTCTTAGGTAGTTTTGTCATAATTAAGAGAACAATGTGGAATAATCTTGAAACTCCTTCCTTTCTTCCAAATTCTTCAACAGACTCCCCTTGCCCAGTGTTGTAATGCCAGTGCAAGCATTAAGACATTATAAAAAGTGGTTTCACAGAAGAAGAGAGTTAAAAAGAGATACCAGGTCCAATTTAATATTCAGTTTAATATTCCTGAAGTTCCTGAAGATATATGCTATATGAAAATAATACATTATATGAGAGACCAATTAAATCAAGACCTTTGAATCTGCCCACTGCTTTATCTGTGTCCATGAGTATATTAGGAAAAAAATGACCAGGATTAAGTCAAGAATTAGCTACTATGCAAGAGACATTAACTAATCAAACTTTACCAGAATCTGTTCCTATACACAAGAAAATATTTTCTATTTTGACCCAGATGTACAAAGTTAATCCCAATGAAAATTTAAAAAAAACATAAACGAAATAAATATATTCTGAGAGTTCATTTAAAGCTTCCATTATTTAAATGATCTATGTGTTTATAAATTACACATGCACAAAGCAAAAGAACCATTAAAAAAATACTGAGAGATGCAGAGTGGAGTACCCTGCAGACATACCCTTAAAACCAAATTGAGTTTGTAGTTAGATGCCAGGCTGAGGAAATAGCTATGAGAGAGAAAAGGTGGGGATTTCAGGTGAGCTAAAAAGTATATACAATTATTGATTTAAAATCTCAGAAGTTTTAAGATACGCTGATAGTTTTTATTTGCATTCTGGTATCATATTAACATTCAGCTGAGTGTTACTTTCAAAAGCCCAAGGGTAGATGCTTAGATTTTTAACAAAAGCCAAGATTCTCAGGTTTTTGAGTCCCCAACCTGATGCTGTGAAATATGCGAGATTTGCAATAACATTTTGACTCATGTACAGCCTCTGATTGATAGCAGTGCTTTTTCTCATACTGCCCAAGGACCATATTTTGCTGTTTTCTGAAGCAGAACAGTTTGGTACACCTAGTAAGAGGTGTATGAAGTCAGGAGTGTTTCAGTCATGTTAAGATCCTAAGCTGTAGAGGCAGAACGTATTTTCCAGTTTGTACAGTGTAAAAGCTAGTATATGAACGTTAATAAAGTAAAGTAATGGGAACTAAAGAACATGATAGCATTCTTTCCAAATCATGGAACAACTAAGAGGCCTCAGCACAAAAAACCTTCAATGACCTTCAATGAGTAAGAACAGTCTTCCGTGGCAGATCAGTATCCTGCCTCCAGAGTGGTAAGAGCCAAATGCTTCTGATAAATGCATGAAACCAATCCCAAAAGTCAGATTTCCTCCATCTGTTACAGGTTTTTTATTTCCCTAAAGTACAAAGGTTTAGATCTCCTGAAGTTTTTACATTCTTCCTAACAATAGCAGCTATTTTTACTGTCCATATAAAAGCTTAATCCTTTTACTCGTCATTCTTACTCTGACATGCTACAGCACAGGTCCAATTGTCAGGTGTACCGTATAAGGACCTACTCCTTAGATTTAAAAAATATGTAAACTGTTCAAATGTGTTATTCAATTCAACACAACATCCTCTTGTTCTTGTATTACAACTTCAGTTAAAAGATGCCCTGACTTGATCGTTTCTACTTTCTTTTATAACTCCCTGTACATTCTGATTTATCACCTTTCTAAGCTGCCTTAATTATTTTTCCCATATAGCTTTTCCAGACATATATGTTTCTAGTCCCAGAGTCCCTCTGTGACTGTTAAATCTTTCTCAGCTATGATGAACCTAACCTGAAATACCATAATCAATTCTAGAACACTACTGATTTATTCTAGTGACATTATAACTTTTTGGGTATTAATTTTTACCCAATTTCTTCAGTGAAGATTTTCACTAAGCTATCCACATATGGTAAACAGGTCATTTCCCCAGCTGATCACAATTAATTTAGGTTCACTACCTAAGAGTATATTGTTCCAAATATTCCCAACAGTGTAAATTATGTCACTTTCATCAACAATTAATTTTATCAGTCATGGTGTTACCAGTTCATCTAACTGCAGAAGAGCTCTCAGAATTTTCTAGCAGTCTTCTTCAGACTTAACAAAAATTATTTTCTCTCACCAGAAAATTTTGATTTCCCTATGTTATTACTCATTTCCAAATTATAATGAACATATTAAATAACATCAGACCTAGGATCTATCCTTGGAGAATCCAAGCTGTGACAACCTGAATGAAGGAGATTTTTAGAAATTATGTGTGTGATTTTAAATGTCTCGCTGAGACGCACAGTGAAATCCCTCATCCCATGAGGAAGAGACTAAAGAAAAATTGACTTAATCTAAAACAAATGAGAGTAGTTACCCAACCACTCTCTGAGCGATAATAGCAGGGCACTTTTCATACAGAACTCAAAGACAGTCTGCCTTAGAAAGAAAAACATTTTAAAGACTAATAAAAAATTAAAGACACTCCTAAGTTTTTAGCCACCTGCGCCAATCTACATGTCTTAAAATGAATGCCTCCTTCTGTCAGGTTCACAGGGACATCGGGCTGAAAGAGACATTCTGAATGATCAGATTCATTCCTCTCCTCCGTCACAGCCACCACATCACGTTAATCCCACCGGATACCTATCCACTGTATTTTAAAAACCGTTAGGTAGTTCGTTCCCATTTCTCTCACTAAAAAGCTTTTCCACAAGCCAATCGCTCAGACAGCCAGGGACCTTTTTAAATTTAAATTTTTAGCCTACATTTATTCATGACTAGTTTACTGTATTCGTGTCATGTTTGAACCTTTGTCAATTACTTTGCTGGCATGTATCAAAATATATTATACTAAATATTTATATCATACAATATATATATTTACTATATTCTAGACATACTATATAGTATATAGACTATATATGTTTATATATATAGAATCAGGATATATCTGAAGGTACCAAACATATCCCCACTCAGTTTTCATTGTTACATTAAAGAACTCCTCTAATTTCCTCCACAAAGTGATTCTTCATGCCCCACATCAACCTCATAAGCCTTTTCTAAGTCAGCCTCTTGAAAACATGGATGACTACAGCTGAACACAGCATCCCAGAAGAAGCCTCTCCTGTCTTGTACAAAACTGTACTCATACTTCTTTGTCAACACTAGAAATACCTCAGCTGTGTCACTATGACATCCATGACTTTTATGGTTATGTCAAACTACAAGGGTAGCCCTATCATTTAATTTTAACTGCTGGTTTACCATGCTTTAATATGTTAAGTTAAAAAAAAAAGAAAGGACATTTGTTACAGTTTATGACAAAAACACAGAAGTAGCAAGTTTGCAAACAAAAGTAGGAACTACAGGACATATAAGCCCATTTTGGCATTCTCTGTGTAAGCGGAACATTAAGTAATCATAAAATGGCAGCATTATAAAAATCACAAAAATTAAATAAAACAGTGTTGCTTCCACCAATGAAGGTGAGAAAATGAGCTTGCTCACAGCCAATGAACAACAGAAACCAGATGCGTTTGTCTTGCATAGGTTAAGATAACACAATATCAAAATACTTTATAGAGATGATAATTTCAGATAAGCAATAAGAATATAAAATAAGAGTTCTGTTCTACAGATTATGCTCCTCTGCCAGTGAATCCATACTTTGTTTTGAAATTCTTGTCTGCAGATGCCCCAAAACCTTTGAAACATCAATAAATTCTGTGAGATTTCCTCCCTGATAGCCTAATCACGTCAGTGTTCTTTCAGATAAAACCTCTGCATTTAAACATTTTATTATTTTTCTTTTTTTTTTCCCTGATCTATTATCCATACAATTTTAGGTCTCATACCTTTCATGTTACTGTCACACATAAATTCTACATATCTTAGCTGTGGTTCACTGTCCGTATTACCTATTCAGATTTTTAAATAAAATTCTTTTTCTCACGATTAAAGTTTCCTTAGGGCAGGTCCACTGCAGTTTCTTGCTTCCCAGTTCACATCTAAAAATACAGGTCACAGTTATCCTCTGCTGAACTAGCCCTCCCACCTCCCTCCGTACCTTTGCCGACACCAGTTCCTAAGCTCCCGCTTTCCAGAAGGAAATAGTGTCAGGAGCCCCTAAGTGCAGGATTTACTCTGCTTGGTTTTAAATTTTACTTATGTTCATTCTGATATACTTCAGCTGTCATTACATCTTACAATTTTACTATAAATCCTGCAATTGTCACTGCTTTTCTGAAAGGTGTAGATGCTGTTATCAATCAGACCCTAAGTTTTCAGGCTTTTTGGTTGTGGTTGGAGGAAACTTCAACGTAGCCTTTACAAATAAGAATAATAGATTCTTTTTAACTTCGACTCATGACTTTTGAAAGACCTCCGTGCAGCGATAAAGCGCGGAGGAACCCAGCCCGCCAGGCGGCGAGGCACGGGGCACCGCCACTCCCCGGCCTCGTCTGCAGCGTTAGGGCTCTCACTGGTTACTCGCCAGCTACACAAAACGGATTATTTATGCCTACTTGGAGCTGGCAGCGCCCAGCCCCTCCGCCCTCGTCAAACCGCCTCCCCTCAGGCGCGCCGCTGCCTTCCGCCACCGGCTGGCGGCGGAGACCACCCCCCCGACCCACCGGCCCCTTCCCCTCGCCCGCTCCGGGCCTGCCGCCGGGCCGGACCCCCCCCCCCGCTCACCCGCCGCGACCGGCCAGGACGCGCCGCCCGGGGGCGATCACGCCGCAACAGCCCGCGCCGTTGTTTCTCCAGTTGCTAGGAGACGGCTGCGGCGCATGCGCCGGCCGCCGCGCGGGGTAGCGGGCGGGAAGGTAGGCTGGGCAGGGCCTGCTTGAGGGGAGCCCGAGGGGAGCCTGGACCGGCCGTCCCTCCTTCCTTCCTCTCCCCTCTCCGAGTTCTCCCTGCGTAGCAGCTCTTCATTTAACATGAATTTCCAGAGTCTTTGGACAGTGTTTTCACCATGACGCATGCATTTATCCATTTCTTTGTTATTTGGAATCACAGAATCATTAAGGTTGGAAAAGATCTCTAGGATCATCATGTCTGACTGCCAACCCAACACACCCACACCTCCTAAACCATACCCTGAAGTGCCACGTTTACATGTTTTTTTATCACCTCCAGGGATGGTGACTCCACCACCTCTCTGGGCAGCCTGTTCCAATGCCTGACCACTCTTTCAGTAAACAAATTTTTCCTAATATCCAATCTAAACTTCCTCTACACAGCTTGGGGCCATTTCCTCTCATCCTATGGCCAGTGACTTGGGAGAAGAGACCAGCACCCACCTCACTACAACCTCCTTCCAGGTAGTTGTAGAGATACACTGTGACTGTTTACTTTTGTGAGCAAAAAAACCCTTTTTGCTACACAGTTTTGTGACTATTTTTAAGCTATGCTTTAGTTTTCACCTAGGTAACTTTCAGAAATTCAAAAGTGCATGATAAAATTCATACATTTGCCAAAGACACAAGAAAGTTCTCCATAAAGCACAGAAGAAAAAAAATAGGAGAACTGAGAAATTTTATTGCTCCTAAACATAAAAAAATGCATGTCACGCACAGGGACCTTAATAAAACAATGATCATTAAACTCTATTATATTGTTTGTGCCTAATTTGTGAGATTCTTTGAATAAATTTATCCTAACTCCAAAGTGCTGGTGACATATGTTTGAGGAAAGCATTATGTCATTAATACTGATGAGCTGGGGTAGCAATGAAAAAATAAATCCATTATTTCAAAAAACTAAAGGAAAAGGCTGCTTCCTCACCCAAAGAATACTGAGTATTTCTGAAAATTAATAAACATGTACAGTCTGTCTAAAAATTAAGTTGCCATGTTCGTGCCTTCCTTTTTTTTTTTTTTTTTTTGACTTGTCCCTGTTTCACTGTATTTTCAATACATTCATGAAAAATAAAAAAATTGAAAAGCCATCAGTTCTTGGGAGCAAACAGATAAAAAAGGTATGCGACTTAGAGCAAGGCACAGGCAAATCTCTGTCAGAGCATCACCTGTCGTGGCCCCACTGGTAAGGCATCAGCACAGAGCTTTGTCAGAGGGCCAGAAGGACTGTTTCCTTTCTGTTATCTGCTCTAGGATGATGATGGAGAAGGCCATGCTGTACGGATAATTGTGCTATTCTCAGAATAATAATTCATTGTAGTATTCTCTTTTGCCAGCCAGGGCTATTTTGGAAGGAATACTCAGCCAAATTCTGAAATCAAATAACATTTCATAGCTTGAAATGCAGTTTAATTGCTATCAATAACTGCAGAAGTAACAGGAAACAGGCAAATATAAAAATTTTTGGGCCTCAAAGTCAGGTAATAATAGGTAAAAAAATTACAGCTACTCTCAGCTCTCTCCTGTGATTCCTTTCTATCACAAATCTCATTGCTTTCTCCCCAGATTTCTTATAATGTTGTACTGCAAGTATAAATTTAGTTCCATTTTTATAAGCCGCATCAATCTGTTGAGATCATAGCACAAGCAGATCCTAGCCTTACACTACGATAAATGCGTACCATTGTAACAGAACACATGGTGGGTCATTGCTAGGTGTAAGCAAGCCACATGTGTGAAGGTGTCTCATTCCACTTTTAACAAACATCACCACTCCCATAAAAATGTTCAGAGTTTTATAATCACCTTCACTGGAAAGCAACTGCCATGACAAGTCAAGAACCATTTATACCAACCCATATCTCAGCAGGCAGGAGAAGTGACACTGAACTTCTAAGGCCAGCTTCTGGCTGATTGACACTCCACGAAGTCTGGCCAATCTCTCATGCTTACAACAGTTAGTAGAGGCTCTGGCTGGCAGGGAAGAAAGAGAAAAATTTTGCCGTAGGTTGGTAGAGGCAAGTCATCTGCTAAGCAAACTCCTTTGTGGATTTTTATTTCTCTGAACAGACTTGGTGACCGCAGCGGCAGGCAGGTGATAGACATATAAAAACAGGTGAACATAAATAATGAAAGCAAAGATTTGGTTTTAACTCTGTGGTGGGTCTGGCTGGGATGGAGTTTTCTTCACAGCAGCTTGTATGTTGCTGTGTTGTAGATTTGCGTCCAGAACAGTGTTGATAACACAGTAATATTTTAGCTATCGCTAAGCAGTGCTTGCACATTGTCAAGGCCTTCTCTGTTCTCATGCTGCCCTGCCAGCAAGTAGTCTGGGCATGGGCAAGGGGCTGGGAGGGGACACAGCTGGGACAGCTGACCCCAGCTGAATGAAGGGATATTCCACACCATAGGATGCCATGCTCAGTAATAAAGCTCGGGGGTGGTCTTTCCAAGGTAGCTGTTGCCTGGGGACTGGCTAGGCATTGGTGTTCTTGTGGGAGGTGGTGAGTGATTGCCTTTGCATCACCTGGGTTTTTTTAAAACTTTTTCTTCGTTTATTAAGCCGTCTTTATCTTGATCCACTTGTTTTTTCTCACTTTTGCTTTTCCAATTCTTTCCCCTATCCTGCTGTGGGTGTGGGTGGTAGCGAGCAAGCTGCTGGCAGATGCTGAGTTGCTGGTTGGGATCTACTCACCACGAACCCAATGATTTCCATGACTGGGAAAGCTTTTATTGCCTTCAGTGATGGTAGTTCTTATGGCTATTTCAAACAGAATTCTAGCCAAACATTAGTTGCTTAGGTCTTTTCTTTATTTCATATTAACGGTCACATAAAAGACATGTGACAATGCAGAATCCATGTGAAAGAAGAGGAATGTGGTAATTAGGTGCAGGATCACCGTGTGTTTCAATACGCTCCTGGAACAATGGGCTCAGTTATCTCTGAAGGCTAAAGTGTTTCATGCAGATAGGACACAAGCGGGTAGTCTCAAACTCATAGCCAGCACCTTCTCACCAATCTTATAAAGAGTATGTACCTCTATTGTGTCGCAGACAGACAAACAGAAAAGAAGAAGGACAACAGCAGATGACCAGGAGAAAGATGAGCACACTTTTCCCTCTCCAGCTCTGTTATTCATGCCATGTTCACATGTCTAACCTTCAGGATCCAGAAGCACCTTAAGGCGTGTGCTTTTGTGGCATTTTGACTCTATGACAGGTGAGATTTGAACACATCCCTTCTGTGCTCCTGTTATTTTCTGTTCAGTTGTGTGCCTTGTAGTTAAGGACCATGAGCACATTGTGGGCACCTACCTACTCCATAGACTAAATAAAAATGGTATTATCATTCTGTGGAAATGAATTCTACAGAGATTATCCTTTCTGTCTTAATTTTTATCTGTGTTTGCCATGGGTAGAGGCAATCAAGCACTGTGTGACAGCCATATAATTGCAGTATTTTTATTATGCTTTGGCACAATAATGCAAATACACCAAGAAAAATATTTTTAAATTTAATTTTGTGAAAATATTCTAAGGGTGTCATCAAGTAACAACATACTAATAAGGAAGCAAAGGAAGAGGACTAATGAGGAGAACAGTTGCAAAATGTCATGAGTATTCACAACTGTCAAATAGTCACAAATGACAGAAATATTTTATTGAAATACAGTTGATTCTAACACTAAAAAATACAAAAACCAGAATAATAAAAATTGTATTAAAGATAGGACAGTATGAAATTAAAGAGGCTTCTACAGACTAAATACCTAATAAAGTGAATAAGGACTTTATTAGCTACACATTTTAATGAAATTTTATTACTTAACTTTTGATAAAGCCGCTATAGAATTTGTATGCTTTCCTATGAAGGAACAGGGCCAAATATCCTATCAATTTTATTAAATTAAGGCTCCTGCCAAAATAAATCAAGTATGGATTAAAAACATATTTGAAAGAATATTGTGGAACAACATTTTAAATATTTAATTTCAAAAGGGATTTAAACGCATAAGCTGCTGCTAAATCAAAGTATTTGTTGAATTTAAGTCTCAGAAATTTGAATGTCGAGGTGTTGGAAATTATCTTTCTAGTGTTACTGAAAGCACCACTGGGGGAGTAATTTCTCATTTCCTGAAACACCAGAAGTGGAATTACTATTTGCTGGATTGCTTGTCTGAAATAATTCTTTTTTCCATTAAAAAAAAATATCAGTCATAATTTATGCTTTAAGAAATACCTGATGACATACAGTACAAACAGTCTTGTCATATAACTTGTTTTATATCAGTCTCCAAAGACACTTAAAAGGAACTTTCCTTTTCTGACAAGAAACAGCTGGCTTAGGGAGTGATGAATTTACAGCATATCATCTTGGCATTTCAGTTTGCTGTGTTACTTCACGCATTAAAATACTCAATATCGATGTAAATGGACCTCTTTCTCGAGGAAGGAAAAGGAAATCAAAACAAAGAACAAGCCTTTCATTCTTTTTGCTTGCAAGTGAGATTCGCAAGTCTTCATTTTTTGCAGGCACCCTGCCTCCACCAAGTGTATGGTGTGGGAATATTGAAAAATGCCTTCCCAGTGTGGTTGTATTCTGTAGTCGGTTTTTCTTCTATACAACATTAAAACTAAATTAATGGGTGATTATTTTTAGTGAATGTATTAATCACAGTTTGTAAATGGCAAATTGCATAGCACTATCGTTTAGAAACTGATTACTTGCAGCTACAGCTTGTACAGCCTAGATCTCTGACTGCTGGTAGTGGTATATAACAGCAGTGCATGTGTGCATATGTACTTAACATCTTCAGAGACACTCAGAAGAGGACGGGTGGTTCACCAGTGAAAGTTTTAAGCCAGGAGCTGAGACCATAGACTTCCTGTGTAATCCTGAATAAGCTGCATAAAATGAAACCAGTTTTGTTGTTTAACTGGAAAGACCAAATACCTTAGTATTTCTATACTTTAATTTCTGCCTGTGAAACCAGACACTTCTGAAGTCCTCATCATACACAGTGTTTTGAGCTGAGGTCCATTAAGGTCCTCAAATATTGTTTCTGGAGCATATAAGCATTAAAAAATTAGGAAGGGTATGCTTAAGTGGTATCTGGTAAATCAACAGGTGGCACACTTCTTTGCTAGGGCATACGTATCCCAAGAAAATGAGATTGTATTTTAAGTCACTGTGACTATAATATTTTTTGTTTTTAAAAAACAGTAGGTTAGGAGTGACCACAGTCACAGTGTGGTTTTTATCTAAAGTGGTATTTGAAAACTGGAGATGTTACCAGAGACTGTAGGAAAGACTGAAGGAAGGAATAAACTGAAGAAATCGCCTTTTTGACCTTACATCTAACACAGATCAGATAATTCTGCCTAAATTTTTTCACAATCTCGTAGCAAATATATTTTAAAAAATCACTTGTTTTCCCAAGACATAGTTCCTTTTTAAGGCTAAACTGAATTAGTTCTCTGGGGCACTATTAAGTGTCACCCTGGACATGCTAAGTTTGATATTGGGTTTTCCCAGAGGCTATAATCTCTCGTGCTGATGAAGGAATACACAGTCTGTGTTTAAAAAAGCCTGAGATTTTTCTTGCCCAAATTTCAGTTTACAACTTCAGTCTTCAAAGATGAAACATTCTGTAGTGTCCTCAGGACAAGTTGTGCTGTATTGTTTCCATTCTTGTAACAGCACCGATCCTCTGAAGCCTTGCCAAAGGCCGTGTTTCAACAAGGAATGACAACTCTGTTCTTATCTTGGATTTGAAGGCAAGAGTCACAAAACATAGAAGATAGTTTAATGAATATTTTTAAGTTGTTTCAATTCTGTAGCATTCAAAATGGAAATTTTTCTCGGTCAAAGTCTTTGCTCTTATAATGACAGATTTAGAATTCTCACAATTTGAGGTTTTGGTCCTTTTCTTTTCCTCCCTATGTTTCTTTCTTGTTAGGAGGGGAAAGTAAGCAGTTTTTTCACTTTTCTTCAGTTCCTCATCATTAATCTACTCTGTAGTTTACATAACTCTTTCAACTCAGAAAACAGTACAGAGTACAGAATTACAGTTTCATTTTCCTTTTGCTTACTGTGTGTAACTTTTAAAAAATTGAGGCAAATAGGTCTGGAGCTGAGAGAGAGAGAAGAAATCCTCCATGTAGGGATTTTTTGAGTTTGGAAATCAGAAAAGAAACAAACATTTTTAAGTTTGAGGTTATGCATATGAGTCATAGAAGTAATTTATTCCTGAGAAAGATACTAGTTTGGAGGAAAGCCTATTTATTGCTGTGATTTTTTTTTTTACTAAAAATTCCCTTTACATCTAGAAAATGGGTTCAGAAACAAGAAATTGTATTTAAAAGTTATTTAAATTATCAGTCTATATATTGCTTTTAAATATTATTTGTCACATTCTTTAGTCTTAGCTGGGATCTCTCTCTCTGTTGTGCTTTCTGGTGTTGAACTGTGACAGTATGTAAATAGCCTGTTATTGATGAAATATTTTTAAGTCAGATACATGTGTTTAGGGATACCTAAGTATCTTCAAACCGCTTTCTTCTCTTTCACCCTCCCAGTCAGTTAGGGGAATTTTTGTAAAAATCAGAGTACCTATTTGTTCCCACACCCTACTAAATTTTAAGGAAACACTTGTTTTGGAGTGCTTTTGCCAGCCTCTCACCAAATATGAGAATCCAGCATCTTGCTGGCCAACTGCTTAATGAGCCCAGGGGTAACTTGAAAGATGCCAGCACTGCTGTCTCTGAAGCCTGCTTGTGGTGCCAGGCCTTATTGTTAGAATAGTGTAATTCACAGCTTGAATTAGATCTAGATATAGATCTAGACCTACCAGCCAATCTCTTCTTATATTTTTGCTCCTATAAAAGCTAGACAAAGTGAAAGAGGAGCACAAAAAGCAAGATGAGTTGTGCTTCAGGTCAGTGACCTTGAAACTGCATGGCAATGAATGAGGCTTATAGTTTAACTTGGAATTATTTTGAATTTCATACATGTTTCCTAGCTTGATTACTATCCAGTTCTTGTTTTGGCATTATTTGTGTTGAAAATTACCTTGGCATATTGTCAGCCTACCAAAATGTTACCTATTTCTGGATATTAAGAAATTGGTCTTCAGCCCAGTGATTTTAGGTGCTTGGCAGAGTGCATTAAGGAGCCTTTGGTAGGGCATTTGCACAGTATTGTTTCGGAGCTGTGTTTAATTTAGGGTGATGAATAAGATGCTGTGCTGATTTTGGCTGGGATAGAGTTAATTTTCTTCATAGAAGTTAGTATGGGGCTATGTTTTACATTTGTGCTGAAAACAGTGTTGGTAACACAGGGGTGTTTTCCCTGATGGCTGAGCAGCGCTTACACAGGGTCAAGGCTTTTGCTGCTTCTCACCCCACCCCACCAGTGAGCAGGCTGGGGGTGCACAGGAGGGGATATGGCTGGGACAGCTGACCCCAACTGACCCAAGGGATATCCTAGACCATATGACATCATGCTCAGCATATAAAGCTGGGGGAAGAAGAAGGAAGGGGGTACATTTTGAGTGATGGTGTTTGTCTTCCCAAGTAACCACTACACGTGATGGAGCCCTGCTTTCCTGGGGATGGCTGAACTCCTGCCTGCTGATGGGAAGCAGTGAATTAATTCCTTGTTTTGCTTTGCTTGCATGTATGGCTTTTTGCTTTACCTGTTAAACTATCTTTATCTCAAACCATGAGTTTCCCTACTTTTACTTTTCTGATTCTCTCCCCACCCCACCTGGCAGGAGTGAGTGAGCAGCTGTGTAGTGCTTAGTTGCCAGCTGGGGTTAAACCATGGCAGATGCTAATACGTTGTGCAATACAGCCCTCCTTTGTCTTCCTCTTTTCCTATGTTGTTAGGAGTTATTGGATCTTGCACTCCCTTTGACTCTAGAAGAAGTATATTTTCCATACTTGCCCAGTCCTGATTTCTAAGTAGATACATGTTAATGTACCTTTTGCTATGCTTAAATCAGAATAGGACTAAATGCTGTGTGTTTTGCAGAATAATTGTTGTCCAGAGCAGCAATAATTTGAGTTCAGTTGCCTTACATGGTTCATTGATAGATAATATGAACGCAGCAAAAACTTTCCAAAGAGTTTGGAAAGTCCTTGACCCAAGGGTGTGGTTCCCAATGCAGAGGGTAATGGTACAGAAAAAAAGGCTTTTAGAGCATATAATGGTGTTTTGGTCACCTTCCTTATAATTAGGTAGACATGCAAATGACTGTAGCTAGACAGAACAAGGGCTGGCTTTGTGGTACCTTGGGATCTTGTTCTTTTCACCATTTGGATTTTGGGACCATCTCGCAGAAACCAAAGCAGGGGTTAGAAGGGAAGAATGGAAGCTGGAGAGTTCACAGGTTTTAGTCCCTGACGCAGGACACATGCAGCCAAGCACACTCGAGTTACGGAGCTCAGAAGTACTCTTGGTCCCCTGGTTTGAGCTAACGAGGTTTGGTTCTGTACCGATTCCCAGGACTTTTGTTCTTGGGAGTCTGGTGATATGCAGCATTCTTTTACTGTAACATAGAGCAGGATCTGAGAAGTTACAAATAGCATGTCTCTGTGTTTTGATGATAATTTAAAATAATTTATTTACATTACATGTACTCTTAATAGATCAGCTTTTGCAGAAAATGTGTTGTGGCACGTGACACAATACCACAGGCATTACATCTCAACCTGTAAAGTTTTGCAAATCATCTGAGATGAACTAACAAGATAAGCACAGCAGTTGTATATATTTCCATAACAAGCACCTCATGTATTCCTTAACCAATCCAGGAGGTCACCAGCAAATGAACAATTCTGTACCAAAAAGCTATTTTTAGTCCAGGTGGTATTGTTTCCTTTTCCATTGTGGTTACCCTGAAGTAAGAGATGCCATCACTGCCAATGTAGAACTACTAGCCAATGTTTAAATACTGCTGGTTTGCATATTGTTTGTATATTTTCTATATTGTCTTCCTGTGTCTTGTGCAACTTGTTAATATTCAGGTTCTGTACTCTGGAATCAAAATAGACACACACTTGTAAAATATGGTGCGTTTTGAGACAGTTCCTCTTTCCAGAACAGCAGAAGTTTCTTTGCTTGTAGTGCCAAGCCTCCCTCCAGACAGCCACCTCCCTAAAACTGTTCATCCCTGGGCTACATTACTGCTTGCTACATGTTGCTTTATCTGCTCCTTTCTGTACCTGCTTCAGATCCTCAATCCTTTTCTCCATTCAATAATCACTAGTTTTGGCACCTACACATAGGTCCCAGCGCCTGGTATGCACATAGCTCATTCATTGCTAGGATATGCCCTATATTTTGGGCAATGGATCTTAATTTTTCTTGGTTTTGGAAAGTCTCTTGCTCCAGAAAAAAAGGGACTTGGTGACTTCTTACGTGTGCTGTCTGCCATGCCCATGCACTTGCCTGAGTGAGTTTTAACAAGCTCTTTTTATATGTCAGTTTCTTCAGATTTATTTTGTTTTACCAATGTTACTGCAAGGTAATAAGAGCTAAAGGTAATAGTTGGAGACTTAGAATAGCTCAAGCAAAAGGTTAGAAAATAAGTGATAAGAAACGACAACAGTAGTAGTAAAATCAGCACTGTAAGTAAATAGATCAGAGTTAGCAAGGGGACTAAGTGGAATTTGGCTGTCCCTAGCACCCACGATGCAGAGTGCTGTTCTGTTCACAATACATCGGTGTAGTTGCACCAGTCTTTCTCTCTACAGGCTATATCTGCATCAGCCTTGATAATATGGAGTCTTTTAAATGCTGGGATTTACCTGACAATCTGCACAGCAGTTCCAGTGTTGCACTGGCATTCCCTTGTAGCTGTGAACTGCTGCAGGCCCTAGTAAAACAGGAGCAGATGAAGCACCAGATAAATAGGATAAGTTGGAGTTTAACAGGAGTTATTTGTAGGCTCTCCTAACTCAGCTGAGTGAAGAAGCCAGCACTGATTCTGAAATAAGCAATATTTGTATTTATGGTAGCAATTATTCTTAATCCCTTCCTAAATTACATTCTTTCATTTTTAATGTGCGCTGCTACCTCAGAAAGTATTGCTTGTATATAATTTTACTGTTGATAATCAGGCTGGTGTGATGTGTGAAACAGACCAATATCTTACAGCTCTATCTAATTTGCCCTTACAGGAAGTCATTTGGGTGATTGCTTTTTTTTTTTTTTTCCTCCATTTACTGTGCCAGAATTTATGATGTGACAGATAGACCCATGCTTTATTCTGAGCTCCTTTTATAAAGAATCCTGATTTGAAGATGTGCTGGATTTGTGATTATTTACTTTCTAAACATTTAAATCCATACACTAGCACTGCTTTTTGTTGCTTGCTTGTTGACTGTGGTTGTATGTTGAACTTGAGTCGGGAGGAGAGAAGTTTTCTTTCTTGCAAAGAGAACTCAGATTTTAAAGCATTTAGAAAATGGCTGGTGTCTGCTTGCAGACCTTCCAGCATATTTTAATTTTTACCTTCAACAAATTCGATTGGACGTCTTCTAGTCTATTGATATCAAAGTGCGTATTTAACAGCTTCTCATGTAAAATTAGGCAAAGACGACTGAGGTAAGTTTTCTTCTTAATCAGCCCAAATTTTGAAACATGTATTTGGGTTGCAATAGCTGGTCATGCAGCCCACGCAGTTAAGCAATGGGTTAACTGTTTCTCTCCTTGTGACAGTTCCTCAGTTGCTATAGATTAACAGAGCTGACTTCAGCAGAACCAGATCTATTTCCAGCAGCTCAGGATATGGTCTCTTTAGCTACATTAGAATGAAACAAACTTGTTCAATTAGCAACAATTACTTTTGACAGTGAAAGGAAAATATAGGATCTTTCTCACAGGTGCCTGTCTTTGGTCTTAGTCCACTGAACCATTTAATGATTCTGTTTGGTTTGGTACTGCAAGCTATCAACAAGACAAAAACAATTTTTTAAAAATTAGTTCTATAATTTTCAAAGGCCTTTGCCATTAGATGTTCATCTCTTTGTGTGTGACTCAGGAGGCAGTAGCAGCAAGAAGAGGTGCAATGAGAAACAGCAAAAAGAAAAGAGATGCGAGATGCATAGGGGAGGCTGAAATGGATCACTTGACGACAAAACTGAAGCATGAGCAGTCAGAGAAATAAATCAAAGGATGGTATTGCTTATTCTGTTGGATTTTCATATATTCGTGCAGAAGGCAGGGACATATGCTTAGGATTAAAGCTAATGTGCCTTTCAAACAAAAAGTCATTCTCTGGGGTTTATGTTTTCTGTTCTCAGAACCCTTGACTTCAACATTGAAGTCATTAGCAATTATACAAGAGAAGATAAATCTCCTTCAGGTCTCCCTGACTGGACCTAAAAAATCTGGATGCAACATTTCCCCAAATGACAACTTGATACTTATCTCCACCTAGCTCAGCTCTGCTGCATAGTGTTACAATAGAGTCCCTCTATTTTCTTCTGTAAAGTGTTGGTAAATTACTAGAAAAAAAAAGGCTTAGAGTAACATAGGTACTGAAGACCAACACAAACATACTGACATTCTTTAGAACAAGCGTTATTTTCTATTGGGCAGGCCTATGGATAACTAAAGCTTTTTTTTTCCCCCCCATTTTCAGGAATGCTCCATGCCAACATATGTTTGTTTACTTCAGCCATGAACAGTAGATCTGTCTACAGTAAGTCATAATGAATCATGATTATTAGCAACTAATATCTGATAAGATTTCAAGATCATTAGAAAACATAAATCACTTTTAGAGTGTTATTCATAATATTCAGTTCTATCTTTCTCAGAATAATATGGAAACCCTATCACAATGATTAACTACATGTATTTCTGTTATTATTCTGACAGGTTTATCAGGATGGCATATTTCAGATTTCTGTAAACTATAACAAGATATGATAGGCAGGCTGGATAAGAAAGGATAAATATCTTCATGAGGAAAAATTGGAATAATTATATATTGTACTTGTTAAGACGGATCTTGTTGGAAGGTAAGATGAGGAAAGATATTATAACAATTTCACGGCCACAGACAATTTTAACTCAAGATTCTACTTATTTTTCCACTCGGCAGCTATTATATTAGCTGTAGCATAGGGAGATCAAATGGAAATAGAAAACAGGAAGCTCTTTCACATTGCAGGCGACTGTAATGGGTATTGCAAACAAAACCTAGCCATTTTTATTTGTCCCTTTCATTGTGCTAATGAGACTCTCTTGCTTATAAAGGGTTTCACTTGGCTATTGAGCTTTCTGCCAGTTTAGAAATTGGCTAGTACTATATAGTTGTATTGTATGTTTTAGCACCTGTTGTTATGGTCATTACTCAGGGATAGTGACAATTGCCCTTTGGTCTTCTGTACATGCTGTTCTTTCCAGCTTCTCTATGGCTTATTGTTTTTCGTGCTCTGAACCTGTCATCTTCCCAGCCTGAATAATTTTCTCGCTGTAGGACAGTTAGTGTCTCATCAGTCAAATACTTCACTATGGAAGTGATTTATTCAAAGCCGTGGGGTTTTACAAAACTATCAAGATCACTTTCCTGAATGACACAAATGATACCATTACTAAATATAATACAGAGGGATTTATTGCACTGTCTGCTTTATAATAAACTGCAAGTCCTGTGCATTGTATAGTATCAGATATCAGTGCTTTCAGGTCCCATTTATTTCAGTACATGTGAGAATGCTGTGCGAGGCCAGGGGATGAGGGAGCACTGAGTGATGCGCTAACATGAGACGGGGAACTGGGCTGCATCCAGAGAGTATATCCCCTAGCAGGACCTCTGTGAGCAGGAGGCTCCATCAGGATGGCATGGACTTGCGACAGCTTCATTCCCGCTCCATGATTTCATGCGCCAAATCAAAAGATCCATGTAAATGCTGAATAAACATGTGTGTTGGGTCTCCAGCTGCAAGAGAATGCCAGGCAGGAGCCAACTGCATGAACTCTGCACACAGTGTGAAATACTTGGCAGGTCCAAAGCCTAAATTCAGTGACACGGTGGATGTGATTGCCATGGTCTAGCATCTTGTACAATCACTCACATCTTTTGGATGAAAAAGATAGAAGGCTATAACCACATTGTGCTTACTATGCCAAAAGAAACATACAGCAAGAAAACGAGTTGAACACCATTGGATATTTTCGAATTCTGTACTAAGGAAGGAGACAATATAATAATAATATTCCCCAAAAGATAGAGACTGTTATAACAAGTGATCTAAAAGCAGAAAAGGATCCTTTACTATAAGTACAATCACAGGTTCAATTTTATGTCAGAATGCTTTTATAAAGCTGGTCATAGCTGTCAAGTTCAATATGTAATTAATATATTGTGCTGAATAATGATTACGTGGATGCATTTGAGGGTATTCTGGTGAGTTCAGTATGCAGATGTTTTGACCGATATAGACAGCATTATTTAAGATTTTGCCAGTGGTTATATTCACACAGAGTTATGCAGTTATTTATGGTCTAGCACCTCGTAGTCGTCTAGTGGGCAAGATTTTCTATGATTCTGATGAACATTACATTCATTTTTTCCAAACACTGAGTTTGTATTCATATTCTTCCTCCTCTACTTTAATTTGAACTTTACAGTAAAGAGTTTCAAGCAAAAAATGACAAAAGATGTAGCAAGTGACCAGTGCTCACTTCCTTTGAAATGAGAATCAAATCCACACCTCAGTTCCAGTCAGTGGGTTTGAGTTCTGTTGACAGTGTAGTTTGAGGTCCAGCCACAAACATTTCTGACTTCCCATTATGCAGAGACTATAGTACAAAGCTAATTTATTAGTTATATTACTAATATTTCCTTACTGGAGCTACTGTTTGCCAGACCACTTTGAAAATGAGGATATTTTTTTCTGCGTTGATGTATCAGTCCTGAATTTAATTACTCTCTTTTCGTTTGGGACAAGACAAACCAAATTTCAGGTTTTAGACAGCTGATTGGCAGTCTAAAATGGGCAGAGGCAGTGCAAAAGGAGATGTCATTATTTGTAGCTTTCATCCTGCGGACATGAAAAATACAGAGTTGTTGTCTAGTAAGTGCTTCCACTTTCTCTAACAAAGTTGTAGACAGATAGTGGAAGACAAGTATCCCTTAACTTGCGGCTTGATATCCAGCTTGACTGATATAATTCTTAAAAATCATGGTCTAAACATGCTCCGAAAGAATGGAAAGAGCATGAGAAACAACCAAAACATAGATCTTTCCAGTGAAATATACCCCATATATCTATGGGTTACAACTGATTCACACATTTGGCTGTTAGTTGGAAGAGCAGTAGGTAATTTGTGCTCAAGGACAAAACTTGTGTTCTTGGAGAGTATGATATGTTGTCGTGCCAATGACGACAGGGACTGGACTCACTAGCACTGGAAGCCCTTTCCACTTCGGTGTGCCAAGTACTGAATCACCTAACATTTGAAACTGAATACCTGATGATGATTTCTTTTTTGTTCCTCTGGATTTCTTAATTTTTTTTTTTAATCATTGCAGTGTATTTTGCAGAATTAGCTCCTTTGTTATTGTATTATTTTACAAGTTATGTACAAACTAGGAACCAGGGGCTCCAGTTTAGTTGCCTGCACATAAAGGTAGTCGGTGTCTTTTCAGACATCCTAGAAGACCTGACATCCTCAGGTAGCTGCCAAATGCAGTGTATGATAGGTTCTCTTTTTATAGTGCTCAGCTAGAGGCTGTGGAGGGTATGCAGGAAGCTAGGGCATCTCAAATGGCGTCCCCAGGTGCCTGTGTACAAGTATATGAGTCTAACCTTTGCGATGGACTTTAGTTTACAGATTTATGTTTCCACAGAGAGTACAACATCCTACAAGCCTCTCCAAAAACACAATCAGCAAAACCCCTAAAGAACGCTGGACTGAAAAACAATTTAAAGATTAATTATGACCCTTTGCAGTATTTTTATTGTTGCTACCGTTGTCATGTCATGTTAACAACCAAATTTGCAAGACCTGCTTAGCTAAACGTGTAGATTTCTGCCTGGTGGCACTTTGAAAAACTCCTAGGCAGGATAAATGTGCTGCAAGAGGGCATACCTAACTCTCACTGGTATTTCTGGAAATGAGACATTTACCCTTTTTAGGCATTTAGAAAAGAGCATGTCCCATAGGATGTTTGGGAACCTATGTACTTTGGAAAACTGCTCTAATTATTTAACTGAAGATAAGACATACCAGATAAGAAGTATTGGGGAACAGGTAGAATATAAAATAATTTTAAAGAAAGAGACTGACAAACACCATGGCCCTTCTAGTTATGCATCATCTGGCAGCTTCTTCAACAAATCACAATAATTAAACTCTGTGTGGGAGAATGTGGGAGGCTGGAAGGTGTTTATGCACCAGTTCAGAAGGACTGGTCACGGTGTATGGTTTGCCATGCAGATCTGCCAGCGCAGGCAGATCCTGGTGGCAGAATCTGACAAACGAGCAAGCAAATCCACTGTGCTGTGGGGGGAGATAAGCAATGCTGTGATGAGACATAAAAAGGCAGTAATGTCAGAATTGTGATCAGGGAATATCATAGCCACTGTGTTTTGTATATACTCAAGGCGGGGGTGGGGGGTGGGGTGGGGATACGTATAACAGATGACCTGAAAACAGCAGGTTTTAATTAATCAGGATGCAAGATTATGGGGCTCTAGATGACAGATCTAGTGTATAGATGCAGAAAAGCTAGATATGAGAAGTATTTCAGTGGTAGGAGCAGCAACCCATGCACATTGGCTTAGAATTTAGTTGGAAAGGACTTCTGGAGGTCATCAAATCCAGCCCCTTGCTCAAAGCAGGGCCAAATTTCAAGTTGCAGTAGGCAGTCCAGCTAAATTCTGAGTATATTCAAGAATGGATTCCTACCCTTTCTGTGCAACATGTTCCTGTCCTTAAGCATCCTCACAAAGAAATTTTTTTCTGTGTTCACTCAGAGTTTCCTTTGTTGCAACCTGACTGTTGTCTCTTGTCCTTTCCCTGTGCAGCTCCAAGAAGAGTCTGGCTTCATCCTTTCTTTAAGCCCAGTTCAGCAATTCAATGCAGCAACTGGATTCCCACTTAGCCATGTCGTCTCTGGGCTGAGCAAACCCAGATACCTCAGCTTCTCCTTTCCTGTGCTGAGGTTGCCAAAACTGGACATGAGTCTCAAATTGAGGGGACCACTCACTTCTGTCAGCCAGCCAGCTGTGCTGCTGCTAGTGCAGCCTGGTATGGCATTAGCACTGCTGCTGCACTGATATTCAGAGCCAGAGAACAGGGAGTCTGCAGAGAAGTGGTCTTTGTAACTCTAGTTTCTAAGAACCATTAAAAAATCCCAGATCCCATTAGGGCCCTTTTATGTCTATCATTACGTCGGATAACGCATTTAAACAGACTACTGAGAGTTCTCCTAGCATGGGTGAGTTGCCTAAATTGTATAAAGGAAAGTGTAACCGCAGTGCTCCAGGATAATATGCGGTTGTTCATCTATTATTTTTTTTGCTAACAAAACAAAACAAAAATTAATTCACTGAGGCACGCAATGCAAGGACATTGTGAAATCTGAATAATAAGTGAAAAATTATACAATCCCCAAAAAAGTGCATGAATTTCATATACAGTGCATAAATAAAAAGCTGTATGTATTTTAAATCCAGTTCATCTGAAGACTAGTATGTGAAAATTCAGTAGGTTCATCCATGACTAGAAAGAAACAAATGCTTTGTTTTTATAAAGTTCTCCATTTAGTTGTATAACAGAAGTTTTTCAGTGAATATTATGACTGAAGTTATCCTTTGTAACTTACAGGATATGCATGTAAAATATGTGAGTAGTGCAGTATGAGTAATGGTGATAGTTTTTACAGGGTGCAGGCAAGAATCATGTATGTTTGGCTTGTTTTTCATTTGCAGTGCTATCATGAAATTGTTGAATGTCTCTTGAAAGATACTGGGGACCCTCAGTTTCCACTGTAGAACTTTGTCTTTAATTTCAGCATATATTTTAAAGGAGTACGTGAGCTCTTAAGATTCTTAATGTATTGTAATAAACGTGCCTTAAAATATTATTCTTTTTCAATACAAAACAGATGGTACAGATCCATGATGTATACAGAGAACTTAATCTAAAGCAGCCTTGATCTGTGTCTGTAGCCCTGCCACGATTTATTTTCTTTTGTAGGTTAATTCTATTGCAGATTGAAATCACAAAGCGGAAGTGAAAGATATGTGGAAACCTTCATTTCTACTTTTTAAATTCTGACCAATAACACTTGGTCAAATCTTCTGTGTTCCCTTTTGGCAAGGACCATGAAGGGTATGTCTTGGGCTTTGCATCAGATTATTTTTAGGCTCTATTGTGATTTCCTCTTTACTTTAGTATTTACAATCTGCAACAGCAGAAGTTGCTATGCTGTTAGAGGATGACCTTCTGATACCGTCTGTCAAGTGCACTAGTACAAACTCTGGAAGTATATGGCTCTGATTTTTTTCAGTTGTTTTAGTTCTGACTAATGCTAGCATGAAATCAGAATCAGACCAGCAGAATTATGGTGGATTTGAGTTCACTTATGTGTTTATTTATATTCCAGTGACTGTACTTTTAATGATAGGTGATGTACAGAGATAAAAAAAATACACAAAATTTAATCGGATATAGAGCACATTAATAAAATAAAACTGCATTTGCAGGATTTAAATAAACCATCAGTAAAAGCTGTATGATGGAATTTACATCTTAACTGAGCAGAGATATGAAAACTGACCTTCCCAGCCCATTTCAGGGTCTCCATGGTGGCAGTCTCCCAGCCCTCCCTGCTTGCAGCCTCACCATCAGTAATGCCATAGAGTTAAAGCAACAGAGAGATGAGCATAAGTGTTCAGGTGTAAAAAATGTGATAAAACTGCATATATTTTTTAAAAGGGCTAAAATATCTGTCCCCTGGTTAGCATGACTAAGCATCAGAGGCCACTGTCTAATGGCAAAGAGCACTCTGCTATGTCCACATTAGCAAGTAATTTGGTGCTATAAAAGGAACAGTTAATGAAGTAACTGGTACTGAGGCCTGTACATCTGCATTGTGGGCAGTTCAGGGGTTTTACTTTGGAGCAGTTTCAGTTTGGTCCCCTGGACCACCACAATCATCACCATCATACATATGGTCTGAAGCTATCTGAGGCTGTGTTTAAGTTAGCAAGTAGTGTGTTGTGAGAAAAGCAGGCCTGCAAAGTGAAGTAGCTGGTGCTGAGAACCACATTATATGTGTTTCAGACAATTTACTTCATAAAACACCTGTGATGTTTTCCCATGAGCTGCTGAAGATCTTTGAAAATTACTCTTTACCTAAGATCTCATCTGATCTTATGTACTGAATGTCCATCAGTAGCTGCAGCGCATTAGGAGAAACCCTTGCAGTACATTTTCCAGTTTAGTTTCACCTACAAGGAATCCAGTTTAGGCTGTCTGAGACCCCTCTGCAGTATGAATCAAAGAGTAAGTGGGACAGCCAGGAGATCTGCTTCAAATGCACGTTTGTGATCTGAACTGACTAGCAGTAATGTAGATGTACCCTAAAGCAGCAAGCATGGTTACAGGCTCATGTGTCCCCAATTGGTGGCCATATGGAGCACAGCCATGAGGTTAGCTTTCTCTGAGAGGAAACCCAATTAGTATAAACACTGTTCTGCAGGCTGCACCAACGTGCAGTAAATGAGGACTGTTGGGATTTGCATTGCCTCAGAACACAACACTAATATAGATGCAGTTGCAGCCTTGATTTTGTGGCAGAACATTCAGTTCTTCTTGGCATCTAAAATGGAGCCGAAGTAGACCAAGCCTCTGTGCTAGACTCGGGAGGCAAAGATAAGAATTAGAAGAATTTCTGGAGATGGGTTTGAAAATTAATCTGTGTGCAGACATGGCAATCCAATACCCTTGCACAGCCCTAGGCATTTAGTGAGATCATACACCAAGCAAATTTGCCCTCTGTAGAATACAGCTGGTGGAGGAAATTCCCTGGGCTCCTGAGCCACTGTTCCCACTTCCAGCCTAGAAGACCAGCAGCAGTGCCCCCTGGAAGTGGGGCAGTGCTTCATTCCAGAATTTTGGGATTGGTTTGGGGGTTTTTTTGTTTGTTTATTTGGTTGGTTGGTTTGTTGTTGTTGGTTTTTGGTTTGTGTTTGGGGTTGGGGTTTTTGGTTTTTTTTACTACACAGTTGCCATTAGGTAAAAAGTCATTTTCAAAGATCTTCAGCAGCTCATGGGAGAATGTCACAGGTGTTTTATGGGCTATAGCTGTAGCCTAAACATGGGTTTGAGTTTAAGGAAGGCTATTATAGCTGCCATTGAGAAGACAAAAGACTTTAATTATAAATTATGTTTCTTAGATATTCTTTAAAAGTCTTATTATAAACTAAACTTGCTTTGGCTGTTTTTCAAATATCGATCTACCATTCTTACACATTATAGGTTTATTCCAACAAAATATAAGTGGCTCCAAGAAAAATTATAAGTAAATAAGAGGAATATTCACCTCAGAAGCAAAACAAATACTTTTTCTGTATCTAGACCAAATATTAAAAATTAACCTGTTATACCTTTTAGCTAAGGAAAGCCATTGGTAAACTGGAATTCATTCATGCTCTAGGCCTTGTAAGAGACATCAGGACTGTCCAGTAGAAAACTATGTGTAATTATAGAAAGTAATGGCCAGAGACAACCGTAGTACTGTCAGTAATGATTAGTAAGTCTTTTTAATTTTATCTAATGGAATTTTCTTGATTTCCAGGTTGTTTGTTGAAGCTCTAGAATTTAAGTACTGCTAATAAATTCCTTCCTCAGATCATAGTCCCAGTGGTTCCACTGAAAACAATCCAGAAAAACATATTGTTTATTTAGCTTGGAGGAATACTCCTATACTGAATTAGCAGCCATCAAGAGCTATTTTAAAGATACATTGATTTTGATCCATTTAGAAGCTCTTCATTTTACAAACTTGCTCAAGAGAACTTAAGAAAGTTTTTTATGAAAATGTTGTAGCTCAAACAAGATTTTTGGAATAGTTATTGCTACCTTTTGAAGCATTTTGTTTTATATGAACCTGCACTTCTGCCCTAATGTTTGCTATGTAATAATTCTGTTTTCTTCTTTAGTAGTACAGATCTGTCACATTAAACTAAAGTCATGAGACCTAGGTCGCTCCATTAGAAATGGAGCAAATGATTTGTGTACAATTATTAAGTGGAGACAAAAGGAAGCAGAGAAATGCTAAAGCCAGGCACTAAAGTCACTTCAAAACTGTAGATCTTACAGAGACCTGGCTTGGTCACATACAGTGCTTTATAAAATGTTTTTCCTAGAGATCCTGATGTTTTTCCTATGGAAATTAATGGCAAAATGTCTGGGGTTTTACAGAAATTCAGGGTTAGATCTAAGTACTAAGGTAATTATAACAAAGACACGTAGACTTAAAGTAAAACAAAAAAAATTCTGATCTGTTGATTAATATGCTGTGGCCAGTGTTTCACCAGCTCACTTCTTAATGGATGTCAGCTAATAAACACTGCTTTCATTAGTTTAATCAAATACCTTGTTCAGAGTGGTGATAGATTAAATTGTAAATGTGCTGTGCAAGGTGAATAAGCTAGGGGTTTCCTAGACACCCAGCGTGTGAGTGTGGTCAGGCCCAACAAATTTCAGAAGTATGAGGTGTTTGCTTTCTTGTGAATCCCCCCATCCTCTCAGAGAGTTAAAGCTTGCACAATTTATTTATGAACTTGCCTATTAACTTCTTAAAAGAAAAAAACATCCTACGTAAAGAGTGGTCTCTTTGGAGAGAGAGACATATTTCACATACCGTGAGTGCTAAGGACTGATCAGCTTTGTCCTTATTACAAACGAAATGCAGATTACTTGCATGCAAAGCAGTTTACCATACCTTGGTAGGGTAGATATTTGCAGGAGGGCTGCGTGACCATACCAAGTCATGCGAGTGCATGTGCTGCACATGCTGCCCTAATGGTGCAGGAAGCAAGGAAGGAGGGATAATCTGCACTAAAAACAATGTGACAGAGACCAAAGAGAACAACGTTTGAGAACACCAGCATAGGATGAATTTCAGAAGCTTTTATCTTTGATTAAATAGTGCTTTAATTCTTTCTTTTTGAAATATGTCTCATTTCTGATGGCTGTTTGTGTGGAGAAGGAACAATGTTGAGCACTTACTGCATTGGATGGAGAGATCTGGGATTTATCTGTCTCTGATTCCCCATGTAACTTCCAGCTACTCATTTCCTCTCCCTGTTTCAGTTTCCTTATCTGTAAAGTGGAGTTAATAATCATTTCTATTTCCCAGTGTGTAGTGAAGTTAGACAATTCAATTAATAGTTGTAAAACTAATTTAGCTTCTGGGGCAGAAAGTGATAAAAAACTGTAAGAAATTATTCATAAATGTGGTAACCCATCACTGCCCAAATCTGAAGAACAAATATTCCGCTTCATATTTTTCCTTACTTCTGTTAACTTACTTGCATCACCATTTCTCTTTCTTTTTACCCAGCATATTTGTATTAATGTAAGTGATATCCTTTTATATGGAATATTATATTAGCTAACTATATTAGCTAACTGCTAATATCAAACAAAATTAAAGGTGTGGGCCATATTCTCCGTTGGTAGGACACCACTGACTGCAAGTCAGTGAGACCCAAGTCAGTTGAGACCCACTGAGCTAGTGGGTAAGTTTACTTAGTCTTTGGTGTGGTTTTATTTCTTTTTTTTAAACCAAGTAAAATATTAGCAGACGATGGACTGCAAACAGTGTTTCATACTGGTAGTAATTTAATATGTTTTTACTTTCCATTGTAATAAACATACATCCTAAGGACTGGCAGACTGATTAATTCAAACAAGTCATACACAGTTTAAAGCTTCAGTTTACTAGCTAGCTGTACAGGCTTCTGTAGAAGTAGACAAAAATCCATTGTGTCCTTAAATTACTGCTTCTGCACATGCAATTGTGTGTATGGGAGGAGGGGTAAAAGCAAGTACAGTATGCTATTAGCTGCATGGCTTTGATACGCAGGTTACAATAAACAATCATATGGGGCATACCCATGGGAACAGACTCACTGAAATTATAAGGCTTTACAAAAAGCTTATTGCAGGGATGTGAGGGATGAGAAAAAGTTAGAAAAAAAATACTCTTCAGAAAGCTGGGAGAAAAGAGTTGCATAATTTCTAATGTAAACCATTATTGAAACTTCCCCACCCCCACCCCCCTACCCCAAAAATGTATCAGTCATTAGCTGTGATATTTTTTTTCAGGGTGACCATATTATCCTGCTTTGTGACACCAGCATAAACACCAGCATACCCTGTCTGTGTCTGCATTGCTCATAAATGGTCTAGAAGGCCCTAATCGTCTAGACTGTCGATACACGAAGTGTCTCCCGATGCAGAGTGGTAATAATGCTGAGGGTTGGTGGATCTGCTGAAGCTCCTTGGTTTCAAGGCTGATTCTGTATTAGCTCCAGCCTCAGCAGATGATGCTTTGTAGGAACACAGACTTAGGTGTAGCTGCCTATCCATGAAACATCAACTGAAGTGGCCAGGACGCAAAACTATGACCAGAACTAAGACTCAGGTGTGCCTCCTACATCACAAGCTGAAGGATGGGGCTTGGTGCAAGAGCCTTGAGTCCCCAGTGAGAGGGACTCACAGCATTCCTGAGCTTTGAGTGATTGGAGCAGAAAGAAGGGAGATCAGAGGGGGTGGCAGGAGAAAATCATATTGTTGCATGCATCTCACACTCATAGTGTCAAGAGAAGGAAGTAACCTGCGTTCCTAGTACAGTGGTACAATCTTGGCATTGTCTATAGCAAACAGGTATACAACATTTCAAACACCTAGTTTGATGATAACATAGAGATATCTAATTCATTGTGCTGCAAGTGTTGTGCCTATAGGTCAGCAGATGATTGTGCAGCAGGACAGAGAGCAGCACAGTTATCAGGGTCAGCTGATACCTTCCATTACAGCTTTTTTACCCCCAATTACTTGTAGCTTTGTGCATCTCCAGCAATTAGGGCTGAAATTGTCCATTTTGCATGGGGAAAAAAGATTCAGTCAGTCAATTTTTCCTTCTTGTAAGACTTTTAAATTCTTATAAAATCACAGATTGCTCAAGCTCAGTAAAGAAATTTGCATTTTGAAACTAAAAGATGTGATTCTACTTTCCCTAGCATGCTCTAGTGTGTGATAGCTCCCAGGATTGCCAAGACTTCACAAGAGCTACCTCCACAAAATAAGTGACCATCTTTGTTCCAACTTGAGGACACAGGGACAAAGCTGAACTTTCTTTATGATGATCTACATTTTGGAAAAGGTGAGGCTGAGCTTGAAGCTGATCTGTACTATGTGAAATCCATTGATACCCAATAAATAACAAGACACATGGAATTCTAGGCTAAGAAGTACTGAGAGCTGAGAGTATTTTACTAGGAAACTTGTAGGTTGACTGCAGGCTTGCCCTGTGCTAGTATGGTTTCCCAGGCAGCTCCAGGAGTGGAGAAGAGGACTGGGATAAGAACAGGCTGAGGGGACAGCAGAAATATTCAGGCCTGGGAGCAATAGGAAGAAGAAGCCATTCCAATTAAATGACACTTCCTTTTCAGAGACCTAAAAAAGATTTGAAAGTCTTCTTTTGTCACTGCCAACAACATCCATACAAAGGTGTGTGTTCCATCTTATTCCACTCCGCTGTCAGTCCATGCACAGGCAAACAAGTTACAACTGCAAAATATTCCACTAACTTAAATGGCAGGTGTCTTTGGAGTAGATCTAAATTTAATCACCTTCAACTGGTCTGTTATGGGTGTCAGTAAGAAACTTGTGAGTTTTCTATCTTTTCAGATTACTTTTCTAAACTTGTGCCATTAAAAATTTACAATCTAAATCCTCTGTAATTTACATTGCCAATCTTTCAAAGCTAGGATTAAACTGAACTTACCCTGCCTTCTTCCTCCTCCATATATATACACCTTGTGGTAAGCCTATAATTTCATTATTATACATTATATTTTTCATTAAAAGACTTTATTTTTCTGGCCCCAGGATGGATAGTATTCATCTAATGAGCAGCCTTTCAGCCTCTCTTCTGTTCTTTTGTTCTCTTCTTCTTCTGTTGGAACAGTTCTACCTGGTATAAGTGAAATATTCATTGGGTCAGAGTGGCTCTGTAGCCTGATTGCTACAGTGTTCACCTGAGATGGGGGAGTCAAGGCTCAACTCTCTATTTCAATGACCAGTTAACTATTATATCAAATGGAGTGACAACAGCAGGAGAGAATGAGAGACCCTTTCCTCACTAGCCATTAGACCAGATGACGGGGCAGTCACAAGAGAGGTAACAAACAGGAGGAACTGGAGCTCCGTGCCCACTCAGAAGGGTACGACATCATAGGAGTAACCGAAACATGGTGGGACACTTCAAACAACTGGGGTATCGCAATGGACGGTTACAGGCTCTTTCGTAAAGTCAGGCAAGGTAGAAGAGGTGGAGGAGTTGCACTCTACATCAAGGAACACCTTGAATGTATCAAAGTCAACTATGGTGATTGCGACTGCTCTATCGAATGCCTCTGGGTTAAACTCAAAGGGGTCATCTCCAAGCGGGACCTCACAGTGGGCATCTGCTATCGACCTCCTAACCACGGTGACGAAGCCAACGAAGTGATATTTGGGGCACTAAAGCAAGCTTCTTGCCAACAGAACCTGGTCCTGATGGGTGACTTCAACTACGCAGACATCTCCTTGAAGAACAACACGGCAGCTTACATGTCACCTACTAAGTTCCTGGAATGTATAGAGGACTGTTTCGTGATACAAATGATAGACATGCCAACCAGGAAGGAGGCACTGCTGGACTTGCTATTCACAAACCGAGAAAGCCTGCTTTGTAATATCTCGGTTAGTGGTAGCCTTGGCTGCTGTGACCTCAATATTGTGGAGTTCGGGATCCTGCTGAGTGTGCTGAAGGTCAGCTCTAACACAAGGATTCTGGATTTTAGAAGAGCAAACTTCAGTGCACTCAGGGCTCAGTTGGGAGGGATTAGATGGGAGGCTTCCATGGAATACAAAGGAGCTAGTGAGAGCTGGGAATTCTTCAAGAACTCTCTACTGGAAGCACAAAACCAGTTTATCCCCTATAAAGGAAAAGGAAGTAAGCGGAGCAAGAGGCCCCCATGGCTCAACCATGACCTACTGGGTCTACTCAAATCCAAAAGGGAAGCACACCAGAAATGGAGAAGTGGAGGGTTGTCCACCGAGAACTACAGAGAGTGCAGAGATGCAGTCAGAAAAGCCAAAGCCCAGTTTGAATTGAAACTGGCTGTAGACATAAAAAATAACATGAAAGGGTTCTTCAGACATGTCAACCACAAGCAGAAAAAAAAGGAAAACATAGGCCCACTGTTAAATGGAAAAGGAGAGTCAATCACCAATGATGCAGAAAAGGCAGAGGTCCTCAACATCTTCTTCACCTCGGTCTTTACCAGCACTGCAGGGTCCCAGGCTTTGGGAACAAAATTGCCAATTGAACCAAACACCGATCCACCATCAGTGAAGGAAGAGTTAGTACATGAGCTACTACAGGAGCTTGACCTCCACAAATCAATGGGCCCTGACGACATCCACCCAAGGGTGTTGAGAGAGCTGGCTGACATCATTGCTAGGCCGCTTTCCATAATCTTTGAGAAATCATGGAGAACGGGGGATGTCCCAGAGGACTGGAGGAAGGCAAATGTTACCCCTATCTCCAAGAAAGGCTCAAGGGAGGATCAGGGTGACTATAGGTCCATCAGCCTTACTTCAACCCCTGGGAAAGTTATGGAACGAATCCTCCTGGGGGCCATCACAAGTCAAATGAAGCACGTGATTGGGAAAAGCCAACATGGCTTCACTAAAGGCAGATTGTGCTTGACAAACCTGGTGGCCTTCTATGACAAAGTGACTTGCCTGGTTGACATGGGGCGGGCAGTGGACATTGTCTACCTGGACTTCTCCAAGGCCTTTGATACGGTCCCCCATAGCCTCCTGCTGGAGAAATTGATGTGTTATGGCTAGACAAGTGGTCTGTGCAGTGGGTGGTGAACTGGCTGACAGGCCGTACCCAAAGGGTGGTGGTAAATAGCTCTTTCTCAAACTGGCAACCTGTCACAAGTGGAGTCCCCCAGGGATCGATATTGGGCCCAATGTTATTCAGTATCTTTATAAGTGAGCTGGATAATGGCATCAAGTGTAGCCTGATGAAGTTCACTGATGACACCAAGTTGAGTGGGGAAGTAGACACTCCAGCGGGAGAGCTGCTCTGCAGGGAGATCTGGATAGGCTGGAGGAGTGGGCCAGCAAGAACCTTATGAAGTTCAACAAGGAAAAATGCAAGGTCATGCACCTGCAAAAACACAATCCGGGAATGCAGTACGGACTGGGATCCACCTGGCTGGAGAGCAGCTCTGTGGAAAGGGACCTGGGGGTCCTGGTGGACAGAAAGCTCAACATGAGCGAACAGTGTCTGCTGCGGCCAAGAAGGCCAACAGGATGCTGGGTTGCATCAAAAAGGGCATTGCCAGCAGAGATAAAGTAGTCATTATCCTGCTCTACTCAGCGCTTGTCAGGCCACACCTGGAGTACTGTGTACAGTTCTGGTCCCCACTGTACAAAAAGGATGTGGACAGTCTGGAAGGGGTCCAGAGAAGGTCCACCAAGATGATCAAAGGACTGGGACGCCTGCCATATGAGGGTAGGCTGGGAGAACTGGGTTTGTTCAGCCTTGAGAAAAGGAGGCTCAGAGGGGATCTCATCACCATGTACCAGTACTTAAGGGGTAGCTACAAAGAAGATGGAGACTCCCTTTTTACATGGGCACATGGAGAGGACAAAGGGGAATGGACACAAGTTGCTCTTGGGGAGACTCCAACTGGACACCAGAGGGAAATTTTTCACAGTGAGGACAGTCAACCATTGGAATAATCTCCCCAGGGAAGTGGTTGACTCAGCCACTTGGGACAACTTCAAGAGTCATCGGGACAGGGTGCTGGGCCATCTTGTTTAGACTCTGCTCTTCCTAGAAAGGTTGGACCCTGAGGTCCCTTCCAACCTGTGATTCTGTGATTCTGTGATTCTGTGATTCTGTGATTCTGTGATTCTGTGATTCTGAGGTGTGACCCCAACACAGGTGTTGGTCAGCTGTGGGCAAAGTGCAATTTGGACTTGAGTTTCCTATGTCACACCAGAGAGCTGTGACTACTAGGCTTTTGGCTTACTGGGAGAAGGCCAGGTGGTTTTGGTCAGACATTTCATTCTTGTCCACAGTGGTAAAAATATTCCTGCAAAAACAATTTCCTTTTTTTTGACTAATAAATATTTCATGGCAAAACAGTATACTCAGAAAACCCCCACTCAGCCCTATAAATACCATCCCAAGTCACAAGGACTTCTGAGCCTCTTCTCTTTACTCAAGGACTTCTTTCTCTCTGGGTATATCCAGTAGGTTGAGGCAGCTACTACACCTTTGGGAAAAACTTAGCTACAAGAATGATGGTGGTTACATAAAAGCTGCTGCATTCCAGTATAATCATGCAAATTGGGTTGGGTGTGATCCCCTAAATATTCTGTCCTGATATAAACTATTCTATAGAATGACAATATGAACCAAAATACCAACTAAACTTTAAGTTTACCAGAATACTGTGAGGTTTGGGGATTTTTTTCTCCTTTGAAAAAACACTGTAGATAACACTTTAGTTGCCAGTCTAGATAGGTGCATGATCACCAACTGAAGTATAAAAATGAAGTGCATATTTTCAGAGTCATAAAATGAAAGCATTTGAAACAGAAGTAATTAAAAAGACAACCAGTACACTTCCTGTGAGGAAATTAATTTATCTTGGTTGTAGCAGTGACCTGTCCTTACTGTTCCCTGTAATAGGAACCAAATGCCAGATGCCTGATAGCATTACTGTTTTAGGTTGCCTCATCGGAAACAAATCTTTCCCCATGTGTTTTTTTTAAGCAGGGTGATCTTTCTTCGTAGCCCAAACTGACAGTTTCCAGGCTCTATTATAGCTTATATACAGACAGGGGCTTTGGGAGGGCTTCATCTCCTCTAACTTTGGATAGCAACAGCAAGAGGTTTCTGTCAGACCAAGTCATCCTAACCTCCTCTTATATTTAGCTGAGAGGAAACAGATGCTTTCAGGGCATGGTCCACCTGTCCTGCTCTAGGACGCGATGACTGGATCTTCAGTGCTTAGAAAGAAGTCCAGATGACTAGTTCAGATGAAGAAGACAGCTCTCCTGAGTTGAAAAAACCTCCTCTGAGATTAAAATCTCCCTGTTCTTTGTTATTCTACAGATTTTAGAAACAATATTTTTCTAAGTACAAAAGCGAAGTTTTTTACATAATTACAATCTCCCGGATGGATGGATAGATGGAAGGAAGGAAGGAAGGAAGGAAGGAAGGAAGGAAGGAAGGAAGGAAGGAAGGAAGGAAGGAAGGAAGGAAGGAAGGAAGGGGAAAGGAGCTTGAGGCAAGTGCTGAAGAGATACCAAGTTTCTCTGAATTATTAAAAGCAACTGCATTTCTTTAAAAGATATATAATAGTAAGTGATATATTTAGCTTCCAACACTTCCAAAGGAGAAAAGAAAATAGGTATATCTGAATAAACATGTTCCAGAGCACAGATGTGACAACTTGTAATGCCGATGTTAGCCATGCTATAACAAGAGAAAGAATAAGTGACAGTGAGTCATTGCAGTGACATGTTTTAATTTTGCAGATCAGGACATCCTTAAAATGATACTTGCAGAGTAAGTAATATATGAACTCATACCATTAATAAAAAATATAATTGAAATTACATATTTCAGCATATGAAATATGAAGTATGATATGCTTCCCATAGCATTTATTTTCTATTTCTAACAAAAGGTAATAATGCAGAATAATTGGCATAATTTTCTGAATATAATGGGAAATTCTGAAATTGCATCAAAAGTTCCTGAAATGATAGCTTAAGTAATTGGTTTGACAATTCAAAGAAAATACTTAAACCTTCTTTTTTGGTATTTTTCTTTGGTACTATTTCATAATAGTTATCTTTTCTATTTCAACCAGTCTCTTGAAAATGGCAATTCACCTAATTCATCCAATCTCAAGAAAGCACAATTTAATCTGGGAGCAGAGAAACCATTGAGCTTTATTATAAGCTATTAAAAAATGCCCATGGTGTGAACAAGACACCCCATTCTGTAAGAAGTGAAGGGTGAGCCCAAGTGCACAAATTCTACAATGATTTGACATGAATTTTCCTTTATAATTTTAGCTTTTGTGATATCAATTATCCAGTCAAGATTTAAACAGACCACAAAATTATTTAGAATCTTCAAACTTTCATAGCAATTTGTAAGGAAAATGAAAGTGCTTCAGATGTTTGGGTTTGATCTCAACTATCATCAGTTGATTATTCAGGTTCATTAGCCAGTCAAATTACAGAAATGTCACTGAAGTTACCTTGTAAATGTCAAGCTGAATGTCAGCTGACAGCTGAAACAGTGACATTACTAAAATGCTTCATATGAGGGTACTTTGTGTCACAATAAAAATGTTTTCTGTCCACTGAGATGGCTGTGACTCAATGGTACCTAATTTTACATGTACAGAAGAACAGAAAGGATGGCTTCTGCTTTCAAAGGCTGCAGAGGAAACAGTTTTGTGAATCTTAGTATGAAAAGCTTATGTAGAACCTCTTCAACATTTCAAGTTGTACACTTAAAAATAATTACTTCATATGTAACTTAATATTATGTTCATGACTCTTGATGAAAGGAGATCAATGTGTTTATGTTCCAAACTCAGTGTTTCTTTTCATATATTAGTACAACCCCTAATTTGGGAATGAGGGGGTTAATTCCGCCCTAATTACCTAATTGTCTACCCACACTGAAACAAGCAGAGCAGCAGCACTCCACTTGACTGTAAAGTGGTGGAGTTTTTGATTCTACTGGCACATTGGAAGGCTTTTGGACCATTGTGCAAATTACAGTATAATGCAATACTCTAGAAGAAATAATTATACCCAGCCACTGTAAGCCAGGAACTGCACACAAAAACTTGGGCCTTTTAATTTGGTTACATATAATGTATGAAATGCAGTTCTTCCAAAGCTAATGGAACCAGAGGGACCATTATGATTATGACTCTCTTAATATATCTTTCCATTTAAAAACTGGGGTCAGACTTGAACAGAGCAAAAGGATGGAGTATGATTTGAACGCTAGACACTGGCTTACGGGATCATATGAAGTGAAAACACAGTTAGCATATGAGTAACTCCTCAGCACCATTGTGTGCTCTGTAAGCTGCTGTTTCAATAGCAATGTATACATTGCTGGTATGGCAGGTAACACTGAATCATTCCCAGTGTTTTTTGCAAAACCTCCAGAAAAGGTAAAGCGTAATATTATTGTGTGTGTGGCGGGGGAGGGGGTCTTCTGGTTCTCTTTACCATTTCTTTAAAATAAGACATGAAAAGATACTTTGGGTTTTTTGTGGCTAAAGTGGATTCTGATTAGTTATGTACCAGTATGGTTCTCAGGTTTTTTGAGTACCTTTTTTTTTGACATCTTTGTAGCCAGTGCTGTAGCAGGTTCCTATATTGGCAGAGGTGGAGGATATATTCATTAATTAATATTGAGTTGTACCTTATTTACCCATTAGCACTTTTTGAACTTAATAGCAATATTTGGAGAATGACGTGTCCCAGTTCAGACCTTTGCAAGTGAGGGATGCATTCAAGCCTCTGAAAGTACAAAAAAGCATCAATGTTTCAAAAAGTACAAACAGGACATGGAGGCAACAGGACACACTGGCCCCTGAAACTAAAATTGTGGCATTATCATGGGATGTGTGATATATGTAAGATGCCAGTAATCCCAAAAGGCAGCTGAAATTTCCACACAGTAAGAACATTTTTGTGATATGTCATTCTCAAAAATCAGTGAAATTACAGTGAAATATGTCTAAATTTTAATTCCTAAGACAAAAGAGGGGAAGAAACAGAACTATGCACTTCACAGGAGGGGCAGTCTCAAGCAAATTTCAGGTTACGCCATTTCATTCTCACAGATGCTAGGCAATTAATCCATACCTTTAATCATAGTATAATGAGAGAGATCAGGAGACAGAGAAATATAGTGTTCCTGGAGAAACAGAGGGTTCTTAAAACATTCGTTGACGCTCTCTGTATACCCAGGAGCAACTGGAAAACCTCCAAGTTGAATACTGAAAGGGAACCCACTCCTAAAGATGGCATTGTAGAGGCATAGTGCTAATGAGTCAGCTCCTGGCTACTGTGGCCAAAAGACACCTCAGAGCATGCCTAAGGCTGTGATTTCCAGAATAATTTTCTCCTCTCCTCTCCTCTCCTCTCCTCTCCTCTCCTCTCCTCTCCTCTCCTCTCCTCTCCTCTCCTCTCCTCTCCCTCTTACGCTGGTGTTGGTGCTCATCTGATCCACAGCGCACCAGTTCATGGACTTAACAAGCAGAAAAATTGTTCTTTTCTAGAACTTGATCACACACCCCAGGTTGAAACACACACCAGTGGTAAAACAAGGGAGGGAAAGGGGAAGATGCAGGTAGGAGTGAAGGGTGAAGAGTTGCTAAATTGTAATGAAGCTGTAGCATAAGTGAAAGATAAGACAAAAGATTGGTAGTGACATATTTTATACTTGCAATTACAGAATCACAGAGGTTGAGGTTGGAAGAGACCTCTGGAGGTCATGTGGTCCCTCTGCTCGAGCAGGGCCACCTACAGCCAGTTGACCAGGAATATGTCCAGAAGGCTTCTGAATATTTCCAAGGAGATTTTTCCTCTGTAATTATGTTAAGAATAAAATTATTTTCATATTAAGCTTTCTAGGGGTAAAGTGAACTTATGTGAAGCTGACAGATAGATGGTATCCTGCTTCCCTGAAAGGAATGACTATGGCCAAGTGGTCTTGAGAGAAATGCTTTGAATGCCTGCAAAAACAGTGTAGATTTGGGATTCACAGAAGTTGGGTTTCCCCTCACATGGAAAAGTGCTGAAACTGAGTACTCCAATTTCAGTTCAGGAAAACTGTTTCCAAGGATCTAGATTTTAATCCAGACATTGATGCTCAAGAACCCTAAATCAAGTCCTTCTCTACCACCAGCAATTGTCGCAGTAGGTACAACTAGCCTTGCTCCTGGTTGAAATCGAGCCCAAGGGGGTTCAAAAACGACATCCCTCCTAGTAGGTAGAGTAAGTGCTGGTGTTGACATCCTCAGATGTCGATGAAGTGATCCTTCTCTGCAGAGAAGGGCAGTGCATCAGAGCATTTTTTAAAACTGTCTTTAAAGGTTGTGTGTCATCCAGAGAGACATGCAAAATGGATTGTCTGATTCCATCCTGAAAGGGGAAGACTTGACAGATTTTAACAAAGTGATGGCAGACCGAGTCATAGATTATAAACTGTTTAAGATGGTTGTATTGAGTTGTCCATCATACCCGAAATTCCTTGGCTGAAATTCAGACATCTCAAAAAATTAATAATTTGAATCACGTAAATCATCTCATGAACTAGATGACTTTTTAGAAAGTGACTAAAAGGACTGAGGATTAAAATGCATTAGTAAATGTAATTGCTGTGGATCAGGTCTGCAAGGCTTTTGACAATGATGTGAAAAAGAAGCTTGAAGTTATGCCCACAAAAGTCAACAGTAAAGGCTTTTCTGTGCATGAAAAATAGAGTTCTTCACTGAGTCAAGAGGGCCAGGGCAGGGCAGTGGCTATGGCCAGACCATACCACATGCCAGGGTGAGGACCCTCCTAGCAGGTGTAAAGCAGCACCCCTGGGCAGGAGGCAAACATGGACAGAGAGAGCACGTGATACCAGACAAGCCCATATTGTCACAGTGGCACAGTTGGCAAAGACTTGTGCCCTGGCTGCCAGAAGATACTGATTCATGTTCCTGACTGCCATTAACTTGTACGGCCAATTTATTATAACCTTTCAATGTCTGTTTTCCCCATCTGCTGAAAATCAGTTAATTAACAAATCAACTATAATTTGTTCTGTTCTTTTAAAAGCTATACGATATAGAAATGTCAGATAATACTGGTAACTTCCTTTGGGATACTTTATAAAAGTTTTCCTAAAATAACAGGTTCTGCCTAGAAAAGGACACATGTCCCAATAGCTAAAACTTCAGGTTTCTCTCAGCAGAACAAGGCCCAGCAGGCACAATGTCCATTTTGGAAAGGGCCAAAGTACTGGAAATTTTTCCCTACCAGGAGAATGCCCAAAGTAGTCATTTCTAACCTTAGAGGAGGGAGGTGCAGGGATTTATTTCATTTCAGACAGTAAGGCTGCCTGCGGCATGCTCCCTCTTTTCCCTCTTCCCGTTGCAGCAGTTTCCCATGGTGCGGTCATCTGATGTGCACTGAGGTCCGGCTGTACCTGGCTCCATGCGGTTCCAGTGCCCCCTTCCTTTTTGGTGATGGCCTTTCCTTTTAACCATTCCCTTTCATTTCCAAGCCAAAAATGTTCTTACCAATGCCAGTGTAAATAGATCTCAAGTCACCCAAGCAGCCTCATGCTTCTTTGGGCAAAATTCTCCTCAATTAGAGTTATTCTCCTGAGTGAAAATCAAAAGAACCAGTCCTCAGGTGTCATTATTCACATTTTTTATCTCTCTACGTACTAGCTTGAAGTAGTTTTACTGTAGAATAGCTATTTTTCAGGTAGTTCTTTTTATCTGAATGTTTTTCAAGTGCACTTCTATGCTGGTGATAAATACATCATCAGTGACACTTTCCTTCTCCTCAGTTCCCTCCTTTGTATACATTTAGTGTGATGACTCTCTACTAAAGTGGTTAAAATATTGTTACAGCGCTCCACTACTGCATGCAGTGCAGAGCTAACCTTTGTGAAAGGATGTAGTGTGCAACCAGAACTCTTTACTGAGGTCCAGCCCAGTCAGTTGACCAGGTGAAGTCAGTGAGGGTATCACTCATGCTGCTGAACTTTTAGTACTAGAGACGATAACAAAAAAAAAAAAAAAGAAGAAAAATCCTCACATTGAAGGCTGAGTTCTGAGACTGACCATTACTTGTAAACTTGACAAATTTCACCTGGAAATCATGGAAAATATATCTGCATATTTGTGGACAATTTTCAGGATGAGATTTTAAAAATCAAATTTTCCACTCTTGTGGAAATCAGTTATGAAAATCTCCAGGACAGTGGTGGAGCTTTTAGAAAGTGGAGTTTTAACTGGTTCAGCCATCAACCTTAATCCCCTTCTGTTCACATTATTGACACAGCTGTAAATTTTCACCTTTATTCTATATTCTTCTTATAGTTAATGTATCTATCCACTTTGTTAGGCTGTTGACTAAAATTGTTTGTTAAAGCACAGTTCTTATAACACTTGAATGTGGGAATAATCTCAGAGCTGCAGTGCAGAGAAATTACTTACTTTGTCCTATTAATTTCTAACTCCTTCTGTAATGATTTTTTCTCTCTTCAATTTTTAATATTACTGCATTAGTAATTACTACTTAAGTATCACTGCTATTATTAACTAACAAGCAGTGTGGTAGTTGGAAGAACGTTAAGAATTCATTATGTAATTTCCTTGTGTACCAGCTGGGACACTCTAAAGCTAAACAGCAGGTATTGTCAGGGAACAGAGCCTTGGGACTGTGATACTCCTAGAACGTAATGAAGAACTGACCAGTGTAGCTTTCTGTATACGGAAGAGAGGGGATTGCATTTCCCTCTCCAGCTTGTTAGGGCTAACCACAGCACAGACCATTCCTTTACCATACCCTATACTCTGATGTGCAAATACTATTTTCGTCACAGAAACCAAATGAATATACAAAAGATTACATGTATTTTTAAATAGTTCCTCATGCAAAAGATATTCAGACTTGTTTTTTCTCCTACTTTTCCTTAGAGACTGTTAGAAGCAACAGTATTTCAGACTTGTTGAAATACCTAGAGAAATACATCTTTCTCCTTGAGAGATTTGTTTCAAGCTAATACTACTTTCTGCCATTGAACATGACAAAGGACAGAGCCAAGAGGAATCTGGTAACTGATAGAAAATATCCCAGTAATGGATGAGAAAGCAAATTAGTAAAATACTGATGTGATAAGTCATACAAATTGTTTCTCTGCTCTGAGCGAAAGGGGAAACATGACTGGCTACCTGACAGAGTAGGTCACTTTGATGGCATACTTCGTGAGACCTGCTGTCCCAGCAGAAGCTATTTGATTTCATTTATAAGGTAATGCTTGTTTCACAAGATCAGTCTCATTCATGCTTTCTCTGCTATTCCTTTTTAAATATCTAACCTAATGCCTAAACCTCCAAAGCTATTTTCTTGTCACAAAAAGCATGCAGAAGAGGAAAGAAAACACCTACTGATTCTTCCCTCACTATTTGTGCATGTGTGTCTGCATAGTTGTGCAAGAAATAAATAACAAGGAATAATATTTTCTTGTAACATTTTTTCATGGTGTCTTCTTTGTTAGTCAGATAACAATCCTGAAATATAGATTCTGCCTGCCAGTTAGTGAAAAGAGCTGATCTAACTGCCATGTGTAAGAATGGCTAAAGCCTTTCCTTCACAATATTCAGCAGCCAGAATAATAGGGAAGAGGACACGTAAATATCAGGTTACATGGTTATGTTTACTGGTGTTTTCTCTGCTTTGGAAATAGAAGAGACCCCATAACCTGCCACAGGTTTTCTTTCCTTCCCTGCTTTCCCCACAGGAACCTGAACAGAAACCACGTGGTCTGCAAACTGTAAGCAGCATGGAAACGGTTTCCTTCCTCATCACAAATATTTAAGTATGTCTGCCTTATTTTTGTTTTGACAATTTTCTATCAGTAAATATTGGTGTTAAACTGAAAAGCAGGGTCCGCAACACTAAGTGTGGTACTAGTTCAGTCACCAGTACTCTGCTTCTTACATTCAGCGCAGCCTTTAGGCCTTCCCTACCACGGGGCAGGAGTTTAAGATACTTCTTAAGCTTAAGCTCAAATCAAAATATAGTTGTTCGAGGAACTGAAAAACCACACTGGAATGCATGAATATTACATTCGTAGACAGTCTTTATTCATCTTTGCTTCAAAGCAAAACAAAGCCTCTTGGCTTCCTCGTGTTCTTCAATGGAGGATGGGAACCCTGCCTTAATTTCTGCAGGACTGTGCAGTACCTAACATCAAAGAGATGCCATTTATATCAATATGAAAACTCCTGCAGTGCTGCACTTACTTTGCAGTTTGCAAGCTTCTCAGCCGCTGTTTCTGTCTGCCTCGCAGAGGAAATGTGGCTGCAACTTCACCTGCAACTGTAGAAACAGTGACAGCGTAAGGAAGTTGAGGGCCAAATTAGCTGTGGTTTGTGGTACGTCTTCTTTTGCTACCATTTTTCTGCTGCTCTAATCCTACCCACCTCGTACGTGTAAAACAATATACTTCAGAGAGAACTTTGGACATATACCAGTTGTTAACCTGTGATTTCAGCCCTTTGTCTTCCCACTAATGAATTAACCACCCAGCCTACTTTAGATGTAATCACAGAGAAGATGCTGTCCTGGCGTCTTTTTAAAAGATTTTAAAAGAACTATGACTTTTTATGTGAGAAGAGGAACTAGCAGGGATTGAGACGTGTTCTGTGCTTAGAAAAGGCATTCCTTTTTACCTACAGTAACTCACACGGATAATTCTACACCCTACTTTCATCTGTGTTATGTCAGTTGTACATCCTCTCTCTGCTGGATTTTGCTCTCGTGCAAAATAAATACAAGCAGGATTCTCGAACATTTGAAAAAAAAAGAGAAAACAGGTAAGAAAAGTAGTTAAAAACAATGTAGAATACACTAATAATCAATTTAAGTTATTATAAATCACATACCTATATTGTATCACCTTAAATTTAAAATAAAGTATGGCTGATATTATTTCACCGTATTTTTACCACCAACAAAAAATGGGGGAAGTTCACTTTCATTTACTTGTCAAAACAATGTCTGCAGTGTAAATGGTGCTGGCCTTAGCCCATGCCATATCTGCCTTCCAAAGCCCTCCACTACATATTGAATGATTTCTGGTAGCGATGTAACACAATCACTTTGGAGCAACCTGATCAGGCTTCTGCCTAGAAAGCCTCTTTTTTTCACTGTGGGACCACTGGCTTTCTCCAAAGCTGAATTCCTAGAAATTATCATGCATCCCTCGTGTAACTGAGAGAACCTAAAGCCTGTTAGTCCTGATAACAAACCTGGGGCATGTGCTGCTGAAGACAGGTATGAAGTTTTCTATGACATTGTATAATGATAAAAGCTTTGTCTGCACAGGTCATATTCTGTGAACAACACTAGCAATTCCTACTAATTAATCTCATACAGTATTCTGGTCACTGACACCAAGCCACATGTGCAGACTGAGCAGTGTCTTATCATCCCCATGATGGGCAGAAAGTGCCACCTCCACTGCTAAAGCTTACCAAGGAAGAAACCCTGGGCAAAGAGGCACCTCCTCAACTCTAGAATAGCTGCAGTTATTTTGTTTAACCTACTTTTAAAGGCCAGAATAGGCAAAGCACTACAATCCCTTAGAGGAGAGGATGTCATACATGTAAAAAGGTGCTCTTATGGTATAGCAGCTTCTCCTAAGAACAGGAAATAACCTACCTCTGCTAGTAAAATTGTTTGGTATGTGCAGCTGCCATCACCTCTGCACTTGTATAACTATTTATTTTTACACTGCTCTTTTAATTACAAAACATTAACAAAAAGAATTGTGTAGATCAGGCCTCAAACACATATAATTTCAAACATGCACAGGAGGGAAGAGTTTTAGTAAACTGAACTCAACCACTACCACTGCCCCACATAAAACAGTCATGGACTTGTGGCTTGCAGCTGCTTAATCATATCAAAGATGAGTCCCATCACAGGTTTGCATACACATTACCATACAGTCAAAAACCTTTCTCTTTATTCAGGTCTAAAGAACTTTATGCAGTTGCTTGGAGATGTCACTAGAATCTCTTTCAGTCTTGTGCCTGAGCAGCTCTTACACCATGCTTCTTTCTGCCCTCATGAGAGATGAGTTTCATTTTCTCTGAAGTCCTTTGAGTTTTATGTAGTAAGTACAAAATAGTTAAGATGGACAAGTTTTTCTTCATCCCATTTGGTTTTTCTCCTTTCTTATTGTGGTGTTTATCAAGCTGATTATTCACATTTATTATAAACATTATATATTTTATATAATATATGTTCACATTTATTTTATATAAACTAATATTTTAAACGTCTATTGGCACCGGGAATTAAAATAGTAATAGTAATTAAAATAGATTTAAGGAAGTGGCTTTGTCTAATTTCCATTTTCTTACAGAATATTTCTTGGAAAACATCTATTTGTTATACAAATCAAACCAAATTGAGACAGGATTGTTACCTAGGGCAAAAATTTCTCTAGCAGAACAATATCAGAATTTACTGAAACCTAAATATTGCAAGATTTTTACATTCAAATATAAAATTTCCTTAAAAGGAGAGACCTGATAGATTCTAACCCTCTAATAGCATATTAGGGTCCCATTTTAATTTTTTAATTGATTGAAATAATAACAACATGTTACAAACAAGCCATAAAGAAGAAAGACTGCAAACTCACATCCATATTGGAGAAGGACTAGAAGGAGAATCTGGGGCAGCACAGGCCATTCAGCTGAACTGCACTTCCTGGGAATATTGTGGACTCAATCCTCCTACAAGCTGTTTCCAAACACAGGGAAGATAAGAAGATGATTGGGAACAGCCAGCGCAGAATTATCAAGGGCAAATTATGCCTGAACAACATGATTGCCTTCTGTGATGAGATGACTTGCTCTGGGGTGAAGGGAGGAGCACTGAATATTGTTTACTTTGATTCTAGTAAGGCCTTTGATACCGTCTCCCATTATCTCCTTACAGCCAAATTAGTGAGGTATGGACTCTGTAAGTGGATGATAACATGGGTAGAAAATCAGCTGGACCACTGTGCTCAAAGAGTTGTAATCAACAGTATGAAGCAGAACTGGTAACTGGTTGTACAAGTGGCATCCCTCAAGGATTCATAGTGGAGATAACAGTTTAATATCATTACTCATGACCTGGGTGGTGGGATGGAGTGCAGTCTCTGCAAGTTTATAGGCAATATGGCATTTGAGGGAGCAGCTGTTATGCTGGGAGGACAGTGCTGCTGTTCAAAGGGGTCTGGACAGACTGGAGAACAGTCTGACAGAAACTCATGAAGTTCAGCAAGGGCAAATGTGATCTGGGATCTTGCACCTGGGACAGAATAAATGGGTTGTACTAGCAAGTGTAGCCACCTGTTTGGGGAATGTGTTAATTCCCCTCTATTCATCACTTGTGAGGCTGTATCTGGAGTACTGTGTCCAGTTTGGGGGTACCTGGGACAAGAAAGGCATTGACATGCTGGAGTGACCCCAGTGGAGGGCCACCAGAATGGTTATGGGTCTGCAGTACATGCTGTGTGAGAACAGGCTGAGATATCTGGCTTTGTTCAGCAGTGAGAAATGAAGGCAAAGGGAAGGTCTTACTGCTGCCTCCAAATACCTAACAGGAGAGGAGCATAGAGAAGGCAGAACCAGGCTCTTCTCAGAGGTGCCCAGTGTCAGGACAAGCAGCAACAGACACAAGTTGAAGCACGGGCAATTCTTATTAGCTATATGGAAAAATGTTTCCCCTGTGTGGGTGGCCAAATACTGGAATCATAGAACCATAACATAGTTTAGGTTGGAAGGGACCTTTAAAGGTCATGTAGTTCAACCACCCCTGCAGTGAGCAGAGACATCTTCAACTAGATCAGGCTGCTCAGAGCCCTGTCCTACCTGGCCTTGAAGGTTTCCAGGGATGGGGCATCTACCACCTCCCTGGGCAACCTGTGCCAGTGTGTCACCACCCTCATCATAGAATACATCTTCCTTATATCTAGTCTAAATCTACCATCTTTTAGTTTACCCCTTTAGTTACCCCTTGTCCTATCACAACAGGCCCTGCTAAAATGTCCATCCCCATCTTTCTTATAAGCCCCCTTTAAGTACTGGAATAAGGTCTCTCCAGAGCCTTCTCTTCTCCAGGCTGAACAGCCCCAAAAAGGGAAAGGTTGCAGGGTTTCCTTCTTTGCGGATTTCAGAACTGGAATGGATAAAGTCTGGAGCATACTGATGTGTGGTGAAATGTTGACCATGTGAATTCTTAAAATGTACGTAGGGCCAGATGTTAAGTGTTACTTTGTTTAGATAACATATGGATACATGCGAGACCTGGTTTTCACAAGGACTGTGCCACTAGAGCTTCAAGATTCTGTTATTGTTGTCAGTGCTCAGGGTCTTTGTACCTGGTGTTTTCTGTCCAAAATGAAGGCATCCAAAATGAAAGGATGTTTTTGTAAATTGAGCTTTCAAAACACTGCATCTTACTTTTCTGTGACTTTCATGAGACTTTTCCAGGGCTAACGTAATTGGTGTTAGTGTCGCTTTTCAATGACTCCAGAAGAAAAATGCCATAAAGTCCTACAGCAACATTGAAAGAATGCACAAACGTAACCTTATAACAAAACCCTCAGTAACAGCAGTAACCGTCTAAATTAGAACATGTGGGAATGACTGTAGTTCTCTAACAGTTCTTCAGCTATTGTAGTTCCTGTGATTAACCACAGTAAGCAAGAAACGCTAAACTGGCATATGCTAAGGAAGCTGTGTTTCTGGGCTACAAATTGAAAAGGCTGCTGAAGCGCTGTAGCAGGAAGTAAAATTCTTCTGAAGTTTTACAAATAATAAAAATAACAGCTAGAGGAAAAAGGAACTTACAGTGTTTTTTACGTAATAAGATAAGCTCTGCACCAAGCATTTTTTATTAAAGGATGTGCATTTAAATAAATTAAATACTACATTTTATTTCCTAATCTGTTATTAAAATGTATGCCCTTTATGTTTTAAAGGTTATTAAAACCAAATACAGGAAGGTTAAAATATTTCCAATAAGAAAAAGAGCATATTTTGAAAAAATATCAGCTTTTATGCAAGCACAAGTGCAATTTATAGATTATTCAGTGACATTTATTACCTGATGTTGAACAATATAACTTTCAAGTTGAAGAATAAACAAGATGTATATACAGAATGTCCTTGTTATGCTTACATGTGTTTGTTACCATTCATAAAGTACCACAATTTTAATAGTGAAATTATTTGTTTTGATCTATTTGCTGGGGAAAAAAATTGTTTATGTATTGTTTCACATACCCCCCAGCTGGAGCAACAGCCTACAGGACAGCTCTGTAATTTCCTAGCTGACTACACCTGATAAAAAAAGGAGTCTGGACCAACAGAAAGGCATCAGAAAATCCCAGTTACTCTACAAAGCTGCACATGACAACTCAGAAGTTTGAGCTGTAGTCACTGCAAACCTAGAAAGGGTTAAAAGCCTTCACTAAAGAAAAAGGAAGAGGTTAGCCCTTAAAGACTCTATAAGCTGCAAAACCTGGCAGTTGTGGCTTGTTAAACTGCTGGGAGGTGGAACTGACAGCTGTGCTGCCTAAGTGGGGAAGTCATAAAAGGGAAGCGGAGGGCCCCAGAGGGAGTGGGAGAGGTGGGTTTTAGCATTTCTCTGCCTAGGGAGGATGGACTTTGTTTGAACTAAAATGGACACTGCTACTGCTGGATGCTGATTGCAGGGAGACTTCTAGGTGGCTTGTTTATGGAGAGTTGAACAAGGTGAAAAGGAGCTGTCCTGGCTTCCTCTGCTTTTAGGACTGTGACTAAAGGAGCTATGCCTGGCTGTACTAGTTTCCCAAGGCTAGATGAGTGGGCTGTGTATTTTTCCACCTTTCAAAAAACCCCAAACAAACAAAAAAGGAAAGCATCACCTGGGTTAGATGCCTGATCTCTAATTGGGGGTGATAGTCTCTTTGCAGGCCTCTGGTTATGTACTGAGGTTCCTGTTGAGAAACAAAAGGAAATTGGTGGTGCTTAAAATGAAATGTCAGAATCTTTTCTGCTTATGAAATTATTACATTGATCTTTAAATTAATTTAATTGTAATAATTTTGATTTTGTATTTTCATAGACTGTTTGGAATACTTTGTAATAATGTGAAATCCTGTGAATCTTGTAGCTCTTGATGGCACATCTGAAAACTGGCAGGCGATGCTTTCTGCCTGTAAACATATGTAGCCAGTAATCATTCCCACATACAGATTGTATTTGTTCTTCTGAATACAGAGCAATTAAGGAGTCTGCATTTTAAATAGTTTATAGATCCTGGTTTTCTATTTTTCCTTTTCTGTTTTACAAATGAAGGAAATGCTTTGTCTTCAAAATATTTGGTCTGGTCATTATGTATTTCCAATAAAATGGTTAATGATTTTGTGTCCTTGTAGGGTTCATTCTCTTGTAGAAGATTAACTCACTTCAGATATTACTAATTTTCACATGTCTTTAAGAGTCTTTTTTTAAAAAAGCAGCAGTATTTTAGAACTACAGGCTAGATTTAAAGTAACCTAGCTTGACTTGAAGTGACATGTGCCCAGACCAATTTATAGAGTAACGGAACAATTTATGAGCCTGCCTTAGCTGAAATTGGTTTCTATGGCAGTTGGCCCAGGGAAGCTCTGTGGGCCTTCTGTTCTTTGCAGCTGCAGAAAATAATTGTAAAGGGAAATATTACCTTCCAGTAGCTAGGCAAAGCCTCACTTACAAACTGTGTGATATCCCTTTCCTTAAAATTAGAGATCCTAATAAGCCAGAAGAATTGCTCTTGGTGACCAGTGAAACAAAAAGCAAGCCATTCACATACATACTGCAATAAAGTAACAAATTAGAAAGTGTTATGTTTAAACAAAAAAGCTAAACAAAGTTTCGCTGCAAGCATCAGAAAGAATGAACAGGTTTAAAAAATGAGCTTGCTAGTCATGGTTAATCCCAGGAAATTCAAGGGAGCTCCTGCCCTTGTTTTAATTTATTCTAACTGTTGATGAAGTCAAGCAAGGACAGCCATTCATTAGCAGTCTTGCTAGATCATCCTCTCTTCTTCCTCTCCTGTGTCCACCAGCTTCCACCTGAGAGCATTTTGTACCAGAAGTGGGACAAAGCAGAAATTTTAGTACTGATGGCAGAAGAAAACCTGAAGCAGACAGGACAAAACAAAACAGTTTTCCCTAAGTCTATCTTGCCCAGAGGACCTTCCTTCCAGTCTCCACTGGAGCTTCCAAATACACTCAGTTCCATGAAGAAGAGTGAACTACTTCATCAGAGTCAGAGTGTGTTCTGTGCTTGCAAAAAGATCAGCTTAGTCCACTGGTGATACCACACCTATTTAATAAAGTTTCCAAGCCATGTGAATTGACCCTGACTGAGCTGCCCTATTCTGTCCTTGTGGAGTGCAAAAGCTTTACATTCAGTCTTCAAAAAACTCTGGATACACTGAAGGAGTCTCAAACACTTGTATATCTGTGGGGGGTGGATTTCTTTAACGTCGAGTAGGAAGTGCCAGTCAGGATTTGAAATGCATAGTAACTCAGAGAATTAATCTCCTACTTTCATAAGTGTTCTTACCAACACTGGACCTACAGACCCTGAGCAGACTTCCAAGAGCCAGCTGAGGACCCACTGCAACCTCAGAAGAGGTTGCACTGTCATAATTTAGCCCTTCAGCCTCCTGTCAGTGCCTGGATCATCATCATATCCAAGTTTGCTCACAGGTTACCTGTGAAGTGACACAAGCAGTTTCGCCTGCAATGCAGCATGAATGCAGTTGTGGAGATACATTGCCCAAGAGATGTCTCTCCGTAGGCATTACAGGCAACACTGTACCAGGTTTGGTCTTAGCTCTGAAATTTTTCAGTGCTTTCTTTCATCTCCCTGTACTGTAAATGAACCATGAATGCTGACTGCAACATATACCCACAGTGTCATGCTATAAATTACTTTTAATGGACTGAAATACAAATTCCATGTTACGCCAGGCCGTATGAACAAAAAACTCCCTCACACATGCACAAAAATGACCATAAGGTGTAAAGGAACAAAGAGAAGATCTGGGCTGTGAGCTCTCTCTCTGAAGAGAGCCTGTGCCCAAGGCTCAGCCTCCAGTAAGGATTAGGGCTACAGTTAGGATTAGGGTTGAGGGAAGGACAGGTGGCTGCTGCAGCTGGAATGGGATTACAAAGGAGCTTCAGAGAAAAACTGTGGGGTGCAGAGAGAACATGGAAGGGGAAATGTTTTGGTGTGGGCACTGGTGGGGTGTCCTGGTCTAAGGCTCACCCTGTGGTCACGGTTAGGGCTGAGAAAAAGAGAAAGCCAAGTGAAGGGCTAGAGCTGCAGTTGGAAGGGGCTAGAAGAGCGCTTTCAACGTGAAGGGTGGGCTGCAAAGAGAAATTGGCTTCAAGAACCTTTTGTTGTGGGCATTGGTTGAGGACCATGTCTGAGGTTTAGCCTCTGGTTGGGCTTAAAGTCAGGGCTAGGCTTGAGAGAAAGAGAAAGCCAAGAGTTTCAGCTGCAGTGGGTCTGGGAAGGAATGGATAACTGGAATTGTAGGCTGCAAGGACAATTTTTTTGCCAGAAGTTTTTGGGTTGTCCTGGTGAATTCTAGTCCAAGGCTCAACCTTTGGTTGGGTTTACTAATATGGCTCTGTAGTGTGTTGACCTTGCCTGGCTGTCAGATGCCCATCAAGCCATGCTATCACTGCCCCCCCTCAACTGGACAGGGAGAGAAAAATATGACAAAAGGCTCCTGGGTCAAGATAAGGACAGGGGGATCACTCAGTTATCATCATGGGCAAAACAGACTCAACTCAGGGAGATTAATCTATTGCCAATCGAATCAGAGCAGGATAATGAGACATATGAACAAATCTAAAAACACCTTCGCCCCCACCCCTCCCTTCTTCCTGGGCTCAGCTTCACTCCAGGCTTCTCTATCTCCTCCCTCCAAGTAGGGAAGGGGAATGGGGAATGGGGGTTGCGGTCAGTTCATCACATGTTGTCTCTGCCGCTCCTTCCTCCTTATACTCTTCCCCTGTTCCAGCATGGGGTCCCACCCACAGCAGACAGTCCTCCATGAACTTCTCCAATGTGAGTCCTTCCCACAGGCCGCAATTCTTCACAATATGCTCCAGCATGGGTCCTTTCCATGGGGTGCAGTCCTTCAGAACAGACTGCTCTGGCATGGGTTCCCCGCAGGGTCACAAGTCCTGCCAGCAAACCTGCTCCAGCATGGGCTCCTCTCTCCACAGGTCCTGCCAGGAGCCGGCTCTAGCGTGGGCTTCCCACAGGGTCACAGGCTCCTTCAGGCATCCACCTGCTCCAGCGTGGGGTCCTCCATGGGCTGCAGGTGGATATCTGCTCTGCCATTAACCTCCATGGGCTGCAGGGGGACAGCCTGCCTCACCATGGTCTTCACCAGAGGCTGCAGGGGAATCTCTGGTCCAGCACATGGAGCACCCTCCCCCCTCCCCCCTTCACTGACCTGGTATCTGCAGAGTTGTTTCTCTCACATATTCATACTCCTCTCTTCCAGCTGCTCTTTTTGTAGCAGTCTTTTTCTCCATGTTAAATAAGTTATCTCAGAGTAGCTACCACTGTTGCTGATGGGCCTAGCCTCGGCCAGTGGTGGGTCTGTCTTGGAGCCGGCTGGCATTGGCTCTACAGAAATTGGGGAAGCTTCTGGCATCTCCTCACAGAAGCCACCCCTGTAGCTCCCCTGCTACCAACACCTTGTCATGCAAACACAATATAGGTTAGTGTTAGGATTAAGGTTGAGAGAAAGAGATCCTCGAGCTGCAGTGAAAGCAGGGTTAAAAAGGAGATGGGCTGCAAGGGAACTTGGCTGGGAGAATCTTTTAGTGTGGTCATTAAAAGGAGGGCCACAGCATATCCTTAAGTCTACATCAGGGTTAGATGGGAGAAAGAGGGATCCTAGCATTTCAGCTGAAGAGGAGTTAGCAAGGTGCTTTGAAGGGGAAGTCTAAGCTCAAGGAGGACTTGGCAGTGTTGCCTGATCTGAGACTCAGCCTACCATTATGGTTGGAGTTACAGCTGGGGTTAAATCTGACAATGAGAGAAAGCCTAGTGCTCCAATTAGAATGGACCTAGAAAGCGTGGGGTGCAGGAAGAACTTGGTTGCAAGAACTTTTTGTTGTGGATGCTGCTTGGCACTCCTGATCCGAGGCTCAGTGTTACAGCTAGTGTGAGGTTTAGGCTTAGTGCTGAGAGAAAAAGAGACCCTAGAGCTCCAGGCTGGGCCACAGAGATAACTTGGCTGCAAAAACTTTTAGGTGGAGGCACTGGCTGAGGGGCCTGGTCTAAGGCTCAACATAACTGTCAGGTTTAGGGTGAGGTTTGAGGTTACGGTTGGCAGAAAGAAAGAGACGAGGGCTGCAGCTGGCTTGGGGCTAGAAAGCACTGTCCCAGGGAAGTGTAGGCTGCAAGGAGAACTCAGCTGCAAGAACTTCCTGGTGTGGGCGCTGGCTGGAGGCCATGTCCAAAGCCCAGCATATGGTTTGCTTGAGGGTTAAGGTTAGGTTTGGAAGAAACAGAGGGCCTGGAGCTGCAGCTGGAGTAGGGCTAGAAAGGAGCGTTGAAAAGAAAGAGCACGGGGTAGAAAAAACTTGTCAGAGAGAACATTTTATTGAGGGCGCTGGCTGGGGGCCCTGGTCTAAGGATCTGTGTTAGCGTTAGGGTAGGCATTTGGACAGAGACAGCCTAGAGCTGCAGCTAGAGGGGAGCTTAAAAGGGAACATGCCAAAGGAAAAGGTGGAGTGCAAAAAGAACGTGGCTGTGAGAATGTTTTGGTTTGGGCACTGGCTGGGGACCCTGGGCTGTGGCTTAGCATAAGATCAGGTTTGCTCTCAAGGTTAGTGTTTGAACTGGGAGAGAGAGCCCTAGCTGGAGGGGCTGCAAGAACTTGGCTGGGGAAATTTTTGCTGTATTGTTTTCTTTGAATGAATATGTAATTAATTTTGCTGAAACCCCTTGGCTAGGGGGCCTGGTCCTAGACTCAGCCTCTGGTTAGTTTTATTTTAAGGGGTAGGGTTACAGCTGAGGGAAAGAAAGAGCCTGGTGCTCTAGCTAAAGCACAGCCAGAGAGAGACTTCCCAAGAGGAGTGCAGGCTGCAAGTGTAATCAAGTTTCGTCTCTTCAAGCGACCCCTGTCTCCAGCTGCAGGTATATCATGGATTCAGTGGAAAACCCGTGCCCACAGTGGTCCCTACAGGAGAGACAGGTACAGGCAACCATCCTGTTCTTGGTGCTTAAAATTGGAGATGACGAATCTTTGCCCTAGACCTTGTCATGAAGATAGTCCAGGCCCTTGATATATTGTAATTCTGCTGTAAAGGTTACGGTCAACATCTTTTGCTCCTCTGATAAAACAACCTCCCTTGGTAAGGATTCCTATTTGCAGGGAAGAGCTCTTTAGAATCTAGGCCAAGATGACAAGAAGGTCTCCTTGAAAAAAAGAGCAACTTCCTTCCTCAGCCTTACCTTCCCTATAACAAACTTACCAAAATGCTTGTTGTTTATTGCATGTTTAGAAACCAAAATGCTTCACTATATGGATTTGCTCTGGAAAGAAGATGAAAGACATATATGTGATGGATGTTAGTCATGCTGATGTGTGCAAGCACTGGACGATGCTCAGATGTCATGGTGTAAGCATAATGTAAGGAATAAAATGGGTACTGAACTCTTCTGAAAGTCTGGCTTCAAATCTATATTTAGGCATCTAAGTAACCTGCTTTTATTCAAAGGTGCTGACTACTCAGCTGCTTCCATTGACTGCAGTAGAAATATATGGGATTTTTTTGTTGTTGTTGAATCTATTTTCAAGAATAAAAATTACAGTGTAGTCTCTCTGTAACTCCAAAGTAACTCCTTGCTCTAAAAAAAAATGACAGAAATGACAGAATGACAGAAAATTAAACATAGCATCTCTGTTCTGTCCTACTCTCCCTACGATGCAGAAAAGGGACCATATAAAAAATCCCAGTAACTGCTTCTACTCAGGAGGGAGATTAAACACTACTGGTTTGGATTCCAGTGTAATAGGTAACTTTGCTATTGAGATCACAAAGGCAAAACAGAATGGAGAGGATGAGACACTTGTACAACTGTTTGGTGCAACAAGTTCTTAAATTTAGGGGCAGCTGTGTAAGTCCGTGTCAGAGCCCTGAGCTCATCTATTGACCTTAGTTGCCCTGAACAGCCTCACCTGGGAGCACCCTCTGCCCAGGATCTCCATTTAAGCTCAGGGAAGGCTTAGTTTAGGTCTTTGCCTGAGCTGTTTTACATATACCTGTCCTCAGCACTGTGTTCTGGCTATACCTTGGTCCTATATTGCAGGTGGCTTGTCTGCAGTCTTGTTTCTGGCCCTGTCTCTCAGATGGACCCTGTGCCTGCATTGTGCCTTCCTGGATGGACATGGTTCATCACCTCAGCTTCTCTGGGACTGCTGACCTGTGCTGTTGCCAGCACGGGTGTGTGGACCCTGTGGGAATGGGTCCTGTCATGGAGGGCACTGCTTGGACTGGGATGACCCTCGGCTGCTGGTTTATCCACTCTCGTGGAGCAGCCCTGCTCTTGCTTCTCCCTGAGGATCTGGTCACCTTGCTGAATGATCGGCCGATGAACAAAGCAAGATCTACAGCAGGCAAGTCAGTTTGTATGATTCAGAGGTTGATGGATGACTTACTGTAAACGCACAGAAGATGAATGTTCTGCATTATCTGTGTGTATTGACCCTGAACAGTGACTGCAGTTGTCATTAAGGCTCCTTGTTAAACAGCGGAGGAAAGTGTTTTTTGTGTACAATGTTTCTGAGTCGGGCAGATGTGCCTTTGCAGGATGTTATCTACCAGCTACCACCGCATCCTCTGCAGCCATAGAGGTAGCGAAGAAGCAGGGTTTTGTGTGGTTTTTTGTTTTTTTTTTTCCTCTGGGTACTAGTAGAGGCGTGTAGTTTATAGGGGTGCAATGCTTTTGCAGCAGGCTGAGTTTTCAGAATTTGCTGTATGCTGGCTGAAACAAATAGCTCTGCTGATTGCAGCTAGGTCAGGAGCAGCTGGCAAAGTCCTGCCTCAGTGTCCTTCTCGCCCCCGGAGGTGTCTTTAAGGGAGGGGACCTGGAAACTTCGGCGCCTATTACAAGAGCTGCACAAAGTAACGCTATGTGTGCTTAGTTAGATAAAGATAAGGACGATGGTAGGTTTTGCTTCCTAGAGGACTTGGAGATGAGTGTGAGGGCGGGGCACCGGGCAGGGGACGAGCAACGCCTTCCTCCCCCGCCAGGCGCTGGGGTTGGTCGCCAAAGGCCCCTCTCCTCTCAGCGACGAGACCCCCCTCACCCCACGCCCGACCCCGCCACTGCCCTCAGCCTCTTTCCTCCCTTCCCCGCCGCCCTCCAGCCTCCAGCTCTCCCGCAGCGCCCGCGCAGGCGCGAACCCGCGAGGGGTGTCCGCGGACACGCGGAGCATGCGCGGTGGGGCGGCAGGAAAACGAACCTCCGCCGGCGTTCCCGCGCCGGCCGCGGGGGCGGGGCGCGGCGGCGCGGTGCGTGGCGGGCGGTGGCTCCCCCGCGGGTGGGGGTGGGGTGGGGGGCGGGGCCGCGGCGCGCGAGCGGGGCCATTTCAGCGCGCGGCACCGGCGGCCTGGCCGGGATGCGCGCGGCATCCCGCGGCTGCCATCGCGCCGCCGCCGCCGGCCGCCTGCCCGCGGGGCTGGGGCGCTGACTCGCTGACTCGCCCCGGCCGTTGTCTCCCGCCCGCGCTCCCTCCCTCCTTCACGCCGCTTCTCTTCCCCCCCCGCCCCCCCCCCCGCCGCCGGCTGCGCCATGGCGGCCCCCAGCAGCATCGTGCCCGTCATGGCGAGTAAAACCAAGACCAAGAAAAAGCACTTCGTGGCCCAAAAAGTGAAGTTGTTCCGGGCTAGCGACCCACTGCTCAGCGTCCTCATGTGGGGGGTCAACCACTCGGTAAGCGTCGCGACCGACCCCGCCGACCCCCCACCGGGGGCTGCGGGAGCGGAGGGCACGTGCCGCCGGTTGTCGCCCTCCGCCCCGGCGGGGTTGTGTGTGTGGGGAGGGCCCGGGACCGCGTTACCGGGCGCGGTGGGTGCGGGCGGGGGCGGCGGTGCGGGGCCGCGGCGTGCCTGCGGTAGCCCGTGTTCTCTCGATCCGCGGTTCCGCTCCTCGAACAACCCACGGGTGGTGCCCGTGGGGGGACGGTGCTGCGAGCGGAGCCGTAGCCGCGCCGAGCCGCTCCGCTCCGGCCGCCGCCCGCGGGCGGGCGTCGCATAAACGTACTGCGGTCGAAGGAAAAATAGCCGGTTATTAGCGTTTAACTAGCGAAGTTTTTACCCTCTTCCGCGCAGTTTGCTTGAGCAAGTGTCTCTTGACGGTTTTGTGCGCTTGGGGGAGGGGAGGAGGGCCGGTTTTTGTTGTGGTAAAGCAGCAGAATTGCAACATTTGCGGAGTGCTATATCACCCTGCGGAGGATGGGGCTGCTCTGGCTTCAAAAGAGTCCCCGTACCGGGTGCAGTAACGTTGAACCGCTGCTGTTCAGCGTTAAAATTAGGAGCCTGGTAAAGATGTCACATGGTGTGGGCATTATGAGGCTCAAGTAGCAGCTTTACATCTTTAAATAGCTACCGTGGCAGGTTAAAAGTGTAGAGCCCAAAGATCACCGAAAATCAGGTATCGGGGCAGTTAAGCCAAAAACTTGTTCTCTTCTCTTGCTGGTGTAAAGTCTGAACGTGGGGCTGATGCGGGTTACTTCTTGTTGCCGCTTAAGGGCTCGTAAGGATAACTGCCAGTGTGCAATTTGAGATCAGACCACAAATTTTGTAACAGCTTTATGAAACAGGCAAAGCAATCTGTAGCATTAACTAGGCATTCCTTTTGTTTCCTACGCATCCAGATCCTGTGAGGCACTTTCTTTTGTGTATGTTTTGGTAGTTTTTGCCTAAAGCCTGGGGGCTGAGCATCAAGGCTAAGCACAGTTAGGTCTGTGTTAAGCAGCAGGGTGCCAGAAGTGATGGTCTGGGGGAAATGCTTTAACTGTACGTACCAATATGGTACGGATGACGGAGGAGGAGCTCTAGTGAGGATGAACGGTCTGTGTAAGATAGCCCTGTGAGTCCGTAGGAAACGGTGACAAAGGATTTCAAGTTTTCTGTAGGGCAGTGGTAAGCAGTCACATCCTATGTCATGGACTGATAAGAAACTAGGTATTTATCTACAAAGCAAAAAGATCTCTAGTAGTGGAAGTGCATGATATGCTGTTTGCAGAATTGGGCTTTCAAATACATAAGTTTCTTTTGCTGCTTCTTTAGTGGCTGGCATTATTTGTAGAAAAATTCCCAAACAGGCCTCCTTAATGAAGGAAAGCAAGCTGGTAATTACAGGGTGAGACACACTTACTGAATGGCAGTGCTCTAGCTATCGGCAGTCTCCCTGGGGAGAGAGAGGGAGAAGATCTCTGAGAACAGATCTTCCTGTTGCAACAGCTTGTTGCTACATGCGTTCATACTGGAAAAACCACTACTTTCAGAAGAAAGACCTCTCCAGTACACACAACAAAGTAAATAGTGACAAATACAATACTGTATGTGACTTCTGTGATCGTGTACTGTGGTGTACGTAGCTGTTCCCATTAGAAAATGTGATAAAGAAATGTACTGGTTCATGGACATAAAATTAAGAATTGTAAACTAAAATTCTTTCAGTCCTTTGAGCGGGGGCTCAAAGAGCAAGCTCAGCAATACAACAGGCTCAGAGAAATGCAGCTTCATGTTCATGTGAAGATGATGGTTGTAGGTGTATCTGATGCACATTCTGCAGATATTCTTCCAGTTCTTTACCCTGTTGCAAATTGTAGTTGTGACTAATGCATTGAGCCCCATAGAAGCAAAATCTCTGAGAGAGCATGAAAAAAGTTAACTTGATGTGTCCAAATGTAAACATCTCTTTTTAGCCAAGAATGCAGCACTGAAGTGTTGCAGACTCCTCTGTTAGATGCTTACCCGGTCAGTTTGTAATGCTTTATGTGGCTCTGTCCAGCAAATGAAAGTAAGTGTTCAGTGTGGTTAGACTCTTATCACAAATAAGAATTTCTCATGGGAGACGTAGAAGTTGTGTGTAGATTCATTAAGAACAGGGATTAAGGATCATTAGGTTTCATAGCAGAATAAACAGAAATCATAAGCAAAGGTTAGACTGGGAAATAAGCACAGGTTGTAGTTCATGATGATAGTAATTAAATAAGCTTAGAACATAGCAGTCATCTGAAAAAATCATATTTAAGACTGCTTCCAGTGTGGTGCATATCAATTAACAAGACAATAGCAGTCTGAGTCTTACTGTCTTGGGGAATAAATATGTATTGAAACATTGAAGCTGAGATGTGGTTCCCACATTTCTGACAGGATGTGGCATATATTGGAAGGAAGCACTTGGTGAAGATAAAAAGGGAAAAGCGTAGATTTTTTGCAGGCTTTTTAACTTTTTGATCTTGGGGCCAAAATACTGCTGTACTTGATAGTTGAGTTTTGGAGGATTTTCAGATCTTAAATTGAATCCATGAAGAAGCTCCATCTAAGGAAAAAGTCACAAGAACTGTTCTCTTAACTCTCCTGCCCTAGGAGGAAACGTGGCTCTATAAAGGGAGATCTTGAGCATTGGTGTCACAGAGCAGAGGGCTTAGATCTAAGCTGTGAATTCTTAATGGGAGAAAAGTCTGCAAGGTGGTGTCTGTTACTCAGGGTTCTTATACATTACCCTCCCCACCTCCCTCTATCCAAGAAACTGTTAAGCAGATTGCTTTGGTGGTCCCAGTTCTTGTTTAGTTAAAGTCAAGAGATACCTATACAAAATCCTGCTTCGTAATGCGGTCAAATTCAGTAGTAATGTAGAAGGGCATGTGAGCGAAAAACATGTAATAATCACCCAAATATACTAAGAAGCAAGAAAGCATATGCTTGCATTCAGAGCTGTAAATTAATTTCTTGGTATGCTGAAATACGCTGTTAAATTAAACGTTCTGCTAAGTGAAAGGGAAAGCAACTGTATCCCATTTTGTAGATGAGATTATAATAATGATGACTTGTGACAGCAAAGACTAATTGTTGGTGCACTTGGATCTTGCAGGCATCTGCATCATTAAGAGTTGATCTTATCTCGATCTTTTACCCGGTATCAAAGATAATCTGACTGTGCTACTGAAACAAATACTTAAATTCAGTGGTTAGTATGACTTAAAGCTATATTTTTAGCTAGTTAACATAATTGTAATATTTCATTTACAATTGATGTGGTAAATAATACACTTATTCTTACCTTCGTATTGCTGCTGCTGGTGGATTTCCAATAACTGTGGGGAGGAGGAAAGGGAAGGAAAGTGGCATGTAACTCTTTGCCTAATGCTTTTGGAAGTAATTGTTCCTTCCTTGTCTTCTGTGCCAAAAATGAAAGCCAGGCATTCTGTGTTTCTGCGGCCTCTGAGTGTCCCAGGCACAGTCATGGTGAGTCTGCTCTTGCTCGTGTTGGCTGCATGCTTCTGCTAGAAGCTTGTTAGGAAAGCTGGGAATTTGTAGAGAAGTAGGCATAGGCCCTTCAAAACATTTCCCTCAAAGATGGAAGAAAATTAACAGAAGTGGGGGTTTTTTTTTGTAACTCATGTTGAGGTAAAGAATGGACTGCTGGAGACCTCACCTACTGTGTCAACCATTAAATGAAATAAATTTAGGAGAAGAGAATGAATGTCTAATGAATCTTAGTGTATTGTACAAGTTTAAAAAATGCAGCCGAAACCAAACACCCCCACCCCCTGGCCAAGCCCTTGGAATCTGTAATTACCATCTGTTTCTTGGATGATTACAAGCTGATCTAAAAGTCTAGCAGTGCCTGACTTCTCAATGGCACTTGCTGCCTAATAAGGCAGTGGAACAATAAGAATACATGGATCAAATGACTGTTTTTACCCCCCCAGCATATTGCAGAGTACATCAGAAAGAGCGTACTTTCAGTGGTGAAGAATTCAACAGATAATAAACTCCGACCTCCTTCAGCTGCTCACGGGAGGCACTGGGGGCCTGATGCTGCTGCACTCTCGGCTGTAATCTGGCTTGATGTTTTTAACAAAAGTGGAACAGCACCAGGACAGAATATTAAAAGGCGTGAGAGCTGTGGGACTCCTCTGTCAGCCAGTGTAACTCCTGGATTCATTCACCGTTAGTTAGAAGTGGGGAGGAAAAAAAGTGTGACAAGTAAATGCATCTTCCCCCTCATACATACTAGGATATATTTGGTCATGTTAGAAAAGCTTCTGTATCTCTACAGAAAGCTATAAAATGTCTGTGTTCTTGTCAGTTTTCAGTTTGGGGTTTTTTCTTAGCTAACACTTATTTCCTGTTACAAACTCTTATCCAGACAAATACACAAATAGCTCACTTATTCATGCCAGTCCGTATGTTTTAACATGGCACTGGAGAGCTTGTTAGGTAAATGTGCACCCTCTGTTTGTGGCATAAATCAAGTTTCTGAACACTGACTTACCTAGCCTCTCTCCCAAGAACTTCCTATCCTGAAATGTTGTACATTTAGGAAAATGACACTGAGAAGAGCTTATTGAGTAGATCATTAGAAAGATGAAGCCTAAAATAATAAAAGTGAGGTTATGCCCTCTGGAATAAAAGCTACTGACTTACGTTTATGATCAGTTTCCTTTAAGGGGGGGAGGGGGGCAGAATCCATGAAAACAAACACAGCACTTACTACTAGCAGTTTATCTTCATAAGTTATGGGAGTTGATAACTTCTGAGTCTATTTTTACGATCCTCTTAAATGATAATGAGACTAGTGAAACCCTGAGGATATGGAACTATCATCATGTTGACTCATGGCATTGGCTGTCAGCACAACAGGTTGGTTGGAAACAGTCTTGAGATGGGGAGGGCTACTTGTCAGTTGTGTTGTCAGCTGTGTTGCTAGTTGGGTATTTAATGCAGAATACCACTACTGCAATTGTGCCCTAAGTGGCTTTTCAAAATGAGTGAGACAAAACTAAAGTTACTGATCTTAGAGTTAACTTGAGATTCATAACTGTGACCTTGGAAAAAACAAGCCTTATTAATTGTTTAACGGAGGTAGTGGTAGACTGCATGGGAGAAGGCTCTTTCGAAGAAGCAGGAAGAAACAACATATTAAAAAGCATTGATTACAGCACAGCAGATAATAAAGCAATTAAAACTATTTTAAAATAAAGTCAGCTGGGCACTCAGCCCAGATGTTTGTATATACAAGGAAGTAGAACAGGAAGAGCTATTTATTGAAAACTTGGTTCTTTTTTGGGTGTCAGGCTCTGTGTACTGCAGAAGTTAATTTGATACTGTTTTTGCAACTAAGTGGATGGACTAGTAAAAATACAAATTGTAAATATTTATTTTGGTTGGGATAAAGGTAGTAAACATTCCTGCATGAAGTAAAGATGGGAGTGATGTTTCATGCCCTTCTCTGAACTACTGAAAGGGACTCATACAATAGCTTCTATTAGGGAAGAGACGGGAAGGGCTATGAAAAGAGCTCAGAAACTGCTTTGAAACTGCTGTCAGTAGTTTCTTCTGCCCTACAAGATGAGGTGCTGCAAAGGCTAGGATGGGTTTTTTGCCAATAGGTTTTTGAAACAAGTTCATTAACCACAGCAGGGAGGGCTGGACAACTTTCAGTGAAGCAAACAGGTGGCACAAATTTGCTTTGCTGACTCAACTTAGTCATCTTATTTGAGTATCCTGTGCCAGATACCTTAAAGAGTCTCTAGGGGATTATTTTCAAATTCCTTGTTTGTTAAAGCAGATGCTTGCATTATGCCTATTGGCCAGAGCCTGGTAGATGTTTGTTTTTCCTCCTGGAGTTTCAGGGTGACAAACTTTGTTTAATATAACTGACTCACCCCGTTATGCAGTTCCTGCTGTACAGTCCTGTTTTCTGTTCTTCCTTGAAAACATCTTGTGCCATAGGGTTCCATAGGCTAGCTGTATGTTATGCAGCTTCATGACAACTCTAGAGTAAGGTGAAACTACCTATTATTTACAGAACTTCAGTGTAATCTTGCCAGAGCTAAGTGCTCAGAGCTGTAGTCATGTTGGCTTACAGATAGCTTGACATGTTGAAAGGTTAGTCATCTTTGAACTATGGGGTTTTAAAGGCTCGAAGGAAGTACATGTTCATCTTCATTTTCTCCTGACTTCTAAGTGAGTATGACTGCTGTTGTGGGTAATGGACTTCAGTATGAATTCATTACTTTGTTTACTCCCAAGGCCTATTTCCATGTTTTCCCACTTTTTATACTCGATGCTTACTAGATACATGTCTAACAAAAGTCCTGAGTTCTCTTCCTCATTTTCACTGTTGGTAAAGCACATGTTTGCACTTAGCAAAACAGCTGAGGCAGTCTAAGAAATTGCTGCCTCAGCTATGGGATGGTAATGACAAATCTTGTTAAGTTCTCATGGTCTGTATCCCTGTATGTGGTGAAATGGGTTAGCTTTGAATTGTTGAGATGGTAACTTCTCGCATGTGGCTTGCTATGCGAACATCTGCCTTATGATCTTCCTGTAGAGCCTGGGCTGTTCTATAATAAGTTAATTAGTTTTGTGTTGAGAGATTGCTTAAGAAGGGTGTTGTGAAAATTGTTTGAAGTAGCTGAATGCTGTAGTGATGGATGTGACAAACTGAAAAGAAAACATTAGCTTTATCTTCAAGGAGTGGGGTTGAATAGTTTGCAGTAGAAATACTTATGGCCATGCACCTTTTAGAGTACTTATTTTTCATCAGACTTGCTGAACAACTACCTTGTGTACTGAGGCAAGGTAATTAGTTTAATCCAGCTCTTTTGTGTGCATTGTAAGTTCCCAAGGCAACCTTAATATTAACACAGCTGTGAGTATATGTATGATCCCTTTAGATTATAAGACAAAACTGAAAAAATCACATTCCCTTATGTGGCATTATTAGAAAGCCTGTGGAGTTCCTTGGTGAGGCTGAGACCTGTAGGACTGATTTAATCTTTCACTTTCCCCAGTCTCCCTCTTGGTGTCTCAGTCATATGCTCTCTCACCTCTCCCAACTCTGCTATTGCTGTGTTTCATTTTATCAATCAAGCCTCTACCATTCCAATCTTCCTGGTTAAGAAGTTCAGCCATATATGTTTTCCTTATCAGTAATTACCCAGCTCCAAAGTAATAATCCAGCAAAAATAATGCATTTTGAGTTTTTAGATGGACCATAATTCACTGAAGTTCATCGTCCAGCCATGCAGACAGCTGTGCCAGCACAAAGAACATGGAGTTGGTGCAAAAGCAGAAAAGATGGGAAATAACTTATTTGTAAGGAAGTGCCAGTTCATGCTAGCGTAAGGTTAGTCAAACCACAGCCTCCATAGTACATAAGCCAGCTAATGCTGGGGCTGCTGGACTTGTTTCCACTCTTCTGGCACAGATCTGATCCTGTGGTGATTTCATTTGGGGAGATGCACTAGAGGGAAAACTAATGCAGAAAAGTGAATAGGGTAGGTATGGTTTTTATACCAGAACAGGCCATATCCTCAGATTTCAGTCCCAGCTTAAAGGAGGAGCTGCAACCACGCTGCAGGGAGAATGGAGGGAGGAGACTGATGTATGTCTACTTTAAGGTGGGTTTTTATAGTTGCTTAGGACAGTTGGAGGAACTTGGAGAGCTCTGGTGTGACCAGCTCAATTTTATATTTGGTAGCCTGGGGTTATAATGTTGCCCATAGTGTAAACCACTCAAGTAGAGATCTATCCCTGTGGATTCTGCACTTTCAACAGAGACACCTTTCTCAACTATTTTAACCTTTTGAAATAATCATGTATTTTGTAAGAGATGGACCTGTTTTATATTGTACCTGTTGGCTTCTGGTCAGGCCTTCAGTCTTAAGTCTTTGGAACATGCTGAACCATCTAATATCATAATTTGCCTATCCAGGTAGAGAGTAAATGTCTTCAGAAAATTTATAATGGCATTCTAGGGGCTGAAATTTTTGAAGTTGCAGTTTAGAAGTAAGTGCCAATATTTGGAAGACCTTCTAAACAATAGTTATTCTTGAGAATGCTACCTTAAATGTTTTCTTGTAGGATATCAAGCCTGTGGCTGTAGCAGTTGCTATCCTTTTTTTTTGGAGGAGGGAGAGAGGAAAATACCCAACTTTGGCCTAAGACCAGTCAAAAGAAAGCAGCTTAGTAATTAATTTATTATACAGAACTGAAACTAGGCAATATCTGATTAGCTTGTGGTGCCAAGCCTCAATAATTCTGTTATTAAACTAGTAGTTCTGATATAATGCCCTTCATCTGTGGCATGTCCTGTTGCAAAGTACACTTAAAGCTGTTTTGCAGAGTTTAGTTCTGCTTTGACTGTGTTGCCCAGTGTTTTGTAGAGCCTTGCTAGATCATTTGGGTACCAAAACCATTATTGGTCCAGCAGGTTCTGATGTTGTGATATTGCTGGCTGTGTTATTTGTTCAGTGTACTTGTGTTCTCAGCCATGTAAGTTGTTTGTAGTTAGAGAGTATTTATTGATGTTATGGTGTGGTGTGGCCCTCATCGTGCATTGGCTTCTGGGTGGTAATAACAGAAAACTTTTCTAGAAGAGCTCAGAGAAATACTGAGCTTACATACAGAGTATGTAATTGTCAGGGCCTTTACATCAGGTCAACCTGATCTATTGTGGTTGCCTGCAGCTGAGCAACAATTGGAAGACTGACATAACAAAAGCAAGGATGCTAATATCTGAGCTTCCTGCTTCAGTCTTTCTGACTTTTTGTATTTTGATCTGAACGTAGAGCCAGTTTTGGGAGACCAAATTGCAAAATACCAAAAATGGAGAAAGCATAAATAGGATATCTAGTTTTATTTTTAGTTTAGGATCATAACTTCAAAATCTAATACTGCTTTTTGCTTATTTATTTTTTAATAAAGGCCTAATGGTAGACAAGGTTACTTTTGACTTCTGTAATTCTGAGAACAGTGGCACAAACACTTGCATTCAGCGTAATGGTTCTAAAATTTGTGCCTCTTTAATTGAGTATCCCTTTTTCATGAAGTATTGCATGATTTTCTTTTGCAAATAATGCAAACAATCACTAAGATTCTGTTTGGGTAGATCTCTTCTGGAGTTTGTTCTTATGTAATACGTTGTTTCTAGGGGTTTTTGTGCACCTTTTCCAATCCTGAAAGAAAAATATGATCTCTTCCAGACTTACCCAAACAGCCTATATAAAGATATATTACTCCAGTTTTAAAGATGGTATGCAAATCAATTCTTGATTCATAAACTACATATCTGAAACTGCTTGGTCCAAGTAGTGATAATATTTAAAGGCTTATACTTGAAATAAAATTATTTTTACAGTAGGTCCTTGAAGAGGAAGTACTTATCAACACATTCTGTCTCAGCTGGCTATTCAAAAGAGCTGGTTGTCTTTCTGGGAAAGATAGCAGTCTCAAACAAGCTGACTTCACTGGAAAGCCCATACCCAATCTCCTCCTCCTCAGTCACCACAAACTTGCAGTTGGAGGATTCAGAAATGACTCACTCAAATTGAAATGCAGTGTCAGATGCTTGGTGAGGTGCTGCAGCTCAGCACCACCCTCTTGTGCAGCATCTTGAGGCTGATGCAAACTAGGGTTTCCCTGCTGCTTGTACTGTTCCCCCCCCGTGATGATAAGGGTAGCAGAGGAGGATTGAAGTGAAATTTTCTGTCATAATTATTCTTTTAGGTCTTAAGCAGAATCATCGGATTAGTGAGTTTTCAGTCTGACTCATGCCTCACTTGCAATCTGTGATGTATGAACTAGCCTTCTCCTGTGCTTGCACAGTGGACAGAACCAAACAAACAAGAAAAGCTTTTTGGATATTCCCCCAGCCCACAGAAGACAAGTAGTAAAACTAATTTGCAGAAACAATATCTTAGTGCTTATTAACAAACACATGTACCTGCTTGCAGGCAGAAAGCACTGCAACCACTGTTTCCAGAACCTCTTGCCCATTTCTGTGGATGCAGGGAGTTCCTGATATAGCAGTTTTCTCTTGCTATTTTGGGCTTCAGCTGATTCAACAATGCTGCTTTCTGTTTCCTACCTACAGCTGCAGGCAGTTGTAGCTGGTTATTTCATTTGAGTGAGCAATGCCCTTTGGGCTGTGTTGGCTCAGGGATGTTAATAGGGTTCAGATGTCTTTGGGCTCACAGAATCCTGTGCTTCTCTTCCCTCCTCAGCTCTCTGTTGCAGTACATCAAAGCAATACAGTATTGAAATACTGAGCATTTAGTAGGCTGGTGTTCTACACCTTTTTCTTGGTAGGAGTTGGGGTGGATTTTTTCCTTTCACCACATTTCCCAATGCCACTTGTCGGGGGGGGTTCCCCCCCAACCCCCTGTTCAGCAATTATCTGTGTTTCATAGTGGTATTTAGTTCACTTTTCAAGCTAATTACTCTTCAGACATTATTTTTGTACCTGCTGAGTCTTTCAGAAGAAGGTATATTGGAAGGATCTCCTTGGAAGGTGTCATCTGGTAGGATATTTTTAATATTCCTATCTTGTTGAGGAAATCTCCCAGGCCTTCATATTTAAGTCATCAACTTTTTCATTTTCCTGTGAATGAATTCCTAAGGTTTTCTGGTTGAGCGTGACTTCCTTTCACAATTAAAGGCAAAGCACCTAAGAATTTACTGGAAGAGCCTGAAAGCAGTGGTTCCTCCTATGTGATGTGTTGATCACCTGAAAGGTGAAGAAGGTCCACTGAGCTGTGAACAGCAGTGACTCCTTTACAATGGGCTTGTTCTTCCTAACTGATCTGGAGTTGATGCACCTGAGGTCTTGTCCACACAGTTATAAATGCAGAGACTCTTCTTTCCTGCAAAGCCACATTTCTAACTACTCTGCAATAGAGTACATGTAATGACTGGTAGTTTGGAGGGTGTCCTTGTGCTGCTGGAGTGACACAAGGATGGCTTAGCCACTTGGCATGTAAAAATACATGTTTATCTACTTAAGAGTTAATTAGGGGCAGAGAAATCTTCCTGTTTGGCATTGTCGTAGGATACTATACTACTCTTTTGGCAGCATAATGCTGAACAGAAGTTCAGAAATTAACTTTATTAAGAACAGAGGGAGTCAAGGGGTGTAGAAATATGGCTAGCTGGCAGACAGTCCCTTAAGTAGCTGTTGCTATGTGCATAGGTTTACCTTAAAAGCAAGGCTAAAAGTAATTTTAAAACTACTTTTTTAAAACTCGGGGTTTAAGGGAGCCTGTGTTTATAGGCTTTGTTTACAAAGTAGAATGGTTTAAATCAGTGTGTTACTTTTTGTAGTTGAGTTGGCCAAGGGTGTAGACATCCTTGTGCTCAGCTGGTGGGAAGTAACACCTGAACCTGAAGTAGCCTGGTTGCTTTTATTTATGGTGCCATGGGGCTCTTTTCTGAACTGAAAATTTCAACCAGGAGATTGTCACATATAAGCAAACAACTAATATTTCAGGTTGCTTGTTCTTCTGTGAAACTTGTATTCTGACCAACATTAGCCTCTTGATAAGCAAAACTCAAAGGTACCTGGATTGTCTGTGCCTTGACATACATGTAGCCTGTTCCTCAAAAAAAAGTGGGGCAAGTTTGAAATGTTCCATGAACATTGGACTTACTGGTCAAAGTCTTTGAAAAGAATTAACTTGGGAGATTAAATAATTTCTGACATGGCAAGCAGTGTTTGTATTAAAAAAAAAAACCAACCAAAAAACAAAACCCTAGGCCCTTCATTAAAGAAAGAACATAAATTTGGTTGTGTAGAGCTGTCAAGGTGGAAGTTGTGTAGCTGCTCATCAAGACAAGTATTTTTACTGCAAAGGCTTCTGTGCTTTTCTTCACCTGTTACTGATCACTGACTTTAGTGGTGCAAGCTGGCATGGATCACTTAAATGATGAAATTTAACACTATGCCTTCAAGTAGGTAGAAGAAACAACAGCAAGCTGAGGTAGTAAAGCGTGATCCTTGAGTTACATGTTCTCCACCACTTACCATTGCTTTCCTAGCTGGCAAGTTTGAGCTCAGAACTGGTTTGTCAGATTAACCCTAGCTATGTTTTGTGCCATTTTTCCCCTTGCTTGATAGATTAAGGAATTGAACCCTAAAACAACTTTTTCACAGAAGCTATTGTGTGTCAATTCCTCTTTTCATGTCTGTTTTTCCAAAGGTATGTTTAAATCTTGGCAGCTTAACTTGATTGCTCAAATACTTTGAGAAAGCATTAAGTATTTTGCATATAGTGCTGTAGTAAAGAATTTTGCCATCTCAAGAACAGCAATGCTAGGCAAAATGTCTAAAGAGAAATAACACTGAAACTCTTATATTGTACAAGAAGAGTGAAGAGAGGAAATGTGCTATTAGAAATTAAAGTCCTCATTTGACTCTTAGGAAAGAAGTGGTGTAGATAGACTGTTTAAGTGAGCTGGGCCTGTAAACAGAAATTCGGAGAAGGGGGCACCACACCCCTTATTGTATCTTAACTATCTGCGTGTGTAGTTTTAGCTGTGGTTTTTGACTCCTAGGAGGTCCGCTTAGGTATTCCATAAATGCCAAAAATAACTTTTGGAGGTCAGGCAGAGATGCTACAGAAGATGGACTTGATAACCAAGATTCCCTGCTGTAGCTATCTTCTCCCAGCACTCCCTAGTCTACTTTTATTCGCATTGGTATTGACCACCTTGCTAGAGGCTGATCAGTATGTAATACCCACACCCAGAGCACGTAAGTCTTCTGACAAAACAAATCACTAATTTTTCTTCTGCTAATTCATACATTTAAGAAATGCTGATGAGAGCTTTTCCATTTTTCTAATCCTATTTCACTGAACAGAAAAGTAAATCCTGCCTCAGAATGAAATTTGCTATTGCATCTGGTCTGATGCTTCTCTGGACAGTGTTGTTGTACCCACTCTTGTGGTATGTCAGTGTTGTATAAGAGTTATGTCAGTGTGCGCTGGGGAAGTGCGTATGTGTGTACTGGTATAACCAGGAAGCTGACCTACCACATGATTAAAAAAAAATAAAATCCAAAATTCTGGAGGGAATAGGGCTTTAAGTATTGTAACCCCTCTTCTGGCCAGAGGTCTGGAAACTGAGAGTATAAAATATCAATATTCACAAGCAACTTAAGAGTTTGAAGAACAAGACGTGCTTTATATGTATGGGTTTGTATGTCACTTTAGCTGGGTCCTGACATGCAGCTCTGAGGAATGTAAATACTCAGCTTTCCAGATATTATGGAGTATATCTGAAACTTTGCTCTGCACCATGTTTTTTTTCCATACAGATTAAAATATGGGCTAATAGCAGTTGTCTGGGTAGTCACATTTCCCCCCCCATGATGTGCTTGATGTGCCAAATGTTTTAAATATTCTGCAGGCTGTACCCATAAAGGATAACTATGAAAATATCTCTTGGTTGTTAAAATATATTTAGTCCAGGAATGCTAAACTTTGTTACAGTATTGTTGTTGATGCAGTTGTGCCATACGGTAATCTCTCTCCAATTTGTGCCAAACTCCTTGCTTGTGCTTTGAAAAACATGCAGGTATCTGACAAAACTAACTTCCAGTTAATTTTAGCCAAGCTTTCAGATATATCTAACAGCTTAGAACTTGAGGTACAGTGGAGAAAAACATCCAGTCCCACCTTCTGCATTTGATGTTGTTTGTGATCCTTTTGCCGTAATGACTCTTCCAAACTGAGGCTTCAGAGACCATTTTTTCAACAAGCCTGACAAACCAGGAATAAAAATGCTCAGCTTTTAGACTCCTTGAACCTAAAATAAACAGTGTGCTGTGAATCACAGCACTACCACTGCATAACTAAGGGGAGCTTGCAATTTTTAATATTTTTTTAGAAATAGACTAGTCAAGATTGCTATTTTTGAATTTTACTATACCTTCCAGGACAGAACAGCTGAATTCTCTGCCTGATTAACCTATTAGTTTGTAAAGTGTTTTCTAAAGCCTTGATCCTGTGCATTTACATATATCTGCTTAAGTAACGCAAGGAGGAAAGTGCTCTGGAGAATCTGACTGGGGCTTCTGGTGGAGGTGGTATGATTCACTGTTGTGCCAGCTACCACTTTCACAGCTCCCTCTATGAGCAGACAGTTTTGCAGCTACCTTGGAAAGGCATGTTAAATGATACAGTGATAGAAATGCAGTCAAACAAATCCAGCCTAGAGCTTTGATCCTAGGCTAGTCATGCTGGCCCGGGTTACGGGCAGTGAAATGCACTCTTAAAAGCGTGCAAGGTGACTGATCAGATAGAGGTGCTTGTCACATGGGTGTCTAAATAGAAAGATAATTGCCACCAAAAATTTGAATTAAACAAAATAGTGTAAGATTGCTTCAAAGCTGAGTTAAGCTAACAACCAATAGAAACTCTCTGCAATGTTGTTAATAATCTTTATCCAGGTTATGACTGCAGAGTAGTTGCATTGCTTTATTGGAAATAGAAAATATTTCCTGTGTGACTATAAACATTTCTTACATAAGTGACGTTTTCCTTGTCATTTAGCTCCAACACTGAAACTGAAGGCGTTTAATTAATCTTGTTAACTTTCCACATTAATTTACTAATTAACTATTTCAATTATTTATTAGCTCTTTTTTCTTTTTTCCCCTCCAAGGGGTACTTAAGGTCAGGAAGGACGAAATAACTAACCTGAGGCCAGTAAAGCTGCAGCGTAATGACTTTGCTCCTGAAACTTTCCAGAGATCCAAAGCTGAATCTGTACCTTCCCCCTCTCTGTCTGGAAGTGGAAGAGGGCATGTCCTAAGACAGAGGGGAATTCCGTTTGGGGGTTTACATGTTTTTAGGACAGTCATGATTCTCCAATTTCTGGCTGATTTGTTAAGTAAAGGCATGGCTTCATCATCCAAGTGAGCAAATGTGATCAAATGGCAGTGCTAAGGTGGGCTCCTGCATGAAACCTTGCCTTCCTGCGGGCACAGGAGCACAAGTGTGGCTGTGCGGTCAGCTGGGTCAGCTGCATGTCCTGCTGAAAAGTAATCCTCTCTGGAGACAGGGAGGGAAGAACAGAGGTAAGACAGGGATGGAATGTGAGTTGCTTTCATTTAAAATAACAAGCAAGATTGCTTGCTTTTCCTCGTGGCCTTTTTAAGCACTGGTAGCAGCAGTTAGTGGGTGAGACAGCATGCAGGGAGTTAGTTGGGTTGTGTGATTTCTTGCTGCAGAGGAAAGGCTAACTCTTGGTCTAAGCCAGCTATGAACCAGATCCTGGGATGTAGTGGTTTTTCTCCCTGCGCAGATGCCAGTGACTTTGAAACTTGAAAAATGTTAATTCTGGTGATGATCAAGGGGAGGAGCAATAGAAGAAAAAGTGAGACCTCTTTAAGTCAGCTGCTTTTTAAAGTTTGTGCTGCTATAGGCTTTACCAACAGACTTCTGAGTAGTTGGTTTATTCTTGAGCTTGTTGTCCTCTAGCAACAGACACCAAATTCTGTCTGATTGTCTCTTATTAGCTTCACCTCTCTTTACACTTAATATAGCACTTTCTATATCGTGAAAAGAAACAGTAAAATCTGATGAGACTGATACTACCAGTTTAAATATCAGTCTTCTAGTGGAAATGTTTTTCAGACTTCTTAGCAGCAATGCTAGCCAACTAAAGTGTAAAGGAAATGAAGGTGTAGTCTCTGTATGGGGTTTTGTGAAAAAACACTTTGGAATACAGGTAGTCCATATCCATAGTAGCTTTTGGGGATCTTGGAAATGCTTGTTTGTCCCGGGGGAGGCACTGACACCAATTCTATTGCTGAACTTAAAAATTAGTGTTTTAGTCTTAATCATCTTAGTATTTGGTCTTTAATGCTGTGGTTTTTGCAGTGAAGAAATCTCAGTAAACTGTGCTCCTGCATCTTTGTCAAGAAATTGGAAAATTATTCACTTCATTCAGTCCTCTGAGGCTCCTTCCTGGCATTATGTGAGACTCTGGAAAGTCTTCTTCAAATAAAAGAAATTGCATCATTTTTTCTATGCCTAGACTCTACTCTCTTCTATTTTCGGATGTGCATCGCTTAGACCTCTGTGGCTTTGTCCCTGTCCAGTCTAGGGTGGAGTCTTAGTAAGTCTTTCCCCTCAGGGACAATTTATGCTTACTTTGAATAACAATTTGCCAGATAGGTAATGCTACATTAGCTTGTTTGCATGTCTTTAGGGAATCTGACTATATGCTCCCAGTAGGAGTCTTGGAAGGCGTAAGTTTAATTTGTGGTTCAGTTTTATATGTTCCTTCACTTTTACCTCCTTTCAGCAGCAGTTGTTGTTGGTCTTGGTCCTATTTCCTTCCTTTTTTTACTGTCCTCAGTATTGTACCTTTGGCCAAGCTGTTTTAAGTTTGCAATTCAGCAGGAAAAATGTCCTTTTTAGGAAGGAGGAGATACTTTTAGGAAACTACTTAATCATTTCTGGTGGGATCTGATGAGTACCAGAGCCAGTGCAAAACAAGGGGTAGGCAGAACTACCCAGCAGGCTGGTGGGAGTAGCTGGGCAATGAGTCTGTCCCCCTCACGATGGGTGTAAGCTGTTGGGTTTAGTGTCTTGCATCCCTTCAGCCTCATTCTTTTCTGTCTTAACTTCACTTGTGTTGTGTACACCTGCAAACTCTTACAGCAGTATTACTTTATAGCTGTCTTGAGCAAGCAGGTATAATATTTACATTGACAAAAAATGTCAGAGGAGTCTACTTGAAATTACATACACTTTTCTGCACAGATACAGTGCATTGCTGTGTGTTTTATATGGTAAATCTAGTAGTTAACTGGCTTACTAAAAAAAACCAACCAAACAACTTCTGCATCTACTGTTGTCCCAACACACCATTTTAATTTGTCTTTGTTCAGAGACTGTTGTGTCTTGTCTCTACCACTGCAATAAAAAACATGCTTCACATTCAAGTTGTTTCTCCCCAAGTTCAATTCAAGTTGTCTTTTCTTATGTGGTCTTTCTACTAAACTGTGTCCTATGAGTACAAATTGTAGCAGATCAGCAGCACTACCTGTGGTATAAGGTAAAGGGATAGATAAGTCTGATCAAGCCCCTCTCAACTGTGTCTGTGGCTTTAATAAAAGGAAGTCCGGCTCCTACTGCTTAGTTTATGCTGGCTCTAGTATTTGTCTGATCATCCAGTAAATCAATTCAGTGTGCTAAAAGACCAGAGACTGATCTGGCAAAAAGTCTGTGTTTTGTGCTTTTTGTTCTTGTATTGCTGGGTTCATAGGCTGAACCAGCTTGCTTTCTGATTGAAGAGGTTGGTAGAGGGGGGAAGAGGAGGTGAGACTGTTCCCACTTGCCAAGTGGCAAACCATGTAATTCAACTCAGCTGTGAAGCAAAGGGCTGGAAACCAGCAGCCTGAGCTGATCTAATTGCTGGCTACTGGTTGGGTTGGTCTCCACCAGCTGAGCTCAACAAAAGGCCTGTCAAATAAGAGATGTAGAAGTGCTGGATCTGACTGTCAAGCTGGCTTAGATGGCCACAGAGCTACAGCCAGAGAAGATAAGCAAAATTAACACTGTAGTGCTGCATTGTGTTGTACAGTAAAGTCGTCTTGTGCCTGAAACAGTTATGCTGATAATGAGTATTTCTACTTTCTTATGCTGTTAGGCTTCCATACGTCAAACCTGATACCTGGCAGTACTTACGTACTAATGTGCTTTCAAGACCAGATTCTAGGCTATGCATGAGTTATGGTGCATCCACTTTGTGCAAATATTCTAGCTCTTCCTTTTCTTTAATGATGGCAGGCCTCGGTGAGGGCTTGAGGTGTCTGCAGAGTTGAGTTGACTCCACACAGGACATGGGCATCAAATACTTCCTAAGGATTCTGGACCTGTTCCTGAACCAGAGTGGTTCGGGGTTTTTTTCTGTTTTGCTTTCTACCATTGTTTCTGCAAGAGTTTTCAGTCATGGCTATCTACCTCAATTTTTTTTGTTTTTTTTAACAACCTGGATGTTCTCTGATACCTGAGAACAATAAAATACTATCATCCAAAGATCTCCAGAGAGAATTGTGGCTGCATGCATGTGCAAATGTTCTTTGGAGATGTAACACTCCCCCACTTTCTTGGGATGTGGCCAAACTAGCTTATCTCATGTTGATGTTATATCATAAAGACTTTTAGTGTTTGTGATTGGTTTTAACACTTCCTCCTTTCAGCATTTCCTACACAATGGTGTTGTAAGAGCTATTAGTGCATGTCATGACTCCCATGAGTAGTAGACTTGAATGAGGTTTTTGGACAAGAATTTTGATGCTTGGCTGTAACATACTTATAGGTAGCACTGGTAAATGCTTGAACTTTCGTTCTTATCTTCATAGGTGTTACATTTCATACTTGAATTCAGATCGTGGATGCTAGTTATGGTTTGTTCATGTTGGGTGTCACTAGCACCTTGCTTTCTTAGGTTCAGGAAGCCTGGAAATGTAAAGGTTAGTGGCAGCTTTGCAAAAGGTACCAAATATATTTGAAATTTAGAGGACATTAAGTATGTCTGTATGTCTGTAAAATGCAAATATGTTGATGGTGAGGCAGACAGCTACTTTTTATATATGCGACAAAAGAAAATTGTAAATACTGTACTAAAAGTGGAGAATGGTTTATTTTAATACATCCTTGTAATTTCAGGGGACTTAAAACACAATCAGGGGTCTTGGCAGATGGCCAAGGGCACAGGCAGCTTCTGGAACTCTTCCAGCTGCTAATGGAGTGTGGATTCTGATTAAATTTAACTGTGGCCTATGAGCCTTGGTCTGCATATTTCTGTATGTGTTAAAATGTATGTTTTTCTAACTATTAATAATGTAATTTAAAAATCTATTTTAATACTCAAAGGCAGCTCTGCAGTATCCTCACAACATGGATCTCTTCTATATGTTAAGCACAGTGTGGGCCATTACATCATACTTTCTAGGGCTCTAATATAAAAACTAGCTGTTCTAAAAGTGTTAAAATACTTCTGTGCTGGCAGCCTCAAATCCTCCCAAGAAACACTGCTGCATTAGTTACAGGAAGTCCGTTCTATTGTTGACATAATTAACTGGTTAAAAAAATAATCTAATATAGTGGAATTGTGGTGTGGTAGATGGGGCCTTTGACAAGAATCCAGGCTTGTAGTTTGGACACGGAGCTGCTGGATCAGTTGCCTGCTCGTCCATTTTACTACAGCTGAAATGGTTACAAACAAAAGGAATGACAGGGCTATCCCTCATAGTTCAAGATATGTCAGTGTAGGGAAAACCATATTAAAGCAAGGTGGTAGGATGAGGTTATTTATTTAATATGGAAGAAATGGGGAATTTCCCAAACTTCGGACCTGAAAGAACAAATACCTAAGAATTGCTAGGCTAATGTCAAAGTCAAGCTTAGTTCTGCAAGTGCATTCCTGTTAAAGTACTTACAAATGCTTTTTACTTTGATACCACAACTGGTTTGGGAGAAGGGGAAAGTAGATTACTGTAGCATTTGTATGAGTGCTGGTATGATCCTACAGAATAGGTGGCTGTATGTTGTATTAGTTCAACTCTCTACGTAGAAGTACATTAGGATTTTTTGGTTTTGCATTATGGGTTTGTCAAGTCAAGGAGTCAATCTAATTGAATTAAAGAGCGATAGAAGGTGAGGTAATATTTTCTCTGGAAAACATCTTAGAAAATTGATGCAAAACTAACCGCCTAAATGCGTACAAAAACGAATGGCTATGCCTCAGTAAGCTGCTTGTAAACAATCGTTGATGAGAAGCCTTCAAATAAGGTTGTATCTGTAAGAAATAGAAGTCACCCATCCAAATGATTTGAGAAACTCTTTAGGTGCTTCGTTCTTGGTTAGGTGTTTTTTGTTCTCAATTGTTAATAAAACATTTTCCAATTAAGTCATGTAACTACAGTGATGTCATAGATAAGTTTTAGTATCTTTGAACTGCCCTTGTCATTCCTTCAATATTGCTAAACATGGCAAATTTTATTGTGCTATTACATATGCTATGTTATTATAGAGGTCTGTGAACTTCAAATAATGACTTCTTATTTATGAAGAAATGATGGGTCTGATTCATTGCTGCATTTCTCTCTCCAGTCTTAGTTTTGGTCCTTACACCGATTTCCAGTTAGCTTGTAAATAAGTGTTGGAAATGAACAGGCAGAAGTCTATGTGTAGCCAGGCTTCTAAGTTCCTGTTAAACTTCACTGTGTTTCTTATGAGCAGTACTTACCGCATTGTATCTTTAAGCAACACTCCTGTGTCTTTGCTATTTTTTTTTTATGCTGAAGAGGCTAACCAAGACACTACAGTGAGAGGAGGCTGTTGTGTGCAGAATAGGACCTTGACACTTACAGAAATGGGAATGTGTATTGTGCAGAGGAGACAGAAAATTAAATTATCTTGATCAAGGCAATTAAAACTAAGGCTAAAGCAAAGGGAGGTAAAACTAGTGAGCTGTGTTCTGTCCCTCACTGAAAAAACGTCAGGTTAAGTGACTTGTTAGTTATCATGATGTGAGGAGCATTAGATACACTTATTTCAGTGGGTTTTAGTGGGTTTTAAAGCCAATGTTCTAGTCTGAAGAAATACTGAATACTTGGAAGTCAAGTGTAAACGTTAGTTGGATGTTAAATGTGCCAAGTGCTAAAATATTACTTTAAACACTGAGGTTTTGGGGGAAGATTTAAGAAATAAACAGATTTATTTTTAGTATTTCTGAATGTCTGTTGTGCCTTGTGGGTAAATCAAGGTCCTGCCTTCACACTCTGGAACTACAAGGTAAACATTTTGAAATGCGTTAACCTCATCCTAAGCACCATTATTCTGGAAAGTGATGAGAAAACTAATTCTATAGCTAATGCAAATTTAATGTTGTGGCATAAATTATAGATATTCATATCACTTTTGTATAAGTGATGAACAGTCTGCAGCCCCTGGGTAGGAAAATGAAGAAAATTAAGACTGCATGATGCTGTTCAAGTCTCCCTAGTTCCTGTAGACTTTAGCTGTTGATGTTCAGCACAAGTTTTGTTTTATACTTTGAATGTAACTTTGTAGTTTTTTTATGTAAAGGACTTCTATACATAAGGTGATAGCTGCTTGTCACTACAGTGTGTCTGCACAATATATATGAACTAACACATGAAATGGGCTGAAATAACGGTTGTTCTTGTATGTAGTTGTTGTATTGATTTTTTTTCAAGGAGAGTTTCACCCCTCTGTCAAATCAGAACTGACCCTTCTAAAGCTGTCATGGTGTGCCAGGTAAATCTAACAGGTCCCTGAGTGGATAACACAAGCACTCCTCTGAGTTAGCATTGTGAAGGAGCAGCAAGTGTGTATGTAGGATCATTTAATGCTTCTTAAGTACAGTTTCTTAATGTGCATCTGATCATTAAGATGTGGGTTTTTATTGTTCTTAAATCCTAGATTTAACTCCTGTTTTCCAAACATAACTTGGAGAGTCCTCCCCTCTCTCTCTATTAGAGTGCTAACCTGAAAATAGGAGGGTTTACTTCTCCAAGATAGTGATCACTTCAGCTTGTGGAGCAACTCCTCTGTTTGCATTTCTGCCTTCAGAATTACCTGTGAAGGATGTTCTCCAATGCATGTATAGTCCAGTACCTTTTAGAAAACCGTCGGCTTGCATGAAGCAGGGCATTTGGCTTGTTCTACTCCTATTCATTCCCCTTACAAAAAGCACCAGAAAGAACAGTATCATGCCCAGCTGCCAGTCTGGCTTCTGTTTTTCCTTACAATATAAATCACTGGGGGAGGGAAGTACTAACTCCCTCTCGTGTGTGTATTTCCAGCTTCCTCTATGTAGGTGCTTCACAACTTTGAAAGGTTAAGTTGCTTTTTGACTGATCAGAGCATTCATGTTTTAAAGGACGCTTAGGGCAGCTATTTCCTTACTGATGCAAAATGAAGGCAAGGTAAAACTGAGCACCAAAATACATGAAAGGAAGATGATATTCTGCAGCAAGTGGCTTAATGTCTGTAGAGTGCTCACGTGGATCTGGCTATTCTTACTCAAAACTGTATAAAATTAAGCATAAATGCAACAAATATCTGCTTGTAAGTCTTCATGTACTTACAAATGTGAATTCTTCAGACTTCTTCAGTGATTTCTAAAAATCCATTCTCTTCCATCATCCCACCTTTTGGCAATTATTGGAGAAGAGGGACTTTATTTTTGATAAAACAAGATAGGAAGGGGACCCTTTAAAAAGCAAACAAGCAAAAAAAAAAACCTAAACCCAAAAACTTTAGGCACAACTTTCTCTTAGCTGTTGCAGTTGGTTTCCTGATGCACTAAGTAGTTCTCAGCCTTATGAATATTCTGTAAGAGTTGGGGTTTTTCCTCTGTGCTGGGATCTGTAGGTCTTTGTGGTCATTTAACTTGTGAGAAAGCTGGCGTATACAATTGCATTGAAATACTATTATGGGTGTTAGGCTTATGCTTGAGTTGAAATAGCTACTGTGACCCCAAAAGACTTACTGAAAATACTTTTTCCCCTTTGTGTGTGGAACATACAGTCAAAAGTAATATTTGCTTGATATGGCATCTGAAATAAGGCTTTAAAAACAAAGAACTTTTTACAAGGGCTACACTGGAAAAATGAAACATTGAGCTGTGCTCTTCTCCCCAGTATAGCTGTAAAGCTCTCTGCATTTTATGAGTTGTCTCAGCTAGTATACAGCAGTACCACCTACATCCATGGTAATTACTGCCTGTTGCTCACATCCAGTTTCTCAGTGCATGTATCTGACCAAAACAAAAACATTTACGTAACTTGTATCTCATCCGTTTTAGTCATAAAATGGCTTCATATTGTTTAGTTAAATTACTGATTTATACAATATATCCACTGTTAAATTTGAAGCTGTTAGAGTAGTCCATTTTAAGTGGTGTTAGCAAAAGTTCCTGAGGTGCATGGTGGTCTCAGTTGCAAAATTGCCTATCTGGGATATGCAGTTGCTAATTCCTTTAGGAAATGCGTCAGTTCACGATCTGTATAAACCTGATCTGCAGGCTTAGATATGGTAAATGTTTGCTGAAAATGGTCTTAAGTCTGCTCCCTCCTGAACTTACCTGTTTAAACCAAGACCCTGACTACCTTTTTTTTTTAAGACCACTTGCCTGCTGTTGTGCAATGCCAAGTCTGAGTCTCCTCTGCTTGGGGCTTGGCAAATGAATGCATGGCCGCAAAATGAGGAGTGGTGCTGCCCTTCTAGGGTTTGTAGCACCCTAGTCAATTGTAGGAGTGCTGATAGCAAGCCTTATGTTGGAAGGAAAATGAGATTGTTGTACTGAGAGAGATGGTCTGGGTCTCAGGAGCTGCAGAGAGTCAGGCACAAGAGGTTTGACAGTAGTACTTGATTATCAGCCAGTAATTAATGTAAGCAGTTCACCTCAGCTTGGGTTGCTGTGCATTGACTGCTTCTAGTGCAAGCTGTGAGTTCAGCACTAGCTCTGATATCTTCATGCTGTGTTGCAGCCTCTGGGGCGCTTTTGTTTGTTTTTCTGTGGTGTGTGTTGTTTGGTTTGGTTTTTTTATTAGTGCACAGACCTGCTGTTGCCAAAAAGGACGATGCAGGTATTTTTCATGCCTCCAGTTCAGAAGGTTGAAAAATAATGGTTCTGTTCATCTGCTTTTGACTGCTATACTCAGAAATCTTACCTCTGTATTTTAACTTTACTGATTATGAAGGAACTTCTCCAAAAGGCAGAAAGCAGCAGCTTAGCTGCCCCCACTTTCCATATGTGAAACTTTGTATGCAAGGGTAGTTTCTCAATATCTTTATCCCACTCTAGGCTCTGCTCTTGCTTTACTTCTGCTGAGGAGCTTGACTTTGGCTTCCACCAAAGCTGAATTTTTAATGAGCAGAGAGGAAAATAGGTAGCTTAATCACTTGCCTAGGGAGTAACCTATTGGATTAAAAGAGGAACAGATCAGACTCTGTTACTGCAACAACCTGTGTGTCTATGAACTGCTGACTTACCTATATTCTCTTCCAGCTGAATCCGTTCCATTCCCTTACAAAGTGATTCCATATTTCTCTTGTCCCTAAACTCCTGTACTGCTCTAGATTTTGGAGTCATCAAATACTTGAAATGAAAATACAAGCTAGTGGTTCGGTGTGTTGTCCCCCAACTGTAAATCCATCGGTATTTGAAAGCAGAGGTATTTAACCCATCGGCAAAGAACTTTTAGTCTAAATGTGACAGCATCGAGATAGTGCTAATGCTTGTAACTAATCATATCTTTGACCACAAATGCACTGTTTCATCCTGTCATCTCTTTGAAAACATGCATTTCTATATCAACCTTTCTGAAGCCTTTTAAACCTAACCTTGATTTACTGTGCGCGCCATGTATGATTGATGTAAAGGCACTGCCTCTCTGTTCAGAGTGGTTCACAAGTAACAAACTGCTGCCATGCACTTGTTTCCTGTAATGGTTTGGGTTTGTACACAAAATAGTGTTCTTGTTTGTGAATGTGTCTATCCACATTCAATAGTCCACATGTCAATAATCCAAGTGGGCCCGTCTGCAAGGATAGGTCAATTGGTTTTAATTCATTGACTTTCAAAGAACTACTCTACAGTCTGGATGATAAAGTTGTAAGGGTTTGGGGGGGGGGGTTTGATTTGATTGGGGTTTGGGTTTTTTAATTCACATATAAATTACTCATGTGGAAACTGGATTTATTCCAGTGCTGGTATCTTGTAGTGAGAAAAGTTGTCGGTGAAAAAATGAAGCTCAGCTACCACTTCATGTATTAAAAAACCCCAAACATCAACTAGATAAACCAATCTGGCAGTGATTTAAGAGAGCCATATATCTAACTTTATCAAATCCATACTTCTGTGTCTTTAGATTTATTTTTTTTTATCCCAACCCCTCTTTTTTTAAGGGGTCGAGGCATATAATTTGAGTCAATGGAAGCATCTGCTTGTGTAACACAAATACTGTGGTGTTGACCAGCTGTGCTTATTACACACTTGTTATCAGACAGTGTGACTCAAGGAAATGGTAGGTGAGAGTAGATTAGTTTGTACTCTTTAGAAACGCTTAAATCTATATTTAATCAAACGTGTATCAAAGTATCTCATTCAAAGAGATGCTATTAAAAAAAGACAGGGCAAAAAAAGCTTCTTAAGAGTCATCTGGTTACTTTCTTTTTAAGTCCCAAGTCTCTCAAGGTGACATGGAGTGTAGTGAAGGTGACATGGAGATATAGGACTTAGAGATTGTATCTGAAGCAGAGTGCCTGTGTGCCATCTAGCAAAAGAATTACAGAAGTGCTGAAGAAAGCTGCAAAGGACAAAGACAGCTGGAAGAAAGAGACCTGCCTTCAAAACAAAAAAGCAGAAGGCATGTTCAAATGAATTAAATGACAATCATGAGTCTGGTAGTCTGAATGTAGAAACACACTGAAAAGTTTGGTTAACAAAAGGCATCAAAACTGATCTTCCTACAGATCAGGTGGTCTTCAGGCTGCCTGTAGGAACTGCTGATGATTAGGGTGTAAACGGAGCATGTGTAGTAGATACCTTTGCAGAGAAGTTAGATTATTTGTGTCTTTGTTCAGTGGGGAGGAAACTGGAGGTATTCCAATTTCTGAATGCTTCTTTGCGAGGGACTCCAACTGGTGAGTCTGACACAGTAGAGACAGAAGAGTGTGTGGAAGTAGCTGACAAAATGGTCAGGAACACAGAGTACCAGGACTGGGTGCTATTCACGCTGGTTCTAAACACCCAAAGATGGAATAGCTGGGTTGCTGATGGTGGTATGTAAATTCTTGTTGTTTAAATCTACCATGGTGCTAGGGGTGTAGAGAATGGCAGATGTGATGCCAAAATTTAGATAAGGGAGACTGTAGCACCTGCAGGACTGTAATCATAATGTCTGAAACAGTCAAATTAGTAGCATTATTTATGCAGATATCTACCGCTTCTATAATCTCTGCTTGGGGAAGTCAATATGACTTTTGCAAGTAAATCTGTTGTGCAACCTTGTGGAGGCTGTTGGAGGGCCAACAACCATGTGGATAAGAGTAGTTTAGGTGTCTCTAATTTCTGAGGGGATTTTGAGGGTCCCTCACTGGCTTGTTTAAAGGAAGCTAGCTGGCCACAGCATAAGAAGGGAAGGCCTTTGTGTGGATAAATAATTCCATAAAAGATGAACACAGAGCAGAAGTAAATGCTTGGCTTTATCTGTAGGGAAAGTCCCTTCCAGGCTGCACAAATTACTGTAGGATCTAACACTTTCCTAAACTACCTGGAATAGCGCTGGGGAGCAATGGGGAAGAAAGTTTGTTGATATTAAATTATTGGGGATAGTAATGGTGAGGTGCAGCTGCAAAGAGCCACAGGAGAACTCAGGTGACTGAATTTGTAATTTTGTCACCTGTCAGGGTAGCTACCTGAAAGTGATGCACTGAGGGCGACCGCCCCAGTTTTGCTTACAGAGTGAGGGATGCTAAACAGGCTATAACCATTCAGGAGTGAGGTCTGGGTATTATGTCAGCATTCAGTAGGAGCCAAACAAGCAATTGTTGTGAGTTACTATAAGAGGAATAAAGAGTAAACCAGAAAAGGCTGTTGTGATACTGTTTAAATCCAGCTTGTGTCCATGTTTTGAATGCAATGTGCAGTCCCTTCCTCCTGCCAAGAGGTATAGCAGAGCTTAAAGCTCTGAAGGCAACAAGGATGATTAAAGATATGGAACAGCTTTGATGTAGAGAATTGACTAAAGGAGTCAAGATTCCTCAGGCTGGAAAAAAGTTGACTGAAGGTGATGTGAGGAGTCTGAAAATGAGTTAAACTGAGGACTGGCTAGGAAATGAGTTTTGCATTTTTTCCATGAAAGATGCAGAAGCCAGCTTCAAAACAACCAAGTGGTTCTTCATGCAGCAAGTAGTGAAAGTCATTGCTAAAGGGTACTGTGGACGCTAAATATTTACATAAGCTCAAGGTTATAGTGGGTAAGTGTTGGTAAGACTGACCCATTGAGCGTTACTAAATGCACAGAAGCTTCATTCTGTGATATGGGGAAGCTGGTGAAACTGCCACGTGTGCAGTTCTTATGCTGCTCCCTGGGGTGTTTATTTACAGTTACTGTCATGCAGAGTCTGGGCTGGATGGACTTTCAGTTGAAAAACAATATCTGTTCTCATGTTGTGTTCCTGTTGCAGTGTGACCTTGTGCTATGTCTTAAACTGGACTGCTAAGGAGAACTAGGGTACTATGTCTTTCAAAGTGCAGTAACTCAAGGCTGTTACTTTGATGTTTTCACTTCACTTTAAAAGGATGATACAGAGGAATTTTTATAGAATTTTGTGCCTTTGGACTAACCATAATTCAGTTTTATATAAAATTTATTAAATATGGTACTCAGTGTGTTTTCAGGAGAGATGCAAATTTGAGGTTTTAGAGGATATGATATCAATCTTTCTTTAATCTTTGATCACCAATAATTGTGACATACTATAGACTTGCTGTCTATACTGCAAGAGCACTGAATTTTAAACTTTTACTTTCAGACATCTGCTTTGTCAGTGAAAACTGATTGCTATTCCAGTTCAAAATTAATGCATGTTTTCTGTATTATTTCTTAAACTTCTTACAGCACAATAGAAAACTGAATTACAATGATCTTGCTGTAGTAAATCTGAAACCAATGATACAGTTCTACCTTTGTTTTTATTGTTTTGCTTGTCTTAAAGGCTTTCCTGGCTAATTCTGTGTGGTTTGGTTATGTATTTCATATTTGTTACTAAAACAGTCTAAAAAATACCACTGAGAAATATTGCATGTATGTAGTTACTTTTGAGTTTGCACATGGGATGCTGCTCTGATACAATGTCCCCTTCATCAGCTCAACCTGTGAGACTTCAGCTAATTTTGTTAGACACTGTACAAAAGGCTCATCACTGAGTAAGGGAGGCAACTGATAATCAAGACCTGTGTTTACTCCTTGCTTTACCATCTAATCTTGGTGCTCTCAGTTGTCCATCCGCATAACCGAAACGAACCTTACTTTCTCTTGTGAAAGGACAGATGGAGGGAAAGCTCTGCTGAAGAAGTAAATCTTGTCATCAGTGCACCACCTCACCTAAAATTACTTGAATCAGGGACGCTAATGTAATCAGCAGCTAGGTTAATAGCTTTCTTCAAACACAGGATTTTTTCAGTCAGAGTTTCAAACCTCTACCTCAAGTGCTGCATCATTCAGCAGTGACTGGGTGCTTGCTTACATGGACCTCTGGCTTCCTTCGGCATATATATTTGTTACCGTTAGCTTCAGCTCATTCTCCTTTTTGAAAATGTAAGTAAAATCAGGTCTTGCGTGGAGTGATGATATTGTAATTTACTTTTTGTGTTGAGATGTGTAAGAATGAGCTGCAATTTTTTTCCTACGGTTTTTAGCTGAGGAGATGAATAAAGTACAAAATTTTAAGTGACCTTTTATCAAAGTCCAAAGCTGCCACTTGTTCCATTTGAGTCTTAATGAAAAAATGTAATGCTGAAGTGAAATAATAGAATTGCAATGAGTGTTCAGATGTGGGCACTATGTAACCTCTTTATACTATCTAACAAAAACAAGAAAACTGCTTTGATGCTTTTACTTAGGCTTTAATAGGATCTGAGCAGAGTTACTAATCTGACTTTTATGACATAAAAGGAAAGTAGTGATTACTTATCTACTCTATAATGTGGGATGTGTAGAGTTAAAGACTCTGTTCAGTGTACCATTTTCTTGTTATTTATGTTAAAGTTTTATTATTGATATGAATATTTTAATAAACAAAAGAGGCTTTCTTATGACAGCATGAAGTTTACATGCCTTGCATTTGTTATGTTTATGGTAGACTTGAAGCCTCTGAATAGTTTGCTCATTCTGTTGCTTTCATGATAACACATCTTACATGCTCTGTAAGGCTATCATTACAGTTGCTCAGTTAGATTGAGCTTACAGGAAGAGATGACATGATAAACTATAATTGATATTGCTGGAAGTTAGACATACTTTTCAGTATAAAACCTTACTGATTACCATATGTGGTCTCAGTTATAAATAAACCTCCATGTATTCTCTACAGTCTGACACTCTAGTTGGTGTGCCTCAGGATGAAAATGTACTTTTTCCTTTGTGATAACTTCTTTCTTTTTCTGTGTTTCTTAGTTACTACTTTATTTGAAACTCAAACACTTTGCCTACACCAAAGCACTATAATCCTATCATATTCTGTCATCTTTGGTTTGCTCTGTAATTCTGCTTTTTAGAGTCTGTTTCTGTGAGCAAGCATTCTGTGTGAAAAGTTGTACTGATGGGTCTACAAATTGAAATAGAGACACTGCTTTTCTGTAGTCAACTTGAATCATCTAAATGTACAAAAGGAAAAATTGACTTTGCCTCCCTTGACTACCTGAAAGTGAAGGGAGCTGTTTCTGGCACATGAGGGTGACCAAAGGCATCAGCTGGTTCTGTGAGCTCATCAGCATCAGGCTTCACCAACATGGATGTTGTTTCTGTTCCTTGATGATGTGGCCTCACAGCATGTTATTGAAATGTGTGAAACTGCTCTGTTTAGTGGCCCTAGAAAAAAACTGTCTGCATCAGCAGAGACTTTTAATCTGTAGTTTTATTTGAGGGTATTTAAGATGTGTTGTAGGGACATAATAGGCTCATCCATTTGTCTTGCCCCTTAATGCATACTTCTTACCCTAAACCATTTAATTTATGGTTGTAGAACACCTTTTCCTCACAGGGGCCTTCTGTATTATATTGTCAGATCATGTTTCTGCTGTCTTTGTTAATTGCTTTAAGGCTTCAAAGTGTATAAAAGAACCTGGACTACACTTTGAACACCTGTAGTTTCCTTACTCGTAAGCCAAAGTATCTTGTTAGATCCAGTAATGTAAGTGTTTATAATCATTTAGGTATGGGTTTCAACACTTTTTAAAAAAGTGTTTTAGGGGGATCAATAGGAGCAGTATTTGTTGACCCAGGGTTATTGGAAGAAGGTCAGAAGACACCTGTCTTGACTTGCAATCAGGGAAGTAATGCTAAGTGACCTTTTTCCATTTTAAGAGATTTTTAAAGCTCATAACATTAAGAGACCCTTTGATAGCTTTTGTTGCACAATTTAATTCAGTTACTCCTGAATTAAGACTGTCACTTTAAAAAAAAAAATTATTGATGTATATTTATATCAGTAAGTCTGTAGGAGGAAAATCTTTCCCAGGAGATGGGATAGCTCATCTTGTCTTCTTTTAAGTATGTACTGTGAAATAAATGGCTGTCTCGAGGTAGCTGAACAGTAGCAGCAGGAAAGGAAGCTAGATTTTCTTCACCCCCAAGTACCAGCACGTGTGGGAGGGGAGACTGAAACTGCTAATACCTCAACCTTCTCTCCTACCCATAGTTACAAGCCTCTTAGTTTAGTGTGCACTACCTCTTACCCTTTCCTTCTTTTTAACTGTTTCTCTGTTCATTCCTTCTCTGTAGTTCCCTGCCCATTCCTCTAGCGATCACAATAGATGTGAACGCATAGAGCTTTGTTTTCCTGAATTTCATACTCAAAATTACCACGTAGTACTTAAATTTTAACAAATTGTAAAATACCTCAGACAGAAAGGGATTTGAGTAAAATGTCTTTGGGTTTTTCTTAAGCTTCTCTAAGATCCATCTTTCATGGAGCTGAGAGGAATTTTTCGGGACTTTCCAGATACACAAATACATTTTTACTTCAGATTTGCGGGGTGTGTGTGTGTCATGGAAGTAATCTGCAAACTAGTTGGGTAGAATACTTCTGTACTGTAATATTTGCTGCATGGGAGCTCGCAAGTGATGTCAAGCTGCATTGCTAACCAGCCTCCTTGTGCTTAAAAAGAGAGAGGATCCCATAAACTGTTTTAACTCCATAGAATAGCAGAAATGTATCTTGTTCCTCCTCCCTATTTGCAAGCTTAAGCAGCTTGTGGGGAGGTCTGAGGGCCAAGCAGGCAGAAGGCAGGGGTGAGGAGTGCGTGGCTGGAGCCCGTGGGAGGGAGGCAGCAGGAACTTTCCTTTTTGGCACTGCTTGAGCTGTTATATAGGCTCCATAAAATGCAATGAGCCATGCTCTTAAAATCCTTATGGATTTTCAAGAATTTAACACCTTCTGAAGTCTGAACTTAAACTGTTGCTAAAATTTGAAACTAGACACCTATCTTGAAAGTAAAGGGGTCTCTACTTGTTCTTTTTCCATGCATCAGTGAAAGAGTTTGGAAGAGGCAAATGGTGAATAAAATACAGCCTTGTGACACAGTGTGATAGAAGGAATACCAGCTCTGTTCTGAAAGAAGTTGAAAATGCTTTACTTTCTCTGGTTAAATCCTGTCCAGGCAAAGTTGATGCAGCCGTTCAGTAACTGTCAGCCCTGAAAACTGTGTTAAACTGCTGTGTTTGACAATGCTGATCATTTGAAGGAAAAACATTCTAGTGTGGATTTATTCATCATAATCAAGAAGAGGTGGAAGGAAATAACTATGTACAGTCTTATCTGTTGGCTTCTCTCTAGAAGGAACCCAAGCTTAATTTCATTTAACAGTACTGAATTGGGTAGAATACACTTGCTGGGAGGTGGCTGAAGGACAAGGGAGTGGAGAGTACAAGACTGATTCCCAAGCAGAACTGACTGCAATAGGGAGCAAGTATTTTTGGGCTTCAGAAACATTTTGAGAAGCTTAAAAGAAGTCTAAATATGAGTCTAAGAGAAGGTTGTGCTTGCATTCTTCAAGACTTCCTGTGCAAAATTAATCAGTAGGTCCTCACATATTAGCTATTGATTACTATGTGCTGGGACAGGAGGGGGTGTGGAGAAGTATGCCTCAGATTCAAAATGCTGTGTGTTGAATACCTCTGAAGTGAATAAGAAAGGTCATTAACATTATCAACAAATCCTTAGAAAAAACTTCAAAATTAATTTCCTGATAATAAAGCAAATCAAGTTACTGTCTTCTGTTCCCCCTGGAGAACTGTACAAACACATGTGCAATTAAAAATAAGGTTTAAGTCTGCTATGCCTACAAATATTTTAGCTTTGAGATTTTCTTGAGTTAAGAATTCTCACCTTAATGTCTTGCAGCCCAAATACAGCAGTAATACCTGGAAGTGCCCCCAAAATGAAAAACACCTATGCCTTGTTTAGAGAGAAAAATGAATAACAAACCTACAAAACTAAAAGAAAATTTAAGAGCTTTGTGTAATGCCTTGGAACTTTAATTCTTAAAATGCTATTTTGGCAGCTGAGGGGCAGATGTAGGTGTTGGGTCACTGTTGGTGCCCTGAGGAGTTGATGTAAAGGCAAGCCTCTCTTCTCAAAGAGCAGTCTCTGCCCTCCATGCCTCCTATCTCAACAGAACATGCCCATCCAGTTTTCAAGGTGGATGAAGCATTCAGATGGCTTGTTTTAGTTTTTTTGGAGGCTTTATGATTTTGGAGGTCCCATGAAATATATCTACAAAACATGTAAGTAACAGTACTGCTCATAGTATAGAGGTTTTAAGCATATGGAATGAGAAAATACATTAAAAGATCTCATCTGTTCCATCCTACTTGTGCCTGCACCAGCAGTGGCCCAGCAGAACTGTTTGGCTGCTGGTTTAAAAAGACAAGCAACAAACCAGCCACTGCTGCCTTTCTTCCTGCTGTTCACTTCCTCCTCCCTCCTCTCTTACAAAACACAGCCCCCCACATTCCTAAAGGGTGATTTAAAGAAATCAGTGATTTCAAATGAAGCTTGGGGGGTGGGGGGGTGGGACACACTTCCTCTTGCCCACATTCTTTTCTCTAAAACTCAGATAGTGTTAGCACCTACCTGTGTTTTGGGGATCTGAATTAATCCTGCTGTATCCAGATAATGACTGAATATGCAAGGCAAACGGGGCCAGAAGCTCAAGTCTTTTCCTAGTGGGAAGGAGTGGGTTGCAAAAGATAAGACTGTTTGAAAAATAAAATGGACCACTTATTTAAAAAGTGCTTCTTTAAAACCTGGAAGAAAATTATCAACCTGTTTAAATTCCCTTCAGGTTCCTACTACCTACAAAGCAGCATCCACTGCCTAGTTCCATCTGAAAAATGTGAAGACTAAACATCAACAAGAGCAATGCTGTCAGTTCCCAGTACATGAAAATAAGATCTGGAGAAATAATAAACTCATCAGAGGTTGTTTTTAGCTTCAGGTCTCTATGGGTTATATACTTGGGCTTCTTTCTGCAAGCATGTGGACTAGACATTTTAACTTTGCTTTTTATATAAAAAGATGCCAAGAGTGATCCTAGAAACTGGAACTTTCCTATACAATGAGACTTTTTATAGATTAGGAGTTAGTAACTTCAGATCAATGTTGCTGTGCTTTAAAATTCAATAGATTTTCATACATTGTTGGAGTAAGTAAGGATTTTATGTAGTAGATTTACTTTAGTAAATTGTCTGTTCTTTCTTTAGACCTCTAATAGTGGAAACAACTTTATTGCCTTGGAAAAAAAGTCATACTCTTAACTTTTGAAGATAGTAACACCTTTAACCTCTTGTGACTACAGCATTTTAGATACTGATCAAGAGACAATTGCATGAAACATGGTGGGGGTAAGTGCTCTTGGTAAATCAGGGAAATCAAATGCTGCAAGCAATGGTTCGGTTATGGATTTGCCTAGGATTTGTTTTAGCAGATGATGTGCATTCACCTGGTTGTCAGTGCTGCCTGTGTTTTTATAGAAACAGTTGCTGTCAGCTTAAAAGTGTAGCAGAAGAGTTCAAGCTTTTAATATTAAAAGAAACATTCTTGAACACGTAAATGGTCATGTAACTTCATTTTGGAGTAGAAGAATGAAGAGTGTAGTAAAAGCATAAATATGGCTTATTTGCTGTAATAAATTTATACTCCCATTTGACATGAGTTCACCATTACTGGATGCAAATACAATGGGAACTGAAATGGCAGCAAAATAAGGATTCCTATGAGAAGGTGTACTATGGCTTCCATATAGAACAAGCCATGGCTTGACTAAAGTGTGGTAGAAAGCATTGTTATGGAATCAGATGTCTAAAGCTTTATCTAGTTTCCAGTTAAATCAATAAGACTAGCTGATCCTAATGGAGTTTTGATTGTCACTCTGCCCATTTGCTGATGGGTTTGGAGGCACAAGGGACTTGATTTCTTCCTATCTCAATGTAAAAATGGTTTCCGGCACTACCTTCTCATCCCACATCTGACTCTGCTGCCAAATGGACAATTAGTAGCTTTGGACCCAGAGTTTGGACTGCAAAAGCAAAATGTGGCTTGCATTTGCTGTATTTAAAGCAGAGACATGAAGGTGTATCCTTCCTGTGCATCCCCCTTGGTTGCCACCTGCCTTTGGAAGGTGGGCTTTCTACTCCAGCCTCTTTAGACCTAGTGCTCACCAGATCCCCCCGACCTAGACATGGGGATTTCTCATAGTGCTTCTGGAGGTGAAGTGTATGGTTGACGAATTTAAAAAAAAAAACAAACACAAACCAAAACCCATAGATTTTTCCCTAGAGTTCAAAAAAAAACTTATGGAGAAGACGGATGCCTTGTTAGAAGGAGATACCATTGAAGGCACCACCTAATGCCTTCACCCGAATCAGTTACTCAAGAAGTCATCTCTTGTACAATATGGTTAAAAACACATTTTAAAATGGGGTTCGTTAGTGATTAATTGTCTTAATAGGCAACACAAGCACAGTCTTTTTCTAAAGTTGAAAGTGTTAGTGCAAGTGGCTACAGTAGTTGAAATTTTAAAGTAGTGTGCTTACTTCTTCAGATTTTAAGGATCAGAGTCCTAAACTGGAATAAGAGCTCATTTACAGTAGCTACTTTGATCAAAACTCCAGACTGTTAAAATTAATTTTGCCTGGCAAAGGCCTGTTTTGTAGGTGTTGAGAGGACTTTTTTTAATTTAAGCTTATTCAGCTATGTAACTTAAAGTAGCAGGAGTTTTTCTTCCTTGTTCCACACGTGAATAAAACTGAAGTATGAAAGAGTGAGTACTACCTCAAAAATCTTGAAAGATGGTGATTAAAAGTAATCAGGTTAGATAGCAAAGCACAGATAACTATAAAAAACTTTGCTAAAGCCATTAAAGTATAGTCAAGACTGTTTAAGCAGCGATCTTTATCTGGTATCCATTTTTAAATTTTTCTTTTTCAGTATGTTATACAAATTCTGAATTTAAAACCTGCTTTTTATCATAAATAATTGTCAACTGTCACTTTCTAATACTCTAAAGCCAAGGAGGTCTTTTTCTCTGTGCTCCACAGGTTTATGTGTGTGCCTGCATATACTGTATTACATGGCAAAAAAAAAAAACCCAAACCTTAATTTAGCAGAGAGTATATTTAGTTGCTGGTAAATGAAAATAGTAGTTAAAGCTCAAGCATTAAGATTAGTATGTATTATATAAATCAAGGGATTTTTGACGTAGGTAATGCATCCCTTCACATTATACCTGTGGCCCTTTTTTAATTTTGTTTTACCCAGAAGTCTTTTGAAACAGACTTTTCCTCTGATCCGTTACTGATTTATTACTGAATTACAAGCTTCAAAACTTCAGGTGGTTAATTGTGATCTGTGAAATACGGGTTTCAGATTGAAACAGTGTGTATATGTGCTATCAGGGATTTTGATGCCAAGGTGAAAGGAGAAAAAGCAAGGTGTGGTGTTTTCTGCCTCCTTCCTGCAGCAAAACTAGACCACAGAAAAGCTTGAAGATATCTTAGACTTAATCCTTTAAGCTCATCTAGGCATGAACTCTGTGGTCATTTGGAAAAAACTGTGGAACTGTATAGTTTTGTAACAGAAACATTAAGATTGATACAAATGCAGTATGAATAGAAAATGTGTAGCAATGACCATGAAAAACTGGAGAATAAAGGGTTAAAAACCGACCTGTTGCTAGCCAAGGACACCATTCCTGGCTGTAAAATGTGAGGAATGTGTTGTTTATGTCAAGACCAAAAGGCTAAAAGGAAGGCGCTGAGGAGTAATGAAGCTGCAGCACATCCCCTGTGCTCTCCATGTTCTTAGCTGGGGAGGAAAACCAGATAACAGGCATGCAGCCTGACCTAACACTTACAGAAACTGAAGTTAGTGATTTTCTGAGACAAAGCACCACCCAGTATCAATCACTGACTCCTGAAAGATAGGAAAGAACCGGTGTAAAATGCAGGTTTTATCACCAGTTGGGGACCCCAAAAAGTTCAGGAGGTCAAGATAAGTAGGTTTCCCTCTGGCAAAAAGCATGCGGTGGACATGACATCTTGGTACTTGAGATTTATGTGGGAGTGAGCAAGTGAAATCTGAGGGTGTGAAGGTATAAAATCAACTTGCCTTTTTTTTCCTTTTAATCTTACCCTTCCTGTAAAATTTTGTAGTAAGCTGTATGGTACTAATCTCCCTACAGAAGCTTTCTGGAAGATGAAGAATATGTAACTTCTATTTTATTATTGTTGACAGCTGAAGCTGTCAGAAATTTAAGTTTGCTAAAAATAGGTTGAGATTCCTGTCCTTGAAGGGAAAAACAGTATCAAGTATCTTTACTTTAAAAATCCAATGTCTTGCAAGCAGGGCTGTAGGTATACAGGAGGATATTTAAGAACTCTGAGGGCTTTATTTTACATTTTGGTTTTTGTCATGCTGATAGTACTTATTGCAGGGAAGTGTATGTCCTCTGGGAGGGGCTAAGATTTCCTCTGGGACCTGTTAAGATACTCCTACTGATAACACATTGTAAGTATTCATGACCCTCATCCTTCATGTTGCATCTTCTCTGCCATCCTCATCCAGGGGTGGGCTATTCTGATGATCCTGGTGAATGTTGTTGAACTTTGAAAATTTGCCTTAGCAGCACTTACGATGATGAGCTGAGGATAAGACTGAGGTTAAGAGTATCTAAATTGTTGCCTGAGTATGTGAGTTCTGAAAGATCTCTGGAGAACAATTTGCAGTAAAGCATTTGAGGGCTCTTGCATCGTCTTTAAGTGGTATACTTCTGCCCTTGTGGTTGCAGCATTACATGAGCCTGCTAAAAGTGATGATGAATGCCAAGTAGCATAATAAAGGCATGCCAGATGTACTGGTGTGTGAAGCTGCCACATTAAACTGTAAAATAATTAAAGCGGGTACAGGAACTTCCAAAACCTTCAATGTCCAAAAAAAGACACTCTAATTTGCAAAGGAGGAGAGGAGGACCTTGATGGACCAGTGAGCAAACGCGAACTGTGGTCTTGCATTTCTCAGACGCTATATGGCTGAATGTAAGGACAGGGAGAAAGGAAAGCTGGCTCCCTTCCTAGGTGATAACCTGTTTTTTCTTGCTAAAAGCAAAGACTTAAGTAAAATCTACTAAAGCACCAAACAATATTTAATACTTCTGTGGAATCAAAAATTGCTCTTACAGCAGGATCATAAGGATGTAAAGATGGTTTATGATCTCTAAGAACAACTTGCAGCAAAGCATTTAAGGGCTTCTTGCATCTTCTCCAACTGTTATGCTTTTGCAGTTACTCAAAAATATTGATGAACATAAGCTAATTTTTAATTTGTCATCATCGTGACTGAGAAAGGAGAAAAAAAAATCCAAAATTCTGCAACAAAACTATTGGACATCATTCTGTACAACCCTGGGGAAGCTGATTAGAAAAGTTTTACCTTCCATTTCCTCATATTAATAAAGCATTTTTATTAAAAATCTGAAAGACCACAGAGCTAGCTTATCAACCTACGTGCAACAGCCTTGACATGCTACCTCTTTTGAAAGGGAATTAATGCTTAAGCAATAGTTATTCAGTACTGATGCTTGGTCTGCAGGTGAAGCTGGCTTCTGCTAACTGCTGCTGTTAGGTCAGTGTGCTGCTGTACAAGCCCAAGTTTAACCACTTTATCTAGGGGGAAGGAACTGATGCAGACTGGTCAGTAGTGGTGGGGTGTAATATCTTGAATCCCATAAGCTGTACATTCTAATCCATGTGCATTAGAACCTAAAAAGCAGAAAGGTGAAGTCATTTTGGCAGTGCTCATTGACCAGGTAATTCTGAATAGAAATTTTACATCCTAACACTAGCATCATATTCTGTCGTCTTTTCTTAGCTGAATTTACTGCAAAATTCTTGTCCATGCAGGGTAGTTCTTATGGCAGCATTTGACTGTTTGGGTTGTGGGTGTTTTCCCGTAAGCAGAAAAGGGTCAGACTGTACTATGGTTCTATTTACGATTATAATCACTTTACACTGGAATTTGCCATCTTCGGCTGGAGGATTACAGTTCTGTATGGTTACCCTTAAAGCATTTTAATCTAATTTTGTTACTGACTCTTCAAAGTGCATGTTTTTGAGATACTAAAAGGAAGCTGATCTTCACATTTTTCTTACAGTGGACAATTTGTATTAAAACAGTATTGCAAGAGTTTTAACCAAATCACAAATAACAGCTGTAACAACTTTATCATGCCTCCTTTTTGAAATGCTTTTTGCAAGTGATGAATGTTTAGTAAAAACTCCTTCTGTGACAGGAGGATTGGAAGACACCTAGTTTACAGAACAGCACTTAAATATTTTAACATGTAAATTAGTCTAGATCCTACAGTTGCTTCTGTATTAATGGAAAATGAGCAGAAACTGGACAAGTGACTGTGTTTATGCAGCCTCAGAGCGCTGTGTGTGACAGTTAATGACACCATGTTCCTCCCGAGATGGGAATGGTTAGTACAGATCCAGCTACAATGGAAAAACACCCTTTTGTAAGGAGGCAATTGAAGCTTTTCATGAAGAGAGTTCAAACTGACAATAATTTCCATTGAAATCTCAATTTAAACCCTAAATATTGAGGCCATAGAGGAAACAATAGTGAGCCAGCTACAGCATAACCTTTGGTCAGTAAGCTAATTATGTTTTAGAATATAGTGGTTTGTTGATGAGTTTCCGTAGAAACTTAAGTCATAGGGAATACTAAATTCAGAGTGAAATAGTTTGTAGAGGCTTGAAGTCTAATGGAGCTGGAATGGAACATCAATTACTGCTGATGGATGCTGTCCTTCAAGAGAATCTGTTTCTGTAGTAAATAGTGTGGGTTCTTGCAGCAGGAATGGATGCTGCTATGACAGCATACATGGGAATGCAGTCAAAGTTTTCAGATTTGTGTAACAGGTGATCAGATCGCATCAGTTTTCATGTCCCCCTCTGCCCTGCCCAGTCTGCCCCTTTAAACACTGCCAGAAAGAAAAGAATGAGCTGTTGCCTGACGAGAAACTTGCTGCCCAGACTTTCCTTAATCAACTAGTCTTTATGCACATGACATACCCTAGTGAGTAGGTCAATTTGCAGTCCTTGATCATGCTGGTAATGGATTGAATTTATGCTCTCTATCCTAAATGTCTATTATAATCAAAACAGGATGTTAATAATTTTTCTGATACCTGGTTGTAGCTACTTCTGAATGACAAATGAGGTTTTCTTATCCTTTTTAAGCATCTTGGAGACAGATTGCTTAGCAACAAACACCTGAGAAAAACTTACTGTATAGCTGCCCCTCAGTGCTTGAAACAGCATGCAATTCCCATTTTTACTGTTTCAAAATGCTAATTAACCAAATGGTATATCACAGTAATGATGTTATCTGTGCTCTTTTCTCCTTCCTCATGAAGCTTTGTCAGTGAATGGTTTAAAAGTTTTTATGAAGTCAGAAGAAAAAGCAGTTAATCTGCCTGATGTTTGCTGCTATATTAACATAGTACTTTGTACTAGAAAGAGTAACTGATGGGTCTTGTTCCTTCTGTAAATACCTTTCTTTTCTTCCTTTTCCTCCTTACTGTGTTTCTCCTCTTTCTCATTACAGCCCATCTTTTATTATCGAGCAGAAGTTCAACTGTACTTCCCCTTCTTTTTCCTCCTTCCCTGCATTATTTATGCATTTGTATGGCCTCAATCTGCCCTTTCATTTTCTTAACACAGTGGGATTTTTGGTTGTTTTTCTTCCATATGTATATGATAGTTATCTTACATTGTCTTTAAATATTGAAAAGCTACTTATTAACCTTAGAGTTCTGTGAGCCCAAATAATTTGTCAGCAATGCAGTAACTGCATTTAGGGAGTAAAGGCAGTTCCGAACTTCAACAAGGATACTGCCAGCTCCCAAAGATCCATTTAGTCCACATTCTGCCAGAAAATAATGGGTGCTGAGGAGGAGATGTAAACCAAAAAGGATACAGTTCCTGTGACCAGTAGTAGACACTTAAGGGCTGAATTTGTTTTCCTGAGAAGGACCTCACTCAGCGGTATTTATGACAACATGGAGTTACAGTTCAGTGCAGGCACACCTCAGGGGTTTTAAGCCTCTTGGTTGCTTGTCACCTATTGCTACTCTTCCATATGCTTGTTTCACAGCCTGTAAAAGCTGGTGTCTATATGATACAAATAACCAGTAAAGAGATTTCTTCAGTCATTTGGTGGCAGAGTATTGCTCTTAGCTGCTAGTGAGCTGTAAAGTTTTAAAGAAAAACAGGCAAAGCTCCTGAAAATGGTAGGGTTCTGTGTTTTTTCCATAGAAATGTTTGGAAAATATGATAGTTTGATCAAGCACCAGAGCATACAAAATACACCTCTTGTTACATCCTTCAACCCATAAAAAGTAGTAAATTCAGTAGTGTTAATGAAAAAAGCCTACACAAGCACAGTCATCTTCCTAAGAAATATCAAGTCATTCTTGTTGTGCTTTCTTTCTTAAATTATGTGCATCCTTGTCAGAGAAGCATGTACAGCTGATCTGACAAATGGTTAGCAATTAAAGGATCCTTTGATTTCTACTGTGCTGCTAGCTGGTGATAGTTGGTGTGAAACAGAACTGAGATTCTTGTGGTATTGTGTGATATCCACAGCTCAGGATCATACTGAGGGAAAGAACAAATGCCCTTTATCATTCTGGTGTCTAGGAGCTGATCAGAGCAGCATAGTCTGCTTCAGTTAGCCTATGCTCATCTCTAATGCTTCTTTTAAAAAAAAGTCACTGCATCTTTCTAAGGTAATTTCTGAATATTGTCATTGCCCTTGTGATGGTTCACTTTCTTGCTGTACCAGGACTAGCTGCAAGAGAGTAGAAAGGCAAGTGACAGGTCCTGGCTATTAAAAAGAAAATATATATTCCAGCAGCTCACAGTGCTCGATGTCATGCGAGTTAATCTCCTGAAACTGCCCTCATCCAGCAGTCTCACACAAAGTGCTGTGTCTTCCTTGTCATCAACACTGTAGGAGGAATAACAGTCTCATCTGTAGTAATCTTAAATGTTTGTAAAATGGTGGTTTCTCCCCTAAAAGAAAAAAAGGCCAATCAAATTCTAAATAGCCCGTAATTTCCTTCAAGATTGGTGGCTAACTGCTGCCATGTTGTATTGTGCTCGCTGGTAACTCACCCAAAGGGTGGTGGGTCCAGAAGGAGCTTTGAAAAGCTGGGGATACCCAGCTGCAGTGCTGATGGGGCTTCAGGAAGGAATAAAGGAATTTCTTCCATGTGGAAGAAATTATGTGTAATGAACAGTCAACTTCACAGAATCACAGAATGGTAGGGGTTGGAAGGGACCTCTGGAGATCATGTCATCCAACCCCACTGCTTAAGCAGGCACACCTAGAGCATGGTGCACAGGACTGTGTCCAGGTGGGTTTTGAATGTCCCAAGGGAAGGAGACTCCACAGCCTCTCTGGGCAGCCTGTGCCACTGCTCTGGCACCCTCACAGGAAAGAAGTTTTTTCTCATATTCAGGTGGAACTTCCTGTGTTCCAATTTGTGCCCATTGACCCTTGTCCTGTGGTTGGGCACCACTGAAAGGAGTCTGGCCCCATCCTCTTGACACCCACCCTTTAGATATTTGTAAGTATTGATAAGATCCCCCCTCAGTCTTCTCTCCTCCAGCCTAAACAAACCCAGGTCTCTCAGGCTTTCCTCAGGAGGTGCTCCAGTCCTCTGATCACCCTTGTAGCTCTCTGCTGGACTTGCTCAAGCAGTTCCCTGTTTGTCTTGAACTGGAGAGCCCAGAACTGGACACAGTACTCCAGATGTGGTCTCACTAGGGCAGAGTAGAGGGGGAGGATAACCTCTCTCCATCTGCTGGCCACACTCTTTCTAATGCAGCCCAGGATATCGTTGGCCTTCTTGGCCACAAGGGCACATTGTTAGCTCAGGGTCAGCTTGCTGTCCACCAGCTCTCCCAGGTCCTTTTCAACAGAGCTGCTTTCCAGCAGGTCAGCCCCCAGTCTGTACTGGTGCCTGGGGTTGTGTCTCTCCAGGTGCAGGACCTTGCATTTGCTCTCATTGGATGGCAGCACAGCCTTCTGGTGTATCAGCCACTCCTCCCATCAGCAAACTTGCCGAGGGTGCACTCTGTCCCTTCATCCAGGTCATTGAATATATTGAACAGGACTGGACCCAGCACAGACCCCTGGGGAACACCACTAGTTACAGGCCTACAACCAGACTCTGCTCTGTTGATCACAACCCTCTAAGCTCTGTTGTTCAGCCAGTTTTCCATCTACCTCACTGTCCACTCATCCAACCTACGCTTCCCTAGCTTGTCTGTGAGGGTGTTATGGGAGACAGTGTCAAAAGCGTTCCTGAAGTCAAGGTAAACAACATCCACTGCTCTCCCTTTATCTACCCAGCCAGTGATGCCATCGTAGAAGGCTGTCAGGCACTTTTGATGTGCTGAGTTTTCCTTATCAAACAGAAATTGTGTGAAGGAGTTTCAGAGGCTATATTAATTTTATTTAAGATGTGCTTGGTAAGACGAGTCAAAAACCAGGTCTGTAATATTATATCGTCTCCTCTGGGTTTCATAAACTGTTCTTCAATATGAATGTATTAAAAGCAAAAAGTAAAATTAAGTTTTCTAGCTCTTCTGTTTTCTGTTTATCAGGAGCTAGTTTGAAAGAGTATATTAGGTGAAATATAGTCAACCGCTACGGTCCTCTACTACATCTACTCTAGTCCCCACCTGCAGGCAAAAACACAGGAAAAATATTTTCTGGTGTGCTTTTACTACACATTTTTTAGATTTATCTGTTATTTTGAAATCTTTGGGATAATTAGTAATGTTTGGCATTTGTTCCCTTTCAAGAAAAGTTCTTTAAACCTTTAATTCAGTCATTGTGGGTGTCTTGCTGCAGCACCCTTTAGTTCTCATAAACATGCAGTAGTGATGCATAGAAGTCAGGAGTTGGCAGAGTGTGTGCCAATACGCTTCCGTAGGCTTGCACAACAGCAAATGAAATGTTGGTCTTTAATTCATGCTAGTTTTTTCACTGACATCCAAAAAATTGCATATGTGGTAGTTTAGTCCCAGATATCATTTGTATACAAGATAAACCCCTATTGAAAAGACAGTGAGAATGAAATGACTTGTTAGAAAAGTCCATGTTTCTTATAGCTGTATGCAGTGATAAATGTTTATTGTGAGAACAAAACTGTTGTGTAGTTTCAAGTTCTTGAGTTGTGGGGTTTTTTGTTGTTTTTAATGTGCTAAAATAATGATATATCCATAGTTGAAGACAGACTCTAACACTCTATTATTGTCCTAATTCTTTTTGATTTGACATTACCCCAGCAGTGGAAGACAACATCCAGGCCAAAGATTTGGGTAGGGGTTTCTAATACAGCTATGGACAGTGGTGCATCTGCATTTCAGTTGATGCTGTGTTAGTAACTCAGACTGATCTGTTGCTACTGCTGGTAGTGTAACTGCAGGCGCAGTGTGTACTTCTGTGCTTAGAAGTGTGTTATAGATCCCGGGGTGGGTTTTGTAGCCTGGGTGGGGCTCTAAGTGGGCAGCATTTCACTGCTGAGCATGTGTGGGATAATTTAATATATGCCTGTGTGAGGCCCTGTTAGATGTGTCTAGACCTAAGTAAAATTTCAGGTCTAAGGTCAAAATTATTTCCATGTATGTTCTCAGTTTTGTGACTTGCTTCCCAAGTGCTGCTGGAGTAAACCTGAAAAACTTGCCCTGTATTTCTGTGTCTTGTTGAAGGCTCGCTTTGGATGGATTTATAGGATTTGAACCAGCTTGGGGGGGCTTTTAATGCATTTTATATTTTCAAGTTGGGGTGTACTTCTAAATGCATTTTTAAACTTTCAGAAAGATTAGTTCTGTAATTAAATATGAGATTTTTTGTAGAAGAAAAGCATTCTTGCTTTTTCTGGTTCACCAGAGATACTCCAAAATCAGATACTAGAACCTATTACAAGCATTCTTTTCCAAGTAAAACTGTCAGGATAATGTGAGAAGAGTTACTGTTATGAATACAGTGTTTGAAACCTAAAAGTAGATCTCAGCAAGCTTCTGGAGCTTCAGAAAATTTTGTGGCATGTGCTATGTCATTTGCTTATTTTTGACTGTGGTCTGACAAATTAGGCTGTCACAGTCCTGTCCCATTGGTCTCCTGAGAAAATCCCCTTCAATTTGAGGCAAACCACTGCTTGTTTAGATATAGTTGATTACTTGGCACCAGAAATAAATTAATTAAAAGCCTTGATATGGACAGAAGGATTACCACAGGGTTATGCTATGGACTGGCCAGTATGAAATACTGTACAACAGTGTAATATTCTGCTTAATTCACTGCTTGCTATTTTGCCATGTATCCCCTATCCCAGTCTTGTGCTGGCTTTGGTGCTGATGTGGCACAGTGGTGAGCCATTTCAGCCCGGTAGCTCGCTGAATGAAGAAGGTAAAACCATGGTAGCTGTTCCTGTGGCCCAGCAAGAGCAAAGCACCTGCTGGGGACTGGCTGGGGTGAGGAAGGAGAGAGGCACAGATGGGGGATGTGCCAGATGAGCTTGGTCTATTTGCAGCTCCTCACCTTAGCAAAGATAGCTGGGCAGATGATGTGCCCAGAACAACTTGTAACTCCAAAAATAGATGTCTTAGGTTGAGTGTCACGCTGATACCTTGGGTTTTACTTGTATTTTTTTGGCTTTCTTTCTTCTTACTGAGTTTCTCTCTCCTTCATTTAGTTTCTTTCTACAGTTCTTGGCTTTTCTTCCTGTTAACCTGTCAATGTCAGTGGGAATTTCCATTAAGTGTCTGTAGTTCGAATGCTGCAGCCTAGGCCTTACTCCCCTGGAGGTAGGGAGGACAAACACTGAGAGTCTGATTCACCTTTTTATTTCATTGGGTTTATGGGGCAGCTCCATAGACATCAGTGCAGATACTTTTGATCCACAGCCTTTGGGATGGAAGGATAGTCAAGCCTCTGAACCTCAGCAGAAACTTAACATAATGACTGCGCATCCTGTCTGGTATTAGGAGACCTTAGAGTCTGCTACATTTTGGATGAGACACTCATGGCTATAGTTACGTCCAAGTCTGAAACACTAAGGGTGCCTTCAGCACTGCTGCTTGCCTGAGTACCTATCTTCACACTACAGTCAAAAGCACCTTTAGTTGGAACATCATATCTTCAAAATATCTGTCCTACATTGTACATTTCATACCATGTTAGGCTGTCTTGAAAGTGAATATTGAAATCAGCATCAACTCTATTGTGCAGAAAAAAAGTACTTTTTTTTCCTACTAGATAAAACCATTGTTTTGTTCTTTCAGTTTTAAAGGGTCTGGTTTGTTTTATCTTGAATCCAATGTCTTGGTGTGGCATTTCAAAGGGGAAGGCTACCCATGAAAAATCTGCTGTGACATTTGTTTTAATTTGTTCTGCTTTCCTTGATTATTGCTGATTTGGCAGAAAACCAAGAGATTCTTCTGGAAGAGACCCTGATGTGCATTTAAAAAAAAGACGTCATCAAGATAATCCCCCATTCTTGAATGCCAGAAAGTGTGTGAGAGGCATCTTTCATCTGACTGTAGACTTTTGCATACTCTTCATAATATTGCTCGCTCACCTTGATTATGTCCCCAGTCACGTATTTATATATCACACCATATATATATATCAGTCCAAGGCTTCCTGCAGACTACAGTTTGGGGAGTGGGAGAAGAAAATCAAGGTGTATGGACTTAAATCCTGCTCTGCCCAAAGACAGAGATCTTCACTGGAGCTGTAACACTGGGAGGTGGGTGACCATGCATTGTGAACAGGACCTTCTCCTGGGATTGCTTTGGTCTTCTCAAAGCACAAATCCAGCCTCTAATGAGTGGATCACTTACACTGCACATAGAAACTATCTTTAGGACTTTATCATTGTTGCATACTTCCTTTTCTGTTAATACAGATTTCAGCTTCTGGAAGATGAGTGTGTTTTGATTTTTCCAGAAAAAGAAAACAGTGGGTATTTTTAGCACCAGCCTGCTTTCCAGGTTGCTGTTCACCGCCTTGTTGCTAAATGGATCCTCATAAATGTGGCAGCAGATTTTTGCGTCTGTGCCCTTTGGATATGCATGTGTTGCTTTTTGTAAGAGTTAATCTGAGTCCCCTCAAATCCTTCCTAAAGGTGTGGTTAAGCTCCTTCAGTTCATTAACCATTTCTCATAGATAATGCTCCTGCTACAAATATTTTCATTCAGACAGTGACAGATAAGAAAAGCGTGGCTTTTCCTTGAACGGCAGCACACTTCGTGTTTTGTAACTGATGAACAGAAATATCTCACTAAATCAAACTTGGTGTGATTATAGGTGAAATAGTGCACCCAGGATTTTATATTTAAAATATTTGGAAGCCTTTCTAAAATTACAGTGGAAGGGGGGGTGAATTAGTACGTGAAATAGAAAAGATTTCACATGGAAATTATGTATGGTAATAATTATACTAATCAAAGAATTAGAGTCACTCCACATGCAGTGGAAAGTCTTCTGGGATGGTAAAACTTCAGAAGTGAATAAATGCATTTGGTGGTATAAACGTGTTTGCTAGTTGCTTTTTCCAGTCTAGGATTATTTTGGCTAATTACTTTTTTAATCTTTTCCCTTTTATTAAAAATGGGATAATAATCTGTGGCTGCAAAGTGGTTGTGAAATACAATTTTGAAACATCTGAAAGATGTTCAGGAAATGTAATACACTGATTTAAAAAGAGAAGAGATCTCAGGCTAGTTACAGTGTAAATTCAAATGTAGACTTAGGACCAGGAAGTTATCTTCTGTCAATAACACTGCATATTTCATGAAGTGTGTTGACAAGACACATGCTTATATATAAAGTCACATCAAATGAAGTTTAAGAAACCAAATCTGAGGCTTTGTATTTTTTCTCTTTGTTCCTTCTCTTCCCCCTCCTCAGCCTGCAGTGAGCATTACTACTATTTGAAAGTGCTTCCCAGGTTCAGTTCTCCCAAGAAGAGCAGCTGCTTGCAGACCTGCTTATTGTCTTTCCAGCATTGAGGGTTTGGGTTTTTTCTCCTAGCACCTTTCTACATGCTCTTTGCTATTGGCTCACATGAGTGACTGTATATTCTCTGTGAGGGAGAACGTATTTTGCATAGGAGTCAACAGTCTTTACCTTTGGTCTCAAAAATTGTTCATGCTATTTGATAGTTCTCAGTAAGTAGGTGCTTTGCAAACGTTTGATTAGCGGATTGGCAAAAGAATAAGTGAAGTCCACCCTGGCTCTACAGTAGCAGGTGGCTAGAGCCAAAGTAGTTGCTCTTGGCTCCACTTGGAATTAATGCAGAGAAAGAGGTGCTTTGAGGACATTATCTTATGGCCTGTTTTAAACCCTTGGCCATGACAAGATCAGTCTGGACTCAGTTTGCTGTTGACTAGATCTCAATCATAAGTGCAGCTGAGCCTTGTGCCTCAGCTCATGGTATTTCCATAGTCAGTTGAATTCTGCTCTGTGTGAGTATTGCTGCTCTGCTTCATTAACAGTTGCAAAAACTATTTACAACTTTTGCCTTAAATCTTAAGGCAGCCTAAAGTTAAATCCTTCAATCAATGTTATCTCTGGGAAGACCAAAGCTTGCTGATGGAGGAAAGTGAAGCAAGTGAGAAATTACTTAGACGTCTGCTATGTTTCCTGTAAATCAGGAGTTATTAAAGGCTGGTTTAGGTTGGGGTGGACTAAGAGAGGAGGTTAAGAGGCTAGTGACAACTTGGTATGAACACTGCACGTGCTTCTTGGTTGAGGTATAACTGAGCTGTAACAGACTGGCAGTTTGGAGCTTGGATTTTATTTATGCTTGTGAATAACTGTTTGATAGTAACTGCAACAGCAACCAGTCTGAAAGGTAAGCAGAGCTATTGAAGTGTCTCCTGGTTGTTTGGGAGGTGGGGTGTTTCTTTTATGGGTAAGAACACACATGTAAGCTGCTTTGGAAGTGCCCCCACCTCGGATAGGGAATGCCAGACTTGCTTTTGGTTCTTCTGCTTCCCAGGAAAGATTAATGTAAGCAGGGTTCTTAAGCATACAGTTCAAAAGCACTTTGTTGCCATTCAGATAACTAGTAGCATAAAGAAAGAAGGCAATCTGTAACTCTTAGTAAGGTAAAAAGCAAGTTATATAAATTTCTTTGAAACACTTAAGGTTTCAGATATTATTTTCCTCTTTATTGTACCAAATGCTTTCAATATACTTTTAAAGTGTTAACGAAGTGGATGTGTTAAGGGTAAATTACACTTGTAATTTTCTCTAGCTTTCTGTAAAACAGTAAATAGAGTAATTTGTGAACTCAGAAACATTTTTTCCTTTAAGTGCTCTCCTTTCAAAGAATCTACTAAAAAAAAAAAATAAGATGACCAATTGGATAAGGATGGGGTAGATGCTGTTAAAGAGCCACATAAGCATTTCAGTAATTTTACTGCAAGTGTATTCTCTCTCTCTTTCCAAGTGGAGCATTAAGTCCTTCTCATGATCTGGACTTCTCACTCCTCCAGAGCACTCATTAAACCAGAATTCAAATGTCTGGTATGCCAAGATGGCCTCAGGAGCTGGAATAGAGATTATTGCATTGATGTTAGTTTTAGCAACTTGCTCCTTTCTTCAGAGAAAGGAAAAAAAAAAACCAAAACAAAATCAACCAACAAAAACCACCCTTACAGCTGGTGACAGTTTGTGGGTTAGATGTTCTGAAAGGGAGATTGGACAACAGTGGTTTTAATATAATTATGACACTTTTCAGCATTTGTTCTGTCAGGCGATTCTTTTAATATCAAAATTTATACTTTCTGAAGTTCCTGTTTCCTGTCACTGTCTTTTTAATACTTTCCTTAAGCTGTAATTCCTTGACCTGTAGTAAACAAGATTATTGGCTTGCAGGGTACCACAAGTCAACAGTAAATTAATCACTTAATGCTAATTTATTTACAAAAGTATTTGCCTAATATGTGTATTGTGGATTTTTAGTTTCACTGTGACAGAGTTTTCATAGGAAAGAGATCTCAATAGTAATTAATACTACTATAGTTTGAAAACTTTTACCGAAATAAATCTCTGCAGGTAAGGCTTGCCTTCATATTCAAACCTCCATCAGAAACATCTAGCTAGCTCTTGGGAGTATAGACTTCCCCACATTGCACAGGAGTCAGAGTTCTTTGTTTGGCACGTAAGAAAAATCAGACCAGAAATACCTGAAAGTGGGCACCCAAAATCAGTGGAAGGTTGGCTGCTGAAGGCACAGGTGAGTCAGCCATGCTTCTAATGGGAACCAGTTTCTGACCAGCATAGCTGATAGACAGTAGCTGCTATGTGTTTTTAATTTGCGTGCAAAACCATACTCCTTCCAAAACAGCTTGTACAAATGTCTCCAGCTCATGTGAGATGAAGTAAGCAGCTACAATGGCAAAAGTGCAATTTTTTGCTGGCATAAATGAGATGTACATGGTGGTTTACTGGTGACGCTTTTTGAGTGCAGAGCTAGCTCTAACTTCATTATGACCTGGATAAAACTAACAATATCCAGATGGTGAAACAGAGTGGAATATTATGAGAATACAGCATTCTGCGTATATAATTTTCACGCGTACTAAAACCTCAGAAGTAACTCAAATGTCTTTCTGGGCAGTACTTGTCCTTAATGTTACTGTTAAGGAAACTTGACTACTTCCCATGTGGGATTCATCTGAGCTAGTCATATTCATTTCTCCTTGACATGTTTTATGCCATTAATAAGTCACTGACAAACAAAACAACTTATCCTCATCTGTAGAAGTAGATATCTCAATTCTTTGTGGATACCTATACATTGATCCCTCTAGAGGCTATGCTGTGACAGTCTATTTTCACTGCAGGTGATGCTCAGGGGCCCTTGTCTTGTAGGAAGTGCAGGATATTTCCTCTCCTAGTAGTGTACAAACAGGGAGGAACGCAATACTAGTTCTTGCTTCTAGGTCTTTCAGTCCTGGGTCTGGTAAGGACATTCACTGCTACGGTTAGAGTGATCACAGTACAACAGCATCTGTTTATCCATTGTTCAGTATCTTAACACGGATTAATACGAGGCTATTCTTAGCACTAGCAGATAGATAGTATGTTATTTTAGAACGTGTATTTATTTAGTGTTTTCTTTGATGGTATCTGTGTTAGTATTTGAGGTCACTTGAACCAGACAGGGCAGTATGAGTCATCTTTATCTCACTGAATTTACACATTGTGGTCTAAAACATTTCTTTTTACCTCCTTTTTTTTTTTCTTTTCCTGGAGTATGACCCTAGAAAAACAACATTCCTCACGTTGTGCCAAGTGCAGCTCTCCTGGAAACTGGCTTTCGTTGATCTGTCTTGCCTTCTGGGCTTATCTACTACTAGACAGTAGAAGTAGAGAGACAATACAGAAAGGCTGAAAACAAAAAAAATTATTACGCTACTGGCAGCCTTCCTGTGTTTGAAGCCTGCAAAGAAGTCATCAGTCTAAGGAAGGAAAACAGGTGAGCATTGGAATGATAATCTTCCTAACCAAAAGCTCAGCAGAGCTTTTAGTTTCACTGCTGTTTGAATTCAGGTTTTGGAGTTTGTGGTATAAAGTTTGCTGGCTGATAAAGAGCCTATTGACAATCTGAAGGTCACACATAACTGCAACTGTAAGCCTAGGCCAGAGGTAGAGCGCACTTCAGAACTCATTAATTGCTTCAGACTTTGAAGTTCTACAGACCTAGCCTTAAGTTTTTCTTTTCTCACTTAGAGTCACTGGAGTAAATGTTTTTTTTCTTAAATATGGGTGTCCAAGGTAGGATGCCTCTGTCTTGCATGTGATAAAAAAATGCAAAACTTTTTATGATTGAGATACTACATTTACCTGGGAAAACATGTAGAGACCTGAATTGGAGAATGACGATATTTTAAGACTTAAAGAAACCTAACTGCTTTTCTTTTTAAGGATGTATACTTTTTCAGTCTTGCTGAGGCTTAGTCATGGCAGTTCTTAGCCAAGCATTTGGGATTATTTAGTTTTCTTCAGTACTTATTAGCAGTAGTGCACATTCTTGCTGTGAATAGACAAAATTCTGTTTACTTAGGAATTAGAAATCTCATCCTTTGAGATTCCAAAAGGTAGCATGAGACAAAAACATGTCAAACAAGGCTCTCCTTAAACAAACCTGTAGAGCTGAGGCAGAAGACTATAGTGAACTTTAAAGCAGAAGTTTAAATTTAAATGAAACTTAAATTGAAAGCAACTGATTTCTGTTAATATAGAACCAATTTTAATTCTGTTTTGCATTTGTATTTGAGTACTGTCTTTCTAAGCAGGAAGGTACACTGTATGCCTGTCTCCTCTGAAGATTCTTGACAGTGTGCTGGCAGGCAAGAGTTTGTTTTTAATGAAGAGGTCCTCTTTTAAATCACTTTGTCAAGGTCCATCTGATAAATTGCGAAGCAAGGCAATAAACTGGCATTCTTTTTCCTAAGTTAAATAAAACTATCTTAAATATCCTGGATCCACAAAGTGGAAAATAAGTTAATCAAAGCAATTTTTATACTTGACATCATATTTTTTAAACAAAGGAAGCATTATCTGAAGACTGATCAGCTCAACTGATGAACATGCCTTAAGATTTCAAAACTTGATCTCATCTTCCCTAATATTTCTTAATTAGGGGACCAGGAAAGGAAAACAAGTCTTTTTTGCTTTTTTGACTTCCAGTTGGTTTCCCAACTCTGAATGACCTATCTGTTTAACTCTGTTAGCTGAATGAGCAGAAATGAAGAAAATATTCTGCTTGCACCTGAAAAACAAGTTAGTTACCAAAGCTGGTTTTGCAGTTCAGCAAACTGATTAAGTACTTAAATGTTGGCAGCAAAAACAAATGTCAAAATTGTTTTGTGTGTAGGAAGTCCAGTCATTAGTGCAGGTTACTGTTATTTCTCATTTTATGATACATTTTACAAGGTATTGAAGTTAAAGCTTCATTTAAATTTAAAAAAAAGATATATTTGGATGACTCTTTATTCACCTTGTAATAATCAAATCCAAGAATGTAGGCAGTGCTTCTGACTTGAGGGGTTTTAGCTCAAAAATCTGTAGTAGCCCAAACCTTTTAAGCTCCGGAACTGCATTTATCTGCTGGTTTCCCTCTCCTGCAACTTTGCAGTGAGTGGGATTGGCAAAATGGTCCTAATAAACAAAAATCCTGGTTTGAGTTGGGATTTAACTTTGGTTCATCATATGACTGACTACACACCCTTGTTAGGTCAAAAGAGGAGAAATGATGGTGCAAAAGCAGGGAAAAATGGGGAAGATCAGAAGTGTGCTGCTTCTGGGGGTGGTGTTGGCAATGCTGACTTGTTTGAAGCATGGGCCTTTGTTTTACTGAAAACACCTGTGGCTCACTGTACCTATTTCTCAAGTCCTTTCTTGTGACTAGGTAGAGGTGTCTCTCCTAGATTTCCTGAAAAACACCCCAGTATTTACTGTGCATTTTCAGTCAGAAGTTGTATAAATTCATAAATGCTTCCATAAATAAGGGGGGGGGGGGGGGGGGGGGGTGGGTGTGTAAAATGCAAGAAAAAAAAGCCTGAGCTTACAAGCCTGAAGTAGATACTTTTAATCCACCCTAGTTTTTTTATTTTTCCTGATAGTGGAAAAACAACAGGCATGTTCCTTCCTTTGCTGCATGTGCGCTTCCCTCTGACTCCTCATGGCTTGGACGGCCATCACCTTACCTTTCAGCCGCTCTGCCTTTCTGCCACTGTAGAAATGAATTAACAGTTGAGTTTAATGGCTGCCCTGTATGCAGGAAGTCTAGTCATTCATGCAGGTTACTGTTATTTCTCATTTTATGATGCATTTTACAAGGTATGGCAGCTTTTGGTCTCAGTCTCCATGAGAAAAATGGCAATAGCTTTTATTGTGAGTTTCTCTTTAAAAAAAAAGCACTTTTTTCCAGTTCTTCAGGCTTGCATTCAAATTAAAACTAAGGGCAGTGTTTCCTTTTTAACATTGTTCTTTTCAAAAAATATTTCTTAGTAAGACAAAATGGAAAAATGAGTGTGTGTGTGCAGAGGAATGTGGAGGGCATAAGGGTGCACATTCCAGATCGCCTGTGCTGGTGCGGTGATGCAAAGCAGCTGCGAGTCGAGTTAACTGGTCCTTGTACTGCACAGGCAGCCTGCTCATGGCTCTGGTTCCAAAAATACTACTTGCTTTGATACTACATAGCTTCAGATCTTCAAAAATGCAATGTTGTGCTCACTGTGGGTGCATTATCCGGAACTCTTAAACTTATTAAAACTTATTAAAATCTGCATTGGATAATTTTCTGTATTAGGATTAGTGTTAATGGTTGAAAACGCGTATTGGTAGCTCAGGGCTTCTTAAAATTATTTTTAATTTATATGTATATATGTGTGTGTAAAATATGCATACCTTTTCATGAATTTCTTGCTTAAGGGATAAATTAAACCTGTTCAATGCTTTTAATTTGGATTTTAAAGTGTGGAAATAATAAAGATAGCTTTCCTTTCTCATACTATTCATCAGAAATATATAACCTGAGTCAAATGTCAGTGATGAGAGAGTTTCTGTGGGCTGGTTCTGCTTTCTAAGTCTTGGAAATGTGATTCTGGAGTCCAGGAGATGAAATGAGTGTTAGCTGATCAAATACTGGCATCAACCACCTAATCATGGGAAAATACTTTTTGACTGGGTTTGAAACAATATTACCGTGGATAGTGTGGTAGAAACTACTAGCAAAAATTTCTTTTCTTTACAGTTTGTTTTAGTCTTTACAGTAAAAGTGATGTTTTGTTGTTGCTGTGTTTACTGAATGATGAAGTTTGGTAATTTCTGTTTGATCTTCCCTCAGAGGCACTGCGACACCAGTGCATGTTCAGATTAACGGCACTAAACCCACTGGAGTTGCTTTTTATTTGTGGGATATGACAAATATAAATAGAAACTGGATTTATGTCCTCTTGCCTATTGAATGTGTCCTGTTGTACCCCTAAGCTCGTGAAATCCTCCAGTAACAAAAGTCTGACCCATAAACTGAGGAAAAGGGTCATGCAATTATTACATTGCTTTTAACAAATTATATTTTATTTCACATCAAGGGATAAAAAAAGTTTACTGTGAGTTGTTTAACTATTTTAACTTCCAATTTAATTGGACTAGGAGGGTGAGGGGGACTCAAGAGTCAATGAGCTGCTGGCAGCTCAGCTGTGCCCTCCCCTCACAACGCTCTTCTGTGAGGCTGGGAAGGCTTTCTGGGGTCATGATGTACCAGGCATTTTAAATAAAATTTAAATTTAAATAGTCAGCCTGCAGCAAAATGAACATTGCAGGTGTTATATCTGAGCAGTTAATATCCCACAAGTAATGATAATAAATCCATGGAATTTTCTATATAGTGTTACTGCCAAAATAAATTGGGATTCTACATGGAAAAAGGATATCCAGAGCAGAAGCAAAACCTGGCTCATTGTAAACACACAGTGATACTTTCTTTCCCAAATACTGAACTACTGGCACATAATGTATGGCACGAGTAGCAAGAAGCTGCACAGTGTATGTATATATATACACACCATTCACAACCAGTATATTCATCCATATATATTTGTCCATATATTAATATTCAATATATTAATCCAGATATATCTCCATATATATGGATGAATGTGTATTTTTAATAAGTCTGTCAGAAAGGGAGAGTAATGCATGTTTAGAAACCATATTTGAGAGAACAAAGATTCCTGCCTCGATGAGCACAGAAGAGGTGGACAGGACAGTGCAAAAAGAGCGCTTTAGCAATCCCAAATGGCTGTTCTGAAGTTGCCAGCCCACTTGGGCTCTTTTTGGTTTCTTTGGGCCTTAAGGCCTTTCACATCTCCTCCTAGGAGCTGTTATTCTATCCTAACAGACAACAAATCTCAGCCAGTATGGGTTTATGAAAGGGAGGTCCTGCCTCACTAACGTGGTCTCCTTCTGTGATAAGGTGACCTGCTTAGTGGATGAGGGGAAGGCTGTGGATGTTGTCTACGTGGACTTTAGTAAGGCCTTTGACACTGTCTCCCACAGCATTCTCCTGCAGAAGCTCGCTGCTCACGGCTTGGACAAGTGCACTCTGTGCTGGGTTAAAAACTGGCTGGGCGGCCGAGCCCAGAGAGTGGTGGTGAACGGAGTCAAATCCAGTTGGTGGCCAGTCACGAGCGGTGTTCCCCAGGGCTCAGTGTTGGGGCCAGTCCTGTTCAATATCTTCACTGGTGATCTGGATGAGGGGTTTGAGTGCACCCTCAGTAAGTTTGCAGGTGACACCAACCTGGGTGGAAGTGTCGATCTCCTGGAAGGCAGGAAGGCCCTACAGAGGGACCTGGACAGGCTGGATCGTTGGGTCAGAGCCAACGGTATGAGATTCAACAAGGCCAAGTGTCGGGTCCTGCACTTGGGTCACAACAACCCCATGCAACGCTACAGGCTTGGGGAGGAGAGGCTGGAGAGCTGCCTGGAGGAAAAGGACCTGGGGCTGTTGGTTGACAGCTGCCTGAACATGAGCCGGCAGTGTGCCCAGGTGGCCAAGAATGCCAATGGCATCCTGGCTTGTATCAGGAATAGTGTGGCCAGCAGGATCAGGGAGGTGATGGTGCCCCTGTACTCGGCACTGGTGAGGCCACACCAGGAGTACCGTGTTCAGTTTTGGGCCCCTCACTACAAGAAGGACATCGAGGTGCTGGAGCATGTCCAGAGAAGGGTAACGAAGCTGGTGAAGGGTCTAGAGAACAAGTCTTATGAGGAGTGACTGAGGGAACTGGGGTTGTTTAGCCTCGAGAAGAGGAGGCTCAGGGGAGACCTTATCGCTCTCTACAACTACCTGGAAGGAGGCTGTAGCAAGGTGAGGGTCGGATTCTTCTCCCTAGTAACAAGCGATAGGACGAGAGGAAATGGCCTCAAGCTGCACCAGGGGTGGTTTAGGTTGGATATTAGGAAAAACTTATTCACCGAAAGGGTTGTCAAGCATTGGAACAGGCTGCCAAGGGAGGTTGTTGGGTCTCCATCTCCGAAGGTATTTAAAAGAAGGGTAGATGTGGTGTTTGAGGATATGGTTTAGTGGTGGACTTGGCAGTGATAAGTTAGCGGTTGGAGTCGATGATCTTAAGGGTCTTTTCCAACCTTAACAATTGTATGATTCTAAATTCTGTATTTGCTCTGACAGCATTTTTATAAATGGAGCCCATTGAGTGGCTTCATGTAGCAAAAAAGTCTGGATGGCACCCTGATAGTGTCTGGAAGACTGGTAACCCTCCCAGGTGACTACAGACCTGTTAGCCCTGACCTCAGGCATTACACTACTTTGAAGCAAAAAATTATCTGGTAAATGCAAGAGGAACACAGTGCAACCAGGGTGCATCAGGGAGATAAATGAAGGGATTTCTCTAAATCAAGGAGATGCATTCCTTATGCATTTGGGCTTGTAGTACAATATTTTGCATGGCTACTTGTCCTGGAGGATGTAGATTGAGAGCTAAAAAAAAGTTGTACCTGAAAGCTGACGCTGGCAGAGCAAGTTCTGTACGCTGTGCACTCTGATTACTGTCTATGGTCCATGTTACCAAGAACTGTTGTACTGCTTTATGGAACAGTTAAATACTTGTAGTATGACCTTTGTGTACTTGCTTCTGCTGTCACTTGTGTTCAGTTAATTACCTTCATAAATTAGATTTATATAATGCAAATGGTATTGCTTCTGTTTTCAGAAAATTTGCCTCACGGCTTCACCCTTCACCTAATCTGTAAGTCAGAAATGGCCAGAAGGAATCATGTTTTAATGTCATCTTTTCACAAGCCAACAGTTTCCTGAATAACGTATTTGTGATGTTGGAATGTATGACAGCATGTTAAAGTGTGTTACCAAAAAGCCTATTCACAAGTTGGTCTTTCTTCTCCTTAATAATTAATTGTAACAATAATCATGTGAAATACATTACCTTCATTATGCTAGTGTAGAAATAACCAAAACATTTGGCTTTTCTACATTTGTTATTGCTTCTGAACAATAATGAAGCCCATCTGATGCCTTAAATTGTTGCTTTATGGCATTTATTCTGCAGCCGTCCCAGTTTGTCATTCTTAGGCAGGATGCTCTTAAAGCCTTTCTCTTTATTAAGCAGCTGAGTTGCATGTGTTACATGTGAAATGGTTCCTTAGGTTTCATTTCCCATTATACTTTGCTTTTCTTTGTTGAAAAGAATTTTTCTATTGAATTTCGTTTTGCTGTTATAGCATTCAGGTAAGGCTCTACAGCATCTCCATATTTGTTCAACTGCTTACTGGAGTTTTATGTTTAACTGCATGAATTCATTTTTCCTGTTCAGAAAATTTACACTTGAAAGATATGATCTTAAAAGCTGTTGTGAAAGATGAGCATTATTTAAGACTCCTTTAAGTCTTTTCTGTTTGTTTGGTCAGTTTGGTGGTTTTCTGAGTCTGAGTAACATGATTCATGGAATATAAGTGTAACTTTATTTCATTTTGTTCCTGCTTGTTGAGCTCTTATTCCGGAATCCACAAACGATCCTTTAGAAAATCAGCAGAACATTTATCTGAGAGTTGTGTATTACTTTGTATATAGAATTGAACTTATTTTCCTTAAACATTTCCCTATGTCATAAATAAAATACTTGTTGCCTCCTAGCACTCTTTTTAGGTATTCTCATGTGCAACTTTCATGACAAAGCCAAGTGAACTGAAGTTTCTGTTGCCAGATAGGCATTTTTTTCTTTAATTAGAAAAATATAGACCAATTGCTATCAGACCTTGTGATAAGTGTGTGTGTTTTAAATTAGTATTTCAAACTGTAACTGAAGATACCTATTGCTATGAAAGATTGACTTAAAGTATATTGACTTCCCAGCGTACAAATTGAAGTTAAAAAAGATTACTTGAGATATTTCTGCTCAAAAAATAGAATGTTCTTTTATCAATTTTGTGGCAAGCCCACTAGCTTGGAAATTGTTGTCTGAGCTGTCTGCCTTGTCTTTTCTTATTAACCATTATATTAGCAAACAAGAATGAGCTCACATGTATTGTGTGCATCAGAACTCACCCATATCTGAAGGACTGTCATTGCTTTACAGCTTCGTTTTGGACTGAGACTGCACTTTATTTTTGTGTGCCATTTGCTACTCAAACTGTTTTGCATGTCAAATCTCCACTACAAATAAGTCACATTTCTATTACTCTATTTTCCATGTCATTGATGTGTGCTAGTATCTTTGTACACACTATTGCATTTGTCCTAGCTTTTTAGGAGAAAGGGGGATTATCATCATAGGCATTATATCTGAGCTGCTTAATTTATATTTGGTCTTTGATTATTTGGCACATTATGAAGTGTTAATTTTTGCACTCATTGAAAGGTGTAAGCAGATTCACAGGAAGCTTAACCAAATCTGTATAAATGTGGATAAATGTGGCTTTACTTTTGACAATATACAGATGTTCTGGATTTTCAAGTCTCTTGGACATTTGCAGTCTAGAAAGACTTGAAAACTTAAAATCATATTCCCTTTACAAATGTTCTGGTGCTTTGTTGTAGGTTCTTTAAACACTGGCGCTCCAAATTCTCTGAACAGGAGTGATAACAAGCTATAAAATCCTTCATTTGGATTCGGGGCCCTGATATTCCAAATTTAAAGATAAACACCAAGAAATAAATGTTCTTCAAAACCATTTTTTCCTCTGTTTTGGGACTGTATTTGGTATCTCACAATATCCTGTTCGGAGCTTTCTTGGGTATGTCACAATTTTGTTTTCCACGTGAATGCATGCACTACAGACCTTCCGTCCTCAAAGATAGTCTTGTACTGTTGAAAACATCAACCATAAAGTCTCATTAAAACATCTGGGGTTTGCTGTGAAATTTTTTGCTTTTAATTCAAAGTCAGACCATAAGACTTCAGAAAAGTTTTGCTACTTTTCTGATAAAAAGTAAGTTAATTGTGTTCATTTCTCAGAATTTCTAAATCCATGAAGTGTATTTAATATATTTGTAAAGTATTTCAGATATTCTGTGCTTAGTATTTGGGAAAAAGTGTGTCTTTCTGCATTAAGGTAATTTGAAAAACATTTGGTTCAATCGGGCCTACTTTTCTAGCATTAGATTATTGAATTTAATTGAAAGCCAACATTCTAATGACAGGTATCACCTGAACTGTGAAATCATGAAGCTGCTCTAGTAATTCCCAATGGATGTTTTGAGACATGTAGAACTCCAACTTCTATTATTCTGGCAGCTAGGTGGGCTTTTTTGTTTGTCTCTCCCCATATACATTAAATTTTAAATGATCCTAAAAACTCAGAAAATTGAATACTTTACCCTGTGTTTTTCTTAGTCATATAATTGCTTTAATTTTAGGACTTGTTTCTGAATAGGAAACTAGAAATTACTTATATAGAAGTCTCCTATGCCATTTAAACTCCTAGCACATTGTGTAGTTAATAAAAAGTCTGAGTAGATATATTTTACCTTATGCTTTTAGGATGGAAAAAAGAGATGAATTTTTGTGTGATTGAAATGATGAAAACCTCATTTAAAACAAATTAAGGAGTGTTTTGCTGAACTGATTTATTTCTCTACAGCAGAACTTAGCTTAACCTTTTATTTCTTTTGCAAGAATGGCTTTGAGTGTAATTTAAACTGTCAAATGACATTTATCAAATGATGGTTTTACCCTGTAACAGGCAAATGTCTTCCACAAAATTGATTAGCTGCTGACCTCATCCACCCTTTTCAGACCCTTCAAGGTAGATTTCAGAGAGTTGTAAAATAATCACTTCGCTTTCAGCTTATACTTCAACACAAGGCGTTTACTGTCCCAGTAGCAATACTGCAGCTTGTTCCACATCTGGGATGGAGAGGATGTAAATGCCTGCCTATAGCACTGCCTGTCACCACTGGCCCATTGTGCTTTAAGGTAAACCTTTACTGCTTACAAAATAGGAACAGCTTTGGAAATGGCTTTTTACGGGATAATATAAAGAATAAGATCAAGAAACTTTACCTCCTAGATGATTGTGCTGTAGCAATCAGGAAAATACTCTGATAAGACCTACAAGCGTGTTCAGTGATGAAGAAGGTGCCAGAAGAATAAAGGATAATAGTCTCCTAACTGTGAAATTTAATACTGTGGTTTTCCTCCGTTGCATTCTTGTTATCCAGCCTTGTTTTGCAAGAGCAATCTATTAGAAGCCCATAGGCTTGCTTTCATAAGCATTAACCTACCAGTAAATGAATTAACTGTGTCTTGGAAGAAGTCTGAGGCCCTGTCAAAATGGTGTCTCCATGTCTGAACGAAAACTACTGTCAGATATTTTTTCTCTTCAGAGCTCAGTGCAGGTTTCCTTGCCAAAGAAGAAACTGAGATGCAGAAAGTAAACCATGAACATAAAAATGTCAGAACTGCTGGTGGTGTTAAAAGTTCAATTCTATTTTTAGACCTCAATAACTTCTTTCTTCCAAAGTCTCTTCCACTCCCACTTCTTCCAAAATCTGTGTTTAAAAATACACAAATCCATGAAAAATGCACTTGACTTTCTCTGAGTAACAAGCCAGTGGTGTAGCTTGTTTGTCTCAGCAGATCAGGCTGTTGTGAATTGGCTTTCAGTTCAGAGAGTTGGGAGATAAAGAGCTGATAAGAAAGTAGCACTTCAGCCCCATCCCAACATCAGGAGGAGCAGGGATTTTCCCATGTGTGAAACTGCCAAGATCCGTAACTGCGACTGAGATGTTTTATCAAGCCGTTCAGTGTGAAAATGCTGTATCCCTCCCTAGGTTCAGCCAGCGAGTCTGACTGGCTGATATGTTAAATTAAAAGGTAATTGTATTTATGCTGTATATTAAAGCTGAGATATTAAGTACAAGAAACCATATACAGAATGAAGGCTTTAAATAAGAAGAGAGTTTCAAAAGGAACCACTAGGCATTTCTGAGTAGTCTGCATGTGATTTGTGATGTGCCTGGGATGAAATTTTGGACATTGTACATGGCTTCTTCAATTTTGTATGGGGTTTTTTGTTTTTGGTTTTAATGAATAATACCAGCTGTAATGTGTTACACGGGTTCCTTCCTGCAGCACTGTAGTGATAGGCATCAGCTTGTATCTGCTGGAGAACGGGATCATTGTTCTGGCTCCTCCAGCTAAACATGCAATATATGCAGTAAATTGCCTTTATTATATGCTGCTTAAATATCTCATTGTCTGCTTTGCATACAAGCAATTTATTGCTGCTTATGTTCTGACAGAATGAAAACTAATGTTTAATTATGCATTGCCCTAGTAATGTGGTGTTTAGGGTGAATGTATCTGAATTAAATAAGGGCCATTAATAATGCCTAACAATTTATGATATATTCATTGCTTGATTTCAAATCATATAAATTAGAGAAGCTTATTTGAAATGTCACCAATATAAGATGGCTTTGTGGGAACACCTCTCTGTGTGCTAATTTCAGAATCATTACCAGCTGAGTCTTACTATTTATTCAATGTCCAGTAGGCTTTTATTATTCCCTTATTTGCAGTTTAATTACAACCTCTGTTTTCCTGACAGTGTGAATTCAATCCTAAACCTGCAGGAACAAAATGAGTTGCAATCAGTTGGTTTTTGCCTGAAAGCCTCCTTTTGCTTCGGCCCCCTCCCAGCTGCCATGACTGAGCCACAGCTCCGAGCCGATCCCTACTGCCACCATTTTTTGTACCATGTGTTTAAAGGGGTGATGCCAGTCTTACGCATTTAAAATTGTTCTTCCTTAAAGTTCCTAAGTCATGAGGGATGTCTCCATCTCACATAACACCTAGTTTTATACCAATATCATGGAAGGTATTTGAAAATACCTTCCCTTTTTAAGTTTCTGGGTCACTTGTTCATGTGTGCATGAGTTTACAAATGTTACTAATAGACATGAGGTACTTATAATATGCATGGTTACTGTGCAACTAAAATCTTAGTCATTCATATTAAATAATCCATTCTCTAAGGCTATTATATGGGATTTAAATTCCTCAAAGATATAGTAACCATTGTCTTTCAAATAACAAGACAAACTGCAGCAAAATTTTGTGTTGGCAGCAACAAATCAGGGCAGTGAAAATATGTACATTGCAGGACTAAAAGAACTTTATTTCTCGGTATGATGCATGTGGTGTTTATTGTAGAGATGCTACAATGTTGGTTCTCTTAGAAGTAATTGTAATTAAATGAGTGTTTGATCCTGAGACCTCAGCAGCCAGTCAGTCCTCTGTCCAGTGAGGTCTTTCTGCTTCATTTTTGTGTCATGATTATCTCTTGTGGGAAATTATTTCTTGTTCATGATTGTGTTACATTCAGAAGCGCTCCTTAGAGGAAAATAGATATTTCTTATTTTTTATGTAATTATTATAGCTATTGTAACACTGTTTCTATTGTAATTGGGAATACTGGACTTTCATCCTCACAGTCACATTTCATTTGCTATAGCTAAGGGAGCTAGCTGTATTTAATGGGTAGCATGGAGATGCACATAATACTTGGTGAAGGTATCACATGCATCTTAAAATTTTGTCATGCTTGACTTTCAAATACAGAAGAAGGGAAATTTTCATCTAAGATGGACTGGGAGGCTCAAAATGTCATCTTCCTGTTTCATATTTAGTGTCTTTCAGATGTGACTGTTTCTTTACATGGTGATGGTGAAGTGGAGACTTGATCCCTCTGACCTTTCCCCCTTTTCTTTTAGCTTTTCAAGAACTGTTTGCGGGGGAGTTCTGGATATTGTTTCTTCTCCCTTCCCCCCACAATGTGGTTCTAGTTTCCACCAAGATCTAATGACGTGGGTATTCCTTTCTGTTTTGTGTGCACTTTCCGATCTGGCCTCATCAAATCTGTCCGAAAAATGTACTATTGTGCAAAGAACCAGACCTTATACTTGAAAGGTTTAAATTAATTAATGGCCTGTGCTGATGGGACATGCCATTACTCAGCTAGTGTGCTATACCAAAGGTCATTTCTACTGTGTTCATCACCTGCCTTTTTTTACCCTCTCCTGCCAGAGAGAAATTCCCGAAAATATTAGAGAAATTGCTTTTATACACCTCAGACTTGAATGAGTCTCAAACATGGATATATGTCCTCCTCACCCCGCTCAAACCCAACCCTCTCCTCCTTCCCCCCCCCCCCCCCCCCGCCCCAAAAGAACCCAAACCAAAAACCTTCTGTTAGCCCGCATTTTCCGCTGGATTCGTTTGGGGGGTGGGGGGGCGTACATTCATATCTTGTAGGGCACTTCCTGGGAGAATTATTTTGGAATTTTTGTTTAGAATAAAAGAATCTCTAAAGTATGCATATACAAGGACATTTGGCTGTTAATCCACTCTGTAGATGACATTTGTAAGGCCTACAGGCACAATTAAAACTGCCATTATAGCACAAATTCAAATATTCACAGCATGAAAGCATATCTATAGGTGGGTGTATCCAGGGAAACTTTACATCTGTAAATTAAGAAAACTGAATGCATGTGAAAATTCAATCAATACAGTTTTGATAAGCTAAAATCCAAATTTTCAAGCAAACTTGCAAATTGTAGATGGGTCATTTGAAGAGGTGTGAATTCAGTATTACTGACAGTATTCAATGGAAGATATTCTTGGGGTCACTTCTGGCTAGAATGGAAATGCTTGTAGGTCTGTTATCCCTATTTCAAAAGTAGAATTTGTTGTACAATCTGGCAGTCTGAGAGACGGTAATTCCATATAAGCAAATGTTAAGTTTCATATCTCTGCATTTAGATCTACTTGTCTCTAGTTTTATTTGTACAACATCTATACTAGTTCTGCAGGCTCATGAATCTGCCCGGTGCTTTCAGGGCAAGACTAATATAGGGTGGTATCAACTGTGGTAAAGAACATGTATGTTAGATGTAGTGATTTTCAATCAATGTTTTGTTACTTTATGTCGTATTTAATGAGGTGTCAGTATGATTTATTAGGTTTGTGCAGCTGTGTTTTCAAAGACTTACTGGGGTTTCTTCTCTCTCTCCCTTTGGAAGGAGGAAAGAGCATTCTCCCTAGAACTCCAAGGAGCAGAGCACATTCAGCCTGTCCCAAACATCTTTCTATTTCCTTTCCTCATTCTGCTATATAACTGCCATGCCTCTATCTAGACCTTTTCAGGCGTTTCCAAAGAAGGATTCTCTAAAGTAAATTCAATAGATTTTGTAGGTTTTCATGTGGGCTGCAGGGATCTGAATAATAAAAATGAGACATGGCGGGGAACATTACTGAGACTTGAAAGTACTAAAAGGTGATGAGGCCATCTGACCTGCCTGCTTGTGTTGGTTGCTTTCCTCTGTTTAAGAGCTAAAAGGCTCCTCACTGTTTTCTTATTTTGTTTAACTTCAGTTCTGCAAAATGTCATACTTGCGCTTGAGTGCGGTTTTTCCCTCCCAATATTTATAGCCTAAAGCTGCTTCAGTGGAGGTTTCTCCAAAAGTCTCTGTTAGGCAGGATAGCATTTACAGGCAACTAACAGCTTCCTAACTGGAAAACAGTATTGGATAAATAGTGCTAAGAGCAGAGGATCACCCCTATATTGCTATATCCTTCCCTTAGCGTGCGTTTGTATTCTTGTAGAGTGAATTTTCCCCCTAAACTCTGTAGAAAACTGCTGAAGCAAAATGTGTTCTGCATGAGCAAAAATATTTGACTGGGTAAATTGAGATGCATGACCAGGATGTAGAGCACTGTAAGAACATAGGTAAAATGTATGTCATGGGTATTGATGACTGTTGTTGTAACGGGTATCTTGTTTGTGATTTGAAAGCACCATTGCAGGCTTATTATCTCTGTTTATCATGTTTTAGTTAAAATTTACTAAAGTAAATGCAATAATAAAAACATGCCTACAAACTAGGTAAGGGTAAAGTTGTCCACACTTTATGATAAAGATATAGCCAGAAGTGGATTTCAAATATGTATGAAAAATCCTAATTTTGAGAAGACTGACAATACTTATTTCAAAACTAGAAAGACTAGGTGATCCCCATAAATGTAACAAAATAAGGACAGCCTAAGAACTTGCTTATGCACCTATTTCTAAGCAAAAAATTTTGCTGTTTAAATAGTTTTTCCAACTTGAACAATGCCTGAATGCTGTGACTTGCAAAAACTCGGCTGAGGTCTGCACTATTGGAAGAAACAAGCCTCTGCTTATTGAGCCCAAATTGTGTGCATTCACATGTACAGACACAGACATATAAAACTAGCTTGTAATCTGCAAAGGTGAATAGTTGCTTGAAATACAGAATTTGAGTTATCTTTGGAGAGTGTAGCTCAGCTGATGAAACAAGAACAGTGTGTTGGGATTAAAGACTGTTCTGCTGGCATCCTCATTGACCTTCCATAAACAGTGCACTCCAGGTGTGCTTTGAAGCACTTTTTTCCTGAAACTAGCATAAATATGGAATGCTGCTTCTTCTTTTCCAAGGTGTCTATCTTGTGATTGCATCTAATCTGGAAAGAATAAATCTGCTTTTGCATTCTTTTACTTACATGCACAAGAAATAGTGGACTGAATGACTTCTCATAATTAAGACACATGCAGCATCTTTGCAAAGACATCAGCAACTAAATGTATTCTTTTTTCTGTAGATCAATGAACTGAGCCATGTTCAAATCCCTGTTATGTTGATGCCAGATGATTTCAAAGCATACTCAAAGATAAAGGTGGACAATCACCTTTTCAACAAGTAAGTACAAGCAACAATTCTTTGCAGAGGTGGATAATGGCAGTTATATTTTTATGAATACCATGAACTCTGTTATTTTTCACTTGATGGGACTGAAGTTTTGACGATTAAGTTAATCCTGCAATAAACATAACCATCTGTGCTGTTCTGAAAAGCAACAGCAGGGGCTGCTGGGTAGTATTTTTTCTTCATATGATATATTATTGCCTTATGTGTATCTTACATATTGAAGGTGATCCTTTCTTGGTCTGATTATGGCTGATACAAGCATTTATTTGGGTATTTTTAAAAACAAATTCATGTGCATGTATTAAGTGAAATATTGGAACAAGAATGAGAATTTAAGGCATATATAAAAGCTGACTCATGTTCAGCTTTTTATAATCCATAATATGAAATCATATTAGTCGTATAGATGTTCCAAAAGTGTTAAGATCATTTCATGTAATACCTGTCTTTTAAAAATACAGTGCATTATGAACAGCATGTACAGACATACAAAACTGTTAATGCTGTTTTGTATATAACCTGAACTTTATTCAAGAATATATTTGGAAAAAGGAAGAATTCTGCTACTTTGGGTCTTCTGTTCTGTGGCAAAGGTCAAAATAACTTCTCACATGTAAGTCTGAAATTAACAGGAGGATATTAAAATTAGCCCTGTACTTAATGAGTCCAGTTTTCTTGAAGCTTTGGCTCTGTCGGTACTTTCTGATGACAGAGATGGTATAGTAATTCTTGTGTAGCCCAATCTAAGATTTCACCTCTGAAGTAATTTTAGGACAATGGGAAAACATTGTTTTCTGCTTTTGAGTCCAGGTTCCAAAGCTATCAAAATATGTTTGTGTATAGTTGTGTATTCCATCCATTTACGTTGTAGTTTGTTAGAGACATGTATAAATTCATTAAATAACTTAATAATTATTAAACATTTTAATAAATTTATTAAACATTGTAAAGAAAAAAAACCAGTGTGACCCAAATCTCATTGAGTAAAAGAAAGCATTAGAAGAGAGATTGTCAATCCTCTTCTTTGTATGAACAGAATTGAGACATTCTCAAAATACTACTAATACTCAGTAACTCATAAGAGTTACTTATTGCATATGCAGGTTAACGAAGTTGATTTGGTTTTCTGTTCTTCCAGAGAAAACATGCCAAGTCATTTCAAATTTAAGGAATATTGTCCAATGGTTTTTCGTAATCTGAGAGAGAGGTTTGGAATTGATGATCAAGACTTTCAGGTAAGTTTGCTTTCAAAACGCCTAAACTGGGGATGTGTACAGATTTTAAAGCTTAGTAGTGTTGCGGTTGTGAACAAACAGGCCAGTGTGCTGAAGTAAAGTTTTTTTCATAAGTTGGAGGAAAACTAAAAGAAAAGGACGATGTTCTTTCTACTCCTTCCCCCGCCTGCAAGCAGAACACTTCTGTTTTACCTCTTTGCCTGCCCTTGCTGTCTTCTGGTTCCTACCCTTCTATCTTTAGTTGTCCTTGTTTCCCATTAGAGTACCTCCCAGTTATAAGCCATGCTATTAAAGCTGAGGGGTGATACCTCTTGCAATAGGAAAAAAAAATGTCTGGACACTGCTGACAAGAGATGTTATATTCAGCTGGGTCACTTAGATAAGAGTTGCTTCAGTGGTGTATCTATGTGAGCTGAAACGGCCACGGCCGCCTTTTTTCCTTTGTGCTCTTTTTGTTCAGAAGAGTGTGACCTGTGGCCCACCAACTTCATGCTGCTTCATAATGTCTCCTTTTTCCTGTTGTTAAGAGGATCTGGAAGCAAATAGTTTGTGTAGAGCAGATACAGCAAAACAAGAAATCGCTCTGGATTTGGCAGGGTTGTTCCTTGCAGTCAAAACTTCTTTGTCTTCGCAAAAGGAAGTTTTGAACTCTGCTTCAGTCTGATTTGCCAATACTCACTGACATTCCCTTTTCCATTAACTGTTCTTAATGCACGCTATTTCAGTCACAGGGATAATTCCTTCTGCAGTCCCGCTGTGGGATGTCTTATCCAAAAGAGCACTTGGTGTGTAACCCAGCGCTGCTTCCTGTCGTGCGCTCTCAAACTATTTTGATGTGGGCTGCAATTGTATTTGTAGCCTTTCACTAAGATGTGACTTAGTGACTCTTCACTTAGGAGAAGATATTTAATAAATGGTTTCAAGTAGCTAAACAAATTGTACCAAATGTGTTTGTCATAACGCTCCCATTCTTGCTCTGTTGAGCAGATGGAATACTGCAGCTGAAATCTACATCTAAGTCCTTCAACCAGTTTTTCCCTTTTCAATATCACGCAATGTGTTAAAAGTGCATAATGGGTTAAAACATGTTTGCAGGAGTGTATACAGAGATTAGGTTATGGATCTCGATATACAGCCACTGTAACTTTGGTAAGACATTTTGCCAGGAGGTGGGAGAAGATGGTTGGGTTGATTTCTCTTGGTAGAGCTGTCGTGATCCAATCACATGATTTTTCATTATCCTGTTTACTGAAGAACTATTTAAGAGGAAATATGCCAAGATGCAGGCCAGCAGTTGAAACAGTTATATCAAATTGCATTCCTGGTTCAATTTTCCTGATGGACCGAAGAGGATCCTGTTCGAGAAGTTATTTGATCCCTTTATATGAAGGCTTCCTTTTATTTGACAAAGGAAGAGGATCAGTGTGTCAAAGAGGAAGGACATGTGATTGCTCCTGAACTTAAAACGATGGTCTCAGCTCATGCTTGATATCTTTTAGAAGCTGGGGTAATGACATTCCTAGGCAATCCAAGTTACATTTCAGTAAATATATCAGAAGACAAGATGCTGTCATTTGTTAAAACTGGCAAACCTAGCATAATAAAAAAATGCTGCATTCCACAGCACTGGGAAATGTTTTCGTCTCCACTACTGTCTACAACAGAGATTTGTTTTGTAACTACCTTATACTGCTGTTTGGATTTATTAATAACAGTGATAAAACAGTGTTAAAGAATTGTCACTAAATAAAATGTCCGTATTTTCAGATTAAAACCAAAAATACTTTTTCATAGCTGTGTTTTCTGGTCTTTGACAATGTAACCGAACAACAATCCAAAAGAAGAAAATGCAACCACATCCTAGTTTTTGATTCAACAAAATTATGTAGTAGTTAGAAAAATTCTTCAATGCTATTTAGTATTTCAAGTATATTTAGCAAAACAGAAGATAGTTAATATTAATTTTGACCCAAGGGAAGGTAATGTCTGCATTCACTATTCTTTTTTTCCTCAATCCAAGCAGTTTATCACTCTGAATTCTTATTCTACTGGACTGTTCTGACACAAATAAAAAAAAAAAACTGCTCAAAGCTGTAGTGAGTAGTGTATTTTAAACACACTTTTAGAATTAAATTAGTTTTACTGAAATACACATAAATGAAAATTCAAGTCACCCCATGTGTAAGAAGGATTATCCTATTAAAAATAGAGGTTGCTTTCATTTTAATGTTACATTCCCTGTGATTTAAAAACGAAATCTATTTTGACAAAGGGACACTTACTATATATGCCTTTTTTCAGATAATCTTTGTCTTCAAGGAAGTTGTTCCAATGAATATTGGTTAAAATTATTGCCTTATACTCAGAGCCAAACAAATTGCAAAAGCTTGTTCTGTATTCAACTGAGGGAAAGCTTATGGAAGAGATAGAAAATAACTTTCTCTAGATAGTTTTTTCTTACATAATGATTTTCAGCAAGGGAGTCCTAATCAATCGAGAACAATGTCATTCCCATTACTGAGCAAGATAGGATTGGTTTAGATAAATAAACCCAATTACCTTGTTCATTAGTCAGACACATCAGTTTAAATCAGGAAGAACATTGGTTTTAAATGTTTGTTTTCAGAATGTTCTGCAGATATCCTTGATGAGTTGTTCCAGAGGGCAGATAGTGCTTACTCATAGGGAAAGGCTTAAAAAAACCCCTGCCTTATGACAAGACTTCAGTAGTGTACAGTCTAATTACTGGTCTATAGTAATTTTAATTCTTGACAGTGTTGTTCAGTGTGTACAGTAATTTTGTGGACTGCTTACACAGGCTTAGTTCATATATGAAATGGTTAATGTAGGGATCTTCTCCTACAAAGATCTCATCTCATCCCTGAAGAGAGATTTAAATCTCAAAGTACAAGTTTTTTTCTACAAACAAGTCCGACTTCAGAGTCGGGGGAATTCCTTAAACTGTATATGGTTCATGCCTTATAAGAAGCCATTTCTAAGTAGTGGCAATTACAATTGCTATTATAGACTCCGTGCCTTCACATGGTGAAAACCAATTCCTTTTTTTGAGGTATCTTTGGTAATCTGTCTTATATCTATTTGTTTTTGATGGTGTTGATAGCTGGTTGGGCATCTCTGAGAGACTTTTTGATTAGTACTGAACTAGGATTAAAGTTTCATGGAGATACATGTGTGGGTACTAATACTAAGTGGGGTTTTTTGTAATTCATTATTATGGACAGCAATTTGGAAAATATAGTATGAAGCTAGTTAAAGCTTGAGTTTTATTCAAAGGTGGTCTATAGGAACTTGTTATGACAAATTAAATCTTCAATCTAGGTTAAGGAACTTTGTTCTTATGACAAAAAAATCTTGTATTAGACCGTGATCTTCCTTCTTGTGATCACATATTACTAAGATAGTTATTGTGTCAAATAAAAAAAATGATCTGGCTGTTCTTTCTTAGAAAGGGGAGCACAGGTGATAGATAGTTAGTCAGTATGAATCAAAGTTGCATTTGAATAATGGAAAAACCACTTATATAGACTATAAATTATCAAAGGGAAATATGATTATTGTGTTTTGCAGTGTTGGACGTTACAAGTAAGTACATATGGATCTCAGATCAAAGACAATTTTTTAAAATGTCAAAATAATTCCCCAAGCCAGAGCATTAAAAAATGACAAATTTTGCCTTGATAGGATAAACTATCTTGACCTTGTTTTTTTAGTGTCTTCTGTTTCATTGAAGTACACCTAACTCTAAGATCCTCCTAATATTCCTAGCCAAAAAAAAAAAGATTAGTAAACACATGTAGTAAGGTAAATCCCTCACAGTCCTAAACTTATTTTTTATATCTGTGTTCTAGTCTACAGAAAGGCTTCTTTTTTTCTAAAATATATGGGGTAGCTCTGGTAACTTTGGAGTTTCTTTTCAACTTGGTTGACATAATTTCTTATCTTACATAATCCAAGAGTACTATTGTGTCAGAAGAATTACAGGAATAACTTCAGTAAGAGGCAAAATCATGAGGGATTAACAGACAAGTAGCTAATTTAACACCCCCCAACAAACTCTAGAAAAACATGATCTAATACAGTTACAAATGCTGCTGTTGCTCTGGAAAGGGAAACTTTACTGTGCTCCAACACATCTGTTCTTGTTTAAAGTTATTGCTGAATCCCACATCTGGATTCTGCTAGGCAAAAGAGGGAGACTGGGTTTTTAACCCAGTAAAATAGAATTGCTCTTACCAGAGGACACCAATGTCCCAGTGTACCTAATGAGCCTTCTACTGGGGATGAGGGAGAGCACAACTGATTTTCCTTACAGTTTTAGTACTTAGTGTAATAGGAGGCATGCTCAGATCTGACTTTGCCTGTCTGCAGGAGCAGTTTGTAGAGGATCTCTGTATAGGACAAAATTCATAAAGAACTTTTAGCAGATGATCTGTAAGATCTTGTTAATTTAGAGATGCTTATTATTTCTCTATGTGCATTTTCCATATAAAAGATTGAAATATAAAATCAAAATTGAGAATTCCTGCTTTTAAGCAATTTCCCTAATAGCAAATTCTTGTAGGTTGACCCTTTCTGGATGGCAAAGCCATTCTATCACTCTCCCTTCTCAGCTGGGCAGGGAGGAGAAAATATAATGAAAAGCTCGTGGGTTGAGATAAGGACAGAGATCATTCAGCAATTACTGTCATGGGAAAAACAGACTTGACATGGGGATATTACCAATCAAATCAGAGTAGGATAGTGATAAATAAACCTAAATCTTAAAATACCTTCCCCCCCACCTCTCCATTCTTCCTGGGCCCCTCTTCACTCCCTATTTTCTCTCCTTCCTCCCCAACGGTGGTGCAGGGGGATGGCAAATACAGGTTGTGGTCAGAACGTCACATGTTGTCTCTGCCACTCCTTCCTCCTCAGGGGCAGGACTCCTCACAGTCCTCCACAAACTGCTCCAGCATGGGTTCCCCATGGGGTCACAAGTCCTGCCAGCAAACCTGCTCCAGCGTGGGCTCCTTTCTCCACAGATCCACAGGTCCTGCCAGGAGCCATCTCCAGCGTGGGCTTCCCATGGGATCACAGCCTCCTTCAGGCATCCACCTGCTCCAGCGTGGGGTCCTCCACGGGCTGCAGGTGGATATCTGCTCTGCCGTTAACCTCCATGGGCTGCAGGGGGCCAGCCTGCCTCACCATGGTCTTCACCAGAGGCTGCAGGGGAATCTGCTCCAGCGCCTGGAGCACCTCCTCCCCCTCCTCCTTCACTAACCTGATGTCTGCAGAGTTGTTTCATATATTCTTACTCCTCTCTCCAGCTGCTCCTGCTCTGTAGTCCTTTTTCCCCTTCTTAAGTGTTATCCCGGAGGAGCTACCACTGTTGCTGATGGGCCTAGCCTCGGCCGGTGGTGGGCCTGTCTTGGAGCCGACTGGCATTGACTCTACGGACATTGGGGAAGCTTCTGGCATCTCCTCACAGAAGCCACCCCTGTAGCTCCCCTGCTACCAAAACCTTGTTGTGCAAACCTAATACACAAACCATGTGAACTCAGTATCTTTCACTTCTCCTGACATGGGTGTCTCCTTACACTTTGTCTCTTGTAGCTTTCTATACAGAAGGATTTATAGCTTAGACTTTAATACGGCATCCAATAAATAATGCAAATTCTAGGTTCATTTTTCAGAAGTCAGCCTTTAATATAATTTTCTAAGTATCTGAACTTCATATCACCAAAATTCTTGTCAACCTATGAATATTTTTACTCATTTTCTATGACTTACCCAATTCTTAAGAAATCATATTAAGAGCTTAAAAACTATTTTACAATCTAAGGTGATGTTTCTTCAGATAAAAATATTAATTGGAGCTCTCTGCTGGTGCTTCTGCACTGAAATTCATGCCTCCATTTATTGCCCTTTGGTTTGGGAAGGAGCAACCCACCTCTAATGTCAAACTACATACAACGAGGTCAGCAATAAATATCTTAGTAAGACCTATGTTAGGAGTTGGATCTTCTTCCTAAGACATGATCCTTTTCATTGAATGTTTAATAAAACATATTTTAAAAAATCCTGGAAGCAAGAACTGTCTTGAAAAGAAAATTCCTGTGCTGGTAATTTTAGCATGGTAAGACTGTCAGCACCTGAAAAGTTCCTGAGCTCATCTGTCAGATGAGGTACCTATAGCAGAGTATGTAATTTGTGAATCCCAAATGGACATTGGCACCAAGATGTTCAGAACTGCTGATGTCTTGTTTGATGTGAGCACAGGCAGTAGTGGTAGTAAGGTGTTTGAGCCAGCTCCACTAACAAAATGTGGCATTTGTGGTCTCTCCAGCATGTAAAAAATGAAGTTTGCGATCTGAATATTACATTCCTAGGATTTGGTACCTTAAGTTTGAGGCCAAACTTAAGAATTTAGTGACTGTGGGACTTAACCTTTGTATGGCAACAGAAGTCTTAACCTCCGGTTTCTCATAGTCTTCCCTAGAGAAAACATGTAATTTGCCTTGCTTTGGGCGGTTCCTTGCCTAAACTAAGTGTCATGCACAATTGGGTATTCAAACAAGAAAAAGTAATTTAGCCTGTGCTGGCAATATCAAAACAATGACTTGATGGGCACTTCCTGAGCTCTTATGGAGATTGTTGTTGAAAGTGAGGCATCAAGTCCAAGTTTTGCAGGGCTGAAGGAGAGAAGCTCCCAGAAAAAGAGCCCTAACTCTTTCCAAAGCAAGTGCATGCCTTAAGCTAACAGCTCCAACTCCAGACCTACAGTCTCAGTAGGACAACTTGATTTAGGAAAGAATCATGTGTTTTATTCATTAAACTCTCAGTTGACCAAGTCAAGGAACCCATAACCTTCCTCCTGGAAGGATAGCTCAGTGCAAAAAAGAAAAAGTTGGTGATTTGCCTTTCTTTGTTTCATGTCTTTTACCACAGTAATCACTCCCTGAATACAATTTGCTTATAAAGATTCATAGATGTTTAGAGTGTGTACACCCGCATCCTGACCAGGTTATAGAAGGGACTCAATATTTGACAGGTATGGCACAGGACCAGCGGTGGTCTGTTTTCATCTTTTGGAGGCCCCATGACATTCACCAGTCTTTTGAGAGCCCGCTTTTGAGCTGGCAGGAAATCATCATGCAGCATCGTCCATACAGCTGCAAAAAGCAAGGGGTGGTCATACCACTGAATGTGCTTGTAGCGTATGTTACCTGTCAGGTATACTTTGCTATGTGCCAGACTTCTTCAACAAAAGTCAGTGTTGGAGATCAGTGTCTCCTGACCATGTGTCCTCACCAGTGTTTCCAGACATGAACCTGCTCAACGGCAGTGCTAGAATGCATGGTGCCAGCGTACAAAGTAAAATCCAAAGTCTTCCCTACCCTTCCCTGTCTGACAAAACCAGCCATCTCTGGGTTTGATGCTTCTATTGTTACATTAAAATACTAGCACTTTACATTTCTTCTCTCTAGAAATCACTGGCAAAACACTGCCCTGAATACCATCCCAGAGCTCGGCTCTTTGTTTCAAATTACAGCAAAGAAACATTTGGAGCATCTATATCCAGTAGGATGACACTGTGTCTCTGAGATATGCTTCTTAATCAGTAGTCCAGGTCTAACTGATCCACTTCCTTTGTTCCTGAGGTCTTGTAAAAGAAAAAAGGTTGAGGGGAGCTGCAAGCTTGTCTTCATGTGAAGCTGTGTATGGGCCAGGCAGCACCACTGTAACTGCTGTCAAGAAGAACAGCCAGACCACGTGTACATAATTCTCTAACACTGATGAACCACTGCCAGGCTTTTCCACTGACCTATGATTTCAGTCATCACAGAGCATCATCTGTGCACTTGTTTTTGACTATTTGTTCATGCAAAGCTTGCCCAGAGGCACTCTTAAATAGCCTGGGATGTGATCTGATTTGTCTTTAGGGTACGTCGGTCTTGTGAAGCTCATTTTAGCATTCCACGACTTTTGGATGAGATCACAGTACCAGAAACCATTTTTTTACATTTGTCCAGACATTGCAAAATGGGAAAGATTTAAATCAGTGCGAAGCTGTTAAGCCAGTTTGAAAGATTACTGTTCTTCTAAAGCTCTCCATGCTTTATCACCAGAATTTTCCTATTGCACTTTTTCTCTTTTTTAAGGAAAGCTCTGACTCAATGACAACTTTTATTAGGTTCCCTTTTTAGATTAGTTACATGAAGTATTTTTATTACATCCAATACATAGTTCACATGTTCAAAGTTTCTAAAATATAATATTGTCTGCTAAAGTAGCAGTTAGAAAACAATGACATTTACATTAGACATGTAAGAGAGTAGAATGAGCTAATTAAATTGACCTTTAAATCTCTCCACCCTCTTGGAGGCTGTGGCTAATCCTTGGCCTCCCACTGTGGAGATAAATATCTGCGCTGCGAACATTTTAAGCAAAGTGGGCAGAGGAGGAAGAGCCTCACCAGCAGTCTTTGAAGATGAGGTCAATACTTTGCCAGCTATTAATATAGCTTGCAATTGGGGGGGGGGGGGGGGGGGGGGGTGAGGCATGGCAAGCTTTTCCTGTACTTTAGTGGCTCTGCTCCATGTATTTTCTCACAAAAATGGGTTTGGGGGGGGGGAAGCTCCAAATAGCTTAACTTGTTGCTCTTGGAAACAACCAAAGTCTCTGTGCAAGTCAGTTTACTTTATTTCATATCTGGTGTTGGTATAACTAGCATTATCAATATCATTAGTGTTACTTAATTATAATAGGCTGCTATTTTTATTTACCAACATGCAAGGTAGAAATAGATTTCCAAAGGATACAGCATTAGATGGTGTTTTAGCTGGCATCTAAGAACTCTTGAGGATGCTTTTTACAAACTATTTGGCTTGATATTTTGTGAGTTTGATTTTTAAAATGCTGATTATTGTGGGGCTTTATAATAAATAAAAATTATGTAAATAATAGATAATTAAATTGTAACAATCAAAAATTAATTGTCACCGAGAAATATTTCATGTAGTGAAAACTTGTAGAAGGTGCAAAACCTGTCCAACTGGCAGAGTGGGATAAAGACAAGGATTTTGTACACAAACCACTTTGATCGTTTGATATGCTGAGCCTGTCCAAATGAGATGCCTTTTAATACGGTCAGATGAATAGTTATATGGATAAAAAGGAGTGCAGAACTACTGAGGGGAAGGCTGCATTCAGGGAGGTGGTAGTTCTGAGAATGAACAAGAGGTCAAAGAGGACAAGAATTTAGCACTTGTGTGAGCTCCTGACTAGGAGGAGTAACTGTACCCTTGGGTGGATAAATTGGAAAGTATAAAATAAGACCACAAAGATCCCTAACTTTTTTTAACATCTGTTTATTTTATACCTGAAGCTAATACTATATGTGGTTTTAGTGCTAGTTATCTTAAAAAAGGATGTTGACAGTTTGGATATAGAAAAATTACAAAAAAATGGCACCAAAGGCATTTAGGGACATAGAGAATGCCTTGTGGTGGGAGTGGCAGACTTTGACCTGCTGCACTTGCAAAAATTAGAATTGAGAAGTTGTATGTGAGTAGCCTTGCGGAAAAACAATACTATATACTTTAGGAAAGAATAAATAGGAATGACCAGAAAAGGAAATAATTCAAATTCAAAATTAGACTTACCTTTTCAGCAACACAAATGATTAAATACTAGAAAATCTACCGTGGTGAATCTTGATCTTTTGAAGTTGAAAAAATCAAGACACTTTTTCTGGAAATTGTACCTTGACTTAAAGCAGAGATTGGAGTTCACTTTAGAAATGGCTGGGTGGAATGAAATGGCTTCTGATGGGTAGTAGTTGTGTTGGATTCTAGTTTATGAAATTCTGTTGAAGGCTCCAGAAAAGCTTCTCTAAACCTCAAAGAACTGTGGATCGGTTCCTAAGAGCACCTGTGGACAAAAATTGTCTCCTTACCTAATGTATTTTTACTGTGGGAAATCAAACTCTGTAGAGATTGCTGAGAGTTTGGGAAAGGGATGCAGAGAGAAGAGAGTAGGTCTATAGTAAAACTAAATAATATTTCAGTTAATTTGCTGAAGAATATGCTGTTCTTAGGTGAAATGATGACATGTAATTTACATGTGCTGATTAACTGTATCAAGCACTCTTTGGGAAATGAAATGCTAGTGAATGGTGTAAGTGGTATAAGTGGTGTAGCTTTTATCCATTTATATTTAAAGCTGTATTTTTATTATTTTATCAGAAATTCATTGTGTGGGGTGGGGCAAATTCCTTGATTTGTAGCTTCTCAGCACTGACAAGCAGATGAGTATTTCTGGTTGCCTGCTACTCAGTGCAATATAGGTGATATTTTTTATGTTGATTTGTGTAAGGGCAGTGAGACTTCCAGCCAGTGATTTCTCAGAGGGAAATTATTTGGGAAAGAGGGGGAGGTATGTGAAAGAGAAATTTATCTCAGAGAGATATCTCTGAGCTTGGCATGTTAAATGTGTCTTTAGTTGTATAAGTAATTACACAAGTAATTTAGCATAGTCTTTAAATGACCTTATAAAAGTATTCACACTTTAAAAGTACAAAACCTTTTCTTTCTCCTGAGACCAAAAAACCAGCAGGCACAAGATTAAAACTTCACAAATGAGAAGTGAATGGGGAATTGGCAGAACATGCACACTCGGAGCGGGAGACTTGCAGTGAGTTGCTAAGTGAAGCTGTTAAGTGGAACAGGGTATGTGTGGCTGACAGATGTTTTAATTGTGCCAGAGGACCGAGGCACACCGTGGCGGAGTTGGAGAAGGCTGGGAAAATCTGAAGGGGACAGGGCACTGTGACACTCTCTTCTTTTTGTGCTCACTAACGCTATAGTATAAGCAGATGATTTTTTTAAAACTTATTACAATTACTGAACCAACATTGTACAGCTACATATGTGCTCCACTGGTTCCTGACACAATGTGGAAGTGCTATGTAGTAGCAGTAAGTGATGGTAAAAGGGTGGTTAGATTATCAAACCTGTATCTTTTGGAGGGTAAGAGCTGGGTGGGTTTTCATCCGTATCTGAAGGATATCCTCCCTGGTCTGGCTTTGTGGCTCATAGATCTGTGCTAAGTGAGGAGTGGCTCATTTCCCATCTGTTCATATTCCACTTAGTCTTCCCCTAATTAAGAAGCAGAGCCAGAGGGAATTCAATCTGTATTTTCCACGATCTATCTCTGTCTACTGTTTCCCCCTCCCTCAACCTTGCTTATGTTTTCCTTTTGGAAAAGGGAGATGCTTGAGTTTCATTCTTTATTTTCTTTCCAGTTCCGTACAGACCCCTCACCTAAGAAGGACATATTGTTGCTGGGGATGGTGATGGGTCTCTCTTAGCTGTGTTTAGTGCTGAAAAAGGAAGCAGAGGAAGAGCCTTACGCTGCTCTCTTTACGCAAGTTCAAGCAGTTTTTCTTCCCAGGCATTTCTGCATGGATGTCTATAGTACAATTTGTTTTACTCACTTTTTATACAAACCATTACTGAAACATATCTGTGTTCTGGCAAAAGTCATTTGGGATCACAGGAGTGTTTTACCATGTACTGTCTCACAAATCTGTATTGGCAGTAAGAGACAAGTCTATACAATGCATCTGATAGCAGTCTGAACTATAGAGCAGTATAATTCAAATAAATGCATGTTTTTAGTCTGTCTGATGAGCACTAGTACATGTTTCTTGTTATTGCCTGCATTAATATAAAGGTGATTGACTTAAAAGCTTGGATTAGATAGCCCCAGAATAAGTTAAACTTTTTTTACTTATCTACAGATGTCTAAAATCTGATTTTAAAAGAGAAAACACCACTAACTTCCGACAGTCTTTGTGGTGTAAAGTGCGTATTTGACATTACACATGGTGTTACTCATATTTTTGTCTAAGACTTCTTACCAGTTACAGGTTTACTAGTGGGTGTGCTTTCAAGAGGCTGAAGTGCAGGACCTTCTTAGCTATTTGAAGATGTCCCTGCTTGCTGCAGGGGGGTTGGACTAGATCAAAGCTTCCTTCAAACCTGAACCAATCTATGATTTTGTGTGTTAACTTACGAGAAACATTTTCCAACAGAGAATCTCTTCACTTCTAATATATTTGCTACCAATTTGTTAGTACTTGGCAGGGCTGAATGGGGCACAAAATGCTTTGATTTATACTTAACAGTGTGTCATGGTTCAGCCTCAATTGGCAACTAAACACCACGCAGCCGCTCGCTCACTCCCCCCCACCCCTGTGGGATGGGGAAGAGAGTTGGAAGAGCAAAAGAACTTGTGGGTTGAGGTAAGCACAGTTTAATAATTACAATAAAATAATAATTATAATAATGATTATTATAATAATGACAATAATGTTAATATAATAAAACGGAAAAGGAAGCAAAAAAAGGAAAAAAAAAAACACAGAAACACAAGCGATACAACCGCTCACCACCCGCCGACCGACACTGCCCGTCCCCGAGCCGCAATTGCTCTCCCCTCCCCCGGCCAGCCCCTCCCAGGTAACATACTGGGCATGACGTTACAGGATATGGAATATCCCTTTGGTCAGTTTGAATCCGCTCTCTTAGCTGTGCCCCCTCCCGGCTGCTTGTGCACCCGGCAGAGCATGGGAAGCTAGAAAAGTCCTTGACTAGTACAAGCACTACCCAGCAACAGCCAAAACATCGATGTGTTATCTCAACAATTTTTTCATGCTAATTTCAAAGCACAGCACTATACCAGCTAAAGTGAAGAAAATTAATTCTATCCCAGCTAAAACCATGACACAGTGTTGGGTCAAACAGGTAAGTTAGCTTTACCTACGTTAAAAGAGAAGGATCTTAGTGGTTTTAAAGTATTTTTAAATAGCCATATTGTTTCCCCTTTGAAGCCCCTAAACTCTTCCAGTTTGATCCTTTCAGTGAAGCTGCTCCTTGATCTTACTTGCTAATGATGACTTACCAGTGCAGGACAATTCTTGTCATCTTTTTATTTCATGATTCATTGTCATGATCAGGCAACAGTAGATGTGTTTTATTAAAGACCAATTTCTAACTGTAAACAAATATACCTAGTATAGTTGAGACATAAGATACTTTGCATCGTACCTACAAGCTTTACTTTAGAAGGAATTTGAACTTTTCTTTGCTCACAGAAGTGAGAGTTAACTGTTACAGACAAAACTGTCCACAGACAAAACTCAGCCATGCTTTTATTAGCACAAGAAGGTGGGAATGCAATACTAGTAATCAGCATGGTATGCTGTAATTAGGGTTTTGTTCAGCTTTTTAAACTGTACTTAATTAATAAACTTATGCAAGTATCAAAATAAAGCAGAGCAAATAGTAATATTAACAGTATCCTCCATGTTCCACCTTCTTTCAGAGTTCAAAGGAACTACATTCTGTATCTGAATAGATCATTATATTGAGAGAGTTGTCACAGGAATGGAGAGTAAAAATAAAGTGTTGAAGAGGTTTAACTAGGGGTTGTTTTTATTTTAACCGTATTTAATGTTTAAACATCTGATCTTAAGCTCTAATTTATTATTAGAGTCAGAGTATTGTAGAGAGGGAATTTGGGTTACCTGTGCATGTATGTAAAGGTGCTGCTTAGCATAAAGTTGGTTGGTGTATTCTAACAAATTAATATGCAGGTGGTAAAATGGTAGCTGTATGCATTCTTAGTTAAGCTTGAATAGATAACTAGTAATGAAATAGCCATCTTCTAAAAAAATAAATGGATCACCATTTCTAACCCATTAAAGCATTAAGAAACAATAAAGTCTGTGCTAAGTAATTATCTACAGATGTATTATATCCTCTTGTTACTAACGTTTTTGGTTTGATAGTTGTATTTGCAAATGAGCTTGTCATTATAGTTAGCAATCAGGCAGAATTATTTTCCATTAGAAAAGCTATTGCTGGAAAAAAGAAGAATCAGTAAAAAGTCAGTGACTTTACAAGGTTTCCTCCAGTTGATTTAAAATATTACTATATTTATTAATTTCTATTTGAATCTGACTAGTTTCTATATTGTTTTCTGTCTAGCCTGAATTGTAATGAAAGAAGCATGATTAAAGGAGTGTTAGTTGATTCATTCTCTTAGTGTAACAGCTGTTATTTCTTTTTAAGTCAGGATTTCTTTTTTTCTATGCTGTCTATATTTTTAAATGCACCAAGCATAATATTCCATCATGGGGAAAAAATCTGAATAAATTTATGTTTGTTTTGATGGGTTGCTACATAAATATATACTAGATATTGCTAGTTAATGATGGGATGAAAGGAGATTCCTGGGAAGCAGGAAGAACTTTATTTTAAGGCCCAACACTTTGAAGAGCAATCCTGTGCAAATAGTGCTTTTGAAGACAAAAGGAGACAAATTTTAAAAGAGCAGATGGTTATAGGAATAGCATTTAGAAGGTTTGAAGTAAAAAGTGGTTATTTTTGTCCCTTTCTGGCCACAGAATTAGTAACTGAGCTTCAACAACTGAAAAGTCCAGAGAAGCAGCATCTCGCATATGTTATATCTCAGTCAAGACATTGCTAGCAAGATATTTCATTCATACCAAGTACTCCCAGGTCTGAATTTCACTCAAATCTGACAAGTCTTTTGGTGAAGAGTGTTAAAATACACCTCAAGAGTATTTGAAATTTTGGAAACTAATGCTAGTTCAGGTCCTCCCTAACATCTTCTCTCTTTTCCTCCTCCTTCAGAGGTTCAGTGGCAGACTAGCAAGTACACTATTTTGCAACTTTTTATAGCAAAACAACTTAAGTCTACCCCAGGTTAATCACTTTCAAGGTTTATACCACATGGCTGTAGTTTGAAGACTAGGGTTCTCTGGGAAAAATACGTTCAGAAAACCGCAGCTACTGCTTTATTGCAATAGCCTCAGAATAACACACCTTTTTCTGCTGGGAACAATAGCAAATAATTACCCAGTAGCCTTTATTATTGCTAACTGAATTACAGCCTAATAACTTAGTAGTAGTTTAATTCACTACATACACTAATGATTACCCATGCTTTAGCCTTTTTCAAAATTAAAAATAATTATGCTACATCATATTTTCTAGTTTGTGATGAAGGTAACTGAATTTGCACAATTTTTTAAAAACTTCTATTATCAATTCTTCATCTTCATATATGTCCTGGCAATAAAGCCAAGTCCTGACTCTATAATAGAGAGAGTTTCTACAGAGGATGGTTTCCATAACCAGTTTGAAAATTAATGGAGTACTGGTATCAAGTGTATCATTAAGAAAATTCAATCCATTTATGATTCCTGTTCTCTTGAATAAACTTCATAGGTACATAAAAACATTTCAGTGGTGGGAAGTGAATTTGAACAGGAAACATCTGAAAAGGGGTAAAGAAAACTGCAATAATACTTAAATTCCCTTTTCTAGTATCTTCAATACCATGTGAAGTGATGGTGTATCAGGACTCGCATCCATTAAAATTGTTGACATTAGTAATGGTTCTAGTTCATTGCACAAGCCTAGAAATTTACAGGAAGAAGCGTGCAAAGATTTATTTCTCCTACATGTCATAATTAAGGTTTTCATTCTAATAAGACCTTGTAGAGCTGTGTGCTTTTAGGTGATTTACTATTATTCCTCCTACTCCTGAGTAGTTTAGTTGAACAAAGTAACCTTGTGGGAAAATGTTTTTATTTCATATTAAACTGCTTTCAGAAAGCATCCCACATTTGGGATAAGATTTAACTCTGCTGAAGGCCTGTTGAAGTCAATGGGTCTCCAAAATATGGAGACATAATTGTTATGTGTTCAAGTGTCTTCTTAAATTGGGGTTATAGTTGCCCTCATCTCTTGGTTGAAGTTGTTACTTTATAATAATTACTGATCCTCTGTCACTGGGGTTGAATCTGCATGTCCAGCTGCTGCTGAAGTCCATAATGCTTGTGAACAGATTCATCAATGGTAAAACTTCCAAATAAGACATAGCTTCTATAAAAATAAAATTTCGTGGGTTTGGTACCTGGTTGTGGTAGACTGAGCCTATTTGCAATTACTTTCTGAAAGCATCACATCGTTCTTCCAGTGTAAATCTGTTTAGTTCACGGTGCCTTATCAAGCCACACAAACACGTCATATTCTGTAGCTGCTGGAGCTGATTGCTATTTAGGAATCTGCAACATTTACATTTATATACAAAATTTTATTAAAACTTTCTGTGAAAATGGCTTTTCTTCTAGTAGGGAGATAGATACGCTACGTGAGCATGGAAGGGGGAAGCATATTTCAGTTTAGCAGCAGCTGTTTTTGCTGTATGGTACAATGAGGAACGATAGGAGGAGCTGGGGTTTTCTGCTACCAGTAGGGTTATACTGAATCAGTGCTGCAAGTTTATTTTATAAACATAGAAGTGTTCCAACTGTCTGTAATTAACTTGTTTAACCTTCTCAGAGTATGGTCGATTTTTATGGAAGTACACATGGGGTGTAAGAACATCGTTGTGTTTTCTCATGGCAGTGCTATTGCTGTTACTACTTATTTTTTTAAAAAAATAATGGTGTGATTCAAGTATGTAACAATTGGCATAAACTGTTACTGGTAAAGAAGGATGTTTCCAGCCAAAAGCGAGTTGCAATGTTTTGTCTAATTTATTTTTACTGTTTTTAAATATAAAGAAATCTAATCTGGATATGTCTGATTTTCTGGAGAAAAAAAAAAAAACAGAAGGCTCCTCTTCCTACTGTTGAAGTGCAAGTAGTCTCAAGCTTCAGTCTAAAACTGGTCACTAATCTCTAGCAGTTTTTCTTCTAACTACTCTACAGTCATTAACTAATCTTCCCTTCTTGAGTCTGTAGGAAGGTGGGTCTATTTTACAAAAGGAGGTACTGTCCGTAACATTACTTGCTTAACTTTAGGTATGAAATCGTTGGAATAGCTCAGCTCACACTGGCTCAAGAGGAAATCCTGCTCAGTTTTAAAGTGATACTGTTACTACAGATGAATCCTCTGTTTGTAGTTATTGTTGTGCAATACAGCGTTCCTTTTGGATTTTTAATTGCCATACATTTTCTTTGCAAAAGCTGGTAAATATATATGTAACAAGGTACAATAAATTCGCATTCAGTGTTGAGAATTACTTTTGAACTGCTGATGGGCAATACCTTCCCCCTAACATTCTTTTGTTCCCAGAATATTTTTGAAGTGATTTGTCAAAATAACATGGTCTGTGATTACATGGATTGTAGAATTCAGCTCAGTGCAGATGTACTGAAAAAGATTAAACAATGAATGTGAATGGTTGATATTTGTTGTAATTAAATTTGCATATTTTTGTCTGATCTGATGCTTTTTTTTGTTTGTTTTAAATCAATTGACAGAATTCATTGACAAGAAGTGCACCCCTTGCCAATGATTCCCAAGCACGGAGTGGTGCCCGCTTTCATACGTCTTACGACAAAAGATATATCATCAAAACTATAACAAGTGAAGATGTAGCAGAAATGCACAACATACTGAAGAAATACCATCAGGTAATATACTAATTATTATCAGGGTGTAGGATCTCTTCTTAGCTATTATAATGCCAATCTTTTTTAGAGTGTTAAAAGTTTTAAATTATGGAAAAAGAGTCACTTCAGACTTTTTCCCTGCATGAGCAATGTCTGCAATTCACAAGGCTGCACTTTTCTATATATCTAAGCTACCTTTAAGTAAAATGATGCGTCTACATGATACAGGGATACTAACTTGGAGCCCATAAGCTCCTTCATCTTACTAGGAAGATGCTCGCTGTTTCAGCTAGTGGACTCCCAGGCTTGAAGCTCCTTTATTCTGAGCTAGCTTGGTGATGTCTGTGTACTTGTGTATGAATGGTGCAGGTGACCTCTTTCTTCCTGCTCTGATGACTCAATGTTTTATGTGTTTCACTAACAACGTATTTCAAAAAATTAATAAGTTGTATTGTAGGAGAAATAAAATATTGGGTATCATTTAATGTAACATTTCTGCTGATAAAGAAGCAAGTTTTGCCCTGTGAATTTCTAGGAATGACATTACAATCAAAAATGAACAGTGGAGTTCCCTCAAATCAGCCTTGATATTGATCATACTGTGCCAGTGTATAATGTGTGTGGATGGCACGGGGAGGAACAGAACTTAGGAAATACAAAAAGCCTTAATAAAATCAGTGCTAATTTTCTTAGCTCCAGATCTGTCTGAATAAGCTCTAAAGCTGTGTGAACCGCAAAAATATCTCAAAATCATCTAAAATATGATACCCAAAAGAAGGGGTTTTTTTTATGCTTCTTTACATCTTCCTGCTCACTTCCGTGGACTGGGATTTCAGGGAAAGACTTTGGAACATCCAGGGTTGAGGTTTTTTGGTTGTTGTTTCCAGTGGTTTATGTCGTGTCTTGCAATGTTTAGTAATTTTCTAACAGCTTCAACCGATATATAATAGGAATATCAAACTCCAGTTTGAAAGCAGCACTGGGTGAATATAAAGTACTTAAGCTTGACTTTTTTTTTTTCCTTTTACCTTTTTCTTAAACACTGTTACTTTTGTAAAACCAGTTTTAAAGCCATCTTTTGAGGTGGAAGGGGAGGCAAAAGCATGATTTCAGGGTGCTTGGGATTGAAGGTATTGCCAGCTATCTTTGTGGTGCTGCTTGGCTGTCTCCCTCTCTGTTTTTCCTCTGCTGAAGGGAGATCTCTGAATGCCGTCCAAGTCCAGAGTAGCTTGGGAAGCCTTCAATGAATTACATACAAACTCTCTTTTCTCTCTGCATGTTGTTCTCTGTTTAAATAAAATGTAGGACTACCATGTGTTTGTTTCAATGTAGATAAATATTGTCACTATCAGAAATATTCGTAAGACCATCTTTTAATTACAGTTTTACTGGAGAAGTTTTAAACTTTTATCTAATGGTAATTTTAGGGTTATTATTTATTAGAGTTTTCAAACTTACAATTTTAGCTTTGATTTGAAAGGGGTTTTGATCTGCGAAGCAGTACAGCAGAATTAAAGTTTTAGTCCATTTCTGATTTGGCATTGGAAGCTAGTATTAATGATCCAGATTTTGAGACTTAATCCAGCTGAAAAGTCATACTGCTTTTCATCTCCCTTCAAGAGCATCAGTGAAGGCAGTGCTAACGTGAATGAACTTAATCATTTGGAATCTTTTTTCATTAATGCTTTAAAACATCAGGGTTCATAATAGGATAGATTACAAGAAGTAATGATCTGAAAGTTATCCGTACCAGGCATCTAATTTCACTTTATACTGGAAAAACATCCATATAAGAAGGCTCTCATTGGTGCCTCCAAAAAATTCATGAAGATATGACTTGTATTTCTTTTTGTCTCAGAACTTGAGAGCACTTTACAAAGCATTGTAAATGCAGAGGAATTTACGTAGAGAGGCAGTTTAATAATTGGACTTTTTAATGACATAAATTGATTTCACTATCTTCAGCAATGCGCTGAACAAAATAATTTTAATTAATTAAAGAAAATCTAAATTAAATCCCACTAACTCTGGTGACGGCTGATATCATGTCATGTGTGTTGCTCCTGGAAATCGAATGCTTCGAATCATTAGGAACAACAGCTTGTCCTCCCTCTTCTCTAGGTGTTTTTGAGGCAAGTGAAGCTTATCTTAGTCTGCTTGACGAAGTTTAGAGACCGCACTGGCCTGGTGGGAAGGTTTTAATAACTCTCTTGACCAAGTCATCCCGCACAGATTGGCCTTAGACTGCCTTTCTACTAGCAAACAATGCAATGCCAGGTAACGTCCGCTAGCACTTGAGCTTATTAATGGTCCCTATTGTCATTTTGCTTTGGGTCCACTAGCTGCCTCCCAGATAATTCTGAGCAAGGTTCAAGGTATTAACTCAGGCCAGTTACCAGTCCTACTTAGGAATCTGAATATAGGCATCCTGTTTTCGAGAACTTAATAATTTGGATATGTGTTATTCCGTTGCAACTAGAACTGATGCCAGAGGACAGTCCAAGACCTGTCTAATTCACTGGTATGGATGTAGCATTATGGTTGTCAGATGGCTTAACTGCAGTAGTACAGGGCTTTTCAGATACTGCACTGGTACTCCTGTGGAAATCTTTGTCAATAAACTGAACTCAGAAAAGCTTGCGTTATCTTGGCATATTCTCTTCTGCCAGTAGAGGAAATGTCAAGTTCCCTGTACTGATTTAAACACTTCCCTTATGGCCCAGTATTTTCCTTAATTGTACTTGTTGCTACAGTTAAAGCAGCTAATTGTAATTACACACAAAGGTACAAAATATGGGATTTTTAGGGAAAAGTCTGCTTGTTGGCTTTTCTCCGATTTCAGTTCACTGATAGCCAGCAGCACTCACTACACGTGAAAATTTCTGGCCCAGCTAAGTGTGCTTCACAGCCCAGGTGTGATTGTGTTTGGCACTAGTTTGGGCCTTCTAGTGGCATGCCTTTACATCATACCCAATGGCAGACTGCTCCTAGAGTAGAGCTGTATTTGAAAGGTTCAGCCTTCTGAGGAGGGGAGCATGCAGACATGTTCAGACACAGTTATGTAGTGCAGGGGATCATCCTGGGAGGAATAACCTTTCTCAGGTGCATGAAGACTAGAGAGGTGATTCATGTGAATTTTAGAAGACTGTTTCTCCCTTGTTAGAGATCTAGTACCCTTAAAGGACCTGAAGATAGATCATCTATCCATTATGAACAGTAACTTGTGAACCCTTGGTATCTTACCTTGCATCCTCTTTCTCCTGCCCAAGAAAGCAGGAATTATCTTCCAGTTACTTCTGGCATGATTAGGAGTTAAATCCATGCCATTTATGACAGATCATCTCTTTCCTCTCTCAGGCCTTTTTTTTGTTTTTTCCTTCCCCTCTACAAATTCATTCCAGGTGTTTTCCACAGGTTGAAACTCTGGATGAGTTTCATTTAAAACATAATATTTACTCACCTGTTTCCTTATTAAGGCTAATAGCTCCAAGCTGATAGAATCATTCTAGACCTCAGAAGTATCTGTCCTTGCTTAGGGACCAAACAAGCCTTATGAAAGTTTTCCAAGGCTGCTTGAACTGCTTAACAATAAGTACAAGATGACAGCTATCTTTAAAGAAAGGATAGTGGGGAGGAAACCATGTCAAGTCAGAAGTGTGAGAGACTGGATATGTTCTTCATTCACCAAAACAGTCTTTGTCCCTGGCACTTGCAAAACAGCCTGTCATTCTTCTTGCATCATTTTGAACTACTGATGAGGCATCTGGGAGTTTGTGTTGTCAGCAGAGAAACATAGCAGGGCAGTTCTCCCATGAACACCTCCGAAATCCAACTCCAAGTACCAATGATTTTTTGTGAAGTCACCAAAAGGTTAGAAAGAGACATGTAGACTGCCACTGGAAAGTAGAAGTAAAGGCTGTTTTATCAGTAACTGGAGATCATGGAGCCGTATAGTCCTCAAACCCATCCAGTTCCTCCCATCCTTCTCTCCATCTGTCTGGAGGTGTAATAATCCATCTGTTCCTTGGAGCTGTGAGGAACTGAGGTTGTAATTACATACTCTAATTACTTAGGTATTTACAAAAGAGCAGGAATTGTGCATAGCCTGTAAATGCTTGCAAGTCTAAAAATACAAGTCTAGATTGCCTAGTTTTTAATTGACCAAAGATATAATGGATGTGACTGTACACCTTAGAGAAATCAGGTTATTTTCAGAAAACAGAATGGCTAGTAACTTGTCAGCAGTGAAAATAAAACAAGTTATTTTGGCTGTTATTAGCTTTCTCTTTTCTGGGTAGAGTTCTATTGCAATATCGCGTGGCATTTTACAAAAGTAACCAAGTCAGGTGCATCCCAATTTACAGTATTATTACCACTATTTAAAATTTAAAAGAAAAAAATCAATACTAAAACCAAAAAGATCAAATTCCAAGCCCAAGGCTGCATACTAGAAATGTGTAAGTAACTAAAAGTGAACCAGTCTTGAAGGAATGTCAGAAGAAGTTACTATAGAAACACCATATAAGTATATATAGCAATTTAAAATTAAAACTGTTGAATTGTAAATAATAGTCCTGGCAATTGTAAATTATAGTTGCTGTCCAAAATTATGAGTTATGTTCATCCATTTACGCTGTCTGATGTGATGCCTTTTTTTTTTTTCATGGCAGTCAGGCCTACAACCTCAGACAGATGGTGAACGCTTCAGTCTAAACATTGACACTTTCTGTCAACTCATCAGATGAGTCTGACGCTTTTAGTACTGAGTAGGAACACTAGAGAACATTGTTTCCTCTTGCAAAGTTAAAAAAAAAACCCACAATGTCTAAGCCCATCACTTCTACACAAATAGGGGGGAATATCTCCATGCTTAAAGTTGCAAAGCATCTTGTTACTTATGACTATAGAGTCCATCGTGCATAGATCAGCTTTCTATTTACATTTAAAGACAAAATGGCCTAGAGCATGAACCAGCTAGGTTTCTAAGCGTGATGGTAAATACAAACATATATGACATGTTAGGTTCTTATACTGTGAATTTCCATGCTAACCAGTTTTTAACTACTGTAATTTTTTCTGATACATAATGTAAAATGCTGCTTTTTAGTTGTTTTTTAATGATAATTTGCGATTGGTTTAGGCTGCTTATATTACCATTATGCTATCAGTTAGTAGAACCCTTCCCGCTACTCTTCAGGTGTTACTTCAGCTGAATGTCATTTACTTGTCAAATGCATTAGAACCTTTGTTATGCTCAAATGGGTCAGACTTTGAAATATTAGAAGGCTTTGCTATATTGGGCTTACCTGCTCTCAGATGTAGTTTGAGCATTTAAAACTTTGTAAGTTAATCAAGCATGTTTGTGTTAAATACTTCAGTAGTATTTGATGACAAAATCAAATATTCATTTGAAATACCTCCAAATCTAGTGCTGCTTTGTTTTAAACCTATGCTCCTGACCCCAAAAGCATGGACCAGAAAACTGGAGTTAAACCTACCGCTCCCTTTGGCATTGTTAAAGGAGAGCTCAGCAAAGTCATCTGTGATAAGTGCATTGCCAGGATTTCACCCTGTGTTTAAGGAAGAGGTAATACCCTGCTTCCTCCTGAAGGAAAACTTTTCATTCCAGCATATATTCAAGCTATGTTTATATGTTTCTTTTGGATGTACTTGCCTGCGCAAAAAATGTATTGAGTAATTATGTAAAATACAGAATGTACTAATGTAGATATTAGTATATATGTGGATATTTTGTAAACTACAAATATGATTTTCAGGGACAGAAATCAGTGACAGTTGAGTAAAATTCTGTACGCAGATGTTGTAGTTTCTGAAATGTCTGAATCAAGACACCCTGTCCTTCCTAGTGAGCTAAACTTGCTTTAAAATTAAGTTGGTGTAAACTGATGTAGAAGTGGAATCCTGTGGTCTTGGAGAATAGATGATGGGCAAGATGGAAATTTTTAAAAATAAAATGAAAGCAACTTGAGTGCCTCAGAAAAAAACACCACCTTTTGCACGCTTTTTTCTTTTCTTCCTTTTTCATTAAAATGGACTTCAAAAGGGATTTATTATTCCTCAGTGCTGACACCCAGGTGACTTCAGTGAAGAAAAGGAATTGAGAAGCCATCTCAAAGCACGTGAACAAGAGGGAATTGTTAGCGTACAAGCCTTCCAGTATAAAACTACTCACAAGTATAGGTACCCTTTAGGTTTTCTATAGGTGACCGTCCCTGTTGACTGCACATTCTCTTCCCTACACAGGTAGTTGTATGCAGAACTGACACCTATTGCACTGCCTGTTTGTCTCCCTGGCAACCAGCAGAAATAGTGAATAGTGGTAAAGGATAAAGGAGAGAGACTGCCCATTTACCGGAGGCAGCAAACAGTGGAGTGATGGGGAAGTGAATGGGAAGAAAGGAAATAATAGAATGAGCTAAAAAGGGGAGATGACAGCATAAAGGAGAAAACAAAAGCAGGGGGGGGAAAATTACCTTAGCCTCTGAAGAGGAAAAAAATATGAAAGAAACAGGAAGGCAAATAAAAGGGAAAAATATGTAGTTAATAAGGTGAGAAAAGGGGAAATTGCACCAAGAGCAGGGTTCAAGGCTGCACAGGAATCAAGGAACAGCACAAGATTATCAATTGGAAGGTAAAAGAAAACATTAAAATCATAAATAGATAGAAAAAATATTACTGTAGGCTAAAAGCCGTTTTGTCACAGAATTGGTGATGACATACGCTGGAGAATACCCCAGAAAAGTGGGGACTAGTGCCTAGGAATTTGCACTGAGACAGGCTGCCATCAAGCTGGTAGGTTGCTAAAGCAGAGCTACATTTAAGTTTGTGTCATCTTCCCTCTGTGTCATTATCTGCACAGGCTGTCAGTGGCTTGCTTCCTCCCAGCTCCCCCCTATTTCTTCATGACTTGTACCTGTAGGCATCACAAGAAGAAGGGAAAGGGTAGGCTAAAAGGCAAAACAGGGCAATGTAATGTACTATTATTTAAACACAAATGTGCATAAAGGAGGATACATACAATGTAACAGTGACCCTCACTCTCTCTGTGTCCTAATGTAGTAGGAGGTGAAGATTTATGGGAGGTTTGTGAAGAAATGCAGTTGAGAAAAGCCCTTCAGCCAGTTCCTTGTGCGAATCAAGAGGCGGCACAGAATGTGGCCTCTGCCCTGTACTAAGATGACCATCCTATAAAGGAGCTTTGATAAGAAAAACAGGAGAAGCAGAAAAAGTAGAGATGAGAATGTATGAGTGCTCCTACAAATAATCTACATTTCACCTGCATCCATGGGCCACTGTTTCCTATAGGAAAGGTGACCCTGAAAACGGGAAACTCATTAAAGTGGGCATTTTGATGGAATTGCAAAAGGGCAATATGCAAAAGGGCCATACAACGATGGGCTGGAACTGTTACTGAAAAACACATCGAAAATCTTCACTGAAAGATGTGAAATTTCATAGGTAAATATCTAACTGCACAAAATGGCAGAATAGACTTGGCTGCACTAGCTCTGTTAAGGCCTGGGTTTCACCAGCAGATGTTTTCTATATGTTTATTGTATTTTATCTATATAAGCTGTTGATGCTGTGCACAGCACTTTCAGAAGAAATCAGCACGCCCAGTGATTCATTTGATTGTAGCAATACCAAGCATAATGTTCCTGGTAGCTGATCTGCAGCCTGCATAATTGCACATGGTGGTAACATTTAGATTACGTTGCGCTTTGAAGTAAAATTAAAACTGGCCCAAGCCTGAAACAACATGAAATGTAAGGTGGTGAATCACAGGACTTGTATCTGAAAACCAAAGAAGTGTTACTGAACACTTCCTTGAATGAAATTACTTTCTTACATGACTTACTGGAAGAAAACAACTTCATATGCCTTGAAAATCTGTAACTTTGTTATCTGCTGTAGTTTGGCTAATTCATCCTTTCGAGTGCCACCTAAGTACCCAACAGATAACCTTCTGTGAAATTATTAGGGTTCAAGAAAATGGCAATAATCAGAATATTCTGAAATGTGATATAATTCTGGACAACTTCTCAACCTGCTTTTTGGCAGTGATTCCACACCAATGCACATGCACACAGCCCATTGGTGGAAGATATTTGTGATTGCAGTCGAGGATTTGAAAGAGAAAGCTGAGCCCAAAAAAGGAGTATCAGCATCTTGTTCTGTCCTTCACAATGTCCAAAATGTTTTTAAATAAATATATGACTTGCCATTCCATTTCTTAGTGAAAGGATCGTAATGAATTTATGGACTTGTTGCATAAGCACTCCATAATTTAAGGATGATTGCCTTAATCATTATGTAGGAAGTCATGAAAACAATATTTAAAGTGGTAACGGAGAATGAGCATATTGTGTATTTCTGAATTAATGTTTGCAAAAAAGGGCTACCTGTGAGAAATAGGAATGTTGAGGTTTCACATAGAACCAAGATAGATATAATTCGGGATTTAGTCTTCACTGCCGTGAAATCATTCCACAGATTATCTCCAAGGGGAGGAAGATAAACAGGAGGAATAGGAATTTTACCCAGTATTTTTTCCAAAAAGAGCCAAAAATGGCATTATTTCTTTGCCAATAAATTGTATGCACTGTTATCTCCTAGTCATCCTGATACCTTACTAGCATTACCATGGGGAAACAAGAAGCTCAGAATCTTATTTTTCATGTAAAATGAGATAGGAAAAGTTATATTCTTATTAAGGAATCTTGAAACTGTATTTATGCAAAAATTAATTGGAATATAGGGTCATAAAGAATTTCTTACTAATTTTCAGTTTTAAGCATGGGGTTCAAGAGAGCTCAGAAAATTACATATTTGAAACTTATGCTGCACAGCTGATAAAATGTGTTAACATGCTAATGATACTTTATTTTGTTAATGGTAATATCGTCCTCATGCTGTGCAGAAAAATGAAAATTGAATTAACAAAAAATGAGGGGGAGTTTATTACAACACTCTTTAGAAAAGATGGATTTTGTTACTGCATATAAGGATTTGTAAGTGTATTAGCTAAGTATTAGCTTTATTTAGCAAGGCTGCTTGATAGAGTCATTCTAATGTTCTTTTTAGAAAGAGTTAACATAAAGGAGTGAAGGTCTTTTCTTTCACTGAAATTTAGCAGTCCTGTTAAGCATGTACTGGCTTATTTTCTAGGCTCACTTTTATTCCAGCTGTGAGTGGGAAACTTCAGGAAATCATTCCTAAAAAGCACCTTGAGGTGACTAAATTGCTCCTTCATTTATATCAAGATGGACAAATTGAAAATCTGCCAACCACAGTCACCAGTGCAAGTCCTGCTGGACTCCCACCCAAACAGATGACACGTTTTGCCTCCTCTGTGATGCAGATATGGGGGATTGATAGTTTCAAAGGTAGGAAGTTCTAGACCAACCTTGTAGATGCTGAAAGCAAGTGGCATTGCTCCCTCTTTCCTTTGTCTCCCCATCAGGATAAGAAATGCTGTCATGGGAAACACTGAAATCATTTTAGGGGCTTTTCTTTAAATTGCAATGGCACGAGTGTCCACAGTCAGCAGCAAGTAGGAAACAACTGTTGCGGTACATGGTCTGCTTCGAGCATGTCTCTTAGAAGTCTGCAAAAACAAGGCCAAGTCCCTTTTTATCAAGTGAAGAGCTGTATAGCAGAGCTTTTCATGTCCTGTGTTGCATGCTAGTAACACTGCCCCTTCAGAAAGCTTGTGTGCAAAATATTAACATGAAACAACAGCATTAGCAAATGGCTACCCCTAACTTACAAATAGGACTTCAGCGACTCTCATTAATTACTTTTTCCCTTGTTACGTAATACAGAGCAGTTTGGGAGGGGACTGTATACTGCTGCCCAAAGGATTTGTTTTATGTTATTACAGTGGGTATGTTGCACATGTTCTGTATTTATGACATTGCTGTTTTACATATGGGGACACTGGGGGACCAGAAAGGTTAAACTTGGAGAGTTAGCCATATCTAGGGTTGAAGAGATGGTTTAAGTGTCAAGACTGTGACCCTCGCAGCTGAGAGGGAGGGCAGGGGATTATTAGGCTAGTACTCCAGATGCCTAGCTGCTGTTCCTTCACATGGCACAAACTGTCCGTCTGGTTTCAGATAAAGTTTCCACATCTCAGATCCCCATTTTGAAAATTGGAATAATAGTATTTGTTTTAATTCAAATTCTGTAGTTAAGAGCTGTAAGATTAGGAATGGCTGGATCTGTTAAAGAGTTGAGTGGCCTGAAATTCTGCAGCACTAAACTCTTTTTGGAAGCTAGACCCATTTTTGTCATCCTTGTAGAACCTGATCATCTTAGAGAAGGGATTGCTCAGTAAATGTTTTTATAAGAACAACCCTTCCCACCTTCTATAAAGCATTAGAAAAGTATTTATCTTTAGGACATATGCAAGTACTTGACATTTATAACAAAATAATCAATGTCGTTTGACTAATAGGGATTAGTATTTTAAACAACTTTTCTGTAACCTCAGTATTAATAGTTCTAATTTCACTTTATGATCAGATCTTAAGAGAAACTACTGAAGGTCAAAATGAGCTACGTATCCTGTAACATAACTGTTTTGTGAGGTTGATAACAACCCTATAGTTGAAAATCCTCCAATTCAAGAACTCCAACTTGACTTTTGCATCTGTTAAACTCAGAAGTCTCAGGTGCAAACTGATCAATCTTTGTGCACTGCTCAGGACTGGCATTGCTTTTGTGGCCTTTTACTGTCAAACTTCTTTGTATTTTGAGGCGCACAATCATATTGCCTTCCTAAGGTTCTGATTGCATTCACTGAGCCTCTGCGGTGGCTGAAGATGTTTAGCCCATTCATAGGTAGTCTGAGTTTAAAAATGCTTCACTGTGAAGTGGCACAACTGCATCATGACTGTGTTGTCTGCTTCAGGCCTTGTAACCTGCAGCACAGCTACAGGGCAGGCAGAAAGGAGTGTTACAGCCCAAACTGTACCAGCAAGATTCAACAGAGCTTGCGTGTCATTGTTGTTAGTCAAAATTATGTTCAACTCACAGTCAACAATTTCCATCTTTGTTGTTCATTCCCTTTGTTTCTTGATAGATAGGATTGTTTTCAGGATTCTTAAATATCTCTATTTTTATTTTGTCATTTTAAAAAGGGAAGTCTGTATGTGATACATGCACATTCCAGTATAAAGTTAGTGAGAGAAATTCCTTAAAATTAGCAGAGGAGCCCAAAATTGCAATATCTCTAGGCTTCCAAGAGGTTTGTTATATTATTGATTACCAAATACTAGCTATCTTTGTCAAACAATTCAAATGGCTTATTCAGTTAACTTTTTCTGAAGTCTCCTGTATTTTAGAATAATGTGTTTCTAATTATCAAGTCACTCCAGCACAAAAGAAAGAGCAGCTTCAGTGTTCAACAAATATTTAAAAGCTGAACTGCTTTAAAGGCTGACTGTTGCTTAGTTTTCATGTTTCCTATTTGGGACTTGAATTTTTAAATTTTCTCCAACTTCCTCTATTTAAGATTTGGTAATTATAGAAAGAGGAAAGCAGGTGAGTCCTTTTCTAGTTTGCATCATTGTGGTTTAACTCTTCCTTGGTTCCACAGAATATGACTGGATGTGTTTGAGTTGGCTTTAGGATTAATACGGTATGGGCGTTTTTATTTTGGGAATAAATATTCATTCTTCAGTAGTTCTTGTCATCAATGTAGTCTGTTCTTTTTCTGCTTCCTCCAGTAGTCTTTCCAATAAAAATTTGAACTATTAGTTCTAAGGCACGTGATCAAAAAAAAAAAAAGACTACGGGTTTCAGGTTCAGGTGGCAAATCTTTTCAAGGTTAATAGCCCATTTGTAATGGAATATGGTGACCTTAAGGAAATATAATGATTCGTAAATAAAAAAATAGAGGGTCTTGCACTTCACTGCTCAACTCTATTGACCCTGAAATGCAACCATCACGTGGGAACTAGCAGAAAGTTGGTGATGATAAATAATACCCCTTGCTGATGACAGCAACAAAAATGTTCATCATAATAGACAAATATTGAGAATGGAGACACATACAAATTCAATATAATCTGGGACAACAGAGTACAAAATACAGCAGTGTGGTGTTTGAAAAAATATTTCTGTTTTTTGACATCAGTACCAAATATGTTATCTGCATTAGTTGTGCTTTTTGGGCCATAAAAGTGGAAAAGTGTGTCAAATGGAACCTGCTCTCTCTATGAGATTGTCTATAGAAGTTAAGAGTTATAAGTTACACAGTTCAAGATTTCAATTTTTAAACACTGGCCTAAAAGCAGGATAACCTCCTGATGAAGGGGTTTGTTTTGGCGTGATTTTTTTGAAGGTTTGTCTCCACACGAATATACATTCAGCAAACAGATGTGTTATTTCTGGGTGTTTTGTCTTCAAAAATGTATAAATATATATTTATATAATATGTATCCATCCTCATTTCTGGTTTTTTCTTTTGGTTTTGCAGTTTATTGTGGAGTGTCATGGGAATACACTTCTTCCCCAGTTTTTGGGCATGTACCGGCTTACTGTTGATGGAGTTGAAGTATACATGATTGTCACAAGAAATGTGTTCAGCCATCGTTTATCTGTTTATAGAAAATACGATTTAAAGGTGAGAAATAACTGCTGATGAAATAGCTGATAAAGTAGCTGAAAATCTTTAATATTAGTGTTAGATTACGCTGATGCTTGAATATTGCTCAGAATTTTAATTAATTTTAAATTGTGTTATGTAAGAGCCAGCATTAACTGGTTTACTTCTGCATCTAGGTTTAGCAAAACTGAAGGACGGTTTTATCGAAATTGTACAAATGTATTTGCATTGTGCATTTTTAAACTGAGCAATTTCACCGGGTATGTTTGTTAAATATAACTAGCCATTAAAGGTAAAACCCTTCACATAAGTACAATAATAATTCTGATTCCTGTAGGTTTTTGTCAACATTATGGAAAGCCATAGCCCATTCTGCAGGGGGCTTTTATAAAATAAATAACTGTCATCACCATTTAAAACAATAAAATGCTACTAACAAAGTACATTACTACGACAAAAGCTTCATATTTCATTCGATATTTTTAAAATAATTCAAGTAAAAAATAGAAGGCTCTTAAAAACAAATTTTCCGTTGCTTTTCTCATAAGGTGTGTTTTAGTTTTGTTTCAGAAGGTTTATCTGCTCATTGTAATTTTGCCAGTAGTTAATAGACAGTGCTTACAATGAATGCCCAAAATAAAGTCTTAGTCTTTCTACCTGAGGGAATGTATTTTAATTTCCTCCATAGAGTCTCCCCTTAGAGACCTACTTCTTTCTAATACATCTAATTTCTGTGTGTTGAACCAATAAGTGCAACTGCAAACTTGTTTAAAGATGTTTGTTTAGCATTCTGTATTAAGAGATTCGTAATGCTATGTACTGCAGCATCCTTTCCTACTGTCAGGTATCTACCTAGAAAGTGGTTGGATAGTTGACTGAACATGATTTGTAAGATCGTCAACAGTTGACTCTTTGGTATTTAGTATTATTGGCAGCAGACCCTACCTAAGAAAGATTTTTTTATCATTATTTATTTGAGAGATCTGTATGTGTTTTAAAGCATCATAATGTCCAGATGCATTACAAAAAAGGGACAAAAGCACAAGAGAAAGAAACGTAAGTGATATACAGGACGTTTCTAGCATTGGTGTCAACAGCTCTTGCTGTTATTTACCTCTGCAAATGCTTCAGTACTCTATTCAGCTTGTCCAGCTGGACAGGATTGCTTTAAAGATAAACTTTCCTTGCAATTTAAATTTAACATCAGTATCATACTATTCTTCAAGACAAACTCCTTTACTGAGCAGATTTATAGTGATAGTGTGTATATTATAAATCACTTTTTCTTTATTTTCATTGCTAACAGCATCTGTGATTGTAGGTTCAGAGTCCTTTTTCATACATGAATATTTTTGACACCAGCTTAGAGCTCACTTGTAGCACAAGTCTCTACCTGTGTAGATACTGAGAGGCCACAGAACAGTATAGACTTTCAAAGGTATTTTCCTGGCCACTGAGGCATTTTATTCAAATGACTTCTTTGTCAAATTTGGCAATGTCCCTTATTTTTACTGTTGTAAATCCACTTTTTTTCCCCTCCAGTTTGGTTTTCAGCTGATCTTTTTTCAGGCCCAATAGTCTGTTGGAGCAGTCTGTCAGAGCACGGAAGACAACATAGAAGGTGTATCATCAGTAAACTAAAACATCAGACTTTTACCAGGCTTTATTATCAGTTAACAATATGATGCAATGAAAACCCTCCTTGCTGGGCCATACATAATAAGTACGATGTACTGTCCCACTTATCTTTTCTTTCCATCCTTTCTAAGTTATCTAAGTTTCTGTCTGCAAACAGAATAAACCATGGTATAAAAAGATGTGGTTGGGAATCCTCACGTTCTTTAAACTAGGAAGACTCAACTCCAGCACTTCTTTTACACAATGCACACCTTCCAACAAACGATAGAGCTAATTTACCCATCTTTCAGTGTCCAATTATCATGTTTGAAGTTTCTATTTCTCGCAGTGCTATTACATGATAAAATAATGCTGGGTACTTAAAGGTGTGGTCTTGCTCCAAGAAATTTGCAAAAAAGTATATGCAGCTGTTTTTTTGTCACCTCCAGCTTATTCAGAAAGCACCATATTGCCTTCTAGTTTTAAGCTAAGAAATAAATCAGAAAAAAAAATCCAAAATGTCTTTGGCAAGCACTGCGTAAATCTTGTGAATCCACAGTTGGTCGCATCTCTTCTTTTGACTTCATGTTGCTGTGAGGTGCTTTGTTCTTGTTTGTACTTTGTGATCCTTTTAAATATTTTTATGTGTTTATATTGCGTGACATCCTTTTCAAATGTCTATTACATATGTCCAAATAGTTATATAGAATAGGCTATTTCATAACCATGCAGCTGAACTGGCACAAAAAGATGAGAAGTCTGCCAAGCAAACTGAACTTCCAGGGTGATAGTCTCAAAATGAGGATGAGACATGAGGAAGAAGCTCCAGCAGTCAGGAGGACAGTAGATGTAGAGCAATTGAGGATTTAATCCATCTTTCTTCTCTCATGATACATCTTCTTCAAGTGATTGCAGCAGTTCAGCAGCCCCGGGGCATTCTATCCACTGTATCAACTTTCTTTAAAACAGCTCTCAAGTTCAGAAAGATGCAGTTCATCTGCTTTTTGACCTGTTATCGTAACATTTTCAAATTAGTTTTCTGACTTATGCACATTTTTAGATCCATTTTTTCTGTTTCAGGGCTCTACTGTGGCTCGAGAAGCCAGTGACAAAGAAAAGGTATGGTGCATTTCTGTTTCTTTTTCAGTTATCTAACCTGTTAGCTAGCCTTAGGACAAACATAACCAGTGCTGTTCTGCCCCTTTTCTTTGTTTTCTGTCATATTCTCCCCTCTTGAGTTCTACCTTATTCCCTCCTTTATCTTTCCTCTGTTTTCTGCAGACCTTTGAGTATTGGTTTGCAATGGTGTTGAGATTTCAGAGGTAAGTGAGCCAATCCTCTACCGCCTCCTTTTTCTTTTTTTCTCTTCTCTTCTTAGTTTCTTCAGGGATGCCCTGTCGTAGGAAAACATCAGGACTTTCTTCTCTTCCCTCCTGCTTCTTCATCTTCTTTCTCTTGTTCTTTAATATTGAGATTTATGGCTACTCCATGTCAGTTAATGGAATGATGTGACATGGCACCACCTGTAAAGTGAATGCAAAGATGAACCAAACCTTGAATTGTGAGAACCTTTGGGTATGTAATGCTCACACAAATGAGCAAACAACTGACAGACTTAGCTGCACATGTAGCTATAATGAGAGACAGTCTCCCTCAAATTCTGGGCTGAAACATTGCTCTAAAAGGAAACTGATCCCTTTGTTTTATCTCCATCTCCAACTTAGTTCACTTGGAAAATTTAATATTCTCAAAATCAACGTTTCTCTGAGGTTTCAGTGAAGTAGCCTGATGGCGCTTCAGGAGAGGTTCATCTAGAGATTCTATAGATAATTGAAGGTGGAACATAGTCTCCATCATCGAAGACTTCTTAGATTTCCAAATTTGGGTGAAGTCTAGGAACCCATGACCCTTGTTTTCTTAATTTTTCCAAGCACATTCCTTCTGAATTAGCATAAGATCATTCAGCAATTCACTTAAAAGACTTCATTTTATGTTGTCCCCAAATTCCATTCAGATCATTTGTTTCTCTCCTAAGCGTTAGTTGTACCATACCTGCCTCTCTGAGTCTTCTACAGATCACACGAGTGCACTAAGGAGTCAGGGATATGCAGTAGCTGTCAGTCCTGCAGCTCTCACTGCATGAAAAACTCTGTGCAAAGTTTTTCCACTTCATCCTAAGGCATGACCAAACATTTAACATTCTTCTTCCAGCATTAGGCAACTGCCATGTCCCAAATGGCAACTGCAGTTACAATAGTCAGCATTAGCTCTCTTTTGCTGTACTGGGCCCTCAAGATCATGGCTTGAATGGTCTCCGTTCTTTTCTTGTGGTCTAGTGTTTCTAGTGTTTTTAAAGCAGAGGGATTAACGCTTCAGTGTCTTACAAACGATACCTAGTGTTATTGAAAACCTCTGGTGGTAGTACTGAAATAGTCTGACAGAAAGGAGGAGCGCAAGTTATTTGGATGGGACTACTTCAGGTTGCAGCATTAATGCTTGGAATAGTAATGTAAACTTTAACAATATTACGTATATTCAGCTATCCAGGAGCTGATACCATACAGATACTTAGTGCAGTGGTTTTGAGCAGTTTTTGGAATATGTCTCACAATAATAAATAGATAAACAATAGTACACATGTACTGTAGCTAATATGTTGAGTGAGAAACTCAAACAAACAGTGCCTTAGTTTTGTTCCCATGTAAATTCATGGCAAAATTACTATTGAACTTGGTTATAGCTAAGTGGAAACAAAGTTGTGTAGCTTTGTATAACCGTATATAATCACTGGTCTCTAAATTTAATGTGAAATCGTAACTTCAGTAAGGCCAATAACAAAAATTCCTGTCAACTTCAACACATCTAGAACCTCCCCTTTTGTCTTGAGTACTTCTATGAAAGAAATATTAAAAACCTGATCCCCCAAATTAGTCTGCTGCTATTTTAAATCTCACACATTATTTTGTTTTCAAAGGAATTTGATTTCTTGGAGACAGAACTCCACTAAGCTTATTGATATTGCAAGCAGGCGGACTGAGGCAGTTAGAACAGCCTTCTGTTACTCATCGTTCCCCTCAAACACCAATGCAGTGCAGCACGGAAGCCACAAGCTAGCACTCAGAAAGAACATTGCTAAGAAAAGGAATTAATTGGGTAGACTTATGAGTTCATAGAGAGAAAAACATTTTACAAACACTTTGAGAGAGACTCTTAGGGATTCAAGCAAGGGAAAATATTTATTTGGTTATCACATGTTTTTTGTCTAAATATTGGAGTCTGCTGTTTGATTTGAAAGGGTCAGAAGAATAGACTACCATGTGTCTGTATTGTCGATGTTCAGAACGTTCATCATCACTGCGTTCTGAATCTCCTGCAATAGGCACTAGAACTGCAGTGCTTTTACTCATCCAAACTTCTAACACACAGTTTTTGAGCTTAAATAAAAAGGGGATTGTGTATTTATACAAATAGATAGGAAAGATTGTTTTTGAAACCCTGAGCAGTGCTAAAGACCTACTATCATGAGATCTATCTGTGCACATGTGGCACTAATTTCAGGACCTTGAGGACTGTTGACATAAGTATGTAAATGGTCCATTATTCCTAACTGGCAAGTGAGAGCCTCATAGCATGTTTTTCCACTTCCATTTTCTCTTAAGTAGATGTCACTATTTCAAACTTTTTGTTTGTTGTCTTCTGTGTGAATCTTAAGCGAATCTTAAAGATGTTAAAATGCCTGAAAATTTTTAGCTTGAAAAAGGAAAAAGGCATTTTAGCAAATGCTCTGAAGAGATTTTGGCATCTCCTATGTTAGAAGAAATTACTCCAAATGAAACAAAACCGGATAATCTCAAATACTTAGCTTGTGTAATAACTTATGAGCTAATTTTTAGCCAGAGGCAAGTTAAATCATCGATTTAGTAATATTGCCCTGAAACGTCATTAATAATAATAGAATTTCAATTAATGGCAGCATTACTTAATTACTTATTATAAAGGTATCCACATCTGAAAAACAGAAAAGTAATAAAAGACAGGAAGAAGCTTTTGGTGCTACAATGTACAGCTAAAATGTCTGGCAATGCTGTAGTTTTTAAATGGGCTTTTAAGTAATTCATATTTTATTTCAAATGCCAACATTCAAGTAATCAAATGATTTTCAGAATATCAAACACAATATATTAGCTTCTTTTAAAGGTGCAGAAGTCAGAAAACAGAAGGGCAAGCCTCAGTCACATTCTAATGCAGACTGCAAATTTTAGATAAATGACTTCAAAATTACAAACTTGGCTAAAATTATTATGTTTTTGAACCTTTTTCCTGTCAAACTACTCTTTTATTTACTGAGTTAATAAAGGAGGAGCAATTGTGCAGAAAGATTTAATGGACTGTAAAATAAGAAATCGTGGAAAAAAGTATTTTTCTACTTTAGTGTTGTAGTGTAAAATAGGTATTAGTATTCAAACAGGTGTTTTTAAATCAGTTTTTAGGAGGAAAAGCTGGCTGGAATGACTTTGATAATGTTACTTTTCTGTCCTGTTTTCAGTTTATCTCCTGTTTGACTGTCTTCAACTGTTTAATATCCTAACATACTGATGAGAAGCTCTGAAACTGTCATATCAGTATTTTGTGATAATCAGTGCAGAGACAAGCTCCATCCCTTAGATTTCACCTTAACACACAATTCCTCTCACTTGCATTATAAGTGATATTTTTAATAATGAAGGCATCACTTTCTTGGCAACAAGTATAACATGCACTTAGAGATGTCTCAAATTTTAAAAGAACAGTATGTTTCAACAGTTGTCAAATTCTGACAGCTGCTCTTTTTTTTTTTTTTTAAGTCTTTACTTTCCTTCATGTCTTTAAATTTTTATTATTTTAATAGTGGGCATTTTCTATTAATTTCTTGGACAATTTTGCCCTCTTAAGTGAAACCAGGATAATGCAGAACTCCCCTGCTGGTCTGCCTGCTCACAATTATGCTCTGCTTGCAATACCACATCAAATTAGCAGTTACATCCGAGTCTATTTGCACTTATAAAGAACTTAAGCATGTTGCTTGAGAGTGGGCAACTTGGAAGGAAATTTGAAGAATTAAAACCTAACTGAACTGAAGCCCACCGTATATAATCTTGCGTAATAGATTATTATGCATTTCAATTAATCTAAAACTGGTTACACTGCCACCTCTGTGGTATGTGTTAAATGCAGAAAAATTACAGTAAATATATTTGAACAAAGGATTTTCTATTCAAGTTCTTTTTTGGAAAAAAAATGTCATAGTTGACAACTATGTAACTTCTTAGTTAAATTGTATGCAAGAAACATAGCTCTGATAACTAGATTGGAAAGTGCTCCTAGATGTAACAAATCGCTTCTTAGATGTACTTCTTACATTATATATTACAACATATAGTAGTTAACTGATTTCCGAGAGGACAATTACAACTAAAGGAAGAAGAATTTTAGTACAGGAGCATAGCAACAAGACTACTCAGTCTTGAATTATTTTTTTTCTTTTGATGCCTATGGATGAAAGTTCATTCGAGGTAGATCACCTAAAATCTGAGCTATGTTTTCCTGCTGTTTTAAAATTGCTAATTTCACAACAACATTTTTTTACTTATTTCTTTTAGTGATTTCAGTCTGCTTCATATGCCAGTCTCACACAGTGGACATGTGAATCATGTCTTAGATTTCTCTGTGAAATGAATCTCAAGGTTGCATAAACAGAGACTATAACTTTCAAAACATCACATTGCAATACATTGCAAAGAAAGGAATAGACATTCGGAGTTCAGATTCCTGTTTCAGTATTTAGCCTTCACATGACACCAACCCCATTATTGTTTTTCAGAACAAATCACTAATCTGCCTTTGTTTGTTTGGGGGTTTTTATTTACATTAAAAGTCTGTTTTCCATATGTTAACAGAATTAAAATAAAATAAAAGGGTAACTTTATCTTGCATTTTATATGTTGCATGTTCATTTTGCAGCAGGAAGACATTAAACCTAGGGATAATTCTGAGTGCATTTCCCTGAGCATTGAAAAGATATATAGTTGCTGTTTTGGTACATGCTTGAATTCCTAATACATCTATAACATCCTGTGCACAATTTTTTTTTGTCCTGCAAAAATGCTTCTTATACTAGCTAAAACCATTCCAGTGTTTCCTCTCAAACCCCATTTCGGGGTTACAGCTCTATTTCCATTGCCTTTTACAGCCCTGAGAAGGCAAGAAGACCCTCATTTGGCTAGGAAACCCCTGCCTAGGACAAGGCAAATTGTACAACAAAAGTTTGGGCCCAGCTTCCATAACTACTGGAGGGAAGAAGCTGCAATCTTCGAACTTCCAAAGAAAGCTCTAGTTGTTCTTCCATCTTGTGGATCTGGTGACTCCAGACTTTCGATTCAGTTCAACACCACCTGTGCCAAATTATTGCAAACTATAGTTAGCATAACATCCCTTTTTTAAAAATAACTGCCCTCCATATATGCTGGTGAGGCCAGTCAGTCTAAAGTTAATCTAACTTAATTTTTTTATTTATTTTTTTTAAAGTGTGTGTTAGCCATTCACTGGGAAAAGAAGCCCAGTGTGTGGAACTTCACTCTTGGCAGATGTTTTATACCATCTTCAGAAGTTATAACTGTAAGCCCAATTTTGCCACGATTAGCTGTGTGAATAACGTGACACGTGGCTACTTCCAAATTAACAATAAGACTGCTATGCAACATTTCTCCTACAACCTAATCTTCTTCTTTGTTAGGTGAGAAAATGCTGCCAGGTTATGAAGACAATTAGTCTTTTCCTTTTTTAGTCCAGGACTTACTCTGAAACTTAACTGTCCTACAGCTGTTCCAGCGAGCATCTTCCAAAATGTCAGCATCAGTGTTAGCCATCATCATTATTTTTGGTCATGATGCACAAAAATCCCTTCAGGAAAAAATTGTTTATCTTCATTACAGCACATTAAGATAGGATGCTGAACTGAGATGTGTTAAGAAATCTGCAAAAACTATTTCCATGTTCATATAGAAATAAAACTTCACCTGGTTCTTAACCTTTCAAGATTATTTTTTTTTCCAAAAACAATGTCAGTGGGCTGTTTGACCATAATTTCAGTTTTTGAATCAGGCTTGATCATTCTGTCATCTTAGTCAAAGAAAGCTTTATTGCTTTTCAGCCTTTTCAAAGGCAGTGAAATCTTCCTGCCATTAAAATTCTCTGTGGCAATGGCAAACTTTGGAATGCAAACCTGAAGTGTGCAAATAATATGCTTTTTTAATAAAGAAATACTTCATATTTGTAAAATCTATTGTGTCTTTCTTGCATCTTTAAGTAGGGGATTAAAAACAATAGAGATGGTTCAGAAAGAAAATCTATTATTAATTTAGTGGAAGTAGTTAGATGTTCATCTCCTGTGCAGCTCTTAAAATATTTAGTTCTTTAATGATAGTAATATGTTCATTAAAATGAATTACATTCTAGGAGAATCTTTTTCCAACAAGGATTTTGCTTCATTGGAAATATTTGAGACTTCATTAAAAATTAACTCTTTCAATTATTTCATTAAAGCAAAGTCTCATTTTTTTTTCATTCAGATAGTGTTTTAAACTGCCACGATGTGGTTTTCTTTGTATTTATTTCAGTGCATAAGAAAAAAATGTACATATTAGAATTTTTCCACATGAACACATATATTATGAATTTTAAATAACTACAAGAGCCCCTCCTGGTTGCATATTTCATAGGTTTTAATTCCTAAATTCACAAATCAATTTTAAGACATGAATTTCAGTTAAAGTACTACGAAAATCACTATTTGTGTGGCTGTCATTAGTAGCGTTTGGGACTGCAACAGTATCCTAGGGCTATTCAGCTTTAAATAAATAGGGAGAATGGTATTGCCTAGCGTGCACACACACACACGCACAAAAAACCCCACCGCTTTGTCTAATAACACCTAGAAAGAGGGAAGATAATAGGCTGGGACGCATCATACAGATAATGCGGTGAGGACAACCACTGGCACATAGCTTTTTAGCTTCAGTTTCTGATACGGGACCCACTGCTTTTCTTTCTTCTTCCTTTTTCTTCGCATGCCTCAGTGTTGGCTTTTAATTTATGCACTTCTGTACTTGCCAAGTCTTCACAGCTACGGGCATTTGGGTGAAGAAAAATTACCTCAGATAAAAATCCTCAGAGGAATTATTGAGGACTGGGGGAGCCTGCACACAAGGCAGTGAAGAGTCTGGCTTTTTGGGAGAGCTGATTCACTGCCCTGAATGTCCTTGGGAGTACCCCTCGGGTCTTGTGATGGCAGACAAGAAATGCAGCTGTGTCAGCTTTGCTAGCTCACTTTTATTAAAAATAGAGGCAAGGTTAAAGTGCAGTATGGCACCTGCACGACTGGCTTACCAGCTCTAGCATCTTCCAAAAAGATGTTGCTTGTAATGTAAGTGTGTTTTTTCTGAAGATAGGACTGCTTTCGGTGCAGAAGTGCACTTCCCCTTCCCACTGCCTGCTGGGCCTGGCTGGCTGATGCCATACCATGCAGGAAGTCTGTGGCAGAGCCTAGAGATGAACCTGCATCTCAGCATCTTTAACCACAAGCACATCCTTCCTCTTTACCCACCCCCCCAGCTTCAAACAGCATTAATAGGGTTTTTTCAGAGTTAATGGGTTTGTTTCACTTTAACCTCTGCCTAGTTTAATAAATAACTTGGATATACTGGGTGTAAAGATAATCTGAGGATTTTTTTTTTAATGACTTTGGGCTGGAAATGAAAGGAGCTTGATTTCCTGCATTCTTTTCATTATCGTTTCATCTTAAATTAATTCATCCAAATATCTCTGTTCTTAAGCATCCCACACAGTGGATTCCATCCTCTGGTGTTAGCAACGTGTTGGCCGTGGTCCTGCCTCTGCGGAATTAGCCCTCGTCCGTGGGACAGTTTGCTCAATTGTGTATGATAATCTCTACAGCTGTTAGTCTGGAATGCTTATCTGATGTTTCCCCTACTCATTTTCATCTTAAACCACTTATTGAGTATGCCAGCAAGAAAATCAATGCACATCGTGCTGTCGTATTGTAGTAATCAATTCATGGTGAGCTTCAAGAAGCGTCTAACATCATCTTTAAGTAAAGCTGCAGAGCACTGCAGGATGAGTCCTCCATGGAAGGAGTGTCCAGGATGTACGAATGGTTATAGCTCCATCTCAGCTGCGTGGGGTTTCTCCCTTTTATTTTAAAGTTAAATAGAGGGTATTTTCATATATCAGAATGTTCTAGATGCAACATAGTAATAATTCAGAGCAGTCAGACTAGAACCTTATTTTTTTTCAGAGTTCATAGGCATCAGGATGCAGTGGATGTAACATGGATTCATAACTATTAAAATGTTATTAATTGCTGAAGTGGTATTGGGCAGTTATTGAAAGAGAAGGGTCACTTTTCTGAAGAAAAGCAGCATTGTGGGATCTTGAGCAATTCACAAATTCCAGCTCCAAAAAAGTAAATTTGGACAGATGGGGAACTGAGTATTTTGGCCACTTCTGTGCACAGCCCAGCAGCAAAAAGAACTTTTGGCCATTATGAAGATCTATAAGGGCATTTCAGGTCTGCTGTGATGCTCACGTTTCAATGCTGTGTTTTCCAATACATACATTTTGGAGAACAGATTATTTTCATTACTGTGTTGTAGGAAGAAAATACACTTTATGAAAAATATTGTCTCCAGTAAGTTTATAAGCAATGCCTGAGTAGTTAAACTTACGGAGGACATTCCAGCAGGCTGATGTTAGCTGCCTTTTATTCCTAGCAGAAGGACTTTCAGATGAAGGGGAAATTATTTTATTCAAAGTACCTGTTAGTTCATGGTCATTGAGGTCTGCAGTACCTGGTTGTTCTGCAACATTTTCTTTGTAAAGAAAACCTGTTCTTCCCTACCCTTTATTAAAGGTGGGGGGCAGAGGGAAAGGCTGTTCATTGCTGTTAGCGGGCCAATTTTCTAAAGGCTGTGATTGTAGAAGCTACTATTACTTCTGGTTTGCTTGACCAAATACCCTGAAGCAACTGCTTTTTTGTTTGTTGGCTTGCTGGTTTTTTTTAAGTAAACTTCCAGTCACTGCCCTCTGAAAACAGAGCCTGTTTTAGGGGTCTTAGTACTGAAACCAGTGGTTACTCTCTCTGCACTGATCATGTGAGAGTTTCTGGCTTTCCTTAATGCTGTTGCAAATCACTTCATGGGAGAGTTAAAGGTGATCCACTAATGCTCCAACATCAAGAATGTTTAATTACTTATTCAAAAGGCAGTGGTCTTCTCTGGCATTTACCAATTCTAAGCAGCATTACATAATTCACGTTCGCTCGATGCTTTTTAAATAATTATTTGGTATTAGGTATTTAAACATTTACAGTAGCATTGTAAAATGCAATCCAGTGTGACTTCATCTAATAAGATCTGATACAAGCACCTTGTTACAAGGTATAGATTGTGTTTTCGACTTCACTTATTGCCAGTCACTTTGACAAACGACGTATTGGAAGAAGCTCGATGCAAATCAAGGTCCTATGCAAATCAAGTATCGAGTCAGAGATTTTGTTTTAGCTATGTTTGCTGCACGCCTGGTAAATGTATACCTACTAGGCCATTTACAGGAGGGATGAACTAAGCCAACGGCTCCATAGGTGCAGCTACAGAGAGCTGCATGCAATGGAGGTGCCTCTGCTTCCCCTGGAGGGGCAGCTCGGCCATGCCCTCTCAGGCACAGGAAAGCTCTGGAGGTGCCGCTGACAGCGGGGTGACTGTGTTGGGCTGCCAGCTTCACCACACTCCTCTTTGTGATCCCGCTCTTACAGGAGTTTTGGTTTATTTTAGGCCAAAGAGCTGCCGACGTTCAAAGACAACGATTTTATTAACGATGGCCAAAAGATTCACATTGATGAGAATAACAAAAAGATGTTCCTTGAGAAACTCAAAAAGGATGTTGAGGTAAGAACATGCCTCTTCAGTTATATGTGATTAAAATATGTGGCAAATCGCAGATATCCCAGGAAACTGTTTCTGTAATTCATTAATGAAAACTCTTGTTTATAAGATGGTAAGCACTGACTGTTTTAAAAGAAACACAGTTTAGACTTTCAGGAGTTGACCACTGCTTGCTAGTGTCATAAATGGCTTGCTGCCATAGCTGGTTGCCATACATTGTCCCTGCCTTGATGATGTGATGTTGAAATGACGGTACTGCTTAGTACTAAGCGCTTTGCAAGCCTAGTACTTCTAAGTGCCCCCAAGAGAGAGGTGAGTATTGCTAGTTGTATTTTACAGGTGAAGGCACACCAGAGATGAGGCCATACATGGACTGTAGTCCGTAACAGAGGCATGGTTTATTTGCTTCATATTAGTAATCCAGTTTTATATCATCCTTAATATCACAACAGTAGAGTGCTTCAGTAATTTGTATACAGCACTTGTACTCATTATCTTAATGTCGTCTTTCATATAAATTTGTAATCGGCTGAATATAGTCCGTATTTAATAGAAAAGTGTTAATATGTGAATTTTATGTAAGATTTTATTATAACTGATTTAGTTCAGCAAATAAAAGAAAATAAATATCGGGCTAAGTAGTTCACACAGCCTGACTTTAGTTTCCATAACACTAAACACAATGTTTTCTGTGTCAGAAGAGACCTGATAGCAAAATGTGTCTGTGACTTAATAAGAATTTCAGCTATTTGTACCAAAATGGCTCTGTGAATTGACTTGTCTAGTTCTTCAGATCTATATCTCATTCGTTGCACAAAACAAATACTGTAACTTGAGAATCTACCTGATAATTTGCTTTTGAGGAAATCTAGTTTCCCTTCGTAATAACGATGAGAAATTTATGATTATGATAATTATGAAAACATAAATACTTTGTGAAATACCAATGTGTGTTTATTTTACATTTAAAACATTGTGTTGGAAAACTGCTCTACTGATGTTACAGCTCTAGAGATAAGTTTATTCTGGTTTAAGTTCTGTGCTCTTTTGGCATGCACTGCTGTTGCTGACTAATGCTTCCACAATAAGTAGGTTGCAGAAAATATCTTAAGTATGTGTAAGGAACGTGGAAGATACTTTATTACCCCAGAAAGCAGATTGTGTGTGATCTTCTACATCATTTACTGGATTGTGAATATAATGGCAGATTCCAGATCATGTCTTGAGAGGCTATTTTTATGGTTTTGAAATGTATACAGAGCATTGTTAAATACCCATGTAAACCACTGGTGTGAAGTGATCTGGCACCTGATTTTAACAATGGCAAGCTGTTCTTTAACCTTGTTTTTCTTTTATTGGTTCTTCCGTCCTTGTTAGGTAGCTGATAGTATATGCTTTGTACCCAATGTGTAAGCACTCATATTTCACTACAAGGAAAAAAAATGCACAACATCTAACACATTATTATCTTATCACACCATATTCATAGTGAAACTTAATATGGAGTAGTATTCTAAATTATATGACTTTATATTCATTCTGGTTTGTCATTAAGTAAGTTTTGTTTCTGTAATTCCCTTATAATTGAGTCTTATGTCCCCTCCCTGTGTTCAAACAGACAAATATCTATTACTGCTGTTCTGATGTCCTCTTGTCTATTTTCCTGCCTCCTCATTCCATTGAAAATGTCCTGACAAAAAGCACATACGAATATTTTTTCCGTTTTAAATCAGATGGTCTTTTCCTTGTGCTGAACTCCTTAAGTCATTTGCTGTCAGCAGCAGCACACTTTTTCCCCCAAGAGCCTTTCTCTTCTAATTTGCAATTCACTCTATTTCCCAAGAGTCTGTTTTCTTTCGTGCTTTTTTGTATGATTACTGGTAGATTTTTCTCCTGTCTCTCTCGGTATTTATCAAGTGCCTAATGATACGCCTGGAGTCCTTCCACTCCATCGCCTTTGGCCAATCTCATCTGTTCTTCTTTTATATCGTTGTACATCATCTCTTCAGATTTAGATCTCTTCTAGTCCTGTGAAGAGTCTTTTACTTCATTATATTGAAATGATTAGAAACCAATTTCTTCCTTCTACTTAAAACCTCTTCTCAATCTCACAATATTTCTTCTAGCACTTGAATTTGCAGTCACTTTTTTATCTCCAATTCCTCTCTCTTCTCAGAATTGGGATTTTGACAAACTGTAGTTTTCTCGTTTCCTAATATTTTATACTCATCTCTTTCATCACTATCACTATTCCAAAGTCCGACTTAAATCCCTTCTTCTCTGGTCTGCTTTAACTTCCTTTTTATACCCATTTAGAGTTTCTAAAAACTGAAACAATTTGTATTTTCAGCCTCTTTCTCTGCATGCCATAAGCAAGGGCTCCACAAGTTCGAAATCTCAGTATTGCTTTTAGGCTGTAGCACAGCTCTGCCCTGCCTACCCATCACCTCCTTGAACTGTGTATCCCATCTTCCTGCTTTTATACCTTCCTTATTTCCACCCTCCTCTCTTAGCTTTCTGCCTTATCCTGCTCCACTCACCTAAAATAACACTTTGTCTATGCATAAAGTATATTCATCTTTCAGTTTTCTAAAAAATCCCATCCTCAGTCTTTATCAAAAACCACCCTTCCGTTCACATTCATATTTTGCTTACATGATTTAAATTGTGAGCCTGTCACTGTGAAGAGAATATAGCACCATTTCAGGTCTTCGTGGTGTAAAACTTCACTACTTTCCACTGCAAGAATATTCAAACACTTCTTCACGATTCTTCAATAAGATTTAAAAGGGAGCGAGGGGGTGGATTTAGCACCAGGTCACGGCACACCCGATAGCACAGAGGCCAGTCTGGACATTGAGTGGTGACAGGATAGCCCTAACTGGGACATGAGACAGGAGTCGTCGGCTCACACAGGCACCGGTCTTCAGTACAGGAAAAATAATTTAATATAAGTTGCAAGTGACCTGTGTGCTGTTACTACATCTTAATAAATTCAAGTATCTTTCCACTAGCTTTATCACTTAATCCTCCCTTTTGTTCTCTCTTAGAAGCGCCAGGTTTTCTCAACTGATGACATCTTTGTGTAACTTCTCCTGTTTGTAAGTGGAGCTTACATTTTTCAGTGATACTGATAAATTGCTTATTATCACTTTCTAGTTCCTTGCTCAGTTAAAACTCATGGACTACAGTTTGCTGGTTGGAATTCATGATGTTGAAAGAGCTGAACAGGAGGAAGTAGAGTGTGAAGAGAATGATGGAGAAGAGGAAGGTGAAAGTGATGGGACCCACCCCATTGGAACCCCTCCAGACAGTCCAGGAAACACGCTGAACAGCTCACTGCCTTTGGCTCCCGGGGAATTTGATCCAGCCATTGATGTTTATGGAATAAAATGCCATGAAAGTAAGCAGTAGTAAATATTTTTATGTTAAGATGTTTTGAATCTTACATCAGAATCCTAAAGTCTTCACAACCACTTATGGGCAAATTTAAACTGCAAAATATAAATTCACCATGCAGAAGAGGAAATCAGTTGCTGTTTGGTGCAGCAGAAAGCAGAAGACACCTATAATGCTCAGCATTGTTATGAACGTATTTCTTAAACATTTTGATGTATGGGGATGCAGTCAAATAATTCACCTACTACACAGTCAAATCGTATACTGGCTTAGCTATTCAGATACAGCAGTTCTCAATTAACTGATGGCGGTTTTTCATCCCTTTTAGGAAATGTAGTATCTATAATTGTTCTTTTCCTGACAGATAAAACAGCACTGTTAAAAACAGTCTAGAAGGAATAAGAAGAGCAGCATTCCAAGTTATAGTTTACATTTTTGGTTGCTTTTTGAAAATCTGTGTGCTCGTACCCCATTTCTTTGTTCCAGCTAAGAAAGTTGTCATAAAGAGTGTATAAGAAGCCTGAGCTGGGATTGGTGGTAGTGTGTAAAACTAAGTGTAACTAGATAACTGTGGCTGTTCAGGATAGGAAAGTTTTCTTTTGTTTCCATAAGCATTTACATGGATAAATACCTGGTTTTATTCATAAAGAAAATATGATCTTGTTTGTTGACACGGAAACATTGCCTTTCATATAAAACTTCAGTGTTTTTCCATAAAGGAAGACGAAATACACATTTCTTTAAGTGAACAATAATTCCTGTTTCTGTATGCTGGTGTTTTATTTTGCACTCATTTAGGGGGTTTTGCATTATATATGAGCGCAGTTAAGCTCTCATTTAAGGACAGTTGAGCCTGTGGTCTTTACAGGTCTGTGATTCTGACTGACATTAACCTGTCTTAGCTGCTGATTGAGCCTTATAGAGTCTCCTTTGTTAGAAGAAGGACTCATGATTAAGACGTCTCAAAAGTCATTCTTATTGCCATGTGTTTGCCATTTGCAGATGCACCTAGGAAGGAAGTATACTTTATGGCCATTATTGACATTCTTACTCATTATGATGCAAAAAAGAAAGCTGCCCATGCTGCAAAAACAGTAAAGCATGGGGTAAGTATCTGGGTTGGTTTTTTCCCTCTGATTCCATTTATACTTCTGCATTTTTGTTGTTTAGTGCACTGATATAGCACAGTTCAGGAAATCTAGGGAAAGGAGAATAGATCTGAATTTTTTCAGGCTTTTTTCTGGTTTAATATGTTATACAAAAGTACAGAGTAACTGCTACACATTACATACTGAGAGTGCAACTCCCCGTTCAGCTGTACGTATAGCTTTCTTACCCATACAGAGCTCTAGTGAGATGCCTTTTCTGGACTTTGACATAAATTAGTGAGATGCATCTTACTCTTGCAAAGAAAGCTCCTTCACCAGGTGCTTGTATTATTATATGGCTCTGTGAAAACTGTTGTGAATCTTATTTCAGAGGCAGGGCCCTAGTGATGGTTTCATTGTTTGGTACAGCCTGTGGAAAGTTAATTCTTCAGCATATAATGTGGGTAATTTTACAAGACTTCATTAAAAAAAAATTTGCAAAATTAGGCATAAAATGTGCATATTAAATACTTGGACACCATTAAGTGAAGGCTTCTGTTTGACTGCCATGAATTTCTTTATTTTGACTGAAGTTGCTGCTTAGCAGTAGACACCAAAGAGCCGTGGTGAAGCAGCCCAGTCTTCCCGAATTACGATTTATATGTACCATTATCACTTCTATGGTGATAAGATTCAAATTTCATAAACTTTTTTAGAAGAGCATAATGGTTCATGAGGCTAGAATCCCTCCTCAGTCTAAGTATCTTAAGGATGAGGGCATTGTGGGGGGTTTTAAGCATATGGCTCAGGGCTTTTTAGTTTACAGTAGAAAGTGATGTGGAATGCTCAGCAGTAAGCCCTGCACAGGCCTGCAGAAGGTATTTTTTGTCTCTCTAAAGCAATGGTCTCATTACTCTCTCGGCTCTCAGAGAAGCTGAAAGTTGATGCAGACCATATGCAGCCGTTATGTGGCAATTATTAATGAACTTTGAATGTAGCAGACTTTAAAAACTCACACTTCTGGCTTAAATAAGGGATAGAAGGATAAATAAAAATAGTATTATTAAAGCTGACTGTGATTAGAACTTATTACAGAGCATTGCTTTCATACAACCATTTTGTTTATTTTGCTGTCTCCATCCTGAGCCACCTGACACTGAAGTTTGTTCATTAATTGCATGTGTGCAATTTTCCTCTTTCGTAAAACAGAAAAAATATAAATAGAAATGTGCCCTAAGGCTCTGAAAACCTTGAGTAAAGATATGAATGGAATTGTGACTTCACTGAAATAGCAATTGTACAGCTTATTCAGTGACTCCAGGTTTAAATGCATATGTGTTGAAAAAACATAACTGATTGTTACCACATACTCCAAACCAGGTTATTTAGCATTCAGATCGCAATATATATTACACAAGTATGGACACACCAGATCTGAGTATGAGAATTTAGTCTTCTCTAGATGAAGATGCTGCCGCTCAATAGACCAGAATCTGTTGATGAATCAGTGGGTAGCATGGTTAAGTATGCAGTAGAAATTATACAGGATACTGAAGTACAATTAAAGTAAAAAGAAGTAAGGAAAGTAAAGAGAAAGCATTTCAGAGATGGAAGATGAGTGTCCTGCAGTTATGGTGGTGAGTACTGAGTATCACGGTACTCGTGAGAAGCCTAAAATGGCATCACTAAGATTCTGCTTGAGGGCCGTTACAATTCATGTTTTCTAGTGTCTGGTTCTGAGACTGCACATGAAATACATTGAGTAACACTCTCGGTGACAAGCATCGAATAAAACACTGGTTCTTCCTTCTTTCCTCTCCCCTCCCAATTCTCTGTATAGGCTGGTGCAGAAATTTCAACTGTTAACCCTGAACAGTATTCAAAGCGCTTCTTGGACTTTATTGCCAACATCTTGACGTAACCTATCGTGTTACATAGGACAGACACAAGACCTGGGGACAGCAGCAGTGGCTACAAGTGTAGGGAAAAAAAGGAACTCAGAGAAGCGCTCACCTTGCAGAAAGCAACCCCTTTGTTTACATCTGCTGGCAAAGATGACTGAAGTGGGGTGGAGTACTCGCTTTAACAGCTGCCTGATATTCCCAGCATAGTTCTAGCTATTTCTGACTCTTTTGTGTGTGCAAAAAAAAAAATCAAATAAATTAAATAAATAGAACAGCTTCCTCAGAGTGCACTGTGACAGTTATACTCTGATGCTACCAGCTGAAACAGAATAAATGAGCAAAGAGGTGTGGGGTGGGGGTGGGGAAGAGTAAATGCATGTTAAATCTACAATATTGGTATCAAATTGTAAACTGTGGATCAGTTTATTTTTTGAACTAAAATAATACATGACAGTATTCTTCATGATGATAATAATAATAAAAACCTTACTGCGAATGTTACACTTACACCCTGCACACTGGCACTCCTTAAAAAAGCAGCTGCAACAGTCCTTGGTGCCGGAGGCTTTTCCCATTCGGTTTTGGCAGTTGGGTTTTTTCCTCCCCCCACCCCCCACCCCGCTCTCCCATTTTTGTCTTCTTTTCAGCACATTGCGTCAGGAAGTTCAGCCTCTCAGACGTCTGAGAGCCAGCGTCTCTTATCTTACAAAGAGCTAACGTAATTCATGCTATGTGTACATTTTTGCTACAGTAAACTTATGTTAAGGGAAAATTATGCTTATTTCACTTTGTTACCTGAGGTTTTCATTTGTTTTATATTCTTGCAATATAGGAACTAATAATGTTACAAGTGGAAAAAAGCTTATCTGAAGCAGCGCATAGTTTTGGGCAATAGTAGCTCCATCTTTCACCCATCATGAAAGATGTGCACACTTGTAGAAATTCCTTTCCCTTGTAATTTGCTGGGAATTTGAAGTTTAAATGCTTATGTTGTACTGTTGAAACAGCAGTATTTTATTATAGATTATCCCTCCAAAAATGAACCCTGAATTTTACTGTTTACATTATTAGGAAAGCAGGGATATTTCTGAATTTCAGAGCCGTATACAATATATGACTTTTGAGTTTACATGTAAAGTTATTTTGCAGTACAAATGAAGTAATGTTTGTCATCTTCCAAGGTGTAATGTGCAGTAGTATTCTAAAGTGAATGTCTCACCTCTGTGACAGACTCTTTTACAGTAAAATGAGAAAGTAGATTTCAGAGGGATTTTTCCCAAGGTCGTCTTTTAGCATCAAAATGACCTGTCCTACCATTTACTCGAGTTTGATTGTATAGTACATTGCCTAAAACTGTGCTGGTCATGTTTAACTTGTTTAAAATTTTTAAACAACAGCAACATTGTATTTCTTCTCTTCTTGTATTTTTCCCTGAAACTCTCCATGCTTGAAAGAGACAAATTTACATATGCTTAAAAGTTTATCTACTTATACACTGTGCTAAAGCTGTGCCTTTAAAATTTCTTTATTGAAATTGTTGGATTTTGTAGGCAACGTAAGAGAAGTCAAGCCCTCCCCGTTATCGTTTATAACTCAAATCAGGAGTGCCAGCATGCCTTCTCCATAACTAACGTCAGTGCTGTTAAGCCTGCAACTGTGCATAACCTATGTAGTGGTTTACTTCAGAGGAGCCTATACAATAGCAACCCATTACACTCTCTTCAGCGGCCAAAGGCAATACTACCCCTGTTGCTGTGTACTAATTTTTTTCGCCTTTCCCCAACCTTTCCTACAGGAGTTTCTGTTGCGTTTGACTTAGTGATGTCCGCAGCACTGTAATGTATGTGTATACTTTTGTATTGTATGTATTTAAATAAGTTGGTACTGTGGCTTGATATTTTTTTTTTGTCTTCTCCCTATATACCCCTGTGGTCTACATTCTCATCCAAGTTTCATTTTCTGAAGCATGCTGTGGCTTCTTGAACTATGAGGCCACAGGGAGACCCTGAAGTAAAAATGAGGTACACAGACTTGGAGTACATATTTAATTGCGGCCAACAAGTGTACATTTTCAGACAATTTTAGACATTTACAGCAAAGCGTTCTTTTTGTCTGTGTAGCAGTTTTGTCACTCATTCTTGTTGATAAGCTGTTTATTTGGACAGGGCAAAGAAGACCTATTATTGTATATGTTAGTGCTTAGATTACACTCCAAACATGAGCAAGGCTTTATAAAATAAAGCACTTTGATGACTCACTAGGTAAATCCTTTGTTCTTGTGTTTCAGCTATGGTTTTGATCACTTACAGATAAATTTTGGATGTTAAAATGAACTTGTAGCCTATATCACAAAGGAAAAAATAAGAAGAAACTTAAAACTTTTTCACTAGATTTTACACTGCTTCTTCCATGCTTACTTTAAGTGGCTTAAAACATTTAGCCATTGGGGTCTTGGGCTTAGGCTGTGCTCTGAGAGCAAATACTGAGGTTTGTAATTGGCAATTCTATGGCATAAATCCTAACATTACTACAAAAACAGGAAGATCATCCACAAGAGTTAATTGATAGAAGGATTGGCAGAACTTTGCTAACGTGTGTAAACTCTTACACTAAACCAGTTATTTAAAAAGTACTTGGGAGTAAGCCCAAACAGTTCATGGGGAGGAGGGAGGGCTTTCTGTTATAGAATTTCAAGGCTTTGATTGTCAGGGCTTTCAGTGCACGATACAGCCTGTGCCGCACATCGTCGGCAAATGGCAGAAAAGCATCTTTTTGTATTTATTCTGACTAACTTCTAATTCTCTTAATATATTTGTCACTTATCAGTTCCTTTCAGTTTATTGTACAGATGTAGCAAGACAATATTTTCAGCAATAATTTTACCTCTAAAATACACATGCCAGAATTAGTGATGCAGTAGACATTCCCCACAGGGAAGGTGGCGGAGGAGCTATTCTATTAAAAGTAGATGAAGTGATAGGGAGGGGAGAGATTCAGCTTCTTAATTACTTAATGATGTCTCTAGTATTAATCTAAACCTGCACTTCACACAGCTGCTCCAGCTGCGTAGGGTTTAGTATGAACATGGTGCTCAAGGAATGCTGCTCAGGTTGAGTGGAAACATTAGCCACAGTGGACAGCGAGCTCCCAGGATGGTTCTCTGTGTATGCCACTCAAACCATCTACCATGCCCTCTGAACGGGCTGCCAAGCTCTTGTGCTGCTTCTATAATACAGATGTGCGTGGGTTGTTCATAGGTAATTTCTCAGTGCCAGCTCCTTCACAACATGAAATGAAAGCTTCTAATATACAAAACCCACACAATGTGCCAGATCTAAAACCTGCTCCAGATCTTCTGCTCCAGCAAACAGTTCAACAGCTGAAGTGTTACTTAGGCTTTCCTCTCTTTTTTCCTAAGATTTCTGGACATGTTCAGATTCAACTTTCCAGTAAGTATACAACATTTAAGTTTTAAGCCAGCCCTGTCTTCTGAAGTGGTGGTTTAGTGGAATTACTCCTGCAGTCCCCTACAGCGCTACTCTAGCCAACACTCTTGCGTCACCTACATACAGCTATGTAGCCAAGATTTACAAGGCCGTGCTGCGACCTGTGGGCATCCTGCTCATCCCAGCCTCTCGACGCAGGGGCATCCCCAAGCCGTCTCACTCCTGCCTCTCCTGCATCGATACGGGTGATTGCCATTTCTCTTTGTGGAGTTTTCTACAGGGCATGCTCTGTTTGACAGGCACTGCTGACTTCAGCAAGCAGGTGTGGGACCTTGCCTTTAGTAGAATTATATATAAGACAATGCATAGGAAAAGAATGTCTTTTCTGATAAAATGTTTTCTCTCTCTCTCACCTGAAGAAAACTGGAAGGCAGGGATGATATTCAAGGTAGGAGAGCCAACTGGCTTGTTAATGCAAGGACTGTGGCAAAAGAAATATTTAAATTAAAAGTTCTTGGAAACAATGTTTTTCTATGTCAACTACAAAACCTAAATGTATAATCTGAATTTCCAGCTCCCTCTCCTGTGCTTACCTCTTATTTTCCAGTGCAATGCTAGTTAGCAAGTCCCTGATCGAGTGGGATCATTGCATTCTGATTGTCTCGTACCCCACCTTCATCCAGTGCCTGCTCTACATGTGCTGTCCAATTGGTTTCTTTCAAACTCTCATATATTAAATGGGAAAAAAAAAAAGAAAAAAGAGAGCGGTTAACTTAACAGAGAAATCTGTTTCATCTCTTCCTTTCTGTCCTGATTTCTCTATGGCAGGTATTGTTTCTGGAAATGAGCATACCCTTTGCAATGTAATGCGGTAGGAAAGAGCAGAGGCTGTGTAGACAGAGCAGTGTGCTGTCTTTAATGTAATCTGAACAATGATGCTGGTTTACTGCCACGTGAGACTGACCAGAGATCTACTTTCATGCTACAACAAGGGAATGTGCACGAACAAATGATTGAGGAAGACCTTGAGAGCAGCATCTTTCAAGTGGCAAAGGAGGTTTGTTTGATATTAAAATCACTAACAATAGCCTTATTAAAACTGTTAGAAGACAGGGCTGGAAAGGACTTGAAGAAATAGTTACAGGCTGTCCCAGAGCAGTTCAACTGTAGATAAACATTGGCAAAAATTGGGTTAATCTTTTCCAAGGAGGGTAGTTACATGACTTCCCTGTTCTATCCCTTCCCATGCCTCACTAGCTGTATCATTAGAAAGACTTTTTTTCTAATACCTTACCTGACCCTGCATTACTATAATTCATGCAGTCTACAGTGGACGCTGTGAATAGTTTATTCTCTTCCTCTTTCAGTTTATTTTATTGTGATCCTGCCTCTATGTACTGAACAATGTAAATATTAGCTTCTGCACATATGAAATTGAATGTTCCCTTCCCTTATTTAGCAAAATAATCAAATGGTTTAAGCCAGAATGACCTATTCCGTTTTTTGTAATGCCCAATATAAAAAAAATCTTTTAAAATGGTGCTTCTTAATTGTCAGTCACATTTTATAAATGTATTTACAGATCTCTATTTTGAGAATTTTCTAGCCATCCATATACCGTCTAATAAAAAAAATTATAATTGCTGTTTGAACAGAAGGCAGTTTCAAAATGAGCAGCAGCTACTGCTTAGCTGTGGTTGTTGCTATAACTGCAATAAAATACTCCTTTTCTCTTTTCCCAAACTAAACAATGTTATGATCTTAGCTTTCCTAATGATACTCCCTTTTCACAGCTTTGTCGTGTCTCCATCAGTGTATGACAGAATAATTATTTGGTCATAAGTATTAAGATACAAAAAATACTTCTTTGCAAGCTGGCGTAAATTCATTCTTACCTGGTGCTCTGAATCTTTGCAGGCAGTTTAGTTATTGCCCAATATGCTTTTGAGTTTATAAAGAGCTCCTACTTTGTTCCCACTCAATCTCATTCATTCATAGTAACTCACTTTATTTAACGATGTGTGTCCTATTGGAATAAATGGCATTTGTGAGTACCGTGTGTTTTGAAGAGGTTTGGCACTTGCGTACAAGCCTGGAAGGTGATTTAAGTCGCTGCTTCACCTTGCCTCTGCAAAGGAAGCCTGAGGCCAGAGCACTCTACTTTCTTTTCCATTTTATGTATATTTAAGTGGATGCATAAAAGTACTTTGTTACAAGAATCTCTCAGTCACTCTAATGTCTACAGTGTATTTGGCATACCAAGGCAGGTACGAGGGCTAGCTGCAGTTACTGGGCTGACAACAGTTGTAGTTTGCCGTCCACCACCTGAGGGTAACAGGATCATGTTTGATTCTGGTTAAGTCACGTGTTCCTGAGATGTGCCTGCTTATCCCAGCAGCTCATCCCAGAGTGATGCATAAGAATCCTTTCCACCCGAGTAGGTCTGATTAATTAGTGCCTACCTGAACTGGATGTATAATGCTAAATTGAACTTTACACCCTGGGTCAGGGCCCTATCTTCCTTCGCACTGTGTAATTGCGTAACAAAACCAAAATACTTCTGCCTTGAAGGGCTTTACTCTTCAGTATTTCCACTTAGCTCAGTAGTCAGTCTTAGACAGTTTATTTGTACACTGGCTGCACCAAAGACTCTGTGTTTGGGGTGGGAGGCTGTTAAAATATCAAATTGTACCATGCAATTATAGTCATCACTTTGTAGGGTACAGTAGAAAGAATCTGCTTGTAGTTAAGCATGATGATGAGCATGCTAGCAGTTAATACTGTTCCCCTGCTTCAGTTGTAGCAAAGCTCTATATGGAAGGAAAAATGATAGCGTTTGATCTGATTACATCATAAAGTGCTCTAGAGCAGCAGTTTCCGAGTTGTGTTTCATTCATATGCTGCAAACTGCAGCATCTCTGCACTGGGCTGCTCTTTCACCCCAGGGTGCAGGAGACTGGGATGGCACTGGGTCTGTTGGAAGGGGAAAAACTGAGTATACATTTGTACCCTTGAAACTGGACCCAGCTGTACAATGGTGCTTTTGGAGGCCCCAGCTTGGAGGGAGGAAAATGTGCTTTCTGTACAACCTAGTGTTACTTGAGGAATCGCAGTATTTGACGTTGCATCCTGGATTTAAATAATGTCCTTAAAACATCCTGTATCACTCCTTGTGGCACTTCCCCTGTCAGCCACTAGCCTGACAAAACTGAAACGCAGCTGCCCTGCTTACCCTCCTACTGTTCTGCTCTGAGGCCACCGAAGACTGTTACGGGGCTGAGAAGGCTCTTGGGGCTGGTGGCAAGTGCAGCTCCCAGAGTGTTGGCAAGTGGAAGAAAACAGGTTGTCTCCCCCTGCTATTTAAATGTTTTCTAAACATTTTCTCATGCATTACGTAGCCTGCTGGTGTCCCACACCAGTCTCTTCATCAGACACATTCCCCACAACCACGCTTCAGGAAGATGTGCGTGTGGCTTATTGTCTGTGTTTGTATCCCTCTGTTCCTGCCCCCATCACTGACAGGTACTTTTAACTGTCTTGTTTGCCACCAAATTGCAGGACAAAGTGGATAAAGCCACCCAGTGTAGTCCTCCAGTGACTCAAGTTGGGAGAGGGGAAAAAAAAGACAAGGGGAGATTGAGTGAGGACGGACACGCAGACACTGCGTACTCCACCCAAAACTTGGCAGCTAGGGACGAACGCGGGGCAGGCAGAAGACTGCTGGAGCACAACACTGTTACATGCCTGCCTGCCTGCACAAGCCCTCCACAAACGATGGCATCTGACAGACTCGTAATAAGCCACTGAGCAGTGTCGCACCACTGTGCTCCAAGTTCTCACCTTCCAAGGAGGACCAATGCTGAGCACCTAGCTTCCTTGGTAGAGGGCCTAATCAAGCAAGACTAATCTGATAAGAGAAGTTATTCGTTTACTTCTAGGGTGAAAAAGAAACACCACAGATTGCAGTAGCAATGGTTTAGGGTAAATGGAGGGCATAAACCAAAAAACCTTTTCTGAAGCGGCAAGGAAGAGACAGTACTGAGGCCTGTAGAGGAATAAAGCTGAGAAAGAGAAAATCTAGAGAAACTACTGAGAACATACTCTACAAGATCCCTGAGCAAGGGGTGTCTGCTGCATGGCATTAACTGCAGCTGCTGTAGGGTCAGGAAGGACAGTCCCATATGGATTTCTCTTAAGGAGCAAAGAAAAATCTCAGACCATAAAGATTATGATGCAGAAGAAAAGGCATAAAATAATATGTTGACAACACCATAAAAGCATTTTATAGTAGTCCCCTTCTCACCTGAGATAATGCGGAAGGTGCCATGATGTAAGATCAGCCTGGAGAGCAGAATGATAGCACCCCATTAAAAACACCAATATCTTTAAAAGCAACGCAATAAACGCTTCAAGGAGATACCCATACAAAACAATTAAACTGCTGGGCTCACATCACATGGTAGTATGTTAATAGAGAAAAGACTCTGAGTAGGAGGTTGGCCATGTGGAACATTTTCATCATCAAAATAACCTCTTTCTGTGACCCAAACCAGTCTGTGGAAACACACTTTATTTGGATGCGGTTTTCTTCTGCCAGACCCAGAAACATTTCCTCATGCATCGTGTAGCCTCCTGATCTCCCACCTTCTTAACCCAGTCTCTTCATCAGACACACTTCCCACAAACACACCTTTTGGCTTCGTTCAGTGTACTAAGTTGTTTGGCCTAAAATAGATAATTGTCTTCACAGGTGCATTTGGGCAAGGGGGAGGGAGGGCTAATCCATAGAGAATCAAGCTTTTCAGATGAGAAGATGGCTGTGAAAAGACTGTCATTCTCTTAAGGTCCACAGTGAAGCAGCATCTTCCTTCTCAGTCATTGGGGGTTAGGTTAGGACCCTCAGTCCAGCCTTTCAGTTATTAACCAGAGCTATAGCTGGCCTTCCTGGGGAAGGTGCATCAGCTGTCTCACCTGTCCTTTAGATGCAACCACTGCTGCAGTGAAAGAGCAGATCACAGCTGATGTCCTAGAGTCACCCAGTCTGACACATGAATTGCAGTTGCAGACATGCTCTCAACATGGCTATTCTGGAAGGTTAGGATACAAATGTTTTAAACACAAAATGTTCTCCCAAAATGGGTTTCTCTACTTAGGAACCTCCAGAGAAGAGCACTGTCACATACATTCCTGTGCTGGTGGGCAGAGCTCATTCTCCAGCCCTTCTCCAAAGGCACAGTGCCCTGCATTACCACTGAGCAACTGTACATTAACAAGATTACTAAGACAGCATTTGTTGGATTCCTGTCAAATGTGGCTTCAAAGGATTGAAAGACGGTACAGAGCTGTTGTTAGTAACCAAATTCCATTACACACTAAAAATAAAAAGGAGCTTTTTCAAAAAGGTGAGAAACAAAGCAGGTTGCACCTTAGTAAAGATGAGTATACATCCCAATTTAGAGCAAGAGTGTGGGAAACATTATGCAGTGAACCATGGACAACCACAGATGCCCAGAACGTGAAGACTAAAGATGATCTTTGAACATAGCCAAGCTTTATGCTATTAAGTGCTTTAAAAATCAAAACTACCAGTTCAAATTAACCCCTGCTTTATAGGCAGCCAATGTAAAGAATGCAGCTGGGACATAATAGATCATGGTAACTCAAGTCAGCGAGTAAATATGTTGCTGCACTCTGCACAAGCTGTGGGCAAACAGAAACCCCTCTGAAAGCTGCTCACAAAGAATTGCACTCGCTGAACCTCATGAGTACCAAGGCAGGCGTAGCTCTTGCAAGGCAGCCACAGCCCACATAAAGACGGGCTGTGCTCTAGAGCAAAACCCTACAAGCAGCATCTGAGACATCTGGGAGGAAGGAGTGGTTGGAAGGAAAGCCAATATAAATGTACTTAACCTGTTGTGATGTTTCCAAACATGTTCTCTCATTACATAGGGCAACTAAAGAAGCAAGTCTGCACAGTTACAGGACTTGCCAGCTCCTAGAAAGCATAATTTCACAGCCAGGCATAACCAGAGGGCTACATTTCACAGCTTATCCTGAAAATGAAAGGTGAAAAAGTTCAGATAGTTCAAAGAAACCAGCCAGGGATCACATACAAACATACTTCTGGATATTTTCTAGATTTTTTTGACCAATGTTCGGTTTTAGGTCTTTCATATGATGAATAGTGCCATGAAGTCACAGCCAGGAAATTAGTTTTAGAAGTTAACAGCAAACTGTTTCTAATCCTAATTATTGCTTTTTTGCTAAACAAAGTGATTTTAAACAGACCTCCCATATAGCTTAATGTTGCATTTAAGCAAGCTGCTTACAATAAGTGCTTTAGCCCCTTCTTGCTTATTCCACAACTTGAAACGTTACCTTTCCAAACTAATTCACAGCCCAGGGTGGACTGCTCTGTTTCTTAATCACTGTAGTAGAAAACGGTCTCACCCACTTCCCTTGCATTGCGCTCCCTACAGTCACAATCAGGTTTGGCTTTAACTGTGCCTTTCCCATAGCAAAGATTTACAGTGGTAAAAAGTAAGTTGTACTGTTTCTACAGTCCACCCTGTCAAGCACAAGCCATTCCTTTGACCCATCATTCACTTTGGAACACATTCAACACATCAAAAGAAACCCAGAGGCATTTGAAATATATTCTAACTTACAAATACCGTAAGTTAGAAATTAAAATTTGACTCAAAGCCCGGGAAAGGCTCCATCTAAATACAATAGTTATTGAACCAGGTTCTTCAAGCATAACCTTTTCATCATCAGTGACTCACACAAATTAGTCCCTGTGAAACTAAAAGGTGTTGCTATTTTAACAATGCCAGCATAAACTTGTATTTCCTGTCTTTCTTACTTTGGATCTGGATATATCATGGTAAAAGTACTTATGTTGTTAGCCTATATTCCAATATTTATTTAGGATGCTTATTGAAGTACATTCTTCTTTGTACCAGCATACGAAGCATGACTGTACCTGTACTAAAAGCTTTCCAGAATAACTGCGCTGTAAAAGGAGAGTCAAACTTCTCACCAAAAGGTTTACTAAGTATAACTATATTAACTGTAATTAGTTAGCAAGACAGATGTTTGGAGAGACCTTCTCTTGAACAGTAAGTTCAGCCCCATTTGTCTAATGCTCCCATAGTACTTAACAGCCAGCTCAAACATCCTTTCAACTGTCAAATAAATTTTCACAGACCAGATGAGAGCAGAACAAACCAAGCTCCAGCACACACACAGAGTATGTGCGCGCTTTCTTACAGTGTAATTAGTACCATACAGCTTCTCTGTGCGACAGGATAACTCTCTATCCTAACCAAGGGAAGGGAAAGCAAGCTCATACTGTCTGTACTAGACCTTCTTCTCAACTCCAGAAGAAAGAGGCTTAAATACATAATTTAAAACAGAGCATGAACATTTCAACTTTGAATTGACTGATGTGATATAGTAAGATGATGCACTTTTCTTGGATTGCTCCAATACCTTCCATGAGGAGTAAGACAGCGCAGAAGCTTGGTTTACAGCCAGACACAAAAGCTTTAATGAAATGAAAACATGGGAAAAACACTTCTTTCACAAATGTATAAAATCAGTTTTGCTCAAAGCCTTTTCAATACTACTCATTTATGATTGAGAAAGAAATACCACAAAACAATTTGATTGGAAAAAAACCATTGGCGAGAAGACCTCAGTCCTGACAATGTACATGGTAGTTTGCATCACTGAAGAACTTTGATAAGTATCTTATCTGTAATGTAGACCTATGTCAATGCATTCGTCCTATAGGTTCCAATACAGCCACACATGGAAGAGCCTGCCCAGGTGTTCTGCTGACTGAGTTCTGCTGTCTTGCTCTGGTAAAGATGGAACGAGTGTCAGCAGACTAATAATTACACTTATATTTATGAAAATAAGCTAGAACAAGAGTCTCAGCAATTCTAAGCATCAAACTTTTTAACTCACCAAGTTGCATTGTGCAAATGAATGAAGTATGTGGGAGGCGAGCAGAAGAGAAATTAAGGGTGACAGCTGTTAACGTACTTGGATGACACACACCAATGGTTGTTAAAGAGCGGAATAGTGTCAATTCCCATTTTGCAGCTACGGCACACCCCTTTATTCACGCAACACATGATACACAATTATCCTGCAGAGGTCACAGAAGTCAGCTATCCCTTTCATCTCATTCACATCAATTAGAAAAATATGCCAAAGTTCACTGAGATCGGGTTTTTTTACTTTTTATGGCAGTTAAGGGACTGATTCTTGACTTCAGAAGCTCACAGCCTGCTATCATGTCCTCATGGCAAGGGTGGGGGCTGCAAACAGAAAGAAATAGGCAGCTTTTCTGGGAACAAAATGAAAAATTGGAGACACCTTTGGTGCACGTGCCAAGGAACCATTATTAAAGATGCCCTGGAAGTCACAGTCATTCTAGAGAGAAACAATAAGGAAAAAGTAAAAGGATGGTAGTGGCCTGACTTGATTTTAAGGCAGCAATTTCACCACCACAACCAGCTTTTTGTAGGGCAGAAGCACCAATTGTGCTGGTCCTGGAATAGCTACCAACTATTGCGCCCAAAACATCCGTCTGCAGCAAGAGTATTAGCTGTCAGTGCATATTTCCTAAGTTGGTGACATTCCTTCTGCCTTCTTACTTTTGTTTGGGCTTTAACCTTGTAAGTAGTGCCAATCTTCTTCAGTGTTGTGTTAGGAGTCCATCCTCATATCCTCTCCTGTCCTCTGCCGGGCAGTCTTCCCTAGCTTCTTCTCTGAGATGCTCTTTATGCAATATATGTACTTCTACATATATAAGAAGATTCTGGAAATGTATAACCCATTGGAGGCCTGCATGGGCTCCAAGCATTTCTTTGGCATAGAAGTTGTAGCTCAAAACCATAAATACATACGTGCAGAAAAGTGGACATCTTTAGATCTATAAAGTTAACAATTTCTTGTCATGCTTCCTTTTACTATCACTAGCCTTGGCTGTAAAACATAGCCCCTGAATGAAAACACATGGCATGAGATCCTCCTGTGCCATTTTAGGTTATCACCTCATCAAGAGAGAAATCCTCTTAAAAATAAAAATAGCCTTCAGGTTCCAGACTAGGCAGCAAAATGATTCCCAAAGAAATAAAAAAAACAAATTCCATTCTCCAGGCAAAGCACATGTACAGTGAGATGGCAGCACATTTTGCTTTCATGAGGAAAACCAGTCTGGACTCATGCCTGTAGCTGCTTCCCAAAAACGCTGCGTCTCTGGGAGCTCCACAGTCTCCACACCATCACTGTCTCACGCACAGCTTATGGGAAGATAATGCAAAGCCATGGTGAAAAAAAAAAAAAACCACACCTATTTTTTTCTGACCTTATAGAGCCCTCTAATCTCTCTACAGGAGTTCAGTACCCCACAATTTTCACTTTAAGGAACGACCGACCTAAGACAAAGCCTGAAGTCTCCCCGATTGCACTGACCTGCTCTGCAATGATCTGCACTGTGCTGCCCTAGTCCAGGTCTCCCCAGACATGTCCCCTTTTCCAGCTACTTGTCATTTGGAAATGCAATGTGTTTCTGAAGTTCTTGTCCAGATCAACTGTGACAGGACAAGGGGCAATGGTGTTAGACTGAAAGAAGGTACATTTGGATTAGATATAAGGAAGAAATTTTCTACGGTGAGGGTGGTGACACACTGGAACGGGTTGCCCAGAGAATGTGTGGCTGCCCCATCACTGGGAGTCTTCAAGGTCAGGTTGGATGGGACTTTGGGCAACCTGATCTAGTGAAAGATGTCCCTGCACATGGCAGGGAGAGGTTGGACTAGATGATCTTCAAAGGTCCCTTCCAACCCTAACGAATCTGTGATTCTAACTGTACATTCACACACCATAAGTCAGACACTGCCTGGAAGCTTCAGGTTCACCATTAATAGACTGCATGGCTGATTCACACATTCACAGTAAGCCCAAAACACCCCCCGAGTGTCAAATTTATTGTACATTTACTGTAAATCCAACACTTCCCAGAAGCTTCAGGCTCATTGCACATGCTATGACCAGTAAAGGCATAGCAATTTCTGTCTGGGAAATCCCCTGCACACAACAAATGGTGTGGTAGCCTTCACTCAGTGGGTAAAATGAAACATGTCATGGCAGCTGCGTTGCTGATGGTGTTGGGCCTGGGAGACACAGGAGACTAACCTGTATTCTGAAATGTAATATGAAGCAGAACCAGGAATACTTTCCTCCACTTACTTCTCTAAATGCTGTGCAGGAAGGTGCATTAACTGAAATCACTTTTCACTGGCAGTTGCAGCTTGACTTCAAGCAGAAATCCTTGAGTTGGAGGCCACTGACCTGAATCATGCTTCTGTCAATATTCCTAGTTGCCTTCCTAGGGGAAAGGATTCTCACCGGCATAAAACTATTGACATCATATAGTTGTTTAATTATAGCTGTTTCTTCCACTTGCATATAAATAATTATATTTCATCATTATAAATATTTATCTAAGGACTTACATTAATATAATCCTTCATCCTGTTAATATAATGTATTTCATTGTAACTAATGGCAATGGTACATCAGCCAACAACTGAGGTTTTGCTCATATTTGTGATTATCTACACAAGAAGTTCACTATACAAGATTAACCTTCTTCAACTAATAAAACTACCTCTCAGCTTTCCTTTCCACTTCGGCAGTTACACAAAATCTATTTTTGAAGGTGCATTCTTAAGACTGTTGTGATAAGTAGAGCATGTTAGTGAAGTAGCTTGTGAATTCAGTTCAAAATAAATGTATATAATTAAAGCAAAAAGTTTATTTGCACAATGGAGACTGAAATTCCTAACATTTGGAAAATGTAAAAACTCTCAATCATTAGGGTACAAAGTCTCAGCAATTGCTAAAAATTATATAGATGTTCAATACTGTGCCACATTTCTAAAGCTTCAGTGCAGTAATCTATGAAACATGCTTTTCCCCACTCTGTACATAAAGCAATTTATTTCAGGTAGCATATGCACGGATCATATCTAAATTATTTTCAAAAGGGTATGTTTCAACATAGCTTATCATGTGCAATAGTAGGTATGTTTCGAAACGGTCTGTCAATAAAATTTCTTAAAGCCTTAGTTTTGTGAAAATAGAGCAAAACTGGTTTAAAAGCTGGTCTATGATCTAGTATTATACTGCTTGTCCTGTAAGGAAATAATTTGCCATCTACATTATCTAAAGAAATGCCTTTTGGACTACCATGGTGTTTCATTTTTTCTCAAAATTTCTATTATTGGGGAAAAATAGAACACAGAGACAAAAATATTTTCATTGACTCCCACAAGTCTTTTATTAGACTCGAGAGGCAAAGAAAACACATAACACCTGGAAGTCTGATGGTAAGAGGAAACTGGAATTATTTTTATCTATTTCCCCTCTACACCTCCACTACATTTCTTCAGCCCCTCATTAAGTCATATGTCAACTTGGGAAGATATTCTTTTTCTCCTAACTCCCTCTGACAATGCATTAATTCTGCAGCATAGCGCTTTTCTCTCATGTTTAACCTTCTTAAAGAAGGTTTTCACCTTTTTTCCCAAAGTAATATGTTCACACACACCCCCTTTGTTTTTTAATTCATCATTAAAATGGTATTCTGTGCTTCAACCAGGTTAATCTCAAGTGTGCACCACAGACATTACCTCATCTGTGTAGCATATGCAGTTCAGTACATGCAATCTCCTTTATGTGACAATCTCTTCAAGATTGCCAATTATCATTTCCCTATCAGAAACATGAAAGCATTTTTCACATTATGAAGAGAACGATGGCACATAAAGGCACCGTCAAAACTTGCATTATCTTTAAAAGACAATGAATGTGGGGTAAAGAAACCCCACGCATTCTCGTTCACATGGAGTCAACGACAGTGTCGTTTGGTTTTATAAAGAAATTAAGGTAATTTTTTTTCTGTATGCGTGCAGTTTCTTTTATCTTCTGTAAAATGTTAAGGACTGCAAGCTCGTCTCTGTGCCCTAGCTGATAGATATTCCATATACCTAAAGGAATAACAATTTTTTAAAATTTTGCAACCTATGCACACAGCAGTTGTTCAAACTTAGCTATTTGGGCCAATACTAGAACAGTCAAACTTGCATTGAAGAAATATTTTTAGTGTTTCATGTTTTGGCACAAATTATTCATGACCCAGGATAGCTGGAAAATTATTTCCATAAGCAGCTTGCTTTTCTTCTTTCTTTTCATCATTTTTCCTGTAAATGCTACAGCTCACCATAACCCATATGTACTTTTTTTTTCACGTGGGCTGCTGGTGGTGCTCAGTTCACTTTTGTTACTATATGTGATTTGTGGCTATCTAAATTGCATGTATTTAGCATTGCAAATTTTTCAGCATTTAAGGCTCAATCCTATTCATGAAGGTAAAACTCTACTGGATTTCCAGAAAGAGCAGAACTAGTCACTAAAAAAAGAGCATTGTCTAGCTTGCCTCAACCTCCAGCTGTTCTACTCTCCTATATGCTGTATCACTTAAAGGAAGCTTCATAAAGGACATAAACAGCTGGGTACATTTTCTTTTCTCTCTAAGAAAGAAAAAAGCCTGTACATTTGCAACATTCATATGTGATTTTGTTATCTAGAAAACAGCCACATACTAACTAAAAACATCCCCAAGCCCATATATATAGTACTTCAAATTCTCTTGATCTAACCAAACAGTTTGCATTTAGAGTCCACATCTCCACTAACACCACAGTTGCATCTGGACCATTATGTTTAATAGCCCTCAGTGGACCTACCCCTCCCTGAACCCTTTAATACCTTTGGCCTCCACAAGTGTTGCATGTATTCACATACTTTTCTCTCACTGCAGTCCTAGGAGCCTGAATTAGCTGTATTGGCAGAAACCTCCAGGAGGCTGAATAGTGTGTTTGGAGGATTGAAACAGTCAATACCCCAGAGCAGAATAAAATGTCCCTCTCACAGAAAAAAAAAAAAAGAAAGAAAGCACTAACCCCCCCCAAAAAAAAGGGGGGGTGGGATTTCTGTCTTTACCATTTACATTAATAAGGCTTTGATCGCTTTAAATATAAATTGGCAAAAAAAATCTCTATGCCTTCCCATCTCACTGGTTCTACCCTTTCCTTCAAACTGTCTGGCAAACTCCAAAGACAACAAAGAACTGACCTTAAGGCTGATTTCCATCAGATGTCTTCTATGTTGCTTTTAAGATTGACTAAATCTCGACAGCATAAAATATACAGCACCGAAGCTCAAGGAAAGGAAGAAATGTCTGCATTAAACGCAGATAATGCCTATATTACTTATTAGGAGACATAAACTATATTCCTGCTAGTAAAAGATAAGTCACTCAGTATTTCCAGGATCATGCACTGACAAAGTCAACGGAAGGGTGCAAAATATAAAAATGTTTATTTAAATAATAACATGTAGCTCAGGAGGGAGACTGACTATGTATGTAAGCCTTAGAGTTCATTAAACCTTCCATTTCACTGAGGACAAAGAGACACTGAGGGAGAGCAAGTACAGGGCTGTGGGGATGTTAAGGAAATAACACCCACAACAAATATCAGGCAATCACAATACCATTGCATTTACTTATTTCTAACACAAAACTGCTCCCAAATTCTGTATTTCTCGGCCTGAGAAAAGCTGGATATCGCAAGAATTTTCTGTCAGGCCTGTTCAGCCCTGCAGGTAACAATCTGCACCAACTCAGCAAACAGAAGCACAACAGAAACACGCAGGTAACTGTAACCAGGAGTTTTCTTAAGACACAAATTCTGCAGAGTATAAAATGTTATCATTGCCACAGGTGGTGAAACAGTTTGTTGTGCAGATGCTTACAAGCCTGTCTGTCTAATCTATAAAAGGAGCAGGTTTGCCAGCTTTACCTGAACTCAGAGCTGAAACACAGCACCCTTAGGTAGAGAAAAGTCCCCAGACTCCCTTTTCTTTGGGTGATGGTCCTTTGCCAAACTTTTCGAAACACAGACAACTGTTTCTGGACACCAACATTACCAGAAGGTTAATAAAAACTGAAAGGGATCTAAAACCTGTTGCTGCGAATGTTGCAATTGGAGTTGGCATCAAAGCAATTCAGCTGTCTGTCCTTCCTCCAAAGCTTCAAATGCACACAGTGCATAGCCCCATGCCCAGAACAGTCAGGTATGCTGGGGAATACCTTGGGGCACCTACTCAAAAGCAGAAAGGCCAGATCTGATTGCAAAGACCCAGAAGTACTAAATCAACCAACAACCAGAGCTCCAGCCTAGACTCAAGTCTCCAGATGCTCTTCCTCTTTTCATTTCCTCTCTGAATTGCTCTCTAACATCTGTGTTTCCTTTTAAATACCATGCTACAATCCAAAAGCATTTGTAAAATATGTTTGTTTATGCCAGGGTGGAGTGCTATTAGATAAAAGTGGTAGAATACAGGGATTATGTGAAAGTATATACAGAAAGCATGGCAGAGCAAACGTCCTGAAGGCAGCATCTCCTGTTCATGGTCCCTCCAGGCAGCATCTCCCAGCTCCCACACATGCTCACCTCTGATGAAAGTTTGCCTCTGTTGTTGCTGTTTTCTATTTTCTCTCCTTCAGCTGTAAGACACATCTGCTGGGGAAACGAGATTTCTAAAAGCTTGCTATTCAGTTACATAGTTTTTTGCAAATCAAGTCTCCCCACCTTTAAATTAATTTTCAGAGTCAATGAATTTTCAATTGCATGTTTACATAGTGCTGAGCCCTTGCAAGACAGAATTAACCAGAAAGACAACAACCACGGGCCATCTCAGCTACGTAACAGTTTTAAAACCCAAGTGGAGACACAAAAAGTCACGGACAAACAGCACAAAAGCCTGCTGTTCCTGCCTATAGCAATATCTGCTCCTACTCCCACCTCATTAATTGCTAGTTTTCCTGATTATAGAAACAGCTTTTTCTGCTGCTGAAATGTATGGTGTCATTCCATTTGCATATGCAAACTGACATACGAACAATGAACCAGTTGCACAGTTCCTTAGAGAGCAACAATGTAGAGGATTTACGACATGTATACGGCAACAGGCAGGGAGGGGAGTGTGAGGAGATGGACATACGAAACAGCTCATTATATTCTTTATACTGTTTTTCTGATCAATAACCTTTCCTGTTGTTTCTTGAAATAAAATATTTAACACGTTAGTGGATTACTGACACAGGCTTTGGGAAAATAATAAAACTAAATATCTGTGTGACTTTGCTTTGCCTCCAGATGCCTGCCTGTTTGTCAGGTTTTAATATATGATCTCTGATTACATGATTACACGCTGTTCTTCCACAAGAACTCTATGTTATTCAGTGCAAAGAAGACAGAGTTTATTTAATGAACAGAAGCCAGGCATTTTATTTTCTTCATGTTATTCAAGGTATAATCCTTTGTTTTTACATGCTATTTAAACTCTGCTATCCAAAATGAATCACTCATTTCTTTTTGGACGTTCATTGCTGTATGAGAATGCTTCACTAATTTTTTATTATTTTGCTCCTAGGTTAGATGGTAGACACCTTTGTTACTCCCATTTTACAGACCATGAACTGGAGACAGATTAGGAGAAAAAATAAATAGTAATTTGAGATGCCAGGAGCCTGCTTTTTCAAAGTATTTGACATTACATTGGACATCATAGACTGAAAGCACAGCTCTCGTTATGTCAACTTCGCCTTTGAGTGTCTAGCATTTCCACAGGTCTTATTTCACAAACGTGAAACAGTGATTGCCTGTAGAAGATTTGGCTTAAATAATCTGACTAGTAAAATGTAGAGCCCTGTAGCAATGGCAAGGGTAGGCTCTGGTTCTCCAGAACATCATTCAGCTGCCCTAATCATTAAACAGAGGTTATACCTACCACCTCTACAACAAATGAAGAAATTTTACTGAAGACAAACCCCCAAAACCCCAGGTATTCTATCACATGGACTGATGCTGAACCACAAGGCTCACCACTGGGGCTGACATCCTTAGATCCACCACTGACATACCCGCCACTTGAGGTAAGAAACCAACTGGCAGCAGGAGCAGGTTGTTACACCTGCATGGACCAGCACTGCAATGGAACACAAGGTACAGCTCACCAGAAAACTTCTCAGCTATTTGGTGATTGCAAAAGTAAGGTGAGATTTAGGAACCCTAGATCCCATCCCTGCTTTGAGCGAGTGTGATCTAATGAGCACAGGCTTCCAGTCTTTCTCCTCAAGCTTGCCTCCTTTCTGCCCCATCTTCCACAATGTGTTTCAGACCCACGCACATCCCTTGGTCCCACCTCAAACACCTTACCCTAAACTCAGCCTTGACAGCCCCACTTCCCCAGACAATACTAGAAAATGCCAAATTGTGCCTCCTTATTTTAAAACACAGAAACATTACTCGAAAGGTATGGGCTATTTGGCCTGACATCAATAGACAGCCAAGGAGAAAGCAGAAGACAGCCACACTGGCACAATATGGTTGGATCTCTGCCGGGCATCTGACTCAGTACCACACAACTTGCTTTACATGAAGATAATAAGGCATACATAGATTAAAAAACACCTTACTGAAGAACATCAAAATATAAGATGTAGTTTAATGAGCAAGTATCGGAAAGGGACTCTTTTCTGGGTTAACCTTCTGGGCCTAGTTCTCAGTCTATCAATTTATCTGTTTATCAATGAGCTGCACAATGCCGTAAGACCTTGATCAGTAGAGCTTGTGCGTGACGCTAAAAGCAAGGGCTGCAGAAAGTCACGAAGGGAACATGTTATTCCTATGAGCTCTGCTCAATGGTCACAGCCCTACAGGACATTTCAGAACAGCCAAATGGTAATCAGAAATGCAGGTGATGCTCGAAGGACAGAAGACTATTTTGAAAATCAGTTTCTCAGAGGGAAGCTGAAGAGTCCATTCAAATAAGCACCAGAACACGAGCTTGTAGCATAAGGTGCAAATGGAAATATTGAGTGAAAGGAATTGATTTTGCTACGGTACCATTCACTCCTGAAAGCACGACTATGTGCACTCCTGATGCCCACCTCTCTAAATCCCTCATCTTCCTTACAGACAGTTGCATAAAAGTAATAAAAATTTGGAAACTGAGTCATAAAAGTGTAAGCAAATGAACAACTGCATAACCTTCGTCCTTTCTGACCTTGGAACTCATTTTTAACCCAGCTCCTTTACGGACACTGGCCAGGCCCCTAAGTTTTGTAGCTTCCCATGAAGACAGCTATTATTTCTTTCAAGTTTTGCATTTAAGATTTCTGCCACAAAGCACAGGACTCATAAAGGAAGGATTTCCCCACGCACACAGATGTAATAATTTGTCTTCTGATTTTAGGAAAAGATACAGATGTCATTTTTAACTTCGTTTCCTCAGGAAATGGAGACACACAGGCACCATGTGTCTATGTGTATGACCCAGTAATCATCCAAATCCTCCGGCCAGTTTTATCCAAATTTAGCAGAGTGCTTTGAGCTACAAAGTTCCAACACATTTTCATAGGGACAGGAGTTGGGTAGAAAAGGGGGACTTCGTAAGCACCCTGCACAAGGGAAAGTGGTAGCAGGAGCCCTCAAGATACTAAGCACTCCACAAGATACCACATGAATATCCTACTCACAGCAAAGCTTCACGCGGAGCTCAGAATCAATCACAAAACACAGTTCTGTAGAAAGTGCTGGAAAGGTTGAAGGCAGATTAACGGAATTATTTGTTTTGGTTTTCCTCAGAAATAGCAGAGCTTGGCCCCAGCTGCAGGAAGGTGCTGACAGACCAGAACAGAAGGGAGGGGGAGAAAGCCGCCCCTCAGGGCTCTGCCCAGCACGGCTGCTCGAGCGCTTGCAGGGGCAGGGCTGGCCAGGTCGGGGCAAGGCATTGCTGGCAAGTGAGAGGGTAGAGGCCTTGGGGAGGGTTCATCTTCCCCTACACACTGAGCTACACTTCACCTGCAGGAATCGCCAGCCCGTGTCTTCTCTGATAACTCCCCATCATCAAACGAACCTGCCAAGTTGAAAAACAGAATATAAGTAACTCTGCCTATGAAAGAGCTTAGCAGATTCTTCTCCATTTTACTCATTTACTACCTAAAAATGCAGTTATCTAAATATAGGTGAAATCTGTACCAAATGAAATGTATCCTTCTGTTGTAAAATATATACAAAGTGTAGATACATGGAACAAAAATCCTTTCTTTTTTTTTAATAGGAGGATATATGATCCAAATCACTGTACTGTTACAAACAGGATTTTTCAAAGATATATATATATAAAATAAATTTCCTTAGTGAACTAGCTTTGTAGTAAAGTATCTGAATAAATCATGACACTTTGACTGATAATCTGCAAACAATACTGGCACCAAATAAAAACAAAACTAAGACGTTAACACCATCCTATTATTTTTGTTGAAACTCTAACAAATGCTACAATAAATTCTATTAAACTATTAATAGTGCTTCCCCACAGCTCTGGAAACACCATTTCTCCAGTCATGCTCTCTTTTCTTCTTTATTCCCAAGGATAAACATTAAGCTTACACAAGGGTAGGCAATTCTTATATTATACTATTATTTAATATTACTAGTGATTTGCTTTTGTTAACATTCCTTTTCATTTAAAAAAAATTTTTTAAATCTGTATTTTCTGTTCTGAACCCTTCAGACAACTATTAGTTAGAGGTGAAAGGTTTACAAAAGCTAACAATATCACAAGTGTGTAGAAAAAGCAAGTGCTCAAGCAGTGTCATGCTCCTTTTTTACCTAGCTGTACTTCACAGAGATGACACACCTGAGAAACAAATGTTTTTAGATTTAATTTATCAGTTTAAGACCTTAACATATACATATTTAATATCACAGCATGAATTTCCATAAACAAAACAAATATTTTTGCTTGGACAATTATAACATTTTAAACTGGTAAAGAGTTCATCTACATGCAAAACCTTTTGGGTTTTAATTGTGGGAAAATTATTGTTAAATCTATGAACTTTAGCATTAGTATAATCTGACAGTATTTCTAAAGCAGGCCTGTGTCACAGCAAGTACATATTCCTTTAAATATTTTAAGTGGAAAAATCCTCCAGGGGAATAAGTAGGACAAACATGTTTACGATTATTCAGCACTGTAGATAGCTGAATGGGTGATGTCAGCTGTACAAGGCATTTCTGCATAGAAAAAAAAAAAAAAACAGATACCATTCGAATGGCCATATCTATGTCCTCACATTGAAAGCAAATGCCTCATCCTGCTGGCCCAGAACAGGTGAGAGGGATCTGCTCCTCACAGCTGCATGTAAGAAACATACTCCAAAAGTAGCATCAAATATATTCCAAAGTATTGTTTATTAGCAGAAAGTATTCTATTAACATTCTTAACATTAACATTAATATATTCTTTTATATTCAGTGCTTTTTAATGTTTTGAAAAGGTGAAGTGAACCTACTCGCTTAAACTCTCAGTGCTGCGAGTTTAGCAAATCCCCCTGCACTGTGTGTCCCTTTTGATGAGGACGGGAGCAAATGTTGTGTTACAGGATGACAGGGACTGTGTTCCTGATGTGACATGGGGCTTCTTGACAGGCCTCCCTGTCACTTTGCATCGGTGCCCATGGAGCTGCCTCTCGCTTCATCACTGGCTTCCGCTGCTGAAGGGAGGACGCTCTGCTGACTTAGCCCTGCCAGCTGTCTGCTCCGGCTGGCCCACGCTCCAAGGCCCACTGCAGCACTGGAGCTGCTAGCACACCTGCAGCTGCGGCACCTTGTGCTACACACTGTGAGGCCAAAGGATTGCCTGGGCCACCAAGTTCCTTGACCACCTCACTGCCACAGCGAGCAAAAAAGTGATGCCAGCAGGTATCACTTCTTGCTTGGCAATGAGCTAAAGCACCAACCCAGCATCATACCACAGCACCTTTACACGGCTAAGCCATTAAAGCCAGGGCTTGATTTTCTGCCACTAAACATCCCATCTTAGTTTTTTTCAGTTGGGAAGTCAACAGCATCTAATTATCCTGGCCCTCTAGTAATGACACTGTGCCCCCTGCAGTTTCCACGGGATACGGTCCCTCTCCTGCCTTCCTCCTCTGAGCTGTGGGGCACAGGGCTGGCTTACCAAAATCGCTTTTTTTTCAGCCCAGTGAAAGTCTGGGTTGAGCCTGTGTGATGCGCATTGGCACAGCTAGCAAGGGCTGGATTCTGGCGAGGAGCGTAGTATGAGTGCTTGGGCAAAGAGAAGCTCTGCATCTCATTAACTGCTTTTCATTGCTGTGAAGGTACTCAGCAGAAAGCCTTTACCAGCACAAAAATATATTTCCAGTGAAAGTGTCCCCTGTTCTCTGGAAGCTCACCCTCACTCCTTCCTCCACTACCAAGGAGGCCAGAGGCACCTGTGCACAATTTCCATGTTGTCAGGCCAACTCCAGACCATCACCGTGCCTCGAGCATCCCTCCTGCTGCGCTGCCCACCCATCAGGGTGGGGTGCTGCTGCCAGGGCAAAGCTCAAACTGAGGGCAAAGGCAATTACACGTGCATGCTGGGGCTTTCTAACCAAACTTGCTAATAAATAATACCTGCAAATTCCCAGATGGCATGTTACTGGCTGTATAAGTACCATCCCAAATAATTTTCACACACACAGTTAAGCAGAAGTTCACAGCAACCCTAAATTATTAATATTGCAAACAGTGTTATTAACACTATTGCAAATAATGTACAAAGCAAATAAAATACATAGCAGATGATACCTCTGCAGAATGACTGTGAACTAGTGATAGCACAAGCTATGACACTAGGATTTAATCTAAAAATTCCATTCTAAACAAACTATTGTTTCTGTACCATAAATAAAATGCCTGTCTGGCTCAAGCCCAGGCAGCATGTTGACCCATCTACACAATCACAGTTTCCTGCTCATAGGTGGCAATTATCACATCTGTGTTTGCTTCTGAAATTGGGATTTAAAACACAATTTGGTTTACCTAAAACAGGAACAGTATCTGCAGGCTCAAGGAAACAGCTTTCTGTAACAAATCCACACTGACCTTGGCTGAATTTAATGCAACTTTATTTGTCTCGTGTGAAATGCTGACTCCCATGGAGTCAGGGAAAAATTCCCATCAACTTCAACCAGGCCAGAATCGGGTCATCTCTGCCACCATATCCCGCTTCAGCAAGTAAAATTTGGGGAGGAGGGAAGTAACAGGCTATGCACTGAAAAATATTACAGAGTGTAATATTATTTCAAGTTTTACAGATCAGCTAACGCCTGGCGACTTTCGAAGGACCTTTTAGTTTTTAAGCAATTTGGCTGCTCAAGACAACAGCTAAGAGGAAACCGAGACGTATCCGATTCTTCATACCCATCTGGTTGCTTTAATATGGGATCTGCTGTTTCCATGTTCCAGTGGGGGCTCTCCAGCCTCTCACTGTACCAGTAAGATCTCTATTGGCCTTCCTCTGGTCTTCCCACCTCGCTGGCTTGTTTCGTTAGAAATGCTAAATTATTTGCACTACATCACTGCAAGGCAAGGTGGCATTATTCTCTTATTTGTATATGCAAGACCTTGAAAGACAAAATTTAAATCTGAATTATTAGATATCTCAAATGATTTTTGTCAGGGAGTAACAAGGGCTGGCTGCTCCTTCGTGGCCAATGGGGCAGGGGCTGCAGCAGCCTACAGCATCATTGGGGCAGCAATTGACGGCCACAGGCTGGGCTGATGTGGGGCTCTGGGCCGTGGGCAGGGTCAGGGAAGCCCCAGGTGAGGCTGGGAAGGGACAGTAAGACCTGTTTAGTGCCCTCAGTTTTGGATCTCCCAACTGGTAACACTGGGAGCTGAGTCTTGTGGTATCTTTGTGTTTGCAGTAGCGCTTCACAGATTCACAGCATAGTTCTCAACAACTGAAACAGAAGTGTTTCCCGAATTAGAGCCCCTTCAGCTCAGGTCTCAGCTGTTCTTTGAGGGCCAGAAATAAGAACAGCACAAGATGGCCATCTCAGAAAAGTTTGTGGCAGGGACCAGCCCAGGTGACAGATGAGCTCTGCAGCAGAGGCAAAGCCCTGATATGCTGCCTGCAGGGTTTCCCTCCAACGCTGCCTGCACAACACCGCAGCTCGTGCATGGAAAGGACAGTGTTTGAAACACAACCAGGACTCACTTGCAGGGCATGGAGTATCTTCTGCATTAAATGAGGGAGTCTTGCAGCAAAGGTGATGTAAAATCTCAATAAAAACAGACCTTTGCAATAAGGCCGTGTTAACTTGTAGAGAACAGTTTCATCCTATTATTTCCTAATTTTTGAGTGCTTGATTTTATATATGTATTTTACAGGCAGTATCTTATTGTGTGAATTTCCTACTCAGGAAAAAAACCTCCCACTGAGAACAGTAAGTGTAATGAAAAATAAACTTTTCATTTATTGTAGTTTTATCTATCCCACACTCCATCACCTGGCTTGGGATATCAGAAGCTGCAGGTGAGTCCTGTGTGATTTGTGTTAATGAAGATACAGAGTAGGAGCCTGCCTGGGGAAGGGAGGTGCACAGTTCCCCAGCAGAATTCAGAGTTATTAGACTGGAGGAGAGGTGGGGAATAAAAAATAGCCATAACAGTTCTTCAGTCTGTATCACTCAGGGCCACACAAATAGCTCTGCAGGCACAGCACAGCAGGCAGCACAAGGGCAAGAATGAATAAACTGGAGATAAGAGAGGAAGAGCTCCTTACACAGCCTTACCACCAAACGTGAGAACACAACCAGAGCGAGCAGCATCTTGCTGGCTAACGAGATGGCGTGCTCATGCAGCTCTTGTACTTAGTGCTGTGGCAGATCGCTTCCTGAGCACTAATTTACACGCAGTTTTCTGAAAGCTTGATGCCACATTTTCATACAAAATATTAATTCTTTCCCTTTCAGCCCGAAAGGCAGCACACCGGATTTAAGACTTCGCAAACAGCAGTACTAGCAGACTGCACCTCTACAGCTGGACATGCTCTAGCATCTGACATAAAGGCTCCTTATGTATTTTCTATGCGCATCACTGCATGAAGTGCCTAAATCTCACCGGGGACTGAGTCACAGGCTCCCTCCATTTTGGCAGAAGGTCCACAGCATAGACTACGGGCAAATCTGATATCCCTTTCTGCACAGCCCCCCAGCTTCATCCAGAAGGACACAGGTCCTTCGGCAGGAATAGTGCACTCAGCTAACCCCAGCTTGGGGAGAAAGGCCAGGCTTATCTCATGAGCCTGAAGAAGGACCTCGAGCCCAGAGGCCGGCTCCTCGGCAGGAGCTGCAGGCCCCAGGGAGTAGCACTCTGCTCGCTTCTCAGACAGTGCTGTTGAGGAAAGAGACACGACTACAAGACCTTTTGCACACCTCAGCACTGCATGGTCTGCTAGCCTCACCTACGGCTCAGCCACACAGTGCCAGGCCAGTCAAGGGACTTATCCGGGAGATGGGCTCATTCTCGCATCCCCGAAAGATGCTGGGAACAGACCCGAGTTTGGGCAGCACCTGCAGCCATCGGCCCCAGCACCATGCTAGAAGCTGGCCGTGGTTCAATACCCAGCTGCTAGCTGGCGCTCCCCAGCCCGTCCTGCTCGGCTCCAAGACCCCTGCCCGGGCCCTGCGGGGCCCGAGGGCGGCCGGGGTGCCCCGACGGCCCCCGAACAAAGGCCCCCCGAAGGCCCCCGGCACACCCGGCGGGGCCGGCGGGAGCGTGCCCCCGCGGCGGGGCTCGGTCGGAGCGGGGGAGAGGGTCGGTTTTCCGAAGAGACTCCCAGCCGCCGCGCGTGGACGGGAGGGCGGCGACAAAATGCATCCCCGGCAGCCGTGGGTGCCGGTGCGGAGCGGCGGCGGGGGGACGAGTGGGCGTCGCCTCCTGGCCGCGGGGGGGCACCCCGAGGGCTCCCCCCGCACCCCGTAGCAGCGCGTCCTGCTTGGAGCGGAGCCCACCCCCGGGAGTCAGGCCGGGGCGGGGCGGGCTTCCCCCGGCGGTGGGTTTCCCGAGCGGCGCGGCACAGCGTAAGGTTTACGTGTTGCACTACTGCATGCAAGGGCTGACACTGAGCCCAGGGATTCACCTGACATGAAAAAAAAAAAAGCCCTAATTACCATAATTTAGAGGTGGCTGAATAACAGCAGGCTCAATTTTTGGTTGAATTTGCAATTAAGGGAAGATGATTATGCCCCGCACTAGCGGAGAGTACCAGTGTCTCTGGTACGAGCCGAAGGCTCCCCTGGCCGGGAGGGGTGCAGCAGGGCAGGGGTCGAAGCTCCGCGGATTTGGGGAAGGGAAACTTTGGAGCCCCATAAAGCAGGAAGACCGCGGCTGCCTCCATAGCGCTGATGGAATCCAGGCCCGCCGGAGCAGGCAAAGGGTTTATACATATCCTTTTGTATATATTTATATCGCCTGAGATACAGATACTTCCTCTATAAACCTTTTACCATTCAGCAGGCACCTCCTTCCCCGACTTCGTTTTCCCTCCCGACTATCGATCTCGGGGGCTTTCCATGCCTCATTAACAGATTGGTGACTAAATGAGTAGAATTAATTTTTAAAACCCTTTAATTTACTTTATTAACGACACAAACGCGCCCTTGCCTACCCGGCGTGTCCGGCTCCCTCGGCTCCAGCCTGCCGGGGCAGAAGGCACATCAGGGCGGGAAGCGGATTAAACGGGGAAAGAAAGGGGTTCAACCCGCCCCCCCGGCGCCGCCCCTGTCCCAGCGCCCCGGTACCGGCCCCTCCCGCCCCAGCTCGCCGGGGTGGGCGCATCACCTGCCGGCGCCCTGTAAAGACCGTTCGCGACGCGGGGCTCAGCACAACAAAGGCGAGAGACCCGGCGCGGCCGCGGGGGCGCTTCTGCGCCAACTTCGGCCGGGGGGAGAGCAGGGACGGCGCTCCGAGGGCGGCCCCCGAAGCGTCCTCCCCCTTCCCGCGAGCGGGCGGCCCCGGCGGGGCAGGCAGGCGGCGGGGGAAGCCTCCTCCCGGCCCGGCCCGGCCCGGCCCGGCCGCCGGTGCCCGGCAGCGGCAGAGCGGCGGCCCGGGGGGGGCGGCGGCGGCGGCTCGCCGGTCCCATGGCAACCGGGGGGGGTGCCCGCCACCCGCCGGACCGCCCCCGGGGCGGAGGGGCCGCCCGGGAGGGCTCCGCGCAGCGCCCACGCGGGAAACCTCCGCGGGTGGGGCTGCGGCTCCCGGTGCCGGGCGGGCGCCCCTGGCCCCGGCGGGGTGGGGGGTCCCGCATTCCGGGCCGCAGCCCCGGGGCAGCGCCTCCGCTTCCCGGCCGTGCGGGTCAAGCTACCGTGCGCGCCCCGGCGTGCGCGGGCACACGCTCCGGCGCTTTGCACAACCGGGGGATGCAGGCACCTGCGTGCTCCCCGTGCGTGTGTTCGTATGTGCCAGTACCCCGTTGCCGCCGGGAAAGGCGCGTGTGTCTTTCTCTAAGACAAGCCCCACCAAGTACAGTAGAGTATTTGGAGTCGGCAGCCATAATTTGTTTGGTTTTTCCCTCCCTCAGGACTTCCACTTACCCGCAGTATAGCCTTCAAACAGTTAAATTCTCAACCCTAAGTTCACATGCCAGTAAATTAAAGAAAACCGTCTTTATTTATTTATGTTTATCCTTTAAAAATTTGTTTAAAAAGCTTGGATGGTTTTGTAACCATGTGGAAAAGCTATCTGTGTTTTATTTGCAAGAACTAGAAATAAAAAGACAGCATAGAGACAGGTACAGCTAGGAAAAGTTACACCATTTACAATGAAAGTCAGAGGTATATTCTAGGAGTCACCATTGGCTTTATACAGCTTGTATCCTTTTGTATCCTTGGCATTTACTGAATAAGCTGCTCTTTTAAAAGAAAGAAAAAAAAAAAGAAGAAAAAAAGATGCAGGTCAGTTTTTGGGGGTTTGGAAGATGAATATGTATACTGGTATAGATTTGTACCCACACACACACACAAGACCATGCAAATATATTGTCTTGCTAGTAGAGCTGGCTGTGCCATTCAAATAGTTTATGCCGATAGGATGATTTATTAATGGAGTTTGCGTGACATTTCCCTGCACTGCCTGCAGAAAGGCATCACAACATCATTGTAAACTCATCAGCGCTGGATGGATAAAAACAATAGGATGCTGAAACTGCAACTCGATGGAAGAGTGAAATACAGATGGAGAGTCTTAAAGTATCTTCCAGCGAGGACAAATCCTGCCCCCCAGATTTCCAGACAACGAAGCACTCCCGTCCAAAAGACTAGCAGGAGACCTCTGCAGCTTTTAAGCCTAATGCTGAGAATCTGTGGGATTTAAATGATTCACTGACTTTGTACCTGTGTTTCTACACAGAATTTAGGATGAATTTTATCCATGGCTAATCCCATTGACTTCAAAGGGAATGCTTGCGGAAGTGAAGGGGTTGAGGTTTATTTTAAGTGAGATCTTAAATATGTTTTTAAAAAATGAAACAGCTGTCCCATTTAGTTTCCAAGGATAATGCTGCTTTGATTCTGTTTCTCAGAAAGATAAATTTGTAATTTTTCTGTAATCTGAGTAATTATCTCTCAACAGGTCTTCAATTTTTGGACAACAGTCAAGCAGAAAGACTTCATATTGTTCAGAATCCACTTAAAAGTGAAATACAGTGCAATCTAGTCTGGACTGAATCAGAGAGACCCATGGACAAAACATATGTTGTTTGTTTTGGTTTTTTTAAATGCACAACTTAAATGTGGAGAAAACAGCATGGTGAGATTTTAATCAATGCAACAGGGTTTGAAATTGTGGAAAGAGAAGATGCATAAACCTGTTCTTGTTTGGATTCCCTTGTCACTCTTAATTTCAAGGAAATGTCTAATTGTAACTTCATCCTCTACTTAATCAAAATGCTTCTCAAGACAGTTTCTTTCATATTAATGGAGATTCCCATTCCCAGTAGTTAGCTTAAGTCGAGTCTTCAATGTCTCTTCTCTTCTGATAAGTTCAACAGTTCCTGGTTTTTTCCAAGATCCTCTCATGTTAGTTGATTTGTTTATTATTGCTGTTTGGTTGCACTGTCATTCTCACCACCCCAGTCAGCATCTTTTTCCAAAATAACTATGAATTCCAAGAAATCAGACCTGCCACCCGGTTCAAACCAAATAACAACCAACTCTGTGACCAAGAGGGCTGTTGACTTAGTAAAATAGTCTCCAGGGTTGCCCACAGGTAAATAAACAGTGTAGGGATGTAACATCCTTTAGAATAATATCGTGGAAACACTGACCATTCCTAAGTGCAAGAGGCACACTGTAAAACACAGGTGACATGCACAAAACTACAGGTATGAAAACCCCCTCCCCCCGCCAAGAGGAACATCTTTCACCATCTGTGGATTACCCCTTTTTTTAAGAAAAGTGGGCAAGAAGATAAATCAAGCTACAGAGTTTATCTGATGAATGCTGTCTTCATATGAGGTCCTGTTTGGTCTTTATCTCTTAAGCAGAGAGTGACTTCAATTGCAGTTAATATAAAGATTTATTAACCTGAGAAGTAAATATTGACCAAGGTGAAGCCAAGGTCAATGTTTACCTAGAGGACTAATAAATCTTTGCATTAACCTAAATATGGAAGTTGGTGCGCCATATTTTGCTCTCAAATCACTACCTACCCTAAATTAGTCCCTGCAAGATCAAGGTATGTGCACCAAAAGTGTTCAGTATAGACACTGTTGTAAAATACATTCTGTATGGAATTATCAGAAATACAAGAATTGGGCTTTTTTTTCAAAGGATAACTGATTATTTCTTCACATATGAAAATCTAAAGAATAAATAACAGCAGATGGCTAGAACTGTTTTTTGCTTGAAGGTGATTTAAGTCAATTTAGGTGCAGATGAGGGGTTTGTTTTATTTTACAATCTGATTGGTAAATATTGTAAATTATTGTAGAGAGTAAAGGATACTGATTTCACATGGCATATTTCAAGAAATCACAGCTTTCTACCTTCTTGTTTATAGCAATACTAGTGCCGGCCCCTTTGTTAGAATGTGAGAGCTGCCTGTTCTAGGTAAAACAGCTAAAATATTCACCAAAACTCTTGGCCTGCCTTTCTCCAGTCCCTCTTGAAATAATTTTGGTGTTACAGAGGTTGAGTGCTTTTGTCTTTATAACATTTAATTTCAAATCCACACAGCTGTGCTGTTTTATTGGTCCTCATAGATTTAGCTGTTTAGCTTATTTCATAGGCATTACTGGGCCTTTACCTTGTAAAAATGCCAAGAAATCACCAGTCCTTTGGACCTACCTCAAATATTCTGCTGTAGCCTAGCCTCTATGTGCCTTAGAAGACTATCACCTTTATAAACCTCTCAGGATGCTTCATGAGTTTTGACAGAATTAGTGTAAGTGCTTTTCTCTTTTGTTATCTCTTTAATAGATTTTTTTTTTTCCCTGGGTTCTCTGTCTCAGTTGTCTGGTTGAAATGCTGCTTTCTCTATTCTCAGGAACAAAGAAATGGCTCCTGTTTAACTTAATCAAATACTCTGGTCTCTTTCTGATAGAAAGAATAGCGGCCAATTTACCTCTAGCACTATTAAGTCCCCAACAGTTTTCCTGTGTTTGATTTCTGTATGTGCTTTCAGTGCAGCCTTTTTTTCCCTACCCATTTTCCTTTGTCTCTCTCTCTTTAAGAAGACTCACACAAAAGAATATCTTACCCATAACATATTTTTGTTGCAAAATCTCATACTGTTTCTTTAGTTTATTTCTTGACATTTATTTGCAATTAAATTAATTCTACCTTCTGTATGCACAAGGTTTCAGTAAATGAAAGTATTGCTTCTCCGAGTACCAGATCTTTCTATCTTTGCTTTGCTTAGCCTTTGTGCAGCAGAAATCCTGTTGGCTGTAATGGAAAAGCAAAGTATTACTGACTTTAACAGTCTTGCCTGTGTGAGAAATGAGTCGCAAGTTTTGCCTGTTAGTAAATGCATTCTGGATCATATTTCACAATCAGACTTTCATACGCTCTCTGCTAACATTAGGTTTCTAGGCTCAATTTTATAGTTGCACTTCCCATTCATCACGCAGAATAACTGATCCTAGAAAATGAATCTGTGTTGGATGAAACAATAAAACGAGCATCCAGTCTCTGCTGCTCACTTTTCTCATGCAAGTGGACCCCTCGAAATCAATAGAATCATTCAGGGGAGTCAGACAAGCAAGAGCTAACTCAAAACAGGTACTCCGTGCTGCCCAGAAACAAAATGCTTCTGTCTTCTCTGCCTTTATGAAATATAGGTGCCTCAGGATGTATCAAAATTATGAGAGGAAACTAATTTTAAAAACAATTGTGTGAAAAAGTCTGTTTAAACACTGATGGCTGGCTTTTGCATGCGAAGAGCACAGTTTGGCAGATGAGCGAACCGCTATGGTCAGGAAATGTTAAGTGACTTTTTTTTAAGGAATTGTACAACTGTAGGCAATGCACAGTTACAGCTTTTCTAACTTGTTTGGAATAGCAAATGTAATCTCTAAATTGCTCTTTTTTTAAAATGGTGAGTGTTAAGGCAGAAGGCTGGCAATGCCTTATAATGATACCACAAAATGGTTCTGCCGGTTAATTAATTTGTTTTCCCTCTGTTTGCATTCCTTTAGGATCCAGTGTTTTCAAATGTGCTTCAGAGGGACAAAATATTGTCCAGGTTTTGTTAGACCATCACTGACACAGTCATTTTTAACCAAAAGTAGAAAAATACTCACAGAAAGGGAATCTGGAATTTACTGTGGTGCAGGTTTCCAGGGCTGTGCTTCAAGGAAAGAAACACAGTCCAGTCAAAATACCTCAGGTGTCTACATGCTCGTCAGAAACTTCTTGTGAAGAAACTGTACACTAAGATGTACTTGTTTATTTAATTTTAAATAACAAATATGTTCAGACCTCTTAATATGTATTCACAGTTAACATTCAAATAGGAAACGAGATTAATTTCGTTCGCATAATTGATGAAATAGGAATTGTACTTACGGGACTGATGGAATACAAGTTGTACTACATACTGCACTTCTGTGACAATGAAAACCTGGCCAGACTGATGGTGTTCTATCTCTTAAGACCTGAATCTGCACTTATTTTTAGATAGTTCATTTAAGTATGGACTGCTCCCATCAGTAAGCTATATACATGTTTAGGCTGCTCTAGTTTTACTGTATTAATCATGCCGATCTAAAAATTTACAAATTGCCTTCTAATTTCTGCTATATCATTATAATTAGAATCTTTACAAATACTATTGTGAAGTCAAAAGCCTGACTAAAGCATCAATTAAAACCTTAAGTTATGTTACTGCCAATAAGTGGTCATTAAGGGCATGTGAGGGCAACACGCATTTTTGTAAAATCAGATTCTTAGGGGCTGGTCTCTAAAGCAGATGTTTTTCATTTTTATTTCATTTTTAAATGAGTTACAAAATACTGAGACAGCTGTAAGGATAGGGAAGATTTTTTTATATCAACAGTGCGTTATGAATGCAGAACTAAGCTTTTAAACATTAAACTTTATTATTGACAATGGAGGAATAATCCCTGATCTGCGCAGAAAGGAGCATCGCAACAGTATTGATGGTTTAGCAGAGTGCTCCCTACATTTTAATGGGGATACAGGAATTAGTAGCTTTCTCTAGTGTGACAATTTTCCTGCAAATGAGAAAGGAATTTAATAAAATACAATAAAGGAGAAAAATACAATTTCTTCATACTTATTGGGAGGATGCTACTAATTTTCAATACATGCTATGAAAAGATAGAATTTCTAATTCTGTTCCACATCTTTTTTTCCTTTAGTATGTCATGCATAGCCAAAACGGAAGTAACTCTTTCTGATGAGCTGGTGTTTTTGCCTGTAACCTGCAAAGTGTAGTATTTGCTCAAAAAGAAACATTACTTCTAAAATACAGTCCCAGAAGAACACTTCCAAATGGAAACAGTTAATTAAACAAACCTCAGAGTAGGTGAAAACTGTTGATTTCACTCGCCTCCTTATTCCCATATCTCATTGCCACCCTAATTAATTTAATCTTCACTGAAAATGAAGTATAAACTCTTGTTTGGGAAGTAATAATCACAGCATGTGACAGGCTGAAACACTGTTCTTAGTCAACACCAGCTGTTTGGCTTGAGGTAGTTTGTGGTGTTGAAAAAGCATTTAAATTATACAGCAGCAGTGGACTTTTAATGGAATATCTGTTTCCACTCAGTACAAACTTCTCTGTTGAATCTCAACGTGAAACAGAGAAAAAGACAGACTCTCACCTCTTTTTTGTCAAATTTCAGCATGAAGTAGATGAAAGTACAGGGGTTTAGTTATAAAGCCCAGTAATGTAAGGAAAAAATAGTATGCTCCTGAACATGCAATAAACCAGATTCTGAACACAGTTGCTTTTGTAAGGTAAATCACAGAATAAACAGAAGTTAGTGGTAGGTTTATGTCCAACAAAGCGACTGGGCAATTTAGCATGTCTTGTGATATCCTCAGTGTACAGCACAGAATAGCTCTTTCTGTCTCCTTTCTCCAAAACTATTTTCACCTCAACTCAAGAACTATGGAGTTAATTGAATTGAAAATTCAGACAACCTCATGCTCCTGATTTATGCATGACAAGAGAAACAGTTCCCATAGATTTCTACGATAAAATGCTCTCTTTTTACTACAATCAAGTTCTTTGCAGTTTGTTTGCCTTTTGTGGGGTGGATGTTACCCATCACAAGTTAGACACTAGACAAGTGCTTCTGAGCTATTACAGGGTTCTGCTGGCGTAGGTATGCAGGTCATGGTGGCTAATCCCCTAACAGCGATGCAGTTTTACTAGCCAAATTTTGCCTTTTTTTTTTTACAAGTACAGCCCATGGAAAGCAATCCCGTAGCTGTGTAGTGCACATTCACAGCCATAGCGCTTTGCTGGTACATTATACAACTCTCCCTATTTTGGTAGCATCTTCCTAGTATAGGCATGACAAAAATATCCACCATAGCACCGCCAATTTAAGTGCAAGCAGCTCAAGCAGGTATAAGTCAGGCGTTGTACAGAGCTATTTGTACATGCAAACGTGACCTGCAGTGTGTTATTTGCAGCCCTCCACCAGATAGCTACGTTTGACCCTTCAATGTCAACAGAAATGTCTGACTACCAGAACCTAGTTGTCATCTCCTTTCATTATCACAGGATTTTCCTGGGTCTTTTTCTATTCTTCACATTCACAATGCTAAGCTTCTGTATTAATTAAATGTCAACATTCACTAGTCTGAGACTATGTTATCCAATAAATACCTGCCTGAAGCCAACTACATGAAAGGTGGATCTTGCATGATTTTTAATACAAATTATTTATTCACAATGTTTGATCAAATTAATCAGTGGCAGAATAAATGGGAGCTGTAACCACAGCTGAAAAGGGTTTGAAAAAATATTAATGCTGCTGTTGAAACTCATCTCTCCACTTTGCCTCTGATAGCCATCATTTCAGGTGTCTTAGCCTTCCTCTTGGCCAGAGCTGGGTTGCTTGCCTGTATGCACAACAAAACAGTTAAAGACAGTAGGAAGTGTCACATAAATAGAGTCTTATTTAGATCTGGTGGTCGGTTTTGGTTTTTTTCTCTCTTCCAGTTGTCTTATTTTCAGTTCACTTAGTTTTTTATTGATAGGAAGTAGAAAAAGCAGAATCCTGGTGGGAAATCTAACAATACATGGCCCTTTTCACTCACTCGGTTGGACAATTTTAGCCACTGGCTGTAACCGATGAAGCTCCCACGGGCAGATACTATTATCCTAATTCCCAAGATGAGGAAGCTGAGTCACAGGCGGGCGGGGTGGGGGGGGGGGCGCTGCCCAACCGCCCAAGACCGTGCAGAGAGGCCTACTTTCAGGGAAGCCCCGCACTCAGGCTGGCCTTAATCTGCAGAGATAAAAAACACCTTTTGGCACGTCAGAAATAACGCTTGCTCTGCACGGAGCTGCTGGGAGCCCCAGGCCTGTCTTCCCACTGCCAGGCAGCCGGCAGCGCTTTCTCGCGGCACAGTGGGTTGGATCCTGCAACGCGCCCAATCGCTCTCCGGTAGCCAGGAATTAATGGCTTGGGGCTGGCTTCGGCGCAAGAGAAATGATATTTTCCCCAACAGTGCTGCAGATGGAGCTCCAAGCAACTGTCAGAAGTGCAGAGACTTCCACCTCCTCATAACTTGAGGCAGATTTAAAGCTGTGACCTACAAGCAGAGGGCTCTGTAGCATGTTCCCCAACTCCAGTGCAATCCAGCCACACTGCCAGCCTGTTTTAATCTCAGCAGCCATCTAGGTTGTTACCAGGATAGTGAGCCGAGGGTGTGCTGCAGCGCTTGAGGTCTTATCTCCTCGCCAGGCCCTTTGGGATTTGTCACCCTCCATGTGCTAGATGCTTTCATTTCAATGGGATTTGCTGAGATTTGTGGGAGAGGCAGCCCTAGCCAGTGCCTGCTGCCCTGGCAGGCCCCCGACACATGAGGCTGGGGGCTTCTGCCATGTGTGGGACCCTGCAGTATTCACAGCCCTGCTCCACAGCCTGAGTAGGAGAAATTTGTTTAATTGCTTGTTGTTGCCTTTTCTTCAGGGTCATCAGGGAAGGACAAAGTAGCCCAGAGGAAGAATAGCTGTCTGTGAGTCTGGCTGACACCTCCCTTGCTCCTGTGCACCATCACCATCCTGCCTTACAGCTGGCTGCTGCCTGCTGCTGTTCTCTCACCTTAATAACTACAGCAGGGGCAAAGGCAGGAAGGTGGTAGGATCTCATAAATGGTGGTTCAAAAGCCCTCAGAAAGGACCTGGGATTTCAAAACAAAATGCTGCTGCCACCAGCGCCACAGCACTTTAATTACAATTTCACGATATCTGTATCAAAAAACCTGGCAATTTTAATGACAAAGTACTGTGAAGCCACAAACTATTTTTAGAACTAATAAAACGCCTGCAGAATATTTCCCTGGAATGTAGTAAGATCCAATTGCTGCATTCATTAGTAATATCAACTATCATGTGGTGGATGGTTATTTGGAAAAAATGCATTCAATGTAAATTGATTTTGTATTATCTGGAACAATGTGGAGAGAGGCTTTTCCAGCATCTTCAAGCTTCAGCCATTCCACTGCCTGCTGCAGTTTATGCCCTTATTTTGAAAGATTTACATAGCATTTTAATTTTCAGTCTTGCCTGCGTTTGCCAGCTGAGGGATTCTTATTATATTTTACATTAATTCCAAATTCACACCATAACAATAGCAAAAAATCGAGTGCTAACAAAAGCGAGAGGCGAAACATGACTCAATGAAAATAATACGTATCACTATTAATGACCTCTGCCTGTCCATCTACGTTCCCATGGCAGTGCCTCTCTCCACAGCAGTAGCTTCTGTGAGGAAAGCCAGCTCTCATCCCTCCACTCCTCCCTCCTCCCGCCGCCTTCCTGAGGGATGATGAGGAGCTGGGGAGAGCGGGAAGGAGTCCCGAAGTGCAGCACTGGGAGAAACCCAGGGCCAAAGACAAGCAGGGCCAGGGCCAACCCCTGCGCTGGCATGTGCTGGGCTGCCCTTCCCGCCTCCCCTCCCTGCCTCGGCGGGAAGCGGCTGCTCGTGCCGGCCACGGAACCGAGCGCTCGGCGTGTCCGGCCGCCTGCCGTGGCGGCCAGCAGCCTTGCGCCAGCAGCCGCGTTGTCCTCAGATTTGTGCAGAGCTCAGCTGGTTGCCAAAGCTTAACGCTTCACATTATTATTAACAGTTAATCCACATAAAAATAAGGCAGGACCGATGACAAAGAACAAAAGCAGACCAGTAATAACCACTCTCTGCAAAGTAAACCCCCCTGGGTAAGTGAACCAAAGAGGGCAGGGCTCCTGCACAGTTTGCCACCAGCCAGCCATCAGGTTAACAGGAGACCGACTGGGGACAGGCAGTGACAAAGGGGACACCAGAGGCTGAGGCAGGAGGGCTGGCCCTGGCTGCCACCTCCCTGGTCCCTGCTATGGCCTGTGGTGCAGCAAATAAGCTGATATTAAATGGGGCGAGCTTTGGGGTGGGGGTCCTGCAGAGCATCATCCTGAGGCAGCTGATGGCAAGCTGGAAAACAGGGCAGTAAGCTGGGGGCTGTTCTCCTCGAAAGTGGCCAACAAGCCCCAAATCTGCTCACTGCAAGGCCTTGCCTGGCCCCGGCTGTCGTGGAGGCCAGGTTTAACACTGACCACTTGGATCAGTCTCTCCTCTCTTCTGTGCTTTGTGCAATTACCTGCATCTGCTCAAGGTGGGAACAAATCACTGCTGGATCTGGCCAACAGCAGCCCTATGCCCCATGGACAGCAGGAATCATGCTGCAAGAGAACGCTCCCTCACAGCGATGGAGAGCAAGGCTGATGCATCACCGCGTGACAGAGCAAGAACACAGTCCCACACGCTGCAGACTTGCCCAAACGTGATTCTGAAGGTCATGATATGAGGCTGAAATTGCAATGCCTGCCTATGAAATCATGAAGCTTTTCAAAAACAACCTTACTGCTTTCCTGCATCTGTCCAGCAAAAGGCAGGTTCCCTCACCCCCAAAATCATTCAAATACAACCCAAGGAGCTTTTCTTGAAAGGAGCTTTGACAAGGTCTCAACCTTTGATAGGAAAGTACAGGACTGTGTGTGCAGGAAGTGATGTTGTCTTCTGCTCCCCAGTCTTTTTCCAGATAAGTCCTATATGTGTCAGCGTTACCCAGAGCCTATAGCACAGAGGCAGCAGTCACCAGAAACCACAAGATAGCTTGGTTCAAAGGAAAGCAAGGAAAACCAAGCGACATTTACAGTAAGCAAACGTATTTGATCTGGCTGTGCTAGCCGCTCTCAAAGTGCTCCAGCCCAGCGCGTATGGGCTCCATTTCATTTGAATAAAAACACTTTGGGTAGCCATGGAAGAAAAGAAACAACTTGCAAGAAGCACTTGCTAGTTTCACAGGAGTAATCAGTCATCTGAAACTGGTAACAAAAAAATGGCCCTGTAGCCAAGCCCATCAAACTTCAGCTTGACTAATTTGTGACTGGTTATCTCTTTGTGAACAGTATGTTGAATCAGATCTGGGGAAAAGTGGGTAATTAATGAATCAGTCAATGACATCAGCTCAGTTAGAGACAAAGCTCGGCATCTTTTTTAGCTTGGGAGTGTCATTTGTTGCAAATGATCAAACACCTAAAGAAAGAACATTTTTTTGCTGAAAAATGTACTGAGCCAGGCAGACCCAGAAGCGTTTGCAACAGAGCTGGGCTTGGCTGCTTCCCTGGGTTACTGCTGTAACACAGTTTCCCTCTACTGAAACAGCAGCACAAGATGACACATCAGGCAGGTTAATAGTAAAAGAAATTATTTTTCTCTCCATTCCTGTTGCTGAAACTGCTGGGAGAGGCATTTCCGATTTCCTTCTTCAGTAGCAACTCTGGCCATCATGTAGTTTATCTGACCTTTGGCTACGCCGCACCATGAAATCAGACACCACTAGGAGGGGGGCCAGAACAAAGCCTGGAGAGATTAATAAGAGCATTATTTGCGATGTGGCACAGGGCCATGGGTCACCCTACAGCCAGGCTGCTGCACCTTCTGGCAACAGGAACAGCCCAAGTTCTGCATCAAGCTTTCTCCTTTTAAAAAAAAAAAAAAAAATATATATATATATAATTTTCACTTCTGTTCTTCTCTTATATAAAATCCTGGTCAAATCAATGAGTGGGAGAAGGAGGAAAAAACCCACTCAACTGGAGTGGAAGCAAAATATAAAGTTAATGTGTGACTTTCATTCAAAAGAGTCTATTCTTTGCATGATTGTTTGGGGCTTTGGGGGATTAACCAATAAAGAAAAAATTCTGCTTGTTCAGCCTGATGTTAATGTTGGTGTGGTACTTTCATTAGCACAAAGGTTTGCTCACATCCCCCTCTAATACCTTCCATCTTCACAGCCACAGCATGATAGGGTGCAAATGCAGCGCTCTATGGCAAATACAGCTTCGTCTTCTGATGTCACCATGTGCAAATGTCTCAACTTGGAGAACACTACATTCTGTGCAGGACAGGTTCAAAGAGCTTGAGGATATGTAATTATTGTTATTACAGTTCTATACCAAGCCTGGATAATAAGAAGAGGAATTTGATTTCTTCGCTTCAACTACATCTGACTGTAAGGTTAGAGATCAGCAACACCTTGATTAGGAAACAAGAACGATATGAATCAAGAGATTCAGAATGACTCAAGATGGTGTGAATCACAGCGAATCAAACATGAACCATATGAATTGTGCTCTGTGTTAAGGAGCTCCCTGACTGTACCAAGCTCCAGCAGTAAAGCCGAGGAGACTAGGGGAGTCTCTGGGTGAGAAGCAGAGGGGACAGTCCTGCTGGAGACAGGGCGGCCTCTCACAGCACACCCGACAAGGAGGAGCTTGTGAACAGGACTTTCTGCAAACAACTGGCAGAAGTGTCCTTCTCACCAGCCCTCATCCTTATGGAGGATTTCAAACATCCAGGCATCTACTGGAAGAGCAACACAGCATTGAGCAGGCAATCCAGGAGCTTCTTACACTGTGCTAGTGATAATTTCATCATATGAATGCTGGAGGGGCCAGCTGGGGGTCATGGTCTACCTGACTTGCCAGGGGTAAATGTGGTCACAGTATCAGCCTGGGCTTATATTCTGTGATCTTAATTGAATTCAGGATCTAGAAGAAGGCTGGGCAGGTAAGCAACAGAGTTACAACTCTGAATTTCAGGAGAAGAAACTTCAGTTTATTCAGGGAGTTGCTAAATAAAATCCCCTGGGATGCAACCATAAAGTGGAAACGTGCCCAGAAGATCTGAACAATTTTTGAAGAGAACCTACTGAGAACTTGGTGAAAAACAATCCTGTCATGCAGGAAGACAGAATTGCAGCAGAAGATCCATTTGGCTACGGGAGCATCTTCTTAATGAAACAAAATGCAAAATGGGAGCATACAAGAGATGGACACAAAGGACAGCACCCATTACCTGAAAGATTGTGAGACTGCTGCCTACTGTCTGTGACAACTGTGGTGACTGGGGAAGTCCCTGATGGCTGGATCTATCTTTTAAAAGGCAAGAAAGGAAACTGGGGAACTATCTGCTGATCAGCAGCATCTCAGTCACTAGAAGATCAGAGAGTGTGTCCCTCTTGGGATCCACTTCCAAGGCCATAAACGACAAGAAGGTATTTGGGAACAGTCAGTATGGATTTACTGGTAGCAAATTGAACTTGACCAACTGGCCTGCTTTCTAAGATGAAATGACTGAAAGTGTGAAGAAGATGAAAGCGCTGGGTGTAATCTAACCTGACATTAGTAAGGCTTTGACACCATCTCACACAGTGTTGTCATTTGGAAGCTCAGAGTGTGTGGCCTAGGAAGACAGACTGTAAGAAGGGCTGAAAACTATCAGGTCACGTCTGGCAGGTCACCAGCAACCAGAGGAGCACCCAAGGGGTCAGTACTGAGATCCATATTGTTCAGTATCTTCATCAACAACCTCAATGCTGACACAGTCAGATTTGTTGATGACTTAAACTATCTGGACTGACAGGACAAACAGCAGAGCTTCAATGCAGAGGGTCCTTGATAAACTTGAGATCTGGGCCAACAGGCACCTCATGAGGTTTGACACAGAAACATGATCCGTTACAGGTTGGGACGCACCTCGCTGAAGAGTCATCCTGGTGAAAAGGTGCTGGGGATTACAGAGGGCACAAGGCTGAACGTGAGTCACCAGCGTGCTCCCATCTGAACAGGGCACGTCACATCCTGAGCTACATTACGAGGACAGCGGCCAGAAAACTGTGAAAAGTTATTACCTCCCTCTATTCAACTTTGCACCCAGTTTTCGGGTCCAACAGTCCAAGAGGGGTGCAGAGTAGCTGGAAGGTACCCAGTGGAAGGTTACTGAGATGATCAGAGGCCTGGAGTGACGTGAGAGGGGCTGAGGAAGCTGTGCTTGTTTAGTCTGACCAAGGGGATGCTAAGGGCTGCTGGAATAGCTGCCCACAGCTCTTTGAAGGGTGGCTATGCAGACAAGAGCCAAACTCATCTTCTGAGTGCCAGAGGATGTCAGAGGGGCCACTGTCCACAAGCTGAGGTCTGGACATGAGAAGACATGTTCACCAGGAGGGCAGTGTAACCCTGAAATGGGTTGCCCAAAGAGGTTGTGTAATTTCCGCTCTTGGAGATGTTTCAAGATTTACCTGGACCACAGCTGACCTTGTCCACTGTTGGTGACAGTCCCCCTTCAAGCAGAGTGTTGGACTAGATGAACTCCAGAGATCATTTGAGTCTATGATTAACTAACTGAAATAATAACTGTATGAAATGATAACAAAATATTATTATAAATAAGATAAAGTGGATTTGTTTCCAATTTGCAAGAAGGTGATAACTGAATATACACTGTTTCATATTTTCGCACTGCATTGGAAGAAACTATACAGTGATTCCTGAGTAACATTTAAAAAAACTACAAGATCAGGGGAACAGTAAATAACATGGAGGAAAGACTGTAACGCAAAGAGTCAACTTGATCATTTGCATGGGTGCAGTGAAACCATAAGCTTTCCAAAGCAGCCAAAGGCAAGCTCAGACATTTACTAGGATGAAAGATTTGCAGCAGAAGAGATGCCATGCTGATCAGCAGAGGTTAGGAAAAAAGACTTGGAGAGCACAGTAAATGAATTTGAATTTGCGGAGCATATTGCTGTCACAAAAAGAGCTAATATGCAAAGATCGGTGCACACCAATGCGGATAAAAGGAAATGCCAAGCATGACGCGGTAGGTTACATCACCTCTGACATCAGCCCTCATCAACTGTTCTGCTGGCCACCTCCTGAGCAGAATATGAACAAACAGGAGAGAGTCCCAGAGAGTACAAAATGTCCTATGGTTAGAGACTGAAACATTTCAGTATGGTAGCTTTTCGAAGGTGAATATAATGGTGATTTCTGCACTGGTTTGCTGAGGGATGATTCCACATTTCCCAGCGGCATAGGGGCAAAACTGAGTTTTGTTGCTTCCAAGCTGAAAAGAAAATAGCTTTTATGGGTACTGTAGAGCGCCTTCCTCCACCTCCTGCACAAAGGCAGAGCCAGCAAGCCCTGTGAGCCCGTGTCAAGGCGTGCGAGTCCCTGCTCCTGCCCCTGCCCCAGCGCTGGGGGAGCAAGCTCAACACAGGGCTGTGGGCACAGGCTGCAGGGCCATGGTTTTCCCTCCACAGCTCTGTTTTGCTGCTTCCAGCAATATGCTGCCTGGGGCATCTGCCTGTTCTACCCACACCCAATGCAGGCTTTGGTCTCTGCACATTTATACAAGGAACAGCATCTCTTAAAACTTTCCCAAAGGTTGGAAGTTGAAGCTAGATCAGTTTAAACAGGAAACAAGCCACAGCTATGTATACAACATATATATGAACTAAATAATAGTCGTTAACTATTGAAATAAATTACTGGTGACTGGTGAGCAAACACTATTAAATTGTGTGTAAGTTTGCCCCCAAAGCTGGTGTTTTCTGCAGCTATTAGGCTTGAAACAGGACTTATCCCTGTGTTGGCTAGGCGGGAGGTCAGCTAGATGATCATGCTGGGTCCTTCCGGCCTTAAATTCTGTGGCTCTGTGGAAATTTTGTGTCAGAGGGTTTTTCTCATTGTAGCCAGACTGAGAGCTTGAAATCCACATGGTTACTGACAACTCCCAACTGTCAGTAAAGCTGTTTCACAGAAAGTGTTACATGACTGATGTCTCTACAACTGCACTTTTCCAAACAGATGGGGGGAAAAAAAAAAGGCACTGGTCTCAAATCAAATTAGTCTTGACGGATTACGCAGAAGAAATTTAACACATGCTCCACATTTTGAGAAACTTCTAAATATAACATCTCCATTGAAAACAAAGTATATGATGGTGCTAAAATATGTAAATACACAGCTATAAAACTATCCTCACATTACAGAATAAGGACCACTATTAGGGGCTGGAAAAAAAGACATTTTCTTGATGCAGGAGACCCATGTCAGGGCTGCCACACCTTGTTTAACCTCAGAGATAAGCTCATTTTTGAAAGCTCACTGTTTGACTTCTAGAGGTTTGTCTCTACGAACACAGGGCAAAGATAAAAATGTTCCTAATGTAACTGATGTCATAATTGCATTTAGAAATAATAAATCCATGACATTACAGAAAAAAACTAAAAACACCCACAAGGGCAAATGTAATATTTAAATTCTGTTGCAGATGCAAACATGCTGTAATAAAGAATTAACTGGTGAGTCTTGGTCTACACCCTGGTTTTCTTTCATTATAATTAGGCAGGGGTATAATTTTATTTTACCAAAGCAGTTATACCGGTAAAACATTTACTGCATGTGCAATTTTACTCACATAAAGGTATGGTGCATTACTATGCATTATGCCATCACCATTTCAGGAAGGAGATACAGCAACATAATAATAGCACACTAGTATACTTACATATCTACCAAGCAATTGTACTGGTTTGAATGGAGCCATATAGTTAAGGCAACACACTGTATACGTGCAGATAGGTTCTTGGAAAGGTAGAGAGTGATATTCTGAAGCTATAAGACTCTTACAATTACTTGCAGGAATTATTAATAGTAGAAAAAAGCAGTCTTAGAGACAGAATTAGCAGTATAAAAAGGCAGAACTGAGATTTGCACAAACAAAAAAAGCAGATTTTTTTCCTGAACAATTTCAAATTACAGAGGTAAAACAGGCCCTGGGAAGTACAGCAAATAGGGTCTGAATAACAGCAGAATTATTTTCTCAAGAAAATGATATTTGAATTAATTTATAGTCATTTTGGTGCTCCAAGTGATAAAAAGCAAATCACATGTCTAGGTTCTTTATTCCATGTAGAACCTGCTTTGAAAAAATAGTAATGATAGCTTCCTAATTATTATTTTCAAGGTAATTTTTAAAATAAGAAAAAGAATCTCCCATGTAATTACCAAAAATAATTAATATCCTTTCAGGAGCAGCAGCAAAAAATTGGACTGTAACCTCCTACCTGGTACAGGGCCAGGGAGTTTTCTTTGGTAAGACTGTGGCAGGCAGAAGAGGCATAAAAACTATCGTAGCAGCAGACATTAAGAACATTAGCAGGGGGGACAAGTTTGTTCCACTTGTCAGTCAGTGAACATGTACAAGATCATCTTACTTGGCTCAGTAAAGACCAGTGTGGCTCTGTGCGAGCGGCAGAAGAACACCACCCATTTCTCCACGAGAAACACCCTGAGTACCACTGCAGGGAAAGGCACTTGCAGTTCTTGCAACGGTAGTTAGAAATACAACTGGGGGCACTGGAAAAATATTAACTAGAGCCTAAGCACTGCTTTTTTTATCTTCAGTATATTTTAGAAACATTAATTTTGATTCAGCGTGGTTTATGCCAGTTTACAGCAGCAGCCAGATGGGGCTCGCTGCCCCACCAGGCACCTACAGGATTTTGCAGGGACGTTTATATGGTGGGAGGTGCTGCCTGGGAAAGGATCTTGCTCGGGCATGTGCTGAGTCAATGTATTTCTCTGGCAGCTTGTACTGGCAGAACAATTATAGTGGCCAAAGAGTTATTTATAACTGTCCTCCCGCAACAGGATTCTTGAGGGAGGATGTTGGTATGAACACTGCTATTCCACGTACACACACATCTACACACACAGCAGCTGCATCTCTATTTAATGAATGCAGAATACTGTTCTGACATAAATTCTGGGGTTTTCTTCCCAAGGAGGTCACTTGTATGGGGGGAAAAAAGAACACAGCTCCAACCACAGTCAGTCCACACCTCAGCCGAAAGCCTAGAGGCCTCCCCACAAATTGCCATAATTTCTTCGTGAACTCGTCAGAGCTGACAGCATTGGTAAGCCTCTGACCATATAAACAAACCCGAATGCTTATGTGGCTTCACTCACTTTGGCTTGCCTTAGACTCACCTCCTCTCAGAAAGCAGCCACCGTACAGATTCTGAAGGCTGTGGGAGAGTGGGGACAAGAAAATTTGCCTCAGAGAAACTCAGGGCTCCAAACTCATCCCCCCACAGGAAAGCCACCCCCGTAAGATGCAGCCAAGCCTCACTCCCTGCTGGCTGCAGCCCCTTCGCTTGCTGATGTGGAACAAGTTATAAAATCAGATCATTGCTTAACCAATTTAACCAGTAACCTACCGCAGGTGAAGAATGACCTTCATAGGATTCTTACTGGCTCATACTCTAGAACATGGACGAATCAGGCAGAAAAATTAAATTATCTGAAAATGTAAAGGCAAATGCCTAATCTGCAAAATGCAGTCATATGTATGGGGCCTCCACACAGCAGCACACCTTCATTATTGTACTGCCTGCAAGGAGGTCAGTGAGAAACAGAAATAGTCCTTAGGCACTCAAGAATGTGTGCCTGCTAGTTTATTTTCTTTGTTTTGCAGTTTCAGATGCGAGCGTTCAGCCTGCCTGGCTGCTACAAGAAAGCTCTGCAGCGGAGACACTGCTTCCCCACGCTGAGGTTTTGTACATTTTCCTTTCCTGACATTTTCCTGTGCAGGGGGAAAATGTGTGTTCTGCTCTTTGCGTACAGAAGATGTAAAGAAACTGGGAAACAGGACGGGGTTGTTTACTAACCCCCTCCACAAGCCAGCAATAACAGTAAAGGAAGACTGAATGCAAAATTTCCATGAGAGAGAAAACAAAGCCTGTCTCTCTTCCATCTTGAATCTCAGGGTCCTGCCAGGCAGACACGATGCTTCGCACATTTAAAGGTGCAAAGCACATAATAGGAGCTGTACCATAGGAAAAATAAATATCTCTGCAAGCATTTCAGAGAAGGTAGGACTGGAAGCGAAAAATATCACAAGCACAGCCCTTTCTCCACCGCTTTTCTTTGATACATGGATCTGTATGTTACGAACTACCACAAGGGTAAGAAGGAGGTATTGCAAAAGGGAAACAGGCAACTGATTCCAAAATTGGGATTCAAAACCTCTTGCATGCAGCATAGAAATTAGACTAGAGAAGTAATCTTTTGTATTGATGGGGCTGAATTAAGAAGCTTTCATTCATGGTCATTCTATATTTATTTCAGCTACACAAACCCTGGTTTGCTTTGGGGGTTCAGAGGAGCTAGAAAGATTTCATAATTCCGCTGTGTCAGAGTTCGCTGGCTGGTTTTCATTCCAGACAACATAAGGGATGAACAGGAGCTATCGAAGTGCCAGTATCAAAGAAAAGAAACAATGGTGATGTTGCCCTTCACCGTTATTTTTATTCTAAGACTAATGTGTTTTTTTTTAATTTAAAAAAAAAGAAAAGGAAAAGAAAAGATCCCTGTCCTTAGGGGTGCTAAAATTAGCAATGCCAAGAATAGATACCAAAATCATCTTCTTCCCCATTTATTTTGCTCAGATGTGAATGATGCTGCATCGAGCACAGAAAAGGAGTATATTAGTCTCATGCCACTGGAAAAAACAAGTGCATTACATTACTGAAATGTCATGTTTCCACCATGCATTTGATAATAGATTGTGTGCTCAGTTTCTTGCAACCGTTGTAGCAGCTTTCTGAAGATATGCTCTCCATTTGCCAACAAACCAGCCTGCCCTTTGGACCGAACCATTCCAGCCAACTGTGGCTTTATCATTAGCCCTTTTAGGTGTGGCCCGGCCTGTCAGATAGCTGTGTATTTTAAAAATAGTTAATACTTTCTTAACAACAGAATCCTTCACCTGATTTTTTTTTTTATTATCTCATAATCTTCCATCATGCAGTCTTCTTGCAAAGATTTTTGGCTACCATAACAGGTGAAAGGTCACACCTGGCCATAATCCATCACAGCCGCATTTTCTCCGCACTGCGATTGCATGGGTAGTTGTTTGTTTTGCAGGCTGCAGTAAGCAGGTAGGAACAACTCCGGTGAGAAGGGTTGTATGCTCAGTGCGGGTCCCCAGATGACTTCTATCATAGTTTTAAGGCTCTGCATGTTATGAAATGCCCTGATAATAAGCTTTAGTCTGTTTCAAATTATACCAAATGCCCACACATAAATCTCATTCGGAGCAGTCCTTCTCAGACACAGGCTGTGACAAGCTCAGGGTGTGCAAAGTTTCAAAACTAGGTAGGTTGCTATATCCTAGTTGTCATTTGAAAATAAAATAATTTAAAAAAAAAAAAAAAAAAGGACTTAGAGTACTGTTCTTCAACTCAATTACCAAAAACCAAGACTGGAAAGCATTGGTGATCATACACATCTTCCCCAAAACCTGGAGAGGAACTGACTTTTAGAAACTCTGTCCCTTCAGCTGCAGCCTTGTGAAACCTGCTTGTCTTCAAAATCGTACAGCAGCAGTTGACCAAGCTATGCTGTCAGCTGCCTGGTTTTAGACACACTGCTGCTAGAAAATAAACAAGGGGTCAGTACCCGAGGGATGGGTGCAGAGAGGGAGCAATAAGAGGAGAGGAAGGAGACTGTATCTATGAGAATTGACCCACTTAAAGAGCCCCCACTCACTGCCTGCTTTTTCTCCCCCTGCCTTGTCCATGCCTTATGCAGTGTGGGATGCCACATTATGCGGGAAAGAAGAGCTGAAAAGCAGTGCAGGAGGAAGACAGTAACACACCACCGGGCACTGGAAAGTAATCCCCAGGAACAGGGAAGGCTGAAAGTAGCAGTGGGCAGAGAGAAGATGCTACCAGCTTGGTGAAGGTAAGAAGCGCTGTAAGAAAACAAGAAAGGAAAGTGGACAAATTAGCTGAATAAATTTTGTGGTGAAAACAGCTGGGTGAACATCTCTGGAGACTGAGAAAAACCAGAAACAGAATGGAGAGATCATCATCATCTGTCCATGCTTCTAATGATGACAGATATGACAGCCCGCCCAAGCAAAGTGTTCCCGTCCTGCTGCGGCACTTTCTTTTCCCAGAACAAAGCTCCTCAGCAGTCGCTTCAAGCCCAACAAAAAAATTTGACATCTTTTACTGCTGCCTTCTGTGATTTTATTTACTGTTCACTGTTTCTTTTTTGCTTTTATATTTTCCATTCTCCCCATCTTGGTGAGGATCAGTAAAGAGCATTACCTGCAAAATGGCATTGCCTGTGAGTGGGCACAAGAAAACGCTTCACTGCGTTCCAGCCTCTTTCCCTACCTGGATCTTCTCAGTCTCCTTGGCAGCATTTGTCCCTCATCAGATGTCATGTAAGAAATATCTGTATTTTAGAGTTGGCCAAAAACTTTTCATTGTGGTGTTTCTCTAGCCCAAAGGGTCTGTATTTAGTTATGTTCTTCAGTTTTCTGCTCATTTCTTCTGTTAAATCCTAATCTATACAATTCCAGTGTAGAGTTACAGTCTCTCCCCCTTTACTCCAATAAACTGCCAATGCAGATATTCCCATCACACCATAGGAAATATCCCACCAACTACCAATTATACACCAATAGCAGGTATGAGCCCTATGACAGAATTTGCATTTTCACCTAATCTGTTTACATCTTCTCTGTATTTTGCGGACCATTTATGAAAAGCCACGTAAAATGCCTTGTCCTTATGGAGGGAAGAGTGGGAAAGAATAACTAGCACCTAAGTACTCACTTCAGAAGCTGAGCAAATGTGTTTTGAAGTTAAAAAACAATTAGTTACTAACACGTCTCTGGATGGTGGTTTCCACTCCTGAGTAAAGCTCCACTCTGTCCCTCACCCCTCAGCGTCGGGGCTGCACGGTTGGGAAGGGTAACCCAGCATGGCAAGCACCAGGCTGCCAGAGGGCTGGCAAGCTGCCATTGCAACTCCCAGCCACAAAAAGGACTTTAGAAGGGATCCTGGGAACTGCAGACCAGGGAATTTGCCATCCATCCTTGCTAATGGCAGTAGGGTCTAAAAAGCTAAAGTCACTGTAGACAGGGATAAACATCATCTGTTGGGAACAAGGCAGCGTGGCTTCCGCAGAAAGAAACCCTGCCTCACCAATGCACTGCAGTCCTTAGAGTGCACCAGTAAAGACAGAGAGCGGGTCCAGCAGACACAGAACAGCCCAGTTTTGAAAAAGCTTTTGATGAGATCCCACAGCGAAGGTTATCAGAGAAACTAACTTGCCACAGTACGGGAGGAAAGAGTCTTATGGATAGAAAATTGGAGGCAGAGCATGAAGCAAAAGGTAAGGCTTAATAGTCACTTTTCAGGGTGGAGAACTGGCATCAGCAAGGTCTCCCCGTGTGGGATTGACAGTGGGACTGGCTTTATTCAATACTTTCAGTGAGTACCTGAAGAGGGGAGCGTACAGTGAAGTCCTCAAGTTTGTATGTGACACTAAGCTCTTTCAGGCAAGTAACAATAACATTGAGTGGGTGGGCAATGCATCCATTGGAAGATACTAGAAGTGATGAGCCTCTAACATCCAAATCCAACAGCTGGGAACGCTGAGGGAATACAGAGAGGCTGGGCCACAGGCCATGACCACTCTGTAGGAAGCACTGCCTCCTGCCACTGTTGGAGACAGGCTCAGGGCTGGATGGACCATCGGGCTCATGCAGCAGTTAATGCCTTACATTCTTAATTGTGCTTCTGCACACCGTCCCAAGACACTTCCTACTTTCAGTGCACACTCTGATGGGGCAAATTCCCAGCCTGGCACTGAGCTTAGGATGTAGAAAGCCACAGAGTCCAATTGCTTTGGTCCCCAAAGCCAGTACTGCTTGCCTCCCTCCATGTCTTTCCAGTAGCTGACCTGCTGGCTGACTGACCTGCTAGGCATGCTAAATATAAAACCCTTCAAGGACAGTTAAAGAGAGAAGGAAACAGACTTTGCAGATGCACTTTTGCACACATGCACTCTCTCACTTCCTCCTCCTCCATTAGCAGCCCTTGAAGAGTAAAGGTCCGTGCAAAAACGATAAACACTTGACTGGAAAACCCTGCTTTCACCTCCTCACCTTTCCTTGGATTTCTCTGGGGTTTGGAGAGCATCCTTTCAGGGTCCAGGATCACTCCGTTTTCCATCCTCCCTCTTCAGCCTGCTAGCGCAGGCATGTCCACCCCTGCGCTGCAGGAAGGCCTGTCCCTTTTAAAGGCAGGGTCTGCGGCTGCTCCTTCCTGCCGCCGCTCTGCCCGCGTCCTCCGCGCCCCCGGCCTCGCAGCCGGCGGGTCGGGCTGCCAGCTCCACAGCCAGGCTGCTGCTAGCCAGAAATGGCCTGATTCACTTCCAAAGCACACTCTGCCCTCGACCGTGACAGGGGTACCTTGATCCACGCAGAAGGTCGCTGTCAGAAATGCCGTTAATGAAGCCCCGCGGGCGCCGCAGCCCGCCGCGTAAGGCTCTGCCTCGCGGCGCTGACACCGCCCGGCGCCGAATCGGGGGCTGGGGGGGACTGGGAGCAAGAAGGCATGATTTAGCGGCTTGTGTAGTCTGTCAGCCCCCCGTGCTCTGTGGTTTCTGCAGTGATAGGTAAAGGGTAAATCCTCTGTCTCTCCCAGTGCCTTGTCTGGGTTGTACCCCAAAGCCTCTCCCGCATTACGTCCCATTTTCCAATGCCCAGATGCACGATCTCAGAGGTTCCTGAGCTCATTTTACTGAGGGAGGACTGATGAGCCCAGCCCAGAGAGAAACCTCCGCTACCACTTAGAGAAACTGCATCCCAGCTCCCTCTCCCCCAGCCCCTTCAACACCACCCACACAGCAATCCATCAGCATCACCCACGGAGCATCTGGGGGCAACATGTAATTAGGAATGATGCTGTTTGCTATTTATAGACATACTACCACAAACAAGAGCTGGTGAAACTAATACCCACCGACAGACATACCTTACTGCATGCATCGAACATCAATGGGGAAAAGTAATGGAAAGGTGGAAGCAAGATACAGGGAGATGAGAGAAGGATGAAGGCAATAGCATACTCCACACAGCATTAAAGCAGTCATTAAAATACATGCTTACAGTGATCGTGATGTAGTTGTCTGATAAAAGTTTATTTGAAGCAATAAATGAATTCTGTAAAATAAGAACACCTTGTCTTGCTGGGTAAGTAGAGCTGCATTTGCTCTGTGATCCCTTTACTGAGAGATAACCCAGCAGAAACTGTGCAGGCACCCACATGCTACATTTCCTACATATAGGACAGTGTGGCCTATGGTGCTTTCCTCTCCTCTTGAAGTCTTTCACTAAAAGAGATCTTCTTTGAGACTTTCCTCACAGCCGATACTGTGTGGTTCATCTCAAGCATGCTTGCTCCTCAGCCCATGAATGTTTCTTTTCAATTATTTCCTATTTTTAATCTCCACCTTAGTTGTTTTTTAAAGGATTGGAAAAAAAATTGGTTGTGCTTGTCACAACACTGTAAGCATTTAATATGCAGGCCTGTGTATTCACTTCCAAGGCATACATCAGCCTATTGTCACAGCAAAAACCAGCTGTTCGTAAGAATCTGTAACAATTCTGCCAAGACTCAGTAACTAGACTTGGAAAAAGCGAAGTCAAACAAAAGGAGCGTGAACTATGACAAGCAATGTGTGGAGTGGGCTGAAGGGCTGAAGGAGATGTGAAGAGTAATTAGCCAAATAAACAAAAACACAGGACAAATTATTTAAGTGCATCATAACCTGGAATCAAGGAACACAGGGAATACCTCAGGTCTGGAAAGCATCGGAAGGAGCTAAAGGAGATTCCTGCATCTCTCCCATAGATAAAAGTTGTGTAGGAGATATGTGCATCAGTGAATTTGAGCTAAAGCAAATGAAAGAATTAAAAAACAAAAAGACAGACAAGATGAAGGAGATCCAGAAGAAAGTGACTGACCCACTCTTATGTTCAGCAGGAGAAAGAGAAGGAAGTAAATGAACCAGCCGCCTGTTCAGGGCACAACGACATGGCAGGAGAAGACAGCGAAGACCTCAGTGCTGTGCTTCTGGAGCTATGGAAAATGCTTTTCTAATGAGGAGTTTTTCGGTTGCGTTATGAAGCCAGATCAAATCTCCCCATTGCTTTGTTCTTTCACTTGGTTTGCTTATCTGCAGCAGTAGACCTGATGGCAGTTAAACAGGATGGAATTTTTATCAGGTTTAGAAATTGTACTTGCTGCCTATGTTTTCCCTGCAGAACAGCTTCAAATTACAGCACAGTTGTGTGAAGTTGCAGAGTTTTGTCATCTAACCATTCCACCAGTCCAGAGCACATCACGGGAGCTGCATCGCCGTCATCTGACTGCCATATGCCCAGGCCTGAGAACCTTCCTTCAGTGCACAGTCACCATCAAATCAACAAAAGCTGTTGTCTGGTTGAGGGTTTTCAGGACCAGTTCCCCAGACAAGTAGGGCGGCTTGTCTGCAGCACTAGTTAACTAACATCCATCTTTTAAGTATTCTTCATGTGTCTGTCACCCCAGGATTCCAACACACTAGCACCACATTTCATTCATCTGCAACAGATTGGAATGAATATTCAGCTGAAGTTTTATTAGCTTACTAGTGAATTTTCCCAAATTACCTTTTAGTTTTGTGGATTTTTTCCTTTCCTTCAACAACTATTGCTAGGGATTTTCACACTATAATTGTGACAGGCAACTTAGCTGTGTATAAAACGATCTCTAGCTCTGGCCCTTTGGGCTACCCAGGTTGAGGGGAAGGGAGAGGTATATCCCTCCTTCAACCTCCTTCAAGATTCAAATAGTTTTCGTTAAAATTACAGAAAATTACTTGTGGTCTCCGAGGAGCAGGAAAAATCCAGATTTCAGATTACTTTTATAGTTCTGTATCCCTCCTTTAGGTGTGCAATGATATAGCTCTGTCTATTTTCACACAGAAGGAATCCAGCTGAGAGCACATTTTATTATAACTCCAGATGATGTTCAAGAGGATGAAAAACTCGTTTTTCTCAGGTGGTCAGAGAACACGTCCCAGTAAACTGGCATTCTTTCCTCTCTCATCTGTATTATACAGAGGAATTCAAATTGTTTATAAAGCTGTTTCAAAGATGTTTTGAAAAAGAAACACACAAAGTGCAAAAAAAAAAAAAAAGAGGGATGGTCCTGGACTTTTTCACTTTTTCAATTACTTTTCAATCTCTTAAGAGCAGTCATTTAGGTCAGAGTAGTTAAACTGCTATAAAACAGCTGCTAAAGCATTCTTCTGTTGTAAATGAAACAGCAATTTTACCAAACATTCCCATTGCACGACTACATTAACATAAACATAAAATCAGAATTTAAAAAAAAAACAACACTTGGAGGGAGAAGGGCTAGGCCTAAAATAATGATTCATGATTTCATGGTAATTTAAGTCAGTAGCAAAATTTTTAACAGAATTTGTTACTAGTAGGTCATGTCTGATTTATCTTTTTAAGATAACATAAATATGGGCAGATGGTCCAAACTGGAACTCGACACCTTAGAGAAAAAGACAAGTTTTCACCCTTGCTGTTGGACAGGGCAATGTATCACAAGCATAGCTGTAGCTTCTGAAATGGCAGCTTCTTAAAACACTCATCAAATGGTTCATTTTCTCCTCTTTAACCAAGGGAATTGCCATAAGAAAATGAGTTAAGGTCAGCTACACACTGATCACGTTGGTAAACAGTAATAACACCTAGTGCTCATAGCAGTCTTCAAAGTACTAACAAACGACATCCCTGGGATATCCTGAGGAGGTTTAAGTCCTCCCTGTGCCAGACCCAACCAGGTAGGGTTGGTGCACTGCTGCCAAATAGACATGCGATGGAAGAGAGGAAAGGAATCTAGAATTCCTCTCAGTGCTGTGGGTATATGCTGTACTCAACCTTTTCCAGGGCAGGGTGGGGTCTTAACCCATGCAATTAAGAACAGTCTAATTTCAGCTCCATCTCTCTGGCTGTGATGGCCTACAAGCAGCACAGGCACACGGCCTGCTCTCCTTGAATGCTGCCCAGCCTCTCACTGCAAAATTTCCCCATCTCTGGTGTGCTCCAAGCCCTTATAGTCTTCACAGATAAACTGGCATAGGAGTTGCTTTGGAGTGACTGATAGCAAGAAAGTTTCATATTGTTAAACTGCTTGTAGAATGACTGGAGTTATCCTCCTTTCTGTTCCCATAAAACAAAAACATCTGTAGGAATCATGATCCAATGCTAGGCTGGCGTGAGCAGCACCGCCACTGTGTCACCAACTGATGCAACTGCCTGGCTCCAAAACAGGAGGCAAAGACAACAAACCCCATGACCAAACTCGGAGATGGCTACAGCAAAGAGGTATTACTCATGAAAGCAGATAGACAACTTGAAGCTTCCTTACATATTCACTTCCCTAAGCAGGTAATAGCTGCAACACCAGCATGTTACTGATACTTCTTATCTCCCTTTCTGCCTTGTGCCCTGCATGGCTGGGGATTCCATCTCCAACACAGAGCACAAGCCATTCCCCAAAAGCTCCAGAAAGGGTTTCCTACCATTCCCTCATTTGAAGCACTGCTGGGGAAAAGAAAAAAAAAGGAAGTCATTTCATCACTTGTTTCCAGCAAGAAGCAGAGCTGTTCAGAGCACAAAGGAGCACAGGTGATGCAGATCCAGTGCCTGATTCTTCACTGCAATGGAAATCAGGTGGGTGCTGCTGACCTTAATGGAAATTAGTACCATAAAGATGACGTTAGTGAGCAGAGGACCTGCCAATGGCCTGCTCTCCTCCAGCTACTAAAGATACTTTATGGAGGCAAGTCTTGTCAAAGCAAAGATAGAAATCATTACATTTTGGTTGACCATGCTTGCAAGCGTGTATGTATGTGCGTACATGGAGGAGTTACATAAAGATCAGAGCAGACTACAAATGGGAGCTATTCTTTCCAAATTTTATACATTGCTTGAGTCATAAAAAATTAACTTCACCCAACTCGGTAAACTCCCTTCCTTCTTTGTTCATATTCACTCTAGTATATCCATCATTTTTGATCCTCTACTTATTTCCATTGTTGGGGCTTATTTTCTGTGACTTGAGAACCTGAAATTATGCCATATATCTTCGTAGCTCATTGAACTAACCAGCATTTATTTTAATTTAGTAAGGAAACATTTGGCTGGGTGTGACCAAATAAATACTGTGTCTAAACCAACACAAATATACTTTGCACAAGGCTATAAACCTGTCTCAGAGCTCTAATGATATTGCAAGTCAATGATGCTTCAGTGCTCTCATTAACATGATTCCATCAGACCTCCATGTTGCCTATTACTAATTTTTAACAATAGGTTGTAATATAATTTATAGCACTGTGGGGCAACAAGGGATGGATCTTGGTAGTAATCCAACCTTTGAGGTTCATAATGGCTTTAACACTGACCTAATATTGAAAGGTGAACATGTACAGAGGCCATCAGACCTAATTACAAATAGGACAACAGGGATAAAACACATCACTTGTCTGTATCAGTGAAGACAAAACTTTCCCTGAGAGCAAAGGGCACAGATCTTGTCACAAGATTATGAAGAGTTTTGTTGCTGATTTTTACACAAAAAATAATCAAGAACTTTGTTTTAAAGAAAGACATTAACACACCTTCCCCCCTCTCAAAATTTAATTTCTGTTATGAAATGAACAAGATATAGAAAAGTTAAAAGTTAGTCTGGGTACCTATTCTTTAACTCAGTTTGGACGTGGCAACTATGAGGAACAAGCATATTTTAATGAAGAAAAAGCAAGCCTTCCAAATCTCTGGAAATCTGTTAAGATGATGACATTAGTACCCTCACGTTGTTCTTCTCCATAACTTGCTGATGCATGATAGTGAACACAACTGGTTTCTGCTACAGACAGTAGATTGTGGTCCTCAGCACTTGGCTGAGCACTCAGCAAGCCTCGTGATCAGACCTCTGGGTAGGAGGGAACACAAACCACTACGAACTGGGTTTAACCCAATTAAGAGTAACTTCTTGTGAAAGGCAGCACAATACCATTTCCTGGTTTAAAAGGCATTCTCACCACCAAAATATGCTTTAGTATTTCTTATATGTATTTTCTTATTCAATCTTTTGTTCAGTATCTAGAAATACAGTACAGTGGTAATAACGTAATTAGTGTTTTCACTAGCTAAATTATAGAGCTCACTGCAGAATACAGCACAGTAGCATCAATATTAACAGTTAAGTATTATACAAAAACGACATCAATAGTTTTAGTATAGTCATGAGAGACATTGTAATTTCCTCTTTCTCCAAGATCCCTTCAAATTGCATCAGTGAAGAAACTCATAAAATCCACTGGCTTTTAGTTCAACTGAAATTCTAAAAATCAGCATCTTGAAGATTTCTTAGGTAAATTTTTGTAGGTTCTTGAACAATATTCCTTTCTGAATATGGTATTAGTTATAAAGAACTTAAGTTCTGCTGCATCGACTTCTCATATGAATTTAATTTTCTCAGCACTTCTGCAAGTTAACAAAGGAGTGTAACAGATACTTCACAGCTGAAGATGATGATACATAGGGATTTGTAATAATTATCCATGACCATAAAAGCCATCCTGTGTCAGTGCAAGAAGTGGAATCACTGGCTTTGCAGTCTAGTGCTGCTCCATATTTCCTTTCTACCCTGGTCATATAGTGAGATCTAAAACTCTAACAGCCAAGATACTGGACACCAATAGGCCATTAAGGAAGATACTGAGGCAAGCATGCTTTCACAGACTCCTCACCTGAAGGGACAATAGTCAGCCTCCCCTACGCACCCAGAAATCAGAGGACTTCAATTTACACCAGAAGCTGAAGGCTATCCCACAGCATCCTCCATGCCTACAACTCCTTTTTGGCCAAGCTAATTCACAACCCCCTAGACCAAATTAAGAACACTGAGGATGTGCCCACACTCCGTCCACTTCCTAATTACAGTAACTTTATGCTGTACTTCACAAAATGAGATTCATTTCTTCCTTCACCAGTTCCATTCAGCTCCTTCAACATTTTGTTCCTTTGTTTGTTAAGGTGCAGATCTCCAGCAGATTGATCACTTCAGATGAGACAAAGCAATCCCTTGGTAAATCCCTCTGGAAATGCAGAACATATTATATGCACAAGAGTTGAACTCCTTGAATTTCCCCTTTTCAGATCCTCTTGGTTTCCAGTCATTCAGATAAAGAATGGAGCTTTTGTAGGCCAGTTAATCCATCCACTGAGTGAAATATGGTAAAGTTTTACACATCCACATGTTCTTTCAAGGCCCTGGTTTACATCTGTAGATGTAATAATAGCTGTAGTAATGCAGAGGAAAATCATGGCTCGGGCCCCCAGAGAAGATCTTTAAAAGACTTGGGTTGAAAAGTCCCGATGCTGCAGTCAAAGGAACTGGCAAAATGATTTAAGGGCTGTCTCCGCTTACATTTATTTCTGCCAAAGCACTGGCTTAATTTTCTTTGTGTGTCTTAATAAGCTACCTCTGTGAGAGGGACTCTTACTTGAAATGCTTGTATGTCCTAGGCTCAGAAGTAGGCACTGTTGAGTGGTAAGCTGAGACAAACATCCAAAGGTAGTATCAGGCTCAAGCTGCAAAATGAGCCTGTTCTTCATCTTCTCTAGTATCACAGTCACAAACTAGCATGAAAACAGCATTTGCACAATGAATTAAAATGCAAATCTACATTTTATTCTATGATATTGAGACAAATGATACACACTTGAAGCCTGCCAGAGTAGCAATTACAAACATTAATATAGTTTTAGATGATGACTTAAGCCAAATGAGAGAATGGGGTAGAAATGCTGTACATCAGAGTTTGTGAAACACTACAGGAAAAAAGCAACTCTTGCCCTAGTAATGTAACCCTAAAATATAAATTAGCGGTAATTCTGCTGTAAAGGGCTAGATCTGCCTTGTGCAGACCTGTACCTGCAAGAAGCCTCCAACCACAAGGTGTAGGTACAATGTAGGGAAGCAGCCTGCCAGCAAAGGAGAGCTGAAGGGGTCTCAAAGTATGAGAGAGGACTTTGCACTGCCACAGCCTATTGGGATGAGGCATTGTCCAGGAGAGTCCTGCAACAAGAGGCCATACAGGCACTGGCCTAGGACAGAACAGCCTAGCTGGTGTAAAGATGTATTTATGCTAGGTCTGATTTAGATTGTGCTCTGCACAATCAGATCACTTTGAAGGTTTGACTTGTGCAATCATTTCCTTTGTCAGGAATCAGAAAAAGACTGTGAAAAGACTGTGAACAAATTGTTTAGGCATTGAAATTTAACCCTGTGGAATCCTTACAGTGTAGCACAGTGTGACACAGCAGGAGCACATTTGTCAGGGGACTGAAGCCTCTTTGCTCTCTCTGCACAAAACATATACATTAGCATTGTGTGGTGTGGGTGTGCTCCCGGGCACATGATGCAGCTATGGGTACACAGCTCCATGCCTCCCATCTGCACTGCAACTGCATTCAGCCTGCTGCACCACTTCTGTTCCGTTAGGGAAAATAAAGGCTTCAGATCCTTCAAGAGTGTCTGGAAGCCCTTCCATCACATTTTCTTTTAGCGATGGTACAGGATCCATAATGCATTGAGAAAATTACTGAGTATTACAAAAATCTTTTTTAATAGACCTAACGTTTTTCCACTAGTGTCCTAGTATTAATAATGTCAGAATATAAACACCAAAAACAAAAAGGCATTTGGTAGAAGCTAGTCAGTTCCAAGACTTTTCACTCTGATGTGGGCTAAGGAAAGCACCCAGCTGGTGTGGTTTCTATACCAGCATTCATGGCACCAACAGTTTACATCTCAGTTAGGCTCTGCAGAGCAAGGTACTGTGCATCCCCTGCTTCTCCTGAGAGCACCAAGTACCTCACAGCGGAAGCACAGCCCTCTGTAGAATTAAACCTTAACACAAGATAACCCTTCAATGTTTTTGTGAACTGTTGAAAAACATGCTGACAAGAATAAAAGAAAATAGCCATTTGGAATTTGGCAGAGAAAAGCCACTCTAAATCATTTCCAACTGCAATAAGTCTTTGCTCCTGTTTTACAAGTAATAGAAGAGACTATTCCTGTTTTATAAACTCATTCAGTTAATATGTTTAAGAAAGTAGACAAGTTTCTCTCCTGCGGGGGTTTTCAAATATTGTCTTTCCTTGTGGCTGCCAGTATTTCAACATCCTGTTCCAGAAACACTGTTTATTACTCTTTGGGAAAAAAATAAAAAAGATAAAGAACACAAAAAACTGCTGCATATGAGGAAAAGAAAAATGGTTAGAAGAACAAAAAATGGTAGAAGACAGATACATAGTAGGGGATACTAAAGAATTGTGGGGTGCTCCCTGCTGCTACAATATACCAGAGGAGTAAGCAGAATGTAAAAGTATTTTAACTTTACGTAAGAAGGCAAAAGTATTTCCAGGATGTTCTACAGACAGGCAAGAGCTCATACCTCCAATAATCTCCACGTCGATGTGATCTGCAACTTCAAGACTGAGTTCCAAGTGTGTTTCGACTCAATTCTGCAGCAATTTCAGCTCTTGAAGAATAAGTACTGAGCAGCCTTAGTTCCATCACTCAAATCAGTGGAGCTCAAGTATTCTCAGGTTTCCCCTGAATGTACTCAGAACTTTGCTAACTGTGTTCCTGCAGCCAAGCAATTCTCCTTCTGAGCCACACAGATTTGCTGCTGACCAAAATGGAGCCAAACCCGCCAGGGTCCTTCCCTTTGTGCATGTGGAAGTTCTAAGTTCACTCCCTTCCAAGAGGAACGACGACGCATACACCAGATAGTGTATTGCTCCTTCCTTCCACAGTGAATCCTGCCTTAATTAGGACTTTTGCAGAAGATATATTATCTACCATGTCAAGACCACCACACCATCATATCATGCAGAATTCAGCCCTTTTATCATCATCAGATCTGATTATTTCTTTATTTAGCAGCTACTAACATGTTTGGAGATGCAAAATTACATCAATTTACTTTCTGAAAGGTAGCAGTAGGAGATACCTCAGTGCAGAATGGATCCATAATTAGAAAAAGCACAGGGGCCAGCTTTTTCCCCCTCACCAAGCTTGGGAAGCTCTAAACAATATGCAAAGGCAAAAGGGGAAAATGTCTACAGTACTGAGAAGGCTAAAATTTGAATGAGATAATAACAAACCTTTCTTGTGGAAGGAAAAGGAAATGACTGATTCTAAAAAAGCTTCTATGATAAATCATCACCCCTGCATGAAATTCCATTCATATATGCAGCAATATCTGGTAGTAATGTTAGAGAAAAACAAAAAGGAACAAAAACTTAGCAACAAACAAGTTTATAAAGAACAAAATATAGCTTGCTGGAATTGCTGAGCTCTGTCAGTAGTTCACACAGTAGAAGGAAATTTCAGAATCAAACAAGAGTTTCAACAGCTGTATTTGTATTACAGTCATAACGGCATAAATGTGAAATACAGCTCTAATAAAAAATTGAAGTTTATAAAACTGGATGGTAATTTTCCACCCTTTCCAGAAGTATCTCAGAATATCCAGGGGAATAATACCTGAAAGACAAACATTTTGTTTGTGCATTAGACTACAATGCATGTTCTGTGCTAAGTAATGAAACACTATTCATATTTCTATTGATCAGGAAAAAAATCCTAGCATTAAACACTGGTCAAGCAATTCTACATTTATTCCCTACAATATTTTAAAAGCCTGCTTTTCAACTTATGTTATTGTTTATACTTGGAAGTCAGGTTTTCAAAAATATGTTTAGCTTCTTGTAGGGCAGGTAGGTCAGTGGCTTGTTTTAGATAGGTTCAGCAGCCATAAGTATTGTCTTTACTGAGAAATGTAGATGTTAACTTCTTTTGAAATTATGGCCTTTAATAAAAAAAGCATGAGTTTACACAGAACCATAGGCTGCCAGACAACAATAGTCTACTGCTGTTCGTCAAACATAAGCACACACCCCAAAGCTAATGTGAAGTCTACATCAATGCGAGAAAGATTGATTCTGGAACAAAAAAATTTATCACAATGACCTTCTGTCTCTAATGCCAACTCAAGGACGGAGATTATCCAATAGGTTTTCATTAGAGTAGGACTCTATGGTGCCATTATTGTCCTGCTGTCATTCAGTTGGTTTTCCACAATGGACAAACTACATGCTTCCAATATGCAAGCATCACCAAAGCTGCATTTAGTTCTTGTTTTCCAGGTTAAGAGTATCTGAAATTTATTACTGTGTTATTCTAAAAACATACATCTCAGTATCCTGGTTTTGGAGGCATGTAAGTTGTCACCTCTGAGCCCTGGAAGCTTTAACTATAAAGACAGAGGTACACACGACCATGTAATACATGCCTAAAATGTATTCCAGTAGAAATCCCCAATGTTTTCACACTGAAAGAAGATCCATTTACCTTGTTGATTTTAATTTTCTGGATGATTTCTGCATAATGTAACTCTCTTAAAAAATCCTATTAGTTCTCTGATTGTAAAGCTAACTTTTCAATGCATTATTATACTCAGTCTGCAAACAGCCCAAAATAACAGGTCTCCGGGACAAACCCAGAGCTGGAGTCTATTATAGCAGCTGTGCCTCAGGCAGCACAACCAGCATCAGGCAGTAGCACAAAGAGGCAAGCTGGAGATGCTCGAAGGGGCCCTTTTCTTTATTACATCCCAGCCTACATAAGTAACCTTGTTTCATTTACAGGGGGAAGAAAATAGCTGTAACAAAGAAACATCAACTATATCCAGAAAACAGTAAGCAAATGTCCTCTTTCCCTCTGAAGTATTAGCATTTGTAGCTGCAGAATAAAGTTTCTTTATTATTTTGGTTTACCCATTTGACCGCCACTGGCTTTTCCTTGTGGAGACAAACAGGGCTTCATTTTGCGTGACTTAGTTTGTAGCTACTATTAGCTGAAGAACTCTGTTGCTATAATTAAAATTGATGATGCAGATTTTCAGAGCCTGTAGAGGGAGTGCACGAGTACAGCAACCTTTTGATGTGTTGATGGAGTGAAGGACTGGTAAATGGATATCTAGAATCTAGGAGGGCATTTCTCTCATTATTACAATTTAGGATGGTGACATTTTGACTGTAAGCTATTTAATAGTGTTTCTGTATTCATTAAGGGCAAAGTTCAACTTGGTGCAGACAGCTGGTGTATGGTCCTTTTATATAACACTTAAGCCTCATGATGAGGCTGGGGGAGGAAGGGCAGCTGTGGGCAGAGCAACCACGCAGGAGAGCCTCTGGACCCTCTGTACATCAGAGGAAGTTTCAAAGGAGCCTCTGAATACACTATCAGACAGGCTCTTAGGGAAGTGAAGGATACAAGCAAAGATTCACCAATACCTGTTATTTGGAGCCCGAATAATCCATAAATAAGTTACCGAGATAAAATTAACTTCCCACGGACGTTCATTAACATTAGAGTGGTTGTGCTGAAGTCTTGGAGTTTGTCTGGGTAGTGCAGGACTGAGTTTTCTCCCCCAGTTTCTTGCAAGAGCCTGATTATTTGGCCTTTGTTTACAGACAAAGAAATTTGACTCCCAAAACAATCAGAAAAGAGAAAGCATTCAAAAGTATGTGTCTAATGGTCGTGTTACCACTGAGGCAGTTAACCAAATATTATGCTGTTTTATTAAAAACAAAATTCATGCAAAAGTTAAACTAATATTTTAAATCCTTGCATTGTGTTGTTCCTGTGAAAAACATCTAACAATGTTATAAGTATGAAATTTTTTACATTTCATTTTCCTTACCTTACTACTTCCTCTGGGTAGCAATTGTTAATAGTGTTGATATATTCCTGAAGAAGTGACCCAGGTTCTGCCTTTATTTCTTGAACCTTTTTAAGTCCACCAGTTGTTACAAAGAGACGACGCGCTTTACTGTCATGTGGTAACACCTACACACAGAAAAGTACATTAAAAAAAAAAGAACGTTTTCTTTTAGAGGAATCTTTCTTCTACCAGGCTCAAATACTGCTTATCTGTTTTTAATTCAGAGGACAGATAAAATGGAACACATCAGAGGTACAACATCTGTAATGATTACTGTATTTTAGCACCCAGTTGTATAGGAAAAAATCATAATCCAGTCCTTTATGGCTGTAACATAATTTAACATGTACTTTAATATGTAACATATATAAAAATACTGAATTGAATATTTATCTTTACTTAAATAATATTTCTTGAATTATTCCTACAGAGACAATATGATTGTGGAGATTAAATAGATAATAAAACCAGAACACTTGCATGGAATAACAACAATAACAATAGCATCTGTTCCACTTAAACCAAGTTATTCAGGTCTTTTATGTCAATTCCCACAGTTTAATTGTAGAGCAGAATCTTATATCATTGTAATGATCTAGTATAGATTAGTGCATGAAAACAATACTGAGAATTGTTGCAAGTGAACAATGCAGCCTTGAAGCATTGCATGCTACTATTAAATTCCTAGATATTAAAATCCTACAACACACTGTGTAGCCATGGAAGCCTTTTACAAACACACATACACAAACACACAAAGCAAAAATGTGAAGTTTCTGCAGCCAAAGGGGATGAGAAGCAGAAATGATCAGACAATGCATTCTGTGCTCCCTGAGTGATGCCAATATGCAGCTCTGTCCAGAGGATGGGAGGGAGGGAGAGATGGAGGCAGGTGGGGGCTGGGCCACGCAAGGGAGAATGACAGCATGTAGTCCATAGGCCCACAGGGCTGCAAAAATATTAAAAAAGAGAGAGAGAGAGAGAGAATGCAAGATGTCAGCTGCATCTACAGCAGAACCAGATGGGTTTAAAACCAACACTGAGAGTTACATACTATGGGGGCAAAAGCATTTTGTAAGCCTTCACACTGGTCAGACAAATTAAGCCACAGATTTGGCTGTATCCCAGCGTAAAACATGAGCCTTGAAGGAGGGATTGCCTAAAAGGATGAAGGAAAAGAAGGATGAGATTTCTCCCACGCATATAGGCAAACAGCCTTCATTTTCTGGTCCCTCTAGGCTCTACAAAATCAACAGACAGGTAAAGAAAAAAACAAGGGAAAATAAAGACTTCTCCCTATTATATGCCTCACAGAAGTATTAGGACAACTGTGATCGTTTCATTGTGGAAACTGAAAAGACGGCTGTTTCCACGTATCTCCCACAACAAGAACTGCCAAGAAAGAACTGGCAAGGAGATGGGATATGGCCATTTCCCTGCCTTCCTCCTCCCCACTGTGACTCCCAGGCTGGGTAAGACAGCAGAAAACTCTCTTGAACAAGGCCCTGAAGACAGACAGCACCTCTGAGACACAGTCCCTTCCCTGAGTCCAAACTGAGGCAGCACAGAATTGCACAGACCCTGAAAAGAATAATGCTAAAATGACAGAGTCCAGCACCAAGAACGGATAGCATCTCACTCTGAAGGCACAGCTCGGAAATAAGGCTTTTACTGTGCTATAAATAAACCAACAGAAGTAATACTCCACAGCTCTAAGAATAGAAAATTCCCAAGCTATGGTAAAGGAGAGAAAAATGCTTTTACTGCAGAGAACTTAATTTTAAATGTATTCTTCAGAGAAGCAAATGCCCAACAAGTATAGTTTGTTTAATACAATGTAGGAGAAGAAGAAAAGCAAAACAAAACATCAGCTGATATGAAGGGTACAAAACCACTTCAACAGCAAACAACATTCAAATCTATACACTGGGTAACCAATTACTATGCACTCAGTTCATTAATAGCTCCAGTCAGCACACAGAAGCAAAAGACACTGGATTCTGAGCAAATCTCCAATCTTCATACAGACTTAGTAAGAAGACAGGGCAAACTTGAGCGTTTTAAAACTTGATGTTTCAAGTGTAACACAAGCAATGTAATCAGAAATCCGCACTACAAACAATAGTGCTTCCAGATCTGTGATAATCAGAATTTAATATCAAGAGTGTTTTACTTGGCCACTTCCAGAAAGAACATCTCACCAAGAGAGCCTGGTACCCCCTGCTAACAGATTACACTGCAGAGTATTGCACAAAAGACAGCCTATAGTCGAGAAGGATTCCTTACAGCTGATGAACATTGCAGACACTGAAAATCTCCTGATTAGTTAGCAATTACTTAAATAATCTGAAATATTTTTATTAAATTGTATCACCTTTTATATGCTGTGCTCAAATACACAATGTAATTAACAACAAACAGTTTCAAATTTTGAGAGGGATGAGAAAAGATTTGGGATTCCTACACTCATTTGAGACTGAAAATTAATGAGGATAAAAGTGGTGAAGCTTTTATACTCTAGATTATTGTAAAATACCTGGCTCAAGTCACTCCCATACAGACAGCTTGTACTTTATCTAAAACAGATGTGACTGGGATTTATGTGATACATTGTCTCAGTGAAAATATTTGCACAAGTTAATATTGCACTTAATCTCAAGAGGCAAGGAAGAAAAAAACACCTTGCTTATAAGCAACTGTTTTCCCAGTCTTAGGATGAATTATGGCAGGTTCCAGACAAAATGGTATCCAGCTTTCTCAGACAAAAGAACGGGATGCTCCAAACTGCTTCTGCAGGGGATGCTTGAGGATCCTGAGAAAACAGCTAAGACCTTCAGAGAGACTTCGTCTTTGGCAAGATAGCTTCCTTGCTAAATGGAAAACAATTAACATATTACTCATCAAGCTGAACCTTTTCTTACCTTACTAAACTGCCCAACAATATGTTTCATAATATTGGGAGGGGCATCATGCAGCAACGGTTCAAGTGCTGGAAGATATGTGCATTTCTGAAGGATGGTCTTTAAGGCTCTTTTAGTCTATTGAAATGCAAAATAAAATTTCTCTAGTAAGACATCAATGAAAACAACAAGAATTCATGTTATAGATCATTGAAGTCTGATCAAAAAAGCAAATTGATCAGAATTCTCAAAGAGCATTTTCTGAATAAAAACTATGATATCTATCAGGTCACTTAATGAAGAATCAATTTTCTACTTAGATTCATTAAACCTCAAAACCCATGGTGCATCATATTCTTATTATGTTATCTACAGTCAAAGTAATGGCAATTTTCCTTTGACTAAAATGGAAGCAGGAGTAGACCCTTTAAGTAAATTGAAGTAGAGTAATATAATAAGAAAGCTAAATCAAAACACATTTTAAAAGATTGTATTTTAGAAGTGGCTTACGAGGAGGAGTCTGCTGGTCTGGGATGGCGAAGTGCACTACATTCCAGGCAGGGAGGGAAAGAGACAGTAAAACAGTTGTACACCAGTGCTTAGTTTCTGAAAACAGACTCAGCGCTGACTGCTACAAAGCAGTAATGACCTTCTGGGGTAGGATTATAGGTACAGCTAATTTGGCCTTGATATTTTGGTGACCACTGAAAATAACTATACAAAAGTTATTTTACAGATCTGGAATGTTATACTTCAGCGGAATGTACAAAAGCATAGTACAACATGGGAGACCATATCCTGTCATATGATATTCTTCAGTTGGTTCACTTACTGTTCCTCAAAAATACACTTTACCAAACTGCAACTTCAATAGCTCCCACACAGGGAAGGCCCTAAACATGAACAGTTGCATGTTTTCAAGAGCAGAGTTTGATTATTTGCTACAGTTTTATTATAACAATAAAAATGTACGCAAATCTACTACAAGGACTATAATATTTCGTACAAGAGTTCATACTTAAAAAAAAAAAAAAGTAGATACTTAGAAATTTATAGCATTTATAGGTGTATGCAACTCTGGTCTAAACTGGGAAGAAAATGAGGGCCTAGACTGCTGTGGGTGTACCATAGGATTTGGTATGCACCATATGCACACCCATTAAACCAGCCAGTACAAAAAAATGACACGCAGCCTTCAGACACCCTACACCCATGAAATCTGTGACTAAATTAACATCAATAAAGGCACATTTAGTAGTTTTTAAGCACTTACACCTGTTGATTACAATAAATATACTGCAGATACTACAAATATACTTGCTTTCATTTGAAGATCTTCTGAACTGCATGTGTCCATATACATAGCAAGCAGTGTGGGTAGCACATTTGCTACTGCAACGGCACGTGCGTGCTCAGGAGTATGTCTTCCAACCTGTCCCAAGGCCCAAGCAGCTGCTGCCTTAATATGATCTTCAGGTTCTTCTATCAAGCAGGCACACAGTGGTGGTATTCCCTGTAGTATTAATCAAAAGCACAACCTTTACAAATCTACACCAGGGAAGGACAACTTGAAACTGACACAGATTGTTAGAAATTCTCTATTTACACTCTTCTTCTAAAATACAGGCTCTAAAAGAATGCATGCTAGTGGTGTCATCCCATTATGGTAGCAACCATTATTACTCCTTAGAAATTTATCACTCAGGTACTTCCTCATTAACTTAATCCTGGATTCATCCCACTTAATGTCAAGCACTCAACAGCAGGAGCATATTTGCTGTAGGCATCCCTGAAATTGGAAAGACAGAGACACATCCAGAGAAGAAGGGCCTCCAGAGAGGGCAAGGGAAAAGTGTCTATTCCTTTAGTTTTCAAATGCAGAAGAGCATTTTTTGATCACTCCTACCTTCCCTGCATACTTATTGATGTTATGTTTTAGTAATTTCCATCTTTTAACTTGCATTCCTACTAGAAGACATTTCTGTTCCTCTGTTTTTATTGTTTCATTGTTTTCAATCATACCGTATATTTTAAATGACTGACATAGTGTGAAAATGGGCCAACAATGCTCAGTGAAATTACTTCCTTCCTTCTGCCATCAGTTAGCATTATTCACATCAGGATATTATGTCAGGCACTAATTTCACCTCTTGCAAATATTGCAAATTCTCTCCCTTCTATATCATTGCCCAGCAGAATTTATTTAAATCTGAAATTGTATAGCTTGTCTCATTTGAAATGTCACTTGCACAACTGAAGCAAACCATACTACATTAGAAACTGAGGTCTTTTCAAGTGTGAAGATTTCTGTTGCAAGACTACTCTAGCGGTACTAGCAGAGTCATGCTAGTGCAATGAAGAATGTGCCATTAAACATTCTTGTTTCAAAAAGGGTTTTGATGTAGCCACAAATATTCATTTTAAGAGGAAACAGACCATAGAAATTCACTGACTTATTTTCTGTACCCGTGCAATTGCAACACAGAAAAATCATGTCCTGTAACACAAATGGATGTTCACAAACAAATCCAGGACATTTTATAACTGGCTCAACTTCATAAAGACACACTTTGATCAGGTTACCACATGATCTCAGCCACAGCAAGCAGCAATATTGGGAGAAAGTGCGCTCGTCAACAGTACGTATATAATTCTGTCACAAAGTATGTTCTCTGCCTGTGCTAATTTGTATCTCTTTCTCAGACTACTACTGAAGAATTATAGGAAGACAACAAAGTGATAGCTAACCTTGGAGACAATCACTGCCATTGACAGGTTCTCCGAATGAGCTGCTACATAACCAAGCATCATGATGCCAGGCAGTCTGACAGTCCCTCTGCAGTTGCCAATACAATCAATCACAGCAGCAACTCCGCCTGCATTTACTATAAGCTGTGAAAGCTGGAAAGATAAACGGAAGAGATTAAATACTGTGAAGTATCAACAGGCATAAAACACTACATTACAAAAGTCTTTAAATGTACTGCTCCTGATTTACAAAATAAAGCTGGAATAAGTGTGATGTATGATACAGACTGTTGGGCACTAAGTGCAGCATGAAGTTCTCAGGAATGAAGCTGTTTTGCTGCTCTGTTTTTGATTGACTTTACTGCAAGGAAACCAGGACTCTGAATTTTTTATGCTGTATAGCATGGAATGACATATTCTCAACTCTGTTAGTACACACCAAAGAATCATATAAATGACGACCTAATATATTAATGGCCTTGAAGATGCACCTACTGAGCCAGATACTCTTTCACACTAGTGCACACTCATTGCCAAGCCAACATCATACGTTCTGTGCAGGGGCAGAGGGAAAGGCCCACTCCTCCTTTCATCCGCATTCTAGATAACCTCTGTGGCATAAAAACCTTTGTGGATACCCCTACTGAGGCATGAAGCCAAGGACAACTGTCATGGATATACAAAACCAACTTGGACCACACCATTCTGCCATGTTAGCATATTCTGAGGGAGGTGTCCAGGGAACACAGTGGATGGTCAATGGAGTTTGCCCCAGAATGCCAAATTCTATAGCCTGGCTTACAAATGATAATCATGTCCACAGTCTATGACACTTGCTGTGTGTACCAAGCTATGCAACATATTTCTTTCCAAAAGCTATTACTTCTCACATCACTTGAGGGACAACAGTAGTGATGTATGTTAACAATGCATAGAAATTAAAATAATTTCATATTACAATTATTTTCTTCTATTGTTAGGTATAACACATTTTTCCCAAAGATTCCAAAGCAAGAGAAACATGTTCTCAAAAGTCAAAATCAAATGAACGAAACTAAGGCATGTGGATTTCCAATCCAGTTGATTTATATAAACATAAAATCCACTGTTGCCTTAGAGCCTTTAAAAGGGGATTGTTTTTTTCATGGAACAGCTAGATGAAATTTAAGTTATTATTTAGGAAAAGCTCTTCACATGATTATGAACTGCAGCCAGTGACGACCAAGTCCTACATCTAGGCACAGCCGTGTACACAGAGCTCCTACACAGACACGCTCCCTGGTGCTGCAACCCTCAGGCCCCGCTGCAAGTCTGCCAGACCCAGACCTTCACAAGAATTTTACTGCGTATGCAGATAGAGAGCTGAGATCCAAAAGCCACAACACTCATATGACTGCCACAGCCAGCTCCTTTAGAAATATCATTTGCCAATCTGTCTCTGCAACATGTGTTGCTCGAAAGGAGTTGCTCAGAGATGGACAGAGATCACTGTTACTCTGAAGTCAAATGTGGATTGTGGCTTCCCCCTGGGATTCACCAGATACTTCCTACAGCTCCTTTGGAGAGCTACTAGAATGCCCAATTCCCCTTGCATGGAGGATCCTGTGCTGGCAGCTCTTCTGACTTTACCTGCAGTCTTGTGATTTTGGCCTCTGGCTTCTAACTCTAGTGTGCCCTTTCATAATTATAATTTCTTCACTTTTTTGAGAAAGTGAGGTTGCATTGCTCATGAGGTGCAGAGAGAAAGTAGGAAATGTGACAAGACTGCAACCTTTAATCACCAGCAGCTTAAAGACTAGTGGGCTGAAGAAATAGCACAAGATTCATGTTTAAACACTTCTCAGTTGTTAAGGTAGTATCCTGATTTTGAAATGGCTGTGCTCAGCATTAGTGTATTCCACAAATATATTGCTTGTATTTCATTCCAGAATCATATTTAGAGCCTCTATGGTCTGACAGATTAACATCGTTATAATTATTTGGTTTTCCTATTTATTTTGTATTGACTTTGCCAAACATCCCCACCTTCATGTATCAATTATTGGCAAAAGCACTGCAAATGCTGAGACTCAAATTACAAACTCAGGCTAATAAAAGAAACTACAGTCAGATTAATAATAACTAAGAGAACTTTTGACCTTCATTGTCATTGGAAAAATAACTAAAATGTGATCCCAGCACCCCAGAAGATTTTTAAAAAGACACACACCGTCAATTATTGTTATAGGGTGATCTTGTCATTTATTAGCTGGTATCATGATTTCTGTGAGGCTTTTCTCATGATGTTTTTCATATCTCTCAGCCTAAAACTCCCTGTCTGCACAGAAATCTTATGCAATGAAGTAGGTAGGTATACATTATGATTCCCAGTTTCCTAACCCGTCATATCCACTACACATCTCATAATATCAGCAAGCATTTCCATATTTTTCCAATGAACGTGCCAAACACCTCTTTCAAAAAGCAAATGACAGAATAATCCCGTATTTTATTTAAAGTGTAAAATCTAATGATATGACCTTGTATTTGCATTTTCAAGGTTTTACCTCAGGCGTATGCTTTGCTATCTCTCTAATTAAAGTTGCACCATTTTTCTTGACATATTCATCTGAGTCCTTCAGGCATGTGAGCACAACTGGGAAAATTTCTCCTTCAACCACCAACTCTGCAAGATCCACTGAATGCTTTGCTATTTGGCTTAGAGCTGACAGCACCTGACGCTAGTAAATAAAAGTTGTTATAAAATCAATAATATACAAACACCCCACAACATACATTCCTCCTGCGCACAAAAATCTATTGCATCAAGGAAAACAAAGCAGGATAGGGAAAACAATTACAGCTATTTTACAATTCACTGAGTCAATTCATGCACGAATATAATGGCACAGAACATTCGCCGGTTCCTGAATAAAAGTTTCTCCTTTGTTTTATCCCATTCAAGCTTGCTACGTATTAAAAAGGAAAAAATATATATACCATTTAAAACTGTAATTTAAAAATTAGTGAAATCTATAGAAAGTATCTTTATTTGCGTGTTTGGGCTGTCAGACTTGTATTAAAGAATTTTCATCTATTTGTTTGAAGTGGCATTTTCATGTTGTCCTCTGTTGCTGTTAGAGTAAGACAGAAAAATTACATTAAGAATCAATTTTTTGTCAATTAAACTCTAGTGATTAAACCTTTGTCAACAGCTATTCACATCAGGTAGTACATTCTAAAATACATTTAATATTATCTGATTTATAGTATAATCTATAAATCTATAGTATCTATAAATCTATAAACCTATAAGTATGCAAACCCTTTTTTGTAACTGAATGATGCAAATTTTATCTATTAAAAGTATCTGTTGCATTCTTCATATACTATGTAATTCTGAAAAAAAATTCATACTATTCACCTTAAAGATTAATTTAGCTGTTCCTCACAGAGCAGCAGTTTTTATCCAGTAGCTAAATCTGTGAATAAGTTCAGAACTCTTTGTCAATAACTATGTAGTTACATTTTGTTAATGCCCAAAACAAAAGCTTCCTAAATAAATATGCACATCAGTGTCTTTGATTCAATATCAAGTAATGACTGGTATAATGGAGATTTAAAAAAAATAATTTTTAAAGGTACCTTCAGTTTAGCATCAGGGTTCAGGATCATCTGAGCTAAGTGAGGGATAGCTCCTGCATCCACTACTGTCTGTGCTAACTCTGGAGAATGCTTTGAAATATCACTGAGAGTTGAAGCAGCAATCCTTTTCAAAGCAATTTCTGGCTCCTGGATACAGAGCACTAAAAGAGGAACAGCTCCTGCATCCACCACAGCTTGTGACAGTTCTGTAGGTCCAAGGAAAGTAATTAAGTGAGTATGGGTGACTGACCCTTGTGCAAGCCATTTTTCACCCTGACAGATACAGCAAAGGAAAAAGGGGAGGGTGTAGTTCACTGTCTCGACATCTGCATTTCAAATCAGCCCTCCTGGTTTCATAAACCGTGTGGACCAATCCACAACTGAAAAGAATGCAGGTCAATAGATGGACCCCCATTTACATGCACACATTTGAGGTAGATTAGGCTGAAATGGTTTGTTATTCTGTTTTCTTTTTCTTTTTTTAAAGTAAGCAGATGTCAGCTGTTTAAACCCTGGCTATTCTACACTGATCAATAGGAAAGCATTTTATGCATGGCTAACAACAACACAGAAAGCCAAAGTACCAAAATTTTACCAACCACCTAATTAGAGAGCATTTTACCCTCTTTAAATGATAAGCAGATATTAGCATAGATCAAATGCCAAAAACAGAAATACAGAAAACATACATAAAAGATTTATCTTACATAAAAGATTGGCAAAATGGATCTTGCTGATCAAAAATAGGTTTTGCTACCATACATGGGACAAGACAGAATTTATACTTTAATGACATGAAAATGTTATCATACACAATTACACAAATGAGAAATCTCATCAGTGGGATATCGTATGTCTGAGATTAGTACAATATCCTGAACTAACTGCACCTTAAATAAGAAAAAAAAATATCTGAGTATATGATTAGCTGACACGGACAAAAATTACACTATTAGAAATTCATTAGCTCGCTCTGTGTACGCAGCATTAATTACAGTCCTAAAATAAGAATTACTGGATAACAGAAGCAAAATTTATACTATAACCAAGTTGTGCTATTTTAAAAGAGTGTTGAAAAAGTGGTAAAAATCATGGGGTGGGTTCAAAAATCTATTAGGTTCTTAGTACAGTTTTGCTACACCTTATTTTGCATATCCATTATTATCTTTAACATTTATCTTGACTTACAGTACCATGGCAACATATGGCTGTTGTATTTCAAGTCTCTAACTTAGCTTTTGATTTATAGTCCATCCATAAAGAGATTTTAATACTAAGAAAAATACAGCATACTTCATTAAATATACATAGACTAATGGAGTTTTTCATGAAATCTGTAAGTCATGTCATCATTACGTTGTTAATATCCAAATAATGTTCCTGACCAGATTTGTTTTCAATTAGTGAGGTATAGCCACCCACTCCAATGCATGTGATAAGACAAATATTTACACTGCATGTTATTTTATAATATTTTAAAGGAAGTATAAATATTATATCACAAAATTATAATAAATAATGCAGTAATTTTTAAACTAATACAAAATTAACCCTTCAAGGTTCACTTTTCAAATAACGTAGAGTGTGCATCCACCAAATACACACAAATCATAAGATTCCAACAAAACCCAAATGCTATACCTTCAGTTTTACAAATTTGAAATGAAATGTGCCTGATATGTATCTGAAAACAAACCTGAAAACTAGCTAATCAATATAAGTGGTATAAGCTACATTCAGCTTTTCACGGAAAAAGCCATACTTGATTTCTTCAAATGGTATGTTGATGCTGTACACTGACCAAGTGGAATACATCATGAACTACTCACCAACAGTCTGGATTAACCTATCCAACTGTGCCTCAGAAGCAACTTCAGAGCAACCACCTCAATTACCTACAGTCTGCTAGGAGATGCTAATATCAGGAAAATCATGTCAAGAGGGACAGGATACTACTAGAAGAACGGGTTTCTTTGATGCCTTATGAGCTGAAATTATGAAGTTTAAGTAGAGGGAGAAAGAGCAATACCCTAAGGTCACAGCTATGCCTGGGCATGCAAAAGTAATGATAAAAGTTATTTTAAAAGATCAAAACTACGTCTGATTCAATTTAGATAAATTCTTGTTGTTAGAAGTCTGATATCATTTAAATACTGATGGTTACTGTTGGTCATGGTTAATTAATTCTTCCAGTGGTGTTTATAAGGTTCGTGGCTAATAACTTACCACACTGAGGGCTGGAGCATGTGTCAGAAGACAGACAAGCAGTAAACAGACTGTCAGAAAAACAGGAAAGCTGAGGCACAGACAAAATAAAATCTAGATCTTCCCATCACATTCCCCTGCCAACTCAGCCCAAAAATATGATTCTAAGTCTTAATGATTCTATGATAATAGCAATTCTTTTTTCCTCAAAAATAAGCTCAATTAACCTTCCCACTTGGTAGAACATCTTTAATTCAAACTATACACCAAAGGATTCGCAAAACTTTGCTATCCAATCACAAAACACAGAGGTGAAAAAAATGAAGGCTGAGAAAGAGTTAAAGGAGAAAATACTGTTGTCAAGAAGAATTTTTTAAAAACAAATATTCAGTCAAAGAAGAGCTGGAACAAATTACAAATATACTTTTCTGTCTTATGCCAGTCAGTATGCCAAGACTGCATTGTAAGGGCAAAGACAAAACAAATAGCTGAAGAGTTAAAAGACAGCAGAGAAAAACTAATTTATGAACCTCATTTATTTGCACAAAAAGATATGAAAACCTTGAGCTTTGAACTTCAGTTTGTGGTACAGCTCAGGGAACCTGTCCAACTAAATAATTATAAAGTAGGACTTCTCCCTACAAGAATGAAAGTAGGAAATGTTATTCTACGTATGCTCAGAGACAAGAGATCTAAGACTCAAAACCCACCATAAATTAGTTGCTTTTGTCCAGAACAATATGAGGAACATTGTAGCAAATGGAGATACTACAGACATGAAGACAGACTGATGTGGAAGTAGAAGAAAGACTGATAAAGACAGACTTTGGAGTTTAAGAGTCCACCAGTTCAACTAGAAGTTGTACTAGAGTTGTACTGATTTGTCTCAATACAAAAGTACTCATCAGGGACTAAGAAATTAATTCAAAGTAAGTTGAAGCTTAGTCATGAGTTTACATGATCAGGAAGAGTGGAAAGTGAACGAAGAGGAGTCAATAAGATCCTGACCACATACCCACTGAAATCAATGGGAACTCTTACAGGATTCATCTAAACTGGTTTAAGGTGTTACCAACAACAAAACCATACTAACGTTAACATGTTGGCAATAATAGTATGGATTAAAAAAAAAAATTAGGGAGAAAAGATGAAGGTGAGAAAGTGAATGTGCAGGTAGTCCCCAGAGAAGGAAAATCAGCTCTGAACAAATGCCATATTCATGCAGTGGAGCAGCAGCAAAACCTTCTTTGCTTGGAAACAAATGCAAGTTTCAGTCCAGAGCAGGGTTCTCAAACAGACCCTGCTGTTGTGGCAGGTGTATCCACAGGAAATAACAGGCTTTGACCAAAACAACCACCAATACTGTATTTTTCTGAGGGCTGCGTCATCATGTAATGGCCACATAGGAAGACTATAATCCCCACAAGTAGTCCAAAGGCTGCACTTCAAAATCACAGGTTTATGCAGACCGCTACAACCACAGTGGTAAAGATTCCACTAGAACCAGTGGGAAAACCTTTCCTCAAAATGATGGAGGTCATTAATTACAGGGCAACTTTGGATCCTGGAATAAGACAAAGTTACTACTAGACTGAAATCACTGAAGAGCTGAGCAACCTAGTCTAACCTTGTAGCTGACCCTGCTTTGAGCAGGAAGCTTGACTAGAGGCCTCCCAAGGTCCCTTCCAAGTTGAGCTCTCCTATGATCCTAAGAGTAGCGAGACAGAAAATGAGCATAACTCCACTCTCAGCAATATGCTTGAGTATAAATAGTGTTGTTTATTTTTGTTTTCCTACCAATTTACAATATGCTGAAGCTGGTAAGAGATGATTAATAAATTACACATTTTGTGTTGGCAAAGCAAATGGAAAGCTAAGTTATTTGCATATCTCAAACATAAGAATTTTGCATTTTAAAGTAATTGAACATGGTATAAGTAAAAATTTACAAAATATTTTTCATGGACCTGATGGTATTTTGAGGATATCTGAAACACTTTACACTTCTTTTCAAACACGAATAGTAGAAATAATGAATGGCAAAATTACAGCACACTGATCTGTATGCTTTAGAGTAAGATCAGCATCTGAAATTCAGCTCAAGCAAGCCCAGAACTACAAGAGCTGTTCCTAAATTTTGGAATCTGACCTGGCAAGATTTCTACTGTCTTGAAATCTCATGAAACATGTGTCTTGACCCAAAATCTCAGAGGCCTTCTGGAGACATCTGTTCACAGAACTACTGCATTTTAAGAGATTGTTGTATGAAGAGGAGTGAACTTGCTAACCAGAGAATGTTTTCATGAGAAAAAAAAAAAGTCTTCACTTCTCAAAATGGAAGTCTTTTCATGGGAACATACACCGCAGTTCCTGGAGAGCAGCTTTAACAGGTCATGGATGGAATTTCTGATTAGAAGCAGAGAGACCTTTCCATTGCAAACAGTTATTGCCAAATGCTGTGAGCCTTTGCTGGCATCCAGGAAGACAGAGGTTCACATCCTGCCTAAGATAGATCAGGCCTTTAATTTGTCTCCCACATACATCCCAGACATATGCCCTAATTATTGAACTTTTCTTGTTAGGGCAAATAAGCCTCCCTCCCTAAAAATCTTGTCTTAATGTCGTCCCAGTTTGGAACTGAAACAATTTCTGAAACTGAAAAACCTTTCGTGGGTGGGGAAAACCATTTCACACTCAACTCTATTTTTAGAGTTTAAGCTGCAATATGTGTCCACACACACTCAATGACAGAAAACCATCACAGCCAAATTTTATCAACACAAGCATGTGAATCTAATCCAGAGTTTCTTGGACAGTAAACACCAGATGTTGATAAGAAGATGTCCATCTATCTTTGTATCCCATCTCCAACAATATCCTGTTGCACAGGCATGCTTGTAGGAGTGTAAGAAACATACCATGCACAGAGTGATCTTTCTTAGTATAACTCCTCTGCTTTCAGTAATCATTTTAGAGACTTCCTCCTGTGACTACGTTATAGAGGAAGGTAAATCGCGCAAACTGGCCATAGCTGGGCAGGGGAAGAAGAAATCTTTTTAGGTTTTGTTTTGTTTTGTTTTGTTTGGGGTTTGGGTTTTTAAGCTGATGACATCTAGCAATCTGTCTACGTCCTGATGCTTGCAGCTTAGTAGCACTTGAATTTCAACCTAATTCCTGAAAATGCTGTTCTTATTGCTGGCGTAAATTGACATGCAACATGTATCCATTCACAGTCAATTAATAAATAATTCATAATTGTGGAATAAAAATTTGTACAAGGAGTTTGTTGTATTCAGTACCCCCACATCATCTCCATCTTTGCAGACAATGCCATCACAGAGTGAAGTGGGTCACCCTAAAGATCAGCCAGCATTCATGCAATGAATAGCATGAAGGGCAATTGAGGTGAGTCAATATTGATTTATTGACATAACAAAACTACAGAAATGTTTATGTTAAGAGTAACACAGACACACACTTAGGCTACACACATTTATACAAAGGAACACTTTCAAATGACACTTAAACAAATATATTTCAAATGGCAGCAACAAACATTTTCCACCAAGGGTGGGATTCAGACCCGATGCCCAAAAGATAAAAGATCTTTAGCACACAGAGGTGCCCCAGGAATGAATTTGTTCCCCAGAAAAAGCAGTCTCTTAGGAAGGTGCTGACAACTCTGGAGTCTGTCCCAGGAAGTCAACCCTCTCACTAAGTGGGAAGGGGAAACTCCCTATGCCTTCTGCAGTCCAGCACTCCATATTGATTTAAAAAAAAACAGAAGAAAATCATAAATTCAGTCTATGTACATTTTAGAGCCAAAACAAAACATATATGCATGAGTTAATGTTGTGATCCCAGAATAATTTTATCTTTAAATAATATGAACACAAGCCATTTTTCCCACCCATTCCAACCAGCAGTTTCTTCCCTCAGTTCTTTGATTCATAGCTCTAAACTTTTACTTGAACTATATAAATAGCTGGTAAAAGAATTATCAACCACGTGGATCAGCTTTTAAATAGGAACATGACACTGCCAGTGAGTTATACAACTGCTTGTGAGACAGCAGTGAACTGCTCGATATCGGATTCCTAGGATCTATTCCTGACTCTCGGAGAAGAGTGTGGTCTACTGGCTAATGATAATAGAGTCACTGCAACAAATTTGGCACATTTATCCTGCGGGCACTGCTGTTAGCTGAATGAAACTTGGTTCTGCCTAGGTTCCTCCATTTTTACATATAGATAGATAGATAGATAGATAGATAGATATGAAATAAGAACTAACGTTGAGCAAAAAAAACTTTGTTCCACAGTAACAGTTACACAGTACATAAATAATCTGAAATTTTTTAGTGGAGAATAAAGCAGAGCATCGTTTCCTGGACACAGGCCCAGCGTACCTCCTCTTAGAGCACCTCTCATAACAGGGTACTGCTGGTGTCCGATACGCCAATTTCCCACAAAAGACACAGCATTGTCGGATTGGTATAGTTAGAGTAGATTTTTATTCCAAATATAAAATTTTGTAACAGTAGAGAAGAAAAAGCATCTTGTTCTATTTACAAACATTACAATAATGCAACCTATTATAACTCTTACCTAGCATTAAGCTGAAAGATAAGACATGTGAAACCTGTTACCTGAATTGTGTCGGGCAATATACCCAAGTGCCCAAGATGCAGCTTCTTTGACTCCAGGGTCAAAATCTTCCAAACAAATCACAAGCATTTCCAGTGCTCCACAATGAACTATTGCCTGAGCTAGTTGTGGAGAATGTTTACCAACTGCTCTTAGCACAAATGCAGCTGCTTTCTTGTAGAAACGCTATACAAATCAGGAGGAAAAAAAAAAGAAGCAGCTTTTACTATCATTCAGTAGTTCAAACCATGACACAGTACAGACATGCATAAATTAGACTTTTTTAGTAGCAGTAATATCTCATACAGACCCAAATCAGGACCACCAGACACCACACAAACCATGAACCTACAGTCCTTCTTTGAGACAGCTCATGATCTAAAATTTGCTGTAAGTGCATAAACAAACAGAAAAAAATGAGAGGGCTGAGAAGATATGGGGAAAAGATAATAGTCTAGATAAGTCTGTTTGTTTAAGTGAGTAGTGAATGATAAGAGCTGCAAAAAACAATAGGTCTTAACATATTTAACCAGATTATACAGGTTATGCAGGGCAAGCTCCTAAAAAAATTCTACCCATCTGTGACACTTGCAAGGTTTCACAATTTCTAATGTATATCACATCATCTCAATGAGAACATTGTTTACATTTACAAATAGGAAACAGAGGCACAGAGAACTAGGTCCAACAAAAGGGTTTAGGATCTGAATCCTGAAATGCCTACATACCCCCTAAGCCCACAGCTAAGATCCTGAAAATCCATCCCACCAAACACTCAACAGTGGATGATCCTCGATTTTGACCAGGCAGCCTGCAATTCTGCTTCTGTGCATGTCCAGAAACAGCTTACTTTCAACAAGGCTAAGCAGCTTGGCACCTCTGTTGTTTAAGTTCAAGCAAAATCCAAGCACTTGTCTCACTTCTACCACCTCCTCAGTGCTAGACCAAATACCTGTTTTGAGCATATATATATACACACACATATAACGTATGACACTGCACACATCATGGGGTTCCACGTAAACTACAGTGATGGTTGCGGTTTCTTCTAAAAGCACAGTTAAAATCTTTCCCCCAAAAGTCACATTTCAGTCTCCTCCTGCAGTTTCACAGCTATCATTCGGATGTGGGAGCTGAAGATTAAAATTCTTCTCTGCTTTATAGTTTCAAAGCCCAGAGCCCAATTAAAGCACTCTGGCCACAGACAACCGTGTTGGGAGAAAGGCAGTTCAACTCCCTCTTGCAATCACAGTGCAGCATTGAGTGCAAGGTTCATTGGGACACGAATAATCTACTGCCCTGTCCATGTGCCCAGCCTGGCTGTTGACAGATCAGCCCTACAGACCAGCTTTAGAGGGCTCTCTTTCTGTGTGCCCTGCTGGCTTTAATCTCATTCCAAGATGCTTGATTCTCCCCTGCTCTGTGCAGGGCACTTCGCAGTGCTTGATTCCTACTGTCAAGGTACTCAAAACTGAAACAACACAAAGCCCACATCCCTTTTGGAACAAGTCCAGAGAAACAAAAAAGAGAAACCACGTGAGTCTTTTGTGCATCCTGTGAGGTGCCCAAACACCTTTGAAAGTCTGATCTAAAGCATTAAGGTATGGCAACAGAGGAGTATCTGCAGCGGCTCCACAGGATACGCAAAATGGAGCCAGGCTCACTCCCTGGCCCTGAAAGGAAGAGACACAGCATACCACATCCACCCATCTAACCTCCTCTTCCCTCAAAGCACAGCGGCCTCATCTACACTACTGGAAACTGTCCCCACGTTGTGCTATTGCCTAAACCCTGTCCAGGCATTGTCAAGTAGTTTGATGGTTGGCATCGGCTAAAACCACATCAGAGCGCATGTTAATGATTACAGAGCACAGTCATCTTCCAGTGCTCAAACACATGCCCTGGCCCTGCTTCGTTTACCAGTACTGATATAATTCCTTAATGCCAAAAATCCAGCCTAAGGGAAGGCCTACAAGCAGATACATTAAATATAATTTACAAGCAAAGCATTAAACATCATTTAGGGGGAAAAGAAATTAAGGGAAACAGTACAGTCAAATGGTCAAATCCCTAGCTAATGCAAGTTACTCTCAGTTTTGCTGAACTCAATGGAGCTACAGTTGTTTACACCAGCCTATGTCTGTACAAATATGGGTATGTTATTTCTGTGAAATAATTATGCTCCTGGCAAAGAAAAACACTTCTTTGTTTTTATTATTCAGAACACATTTATTTACAAACCGTATTCACAGGCACAGTCAGAACACGCTGTAAAACCATATTTTGCTCAGTTTAATTGACAAAACATTGATCTGGGATGTGACCCTGTAACTGTTCTCCATAAATCAGTGGAATCAGTATTTATTGTGTGCTCAAAGAATCTCCTCCTTAAATATAAATGTTGATACACAAAGAGTGAATGGAATGGAAACATATCTGGGTTGGGGTTTTTTTTTTGCCTATGGGAAGGAACAAACTGCATGCATTGCTAAACTCTGCATGAACTGGATAATGAGTTTCCTTCACTTGCCCTCAGTCACCAAGGCATAGTAGGCTTTCCATGACCTCACACTAATCTTGCTGCTGCCCCAAGTGATTCTGAATTACAGCCATCTCGATGTAACGACAGCACAGGCAGTAACATGGAAGAGATAAATCAGGGTACTCAAGCTAATTTAGTGAGGGCTGTGAGTTGTAGCAGGGGGTGGTTTCCAACTCGAAAATAGAGGATAAAGAGTTTTGTTCCCCTTCTTCCCTTAAAAATAGAAATAAAATAACCAAAATGGTAATAAATTTGTCTAACTAAAACCTTAACTTTCTTTCCATACTATATCAGTATCTTGACATCAAGGTTTTTCTTTGTCTTTTTTTTTTTAAAGATTAATTGCACAGGCAATGACCAGATACACACAAAAAATATGCAATGAGCACTTTCACGTTTTCTTCCAAAAAATTAAAATTAAAATATCTAGTTTTCCAAATGATATTTCCATTGAAATCCTACTTTTCCTAAACCAAATAAATAAAACTGCAACCTAAGTTTCACCGTAATATCAATGCTCTTAACCCTCAGCTGTTTCTTTCTCTTTCCAGTTATTAGGAACCTTATTTGAAAGTATTTCTGTTAATCTAGGTTAGGATCACTGGAAAAAAAACCCAAAGCTGGAATATATGCAAAACCTGAAGAAAAGTGGCAAGGGAGAAAGAGAGACCACCAGATTTATTTGCATTGCAATCACTTTTTTGTTGTTGGGGTTTTTTTCACAAATATGAAGATTAAAACCTTTCAGAGTATTCTCCTGTGTCAGTGGTTTGATACTTCTCATGCTACAGATTTCCAAAAGGCTATGTTTGGAGATATTAAATATTTAATTACAGAAGTTCAGGGTTTTTATATGTATTTTACAAGTGTTTGGTATTATCAACAAATCCTAGTCAATTACCACTACTGTTTTCAAATTGTCTGATTTTTAAAGAGCAACCTTTTATAAAGCATCACTCAACATTTCAAAAACATAGCAGTGCCATGAACATATTTCCTATAGTGCACTAAAAGGTAAGATGATATTTTAAAGTCAAGCTTATTTAAAGTCAAACTTAGGCACACAGTACACATTGATCCCTCAGGAGTTCAAACATACATCGTGTCTCTGTCTTCAGTACATTTTTTATTGCTATATTAGAATAACAGCAGATAGCTGATACAGAAAGATTTCTCTGTCCCTGTGCAATAGTTAAAAAAATGATTACTTAAGAAAACAAATGATGCCTTACATTCTGCTCAGACAATGAACCCACGAGCTGTGGAAGAATATCTCCCTTCACGACAGCCTCTGCCAGGTCATCGTTATAATTGGCAAGTCTCCCAAGAGCCAAAGCAGCAGTCTGTTGAATAGTTGGGATGACATCCAGCAAAAGAGGTCTCAGCAAAGACATTACACCTGAGTTACACCAGGAAGAGAAAAGCCCATTTGGTAAGCAGAAATTTTTCTAAACATTTGCCTTTATTCACAAAAACCTATTAAATTACTCTTCCAGGTAATAAGAACTTGTAGGAAATGCAGGTGTTCCACTGAAATGAAGTCAGCACTTGGATAGCACTGCCAATGCATACCAATGTTTCTGCCCATTTTCATAGGTACAAAACACTTCTGAAATATAAAAAAGTCACATGTAGAAATAAGCTATATTCAAACATCTATAAAATACATGTGTTAAAGTATACACAAGTAAATAAGGTATATTCAAACTTATATAAAATTCACGTGTTGATGTATGCACAGAAAACTCCATCTGGAGGTCCTGGTGAGCTGACGTTGGCAGGTCACTCATTCGGCATGCCATCAGAACCTCTATGTTGAATTACACCAAATTACATTTCATCTATTATAAGCAATGGTTGATTTGGGGACCAATATCCATAATATATTACACTCCAGATAGAAGAGTTGAAGATTTTCTTATGTTATTATTTATGATGTGTTTTCACTGATGAGTCTGCAATGTGTCAGTTAAACATGGAAGAATACGAAAGTCCATTCTCTAAGGCAGTGTTACAATACATACTTGAAATTATAGGTGAGGTAAGCAGCTGTGACATGAACCATTAGCAGTTACAGCCTAAGAAAGTCCTTACATGGATAAACATCTGGCTAAAAATAGGAAGCGGGAGGAGTAAACTTTCCATTCTTACAATAGGAGGGAGGAGGTCGCAGTGCAGTTCTGCAGGCCTCCGTGCTGGGACATGTGCTATTCAGTATTCATCTGTGATCTGGAACAGCATGAACAGTAAGGTGAGACTTTGCTCGTGACTCAAAGTTGTTCAAGGTAGTACCAGTGAGGGAGACTGTAAGGAACTAGAGACTGAAAAACTGCATAACAAAATGGCAAGTGAAATGGAACACACATGGGAAAGCCAATTCCAACCTCACACATGCAGTGACGGACAACAAACAGAACAGTACCACCCAGGAGAAAGATCTCAATGTTGGAACAGACAGTTCCATGGAGATAGCAGCTCATTGCTCAGTAGAAAAGAAACTTTACCCACAGAAGTATACAGAGCGCTCAGGATTATTTGGAAGGAATATAGGCCAAAGCAGAGACTGTCACTATGCTATTGTATTTATCTACCCTACATTTAATACCCTCTCCTACAGCAGAACTGGAAAAAAGTTCAGTGAAAGGCAACAAGGATAATCAAAGATGACCACTATGTATGTCAAAGCTCTTCCTACAGTTAAACTAAGACTCTTCGATAGGGGTATAAATGACATCCACATGTTTACCTAAAAAAATATGATTTGTAAGGTCTGGGAAAGGAAAATTACTTGAATTGCGATTCTTTGAAAGCCCTGTCCCTGTACCAGCCAGCTGCATGAATTAGTACTTCTGAGCTTTATACCTCAGCCAGAAAGCAATGCTCTCTGAAGATGCAGAAGTGCTACAACAGAACACCAAACACCCAGAGATAGAAATGTCCACATCAGCTGTCTCAGTTCTTTCCACTACATTTTTTTGCTAACAAAGATAAAGATTTAGCTGGGTGACTGTGGAAGAAAGCAAGACTTCCCTTCTCAAGGGCTCATGTGGTTACAAGCACTGAGCAAAGGTCTTTTGGTGCGGCAGTCCCACACAGTGGGATCACTGCCTAATGGCAGATGACACCTAGGTGTTGAACAGGCACACCATGACAAGGAAAAGCTGAGGGCCCTAGAGCAGGGACTAGCCCAAAGGATGAAGGCTATAACAAGTTACACCCGTAGTGTACTTCTGTATAAAAGGGCACTCTGAAAATAAAAAAAAAAAAAAAACCAAGTTGAGCAGCAGTGTAATTCTCACAGAGAACATTTATTTTAAATTAAAACCAAACTGCTCCCAGCAAGAAGAAAATAACCTAATAATCTATACGTGGCTCTGAAGAGGGGTAGGGGGGGTAGTAAAATTAACCATGGAGGCCATGCTGAGCACTAATGAATTTGTTCTGGGAAGGTCAATACTCCAGACAGAAGCTGTACTGCCGTGAGAGGTATGGCCTCCCAGGATGTTCACAAGTCAAAATAATACAGGTCTCAGGAGGGCGCACAGTAAAAAGAAAAAAGTGAAATTAAATTGTGATGCCTAATAGCACTACACAAGCACCAAAACTGGCTTTGTAATGTGCATTAATTGAACAGGTACATGTAGAACCTATGGAAATAGGTCTGTAGTATAGCTGGGGCCTGCTTGCACTTCTGTCAAAGCCACTGGGAGCTGAAAGAGGCCTGTGTACGAACACACAAAAGCCAGATCCTCCAGTATTGCAAGATCAATGTGAATTCATTTAGCACTTTGCAGAAATCACTACTTCAGAATATGGTCCTTATATTGACACCTTCTCACAAACTCTCCCAAAAAGCAGGTATGGCCTCATTAGCAAGTTATGCTTCATATCAAAATGCATGAAGTATTTTATATGACAAATTAAAAGTAAAAACAAATAAACATGTGAGTTGGGGCCAACCTCATATATCATCTATATCGAGCTATCTTCTAGCAAGTCACCTGCACCCTCTATGGCAGAGCACGTTCTTGTCCTTCCCTCTAACATCAGTTGCATGGTCAAACAGCTGCTGAAATTCCTAAGGGGACCTCATGCTGTTCTGAGTCTTTGCACTGAGGGTATTTCAGTAAAGCAGCAACAGTCAGAAGTAGTACACTTGTATTTAGTGTACAGATATTACATTTGAGCCCTTAAGTTGAGATACTATGAAAACAAATTTTTTTAAGGAGAAACAAGAAAAAGGAAAAAAAAATTTAAAGGGTTGTACTGATATAAAAGATGCTGTTAGAAGTGGCTGGGGGGTAAAAGGAGTGCCTCGGTGTGCAGCAACCCTAGAAAAGCCAAGAGCCTGATGAGTGGACATTCAAGCAGGACGTGGCAGACAGTTCAATTCTGGTGATGGTCTCAAAATCCAGTGAAATTTAAACAGACTAGAATCACTTTACCCAGGAGGAACCCATGAGCTAGATCTAGACTGCATGACATGTTTCTGGCCTGCACGACATACCTAGACACCACAAAATATAAAACCACATTTAAGAAAGTTTACCGATGCATAAGCTTTGAGTTGTCCCAAATATGAGATTTATATCATTTGTATTTTCAAGATTAGCTGATACAGATTTCACTTTTAGAACAGGCTAAAAAGCCTTCAGCCTGAAAATGCTTCCAAGCAGCATGCCTCCCCATGACCAACACCATTCATTTCATTACCCTGTAAAGCTTGGTGATGACATTTAAGTCAGCACAAAATGTTCTACCGCAAATTATTTTACTTGAAACTGAAGGTGAGGAAGAGACAGAAAGTGAAATCAGAGTTACTGTTTGAAGAAAATACACAACATGCTAAAGCAGGGTTAAAAAAAAAAACAAAACAAAAAAACCAACGGTGAATGGATGGAAAAGGTTTAGAAATAATAGAAACTGTGCTGATCCTCAAGAAAATTATATTTTCCCAAAGTGATGTCTGCATGTGAGAAAAGACAATGAACAAATAATTATCATGACAAGAGCTCTGGTGAACAAGGGGGAAAAAATCAATTCCTCTTGCTGTACAAGACTTATATTGACAACAGATTAACTAAGAATTGAGAGAAGTGTATAGGCCTAGATTATGCCTGTGCATTGAACATAATTAAAAGCTTGTACCTCTACTTCCCACCTTCTCTAAAACCAGTTTCTTTCTCTGCATCAAGACAGTATCCATCATCTCTGGCTCCTCTGCAAGACAAACTGCTTGAAGAGTTTTCACCGTTGTCATGATTTTTACATCTTTGGCAAACTGAGTATTTCTCTTTACAGCACTTAGAAAAAATAAGCAATTAATTCTTAGAGTGTGAAAACAGCTACACAGGGATTATATGGTCTTCACTAAAACACCTGTAGGAAAACCAAGATGTCCACCTTTCCTTCTATGATTTTTTAAGATAGTGCTGGAAAGGACAGATGTGCCTGATACAGTGGAGGTTTTCCTGTCCAACCCAGCTCTTTCTCCCAGAGATAGCTGTATTTGGTAAGCTCCTCTCTGATCTCTTCGTTTCCTTTGACTGTCCTGTCTAGAGCAAAGCCTCCTCTTCTCCAAAGAGGCCCAAGCCAGGATTCCTATCAGCATTTTAAATTACATTCAAATTTCTTTAACATTACCTTAAGGCAAGAAAATAGGTAAGAACCAACAACTTCTTTTTCCTCTACCAGTAACTCAAGTGAACAGGACCATACAGAGCAGGGAGTTGCAGTGTCTCGTTGCCGAAAACTTTAGGAGAACTCTTTGATGGTCTTCTAAATAAGTCTCTTGTGACAGAAGTAGGAAATTCATTAAGTGCAATTCAAAAGGCAGCAACACAGAAAGTAAACTACAAAATAAGGCATTTAGACCATTGGACTAGATTTGTTTTGGAAGAGTTCCCACTAGCAACTCAGAAAGAGAGTAACAAAGAATAACTGCCAAATATTGTCTCTTGCATCACAGAACCTTGACTGACCCTGGGCAAGGAACGATTCCCCTTTCTATCCTCAGTTTCCCACTCAGATTTGTTTCAAAGAATGACACTTTAGAATCTGAATCACCCTTATACACACATTTCAAGTGGAGCTGTTGTGCATAGGCCTGATGCACTTTCTTTTAGCAAGCAAGTGCTGGCTGCTGCCTATCGTGGGGGAAAAACAAAAACAAAACCACTCAGGGCAGCAGCATGTTCCAAGTTTTTACATTCCAGGTTTATGTAGCCAAACAAACAGTCACTGTTCTGGAGACAGCTATCCTCATTTGGTCATTTTGATTTCTTGAGGAAAACCACCTGGAAGTCAGGCAGAATCCCTCTACCTTCCTCCTGCCCCACCAAACCCTTGTCAAACTTGACTAGTCACAAGTCAGTGAAACATCACTCTACATTTCAAATTCTCTCCATTTCTGCTCCTGAAGATGACCACTCCTACCCTATTCTCCTTCCTTAAAAATAAAATTTATTTCCATTTAAAAATATAAATGTGGAAAAAAATTATTCTACTTTAGTGTTGTTTCTGCACACACTCTGATCTTGAAGATGCTGTCCTTCTAATTTCTGCTTTGGATCAAATATAACATTGTCTTCTCACATCTGTGTACTACCTGTTACACTACAAACATTCACTGAGCTAACATGAGCGCCCAAACATTCATCATATCACCTTGATTTTTCAGGGCTCATAATGTTAAGTTCAGCTGATTTAACAAGGAAATCAAATGAAAATTTATTTCTGCCTCACCCTCGCTCCCTATCTTCAACTACCCTTTCCTAGAAGCAGCATAACAGCAAGTTTTAAACAGGAGATGTAAAACAATTTTCTGAGAACAGTGAGAGAGAGAACTTCCACACTCACTCGTCTTGATGCAGCCTCTTCCAGAGATGACACAGTACACACATCTCAAGTACATACTCCTAAAGCATGACTCACCCCGAAAAAGGACTCCTCACTGTGACGGTTCCATGCACAACACTACTACAATCCTTCAAATATTAAAGGCAACATAAATACAGTTTGGTAACAGGGACTCTGGGTAATGAAGTAATTCGTACAGCAATTACCAGATGGTGTGGGACGTAATGCAGATTCAATTTGACAGCGGCACTGGAGATTTCTGAAGGACTGAGGAGCAGTTAAGTTTCTCCTCCTTAAAAGCTGATCTGGCTGATCGTTTTCCAGACCCTGTTTCTACATTAATGGAGCAGAACTAATCTTGTTCCAAGAGGACTGAGTTTCTGAAAATGCCCCTCACGGGGCTAGTTAGTGGCCACCACTCAATCCTTCACAGACACACAAAAACCAAGGTGGTCACAAGGAGCTGTTTCTTTTTAATGGCCACTTGCTAAGATGAGACAGAAATTCCCAACAAATTCTGGCAAGTAGAAATTTCTACTTGCAAATCTCTTCCAAACAGGCCAGGAGGATGAGAAGAATAATCCTGGAGCAGTTGAGCTTTCAGTTGATTGAGTTACAGAAAAAGCCAGTCCTCCAGCTTCAGCTGCATTTACTTTCTCCTTCTCTGTCATGTCTCTGGGACTTTCCTTAATACACAGCCTCCTTCTTCCCTTCATCAGGCACCAGGGAAAGCCACTCTCCTCACTTGATCTACTACAACTCCAGAGATAACCTTTTGCTTTTCATGCCACATTGCATACTTCCCTCCTACTTCTCCTCCCTCTAAAGCTCAAAGCTTTTTACTCAAAATAACTAAAAAAAAGTGTATCCTTCACAAGAGAGAGTGCATAAACCCAAATGTTGAAACTGGCTACATGGGGGCACTGTCCATGTATATCCACTTGCAAGGACCAGATAGGGCAAAAACACAGATGCTTTAAGGAAGAAGCTTTTTCTGCACAACTGACTCAACAGCCATCCTCCCTATACACCCTACACTCCCAGCAGGCTTTCTACAAAGCACTGAGCTATCAGAGCACATTCTTTAGTATTATTTAAAATGTGGAACTGCATCCTGAAATCCCTTCCCAGACTCTGATCCTCCTAACACAGGGCCAAGTGCCCAACCGTTGCATTTAAAATAGGTACACTTAAAATACGTACACTAGGAAGAGAGGTTGAAAAAAGCATGGTCAAAAAGACCAAATGTAATTGGATAAGTGAAATAAATCTGAACAGCCTTTTCTCAAAAATAAAGACTCCTAAACCACTCCAAAGTTTTGGAAATACAGCTTTTAAAACCTGTACCAGTGGAATAGCTCTAGAGCCAGGGAAGAACTAACACTCATGACATCATGTTTTACCTGTATAAACACAGACCACGAAGTAGGGGAAAATCTGCCATGCAGATCAAGGGTTTGTGATGGAACCCTTGTTAGATGCAGACAAACCCTGACCCCAGACTATAGCCTCTTGCCAACATGGACTGTGAGGAACAGATGCAGGAGATGATGCCCAGAGGTAAAAAAGGAGGAGAGGACTGGTCCTGGAGTACAGCTTGTATGCTGGAGCGTAAGGCCTCAGAAGTAGCTTGATACCAGGCTGAATGGAACAGAGACCTAGGCTCAGGGTTGGGGCTGATGAGGTGGGAAGACAGTTCACAGAATCCCAGGTTGGAAGGAACCTCAGGAATCATCTAGTTCAACCTTTCTAGGAAGAGCACAGTCTAGACAAGATGGCCCAGCACCCTGTCCAGATGACTCTTAAAGGTGTCCAACGTGGCCAAGTCAACCACTTCCCTGGGGAGATCATTCCAATGGTTGGAAGAGATTCACTGGGAATTACACCGACATTTTGGAACTTTCCTGGAACCTTGCAGACTGGCCAGCAAGTAGGTAAGGCAGAGGAACAGAAGTTGAAGTTATCTGCCCGAGATGATAAAAATACCCCAGCAGCAATGAGAAGGGAACCCAGGTGTATAGGGTCCCAGCACACCAAGTCCCACAGCAACACACAGTCTGCTAGACCAGAGCTTCCATTTTCTTTTCCCATGTTCCAGACTCAGCTTTCTCTATGACTCCCATTGCCACTATGCTTAAAAATGTGATCAGCCCCAAGAAATGGTTAAAGAGGTGATATTGTAATATCTTTAAAGTCAAAGGCTAAATTGCTAGACTAAACTGTTTCTTAATCCCAATGATATCCTTAAATAACTTTCAAATTAAAAGCAACAATCCCATCACCACAAGTTCTAATGCAAAATAAATAAATAAAAATGTCATTCATACTGTGAGAGAATACAAAAATGAACACCTAGAAGGAATTCAAGTCTTATTCTGATACATTTACTAGTGCTAAATTGTAAATGTCTCTTTAAAAAAATCAAAACAAAACACTATTTCAAAGGGACTATTTACAGAGTGCTACACTTCACAAAGCAGATGAAGGAAGAAGAATTAGACCCTCAGTGACTACCACTCTTAGAAACATACTGGAACTGGTTCAGATTTTCTCCCAAATTTTCTAAAAGACAGGAAGCTGCCTAAATCTCAGTGCAAGAAAGAAAGCTGAAGTTCATCTGCCATTATAATTTAAAATAGCCTATTTCTAGGATTTTAGATTTTGGAAGGGGGCAGTGTGTGTCAACGATGCATTCCAGTACCAAACTTCATGACCTGTAGCTGCCAAATTAATAGATTTATTTTTAAAGAATATGTTTAAAACCATTACTATCAGAGTAGCTTCTCCCATTAGTCAGCAGCCCTCCAGAAGCGAGATTTGATAAATTATTTTTCTGTCTTTGTTCCAAGTATACATTTACTAAACATAAAAAGTTTAGAAGTTTTGGAGGCTTTTTTTTTTTTATCCAAGCATCCATTCAAAGGACAAACCCTGCAATTCGCAGTAGTATTTAGTCATAAGGAACAACCTTAACGCCAACCACAGAGTTGGAAAACACACAGGAATGAGCTCTGACAAAGGAATTTCTCTGATCATTCCTTGCACTTCCCCGCCACCAGAAAGCTGCTGAGCTCCCAGGCACTAACTCCCCAGGGCATTCCTGACCACGAGAGAGCCAGTGCCCTGTAAATGTGTCAAAGTCCAGGGCCAGATTCCAGTTCCCTGGTTACAACCACTTTGGGGATCTCTGCTCAGTGGGAAAGGCAGCTCCAGAGTTTGATGAGATACAGAAGCTTCAGAAGAGAGGTGCCCTGGGAAAAGGTGGGTATCCTGTTGGCCCTCTCTGCCCTTTCCAGCTTGCCAGTTCCCACCAGTTTTCCTGACAGATAATACATAGGAGTCTCCACAGTAATGGACCTTAAGGTTTCTCAACAGCCAAGCCAGCATAAGAAGTTCCCACCTCTGATCCTGGCCGCTTGCTCCCCTCCATGCTGCAGTCCACCACCTCCTAATTTGCAGCAATACCACTGTTAGTACCTGATCTAACACCACAAAAGCCGGGCTTAGACTGTATTAAAGAATTATTTTTTAAATACACCTCCATCTTTCATGATATTAGCATGGTGTCCAGAGACACCTCCTCAAAGAGCAAGGTCTCAAACTATTATTTATTTTCCTTATAAGATATTAAGTATTTATCAGAAGGACATCTAAAAATGGGACCCAACATTTTATTCCCTGAGCAGTTATTTCACTGCTGCCCATCTGAATTTTGGATATTCCAGGAATACAGACCTAGGCCAATAATACAAGAGTACACTACAGTATATTTTAAGGGCTCAATTTTGTTCAAATTCAGGTCACTGTCATCTCACCTTCTGTTTCAGATGAGAAAAGACTAAACCCTGACAACCTTTGAGATCCAACCAAAGAACCCTGCAAGGTGCCCCTGACTCCTAAAGCTAACGAAAAATGACAGCAGGCAAAGACTTTCCACATCTTCTTAAAACAGTGTTCTCCCTAAGGGGTAGCTAACTTTCTTTACCAGAATAAGAAACAAGCCCCCAGTCCTGTTATATATGGATTTGTACAGAGACACAGTTATAGACAGACATCTTTCTCAAATCATTGCTGCAGAACTCACTAGATTAAGACCATAAAAGGTATGCCAGTTATCTGCTAGACAGCTGTATCTCAAAATATTTGTGTAAGTGCTTTAAAAAAGGACCAAATCATATTTTATTTGGGGAGAGGAGGTTTTAAAAAACACTTAATCACATTTCATTTAGGAGGAAGTTTTAAAACCTGTACCTAGCACATCCAGAAAAGGTCAAAATTAACAGCTATCATTTTAATTATATAACTATGGATTAGTTTTAAAGGCACAGGCTGGGGAAGAGAGTAAAACATTTGTGGGCCTCAGCCATTCAAACAAATTGCAAATATAGTTTTTCCTGTAACAGACATTCCCCTCTTTTCTAGCATCTGAAAAACTAAATCCAATGGAAGAGCAGCTCAGTACCAGAATGAGACAAGAAGGATGTGCATTTCCACATTACTACCCCAGAGACTGATCCTTGTAAAATTAACCTTCAGACCAACACCAGCTGTGTGCAGAAAAATGTTTCAGGCCTCTGAACTGATTATTTCTTCTGCACAATTAACAAATCCGTTCTGAGGTAAAGCTACCAGGCAGATTACATCAAATAATTATTTTAAGAAATACAGTGTAATTAAAGTTAGCTCAGTACCTTGTTTGCTTTCTTAAAATAGAAACTTTCTGCATTTAACTGTAAGAAGCCTACCAAAAAGGGATCTCTCTCTGTGAGCAGCTAAAACCAGAACTGTAAGTGGACACAGAGGGACCTCTTCTTACAAATACGATATAGGTTATTCCTATGGCCAAGATGTCCCTTTGGTAAATGGGGATAATTTGTATAAACTAAAGCAGTGGCATTAACTCACTGAAAGATGGGGAGGGGGAGAGGGGGTGATCAGGAGGCACAAGGCCTTACAAAAGATGCGTCAACGCATCACTCCCATAATCAAAGCAAATGTTTCTTTAACAAGAATTTAAGTGATAGGTTTTCAACAAAACCATTTCAATAGACAGTTATAAATACAACAACCAAAAGTTCAAAGTATTTACGTGACTGGTTTTCTTTGTTTGTTTGTTTGTTCCCATTGTATCTCAGAAAAGACTGACAGCTTTACTAGATTCGGGAAACAAGTATTAAAAACAAAATCAAGACAAACCAAAACAAGATCAATTAATGAATACCATATGGTAAACCAACTACAGATTTATAGCACGTTTTCAATCTGCCTTTCAGGTAATCAATTACTGAGGACTACTTCTTTTTCCTCTTTTAAAAAGCTCAGGAACTCTGGACAAGGGGAGCAGCTCTGCCAGATGCCAGCAGCACAACAGCTGGCAGAAGTGCTCCCGCAGCTCCTGTTTCTAAAAACGCTCAATTTGGTTCACGACATCCCACGACAGCAATATAACAAAAGCGAATCCCTCCTAAGCTGAGTAAATCTGCTGGTGAAAAGCACTGAAGAGTTTAGGAACAACTTGTAAAGCTGGTATAAAAATAGCTACTTCTAAAGGAGGTTTTCCTTGGCAAGTCAGCGCCGGCTTCACCGGGAATTCCAATTTCTACGCTTTACATGAAGCTGTATCGGAAGCACGGGGAAGCAAATGAAGAAGTGAGTTGTGCTGAGAGATTTTTCCTGAAATAAAAGTAAGTTATGAGATCACGGGCGGAGACACCTACCTCACCACACACGCAGAAACCACGCCGCAGACGAGCCCACGCAGCTCCCGAGCGCAGCGCACTTTCCCACCGCGCCGCGCGGGACTCGCCGAGCCCGTCCCCGTGTCGGGGGACAACGACAGACCCCGCGGGGAGAAAGCCTTGGGAAATCAGGGGCCAGACTCGGGGGGGGGGGGCAGGGAAAACACGAAAGCGCCCCGGCAGCCCCGTGAGACCCCAGCCCCGCCGCGCCCTGCGGCGCCGGGGCACGGAAACCCCCGCAGCCGCGCAGGCCCGGCCCGGCCCCCGCGCCGCGGGAAGCGCGTACCTGCGTTTTGGAGGGTCTCGATGTTCTGCGGCCGGGCGGCGAGCTCGGCCACCGCCTGCACGAACTGCGTCCGGGCGCGCTGGTACTGCTCGAAAACTGCGGGCGGCGGCACCGGGTGAGCGGCCGGGGCACCGGGTGAGCGGCTGCCCCGGCGCCCCGGCCCCGCCGCCCCGGCCTACCTTGCAGGACGTGCCGGTGGCTCATGGCGGCGGCTACGCGCCCGCGCAGGGCCACACTGTGTACCCGTCGCTAAGGCAACCGAGCGGAAGCGGCGCGGCGGGGGGCGGGGCCGCCCCGACACCGCCCGTGACATCACGCGCCCGCCCGCCCGCCGCGCGCTCTCCCGCGCACGTGTGTTAAATGTGTAGGTGTAGGTCCAGGCGCCCATAGAGATGCGCGGGAGTGTGCGGACCGCTAAGTCTGGGGAGAGGGGGTTTCACGCCTCTGCACTACGAATACACACGCAGAGGCGTGGAGGTGTACCCGCGGGAGTGCGGGGTTACACCGGAACGCGTTATAGGCAGATGTATGTGCTCCGCTCTGCGTGGCGTGCTGCGGTCCCCGGGAGCATCGGGCGAGGGCTCCACGCAGGGGCTTGCCCGGCCCGCAGAGGCGGCCGGTCCCCCGCTGCCGCCCCTCCGCGTCCAGCGCAGCGCGGCGCAGGCGGGATCGGGCCCGGGGGGTATCGGGCGGGGGGTCGCGGCAGGGCCCAGGCTGACCTGGCTGAGTCCCACGCACCGCAGTGCCCGGCAGCTCTTGCGGGCTCCCGCTGCCCGGCTCCCTCTCCCCCTCCGCTCCCTGGGAGGGGGAAAATTAAAAGGAAAAAAAATAAAAGAAAAATAAGGGCAGGCGTAGCGCTCCCGCAGGTGCCCCCGCCGCGCCTTTCTCCTTGGGGGGGACTTTGGGTTTAATTTTTTTCTTCCCCCCCCCCCCCCCCCCCTTTTTTTTCTTTCTTACCACCACTGCGATTGCTCCTCGGGGATCTCCGCTGTTGCCTGACACCGCCGCACCGGCCCACGCCGGGGTTTTTCGCGCCGCACGGGGAATTAACTCGCTCTCCATAGGGCCGCGGAGTCCCCACACACACCCGCAGCCGCGGAGCGCTGCGCGGGCGCGCAGGGGCAAGCCCATGGGCTACGGCCGCCGCCTCTACCGGGAGCCACGCGGGCCGTGCCGCGGGAGAAGCGCCGTCCCGGGTGGAGGGGAAGGCTTCGCTCCCCGCCTAGAGCCGATGCGCGCCCACCCGCGTAGGTGCGGGCGGGCGTGGGCGGCTGCTGCTCTTCCGTGCAGGGGGAACAGCGCACGAAGGGGCACTGGGGGGGGCGGGCGGGCAGCACGGCTCTGGCTTTGCCAAGTACGGGCACTCCCTGTTAATGTACACTGTAACTGTATTTTTTTAGTACATGTATTTTTTTTCAGCAGCGCATCATTCCGGCAGATAACCTGATGACTGCCTCCCGCTTTTGCCACCTTGGCGTCTCCGGTTGTAAGGGCTATTTACGAATAACCCTCCTCAGAGCCGGTCGGCCAAGGCAGGGTTGCACCTGTGAGTAAACACAGCCTTGGAGGTCTTTACAGCAACTAATGCAAACGGTGGGACTGCAAAATGAAATAAAGGTTATCAGGATTTGAATGGAAATAGACCCTACATCTCCTCCAGTACGTTTTGAGGGCGATTCCCAAGACGCGGGATATTTGTGAACGCAGTTACTAGTTAGCTCTGCTATCGATCAGGCTGCTCCAAGCGAAATTGTGATCCTCAGCAGAAAAACAGAGTTACTATTCCACAAAAAATGCCCTTTCTGCAGCCACCCTCTAACGCATAGTGGCTTCAGGATTTCATAGGCTGGCATTTTGTTCTGCAAAGCTCTCAATGTACAAAATCAGATGACTGACACTATACAAACGTGTTATTTGATAGGCAATGTAAAGTTGTGTCTCATACCTTAAAGTTGAAAGGTTGGAGTTACTTCAGCTGCATTTTAAAAGTTTGAAAAAGTGTAAGAAAGACCCCTAATTTTAATAAATCATCTCTGGGTTTGCTCAACTCTAAAAAAGGTGGGCTAATGTAAACAATATCATGGTCTAAAATGAGCCACGAGTTTCCAGGAGTATTTAATGCGAAGAAAATCTCTCTTTAATCAAACAAACAAAACAGGCGATGTGCTGTTCTTTACAAATAAATGAGACAAATTAAATCAGATTGGTGAGAAGGTCGTTTGCCACAGAAAATTTTTTTGGAAATTATCACCATGTGTACTTGAGAAGGGAACAGCTGTTAAACACATTTCTTTATACTTATTTCTGTTCTTAAGTTAAATTAAAAAAATAAACAAATGGTGATGAATTACTTCCAGAGGTTTTTTTTTAAAAAAGCAGATGTGTCGATTACAGATAAATTGATTTATCTGTCTAATTAAGTCTAATGTTCGGATAAGTGAAACAACAAAACGCACCCTGAGTACCTCCAAAACTTGCTGTTACATTTCGTTGCTTGATAGTGAGAGGCTGTTCACATGGTTAATGATAATAATGAGGAATAAACACCATGCAAATGCGGTCGACGGAAATGTCACCGGCTCTCGCAAAAGTACTGAAGACGGAAAATCATTTATGGAAATGACGTAGTTGTGAGACTTCATTGCCTGCTGCGGGGTGCTCATTAGTAGGAAACCTGTATCCTTAGGCGGGTGCTGTTAGTAACGACTGCGTTACCGCACACGTCAGCTTGAAAAATAAACCGGAGGCCGGGGGAACAGTCAACAATTATCCAAATTAATAACGTGCATTCGCTTTCTGGTGGGTGTTCTTTAATCTCAGCCTTTGATTCACTCGGAAATACGCTCGTAACCGGGCGGGGAAGCATCATTTTCCGCAAGCCGGTGAAGGGCGAAGTTGCTCCTGGAGGTTTTTTTGGGGGGTGATGGGTGCCGGGGGTCTTCCCACGGGTTTTCCCGGCTTGGTCCCGTCCCCGCGGGTGCGAGGCAACAGGTGGTTCGGTCCCCGCACGGGAGCAGCTGGGTCCTCGCAGCTCCTCCCCGCTGGAAGGGCGCTGGGGGGCACCTCCGTGGCCGGGCTCGCCACACCCCGACGGCTCCCGCTCCGCCGTGCGGCGGCTGGACAAGACCCGGCGGCTCCTCTATGACTAGAAACCACGCGACGCTCATTAAACGGTGAGGTTTTCCCGCGTTTTGGCGCGGCAGCTTCCCCACCGGCTTGCGGGGTGCCCCCCGCCCCGGCCCCGCCGGCCAGGGCTGCGGCCCCGCCGGGCTGGAGCCGCAGCCGCCCCCCGGTACCGCGCCGGGCCGCCCGATCTGCCACCGACGGGCTCCCCCTCTTGCCACATGCCTGGCAAACCGTTCAAGTGCTTTGAGCAGGTATTTACAGGGTTACAGGAATTAGTTTTTTAATGCCGCGCTTGGAGGACGGAGCGCGTTGGGCGGGAGGAGCAAGGCGCGAACTCCTCCGCTCGCCTCCGCGGTCGGGGCTGGGAGCGCAGGGCTGGGGGCGGCGCGGGGCTCCCGCCTTGGAAGGGTCGGTGGGAGTCCGTGGGCTGCAGGGAACTGCGGTGCTTTCTCCACGGGAGTGTGCCGAGCGGGGGATCTCCAACTCCGTGTGCAGCCTCCACTAAAATACAGTATTTGGATCCTTGAATAATTTAATTTTCAAATTGAAGTTGGGTTTTGCCATTACCTGAGTCAGCAAAAACTCTGTCAGAGGGACCGTAGCAGTGGACAGTCCCTCTTTTTTTTCCCTGAACTTTGCCTGGGGCTCCAGCCACTCACGATATTCTGGGCTCCCCTCTCCGAATTTTCGGTGGTGAGTTTAGTTTGTGAGATCTTCCGATGGAGCAAATTAGTTCTGCGAGGCGAAGACAGAAACGTCGAGGAGCTTCAAACGCACTAGGAAGAGGACTTCTTTTCCTTCGACTAAGGACGACGCTGGTATTTGAGCAGGCGTTTGTAACCCTAAACGTGTAGACGGTGTAGGTTTAGCTGGAGGGGAGCGGTGCGTCGCCATTGCACTGGGCAAGGACAGAACAAAAATTATTATAAGGGATAAATAAACTGGAAAAGGACAACAACATTTCAGGTTGACTTGCAGGATGGGACCAGGAAATATTAGCTGGTAGAGCTAAGCCCTTTTTACCACGTGCATACGGTTACACCTCTGGTTTCCTGCGGAACCGTCAGCGCTTGTGCAGTGCCATTTAAAAAAAAAAAATATTTTTGGGACGTTCCAAAACTGAAAGCCGGAGCTTAATTTATTCTGCGGACTTGAAAGGAACGAGGTCTTCCTTTGTGTCTGTTGCTCCGGGGGAGGGTGTGTGTCGGCTTGGCGCTGAACGCTGCCCGCATCTACATATGTAAACCCAGCAGCGCTGCTCCCCCCCCGTGCCGGCAGGATTGCGGGCGCTAGCAGCTCACAACAATGCTCCCAGACAATGTCAAATGCGCGGAGCCTGCGCGGCTGCGGCGGGCGCTGGCCAGTATTTAGCTCTTGATCTGGAAGGACCAAATATGCGCGCTGCCCGGCGGAGCCCGCTGCTCGCCCCGCCGCCCTGCCCCATCATTGTCCCTGGCTGCTGCGGTTAGAGGGGTGGGGACACGCGGCAGCCAGACGACGATATCCCGGTCTGCAGAAGAAGGTGTAACGAGAGGCACCAGCAGCAGCAAAGGCTGCAAATCGCTGTCGTGTGGTTGCTATTAGCAACAAATCAGCTGAACAGCCTGCAAACCCGAGCACCTAGGGCGGAGGTGGCAAGGAAAACGCCAGGGCTGGGGAGGCAGGGGCTGGTGGGCGCTTTCCCGCGGTGACCTCCCGTGCAGCCCCGGGCAGCCTCCGAGGAGGGCGGCCGAGGAGGGGCAGGGCGAGGGGAGCCGCTGCTGCCACCGCCGCGCACTGCGCTCCACGAGAGGGGAAAGGCAACCCACTTAAAAGAGACAAAATGGCAGCTCGTTCCTTGTAGGCATCCCTCTCGGCGATAGGCGCCTGCCTGGCCTCCGCCGGTCCCCGCTGCTGCCAGCCCCTCAGTGCCCAGGGGCTGTCCGTGCCCTCCCGCCTGCCCGAGGGCAGCGCCCCAGACCGAGGAGCAGCAGCGCGGTGTCCCCCGGGGCTCCGGCTGCAGCCCTTCGCCGCTCCTCAACCAGCCCACCCAGCCTAGAAACGAAGCTCCCACCCCTCCGGATGGGACACGTCCCGACCGGCTGCACCGGTGACCGGGCGGATCCGCGGCTCCGCGCCCCGCGTAGCCCGGCTCCGGTACGCGGGCTGCCGGCGCCTGGGACCCGCGGAGGGCGTGCGCAGGCTCTGCACCCCGCGCAGCGACGGCTGCCCCGCAGGGGCATCACTCACACCCCTCCACTTTGGCCATGCCAACAGTTTATCTTCCAGCACCATTTTCACGTTGCTTTTGGGTTTTTTTCTTTTTTTGTTTTGGGCTTTTTTTGGGGGTTGAGGTTTTTTTTCCCCCATTTCCCATTTAAAGTTTTGGGTTTGTGTATGCGGGGCTATTTTGGGCTGTGGTTTGGGGTTTTTTTCCATGTTTCTTTCCCCTTTTTTTATGATCAGCCCATTTCGGAGGCCTCCACCAGCCGCAGGATCTTTGGCACGACGTTGTCCCACAGATCAGAAATCGCCTCGCTGAAAAGGCACCTCTCGAGCATCCCCAGCACATTCGGAGGGAGGAGAGAGAAATGTCGGTGCTGGCAGAGGAGCTCGGGAGCTCCGCGCTCAGCGGAGGCCCTGGGGTGCGGGGCGGCGCCTCCCGGCCTCGGCCTCCTCCACCGGGGATGCGGCGAGCGAGAGATACCGGCGGCGGGGAGCCCGGCGGTGGGCGCGGAGTGGGAAGGGGGGGAAGGGCTGCCGACTGCCTCCGCTTTTGGAAAAGTACCTCCCGGCACCGGGGACATTTCACCCGGCCGCTCCCCGGGGAATATCCCCCCCTCCCCGCAGCACCTTTGAGAGCATCGGCGCGGGCTGCGGGGAAAGCATCTGCTTTTCCTTGGCGATGGGGAACATACAGCCCTTTGTCTCTCTAGACGAGGTGCGATATTCAGATGCGTGCCATGAAAATACAGGCGCCAAATGGCTACCGCGCCCCCCCTCACCTCTCCGGGGGAGGTCGGGGCGCCCCGAGGCCCCGTCGTGCCCTGGGAGGGCTGGGGCCGGCCGGCCTCGGAGGGAGGCCGGGTCCCTGCGGCAGGGCGGACAGGAACACGGGACCGCGGCGCCCCGCAGCAGGGCGGGGGTGTCGGGAAGCCACGTCCCGGTGCCCCCTTCCCGACACGCACATGCCCAAATAGCCGGGCTCGCTGGAGCACCCGAAGGGCAGGACGGGGGCAGGGGTGGAAAGGGCAGGCGAGGCCGCTGGAAGTGCGGGGGCTGCGGCTGCATCGCTACGCCTCAGCGGAGGGCCGAGTGTGCTGCCCGGCCCAGCCCGGCCCGGCCCGCAGGGCGGCGAAGCGGGGCTCCGCGTCCCGCAGCGGCCGCCCGCGCCGGCGGAGGCTGAGCGGGCAGCGCTGCGCGGGGGGTTGCGCGGGGGATGCGCGGTGCCGACGCGCAGTACTGCAGTGCGGAGCGCCCGGAGAGGGGGATCCCCGCGCGCTGCCCCCCGCGCGCCCCGTTCGAATCTGGCGACGCGCGGGGGAAGTTCCGCGGGCGCGAGCCGGGCGCGGTGCGCAGGCGCAAGATGGCCTCTGCCCGGGCGGCGGGGCGGGGGGCGCGGAGCCGGAGCGGCCCGCCCGGCCTGGGGGCGGCCGGCGGGGGCCAGGCCTCCCCGTGGCAGCGGTGGGGCCGAGCGCCTGCGTTCCGCGCTTCTCGGGCAGCCGCGGCCCTGCTGGCGCAGGCGGCGCGGAGCGCGGATGTAGCGCGGCCCCCTTTCCGCGGCCCCGGGGCGGCCGCGGGATCCCTCACCCCGGAGGCTGTGCCCGCCTCCGGCACCGCCAGTCACGGTCTCTAACGCGGCCGCCGGTGTCCTGCCCGGCGCGCCCGCGGCTCCGCGGCGGCCGGCGGGGATGGGAGTCCCGCTCCCTGCCCACCCGCAGCGGGGAAAGCCTCCGCCTGCTGTGGGATTTGCGTGTCCGTCGTGCTTCACCCGTTACCGACTTTTTTTTTTTCCTTCTTCTAGCCCACATCATCGCTCTTGAATAAATACCAAACATCCCATCCCCACAGACGGTGAGAGCGAAAGTTGCTCCGGTCCCCACGGGGCTCCGTTGCACGCGTCCCCACGGCAGCTTTCCTGTTGTCCCGGTGGGACTCTCCTGTTAGGCGTGGGGAAAGGGAGTGAAGGAGCCGGAGCTGGGCGGGGGAACAACACACACACAACCCTTGCTTCCAGAATCCTCTTGCAATTCTTGAATTAATAAAGCACAAAGCGAGCGTGGCTCGGAGCTCTGGGAGCGGGGCAACGACTTCGGGCTGGGGCGAGCGGCGGTCCGCAGCCCTCGGGAGGCGAGCGCGGGGTCTCCTCCGGGCGCCCTCACGGTAGGAGACGGGCAGAAAGCATGAAAAGAAACTGTTTATAGTAAAATAAAGGAAATCCGTTTCAAGTACCCGGAGTAGAAGCAAGAACGTTAAAAATTAACAGCGGAAACAGGAAACACTTAGCTGAGTAAACATTGTCTCAGAATTTCACCGTAGTAAAGCGGGGAGGGCGCAAGGTGCTCTCCGGGGCCGCGGCCGCCCGCCTCCCGCCGCCGTACCTGGCGCGGGGGCCGCCGCCGCTGCCCGCCCCGCGTGGGGCTGGCAACCGGAGCCCGCAAGCGAGAGAGCCCCGCTCCTCGCTTACCGGTTTGGTGGCAAAGATCGGAACTGCAGGAGTTCCTGCGCGGTGAGAGATGAACAGTCCAAAAGTGATGTTTGGAGGGCAGGAGCGCGGCTCTCCGCCACCGGGGGAGGGGGGGCCGGGGAGGCGGCGGGGAAGAAAAGAGGCGCAGGGGTGGCTGAGGTGGACGGGAGGAGGCTTCGCCCCCCGAATCGGCCCCAGGAGGTCTTGCTTTGGAAACCCCCAGCGAAACGAGCGTATGCCGGGGCAGCTGCGCGGCGGAGGAGGTGACAAGCGGTCCTCGGCAGCCGGGTGCGCGGGGGGAAGGACCGAAAGCATCGCTTCAGCTGGAAGGACGCCGGCCGCTTGCTTTGCCTCCGCCTTCGGGTTTCAGTGCCCCCCTTTCATACCGGAGGACTCCGCCTTCGCCTGGCGTTCCCCCCGCCGCTGCCTCTGGTGCTTCCCGGGACACCGGCGGCCGCCGCCCGGCGCCCTCCGCCCCCGCCCGTGGGCCGGTACGAGCTTTCGGGAGCGCCCCGGCGGTGCTCGCCCGCCGGCACCGGCCTGCTGGAGGCGGCCGGACAGGTCGCTCCGAACGGTGCTCGGCGCCGGGGACAGACAGCTCGGCTCAGCAAGCTCGACATGCTCCCTCTCTTTCTGCATGTTTCTGCATTCCTTCCCCCCGTTCCTGCCTCTCTTCTCCAGAAGCCTGCGGAGCTCTTTATGCTCCCTGTCCCTCGCTTTCCCCGGGGCTGGGTCGTTACCGCCTATCCCCGACTCCGGCTGGGCACAAAAGCGCTGCTTGGGGCTGCAGGCAGCTGAACCGGGGCGGAAAATTTGGTCGGACGAAGGCAGAAACCCATCCTTTTCCAGCGGGCACACGCCGCCCCTGCCTCTGCCTTTGATCGGATTGCTTGTTGACCAAGCTCAGAAAAACGCAGCAGACTTCGGCTCTATCCCTCGATCTGTACCAGTGCAACGTCGGATAATGAAGGGGTTATTCTTACATACAGCGAGCTGGGATTTCTTTCCAAATAGGGAGGGTTTACGTAGGTTTGTAAGGAAACCCGTTCGCGATGTAGCTGCGAAGAAAAATATTGTGAAACCGGGGAGGTTGACACAGCAGCTTCGCAAGCAGAACGCCAAGGCGCTGTCTTTGATCGTCCTCCCAGTTGTGCTCAGCGGTATAGACGCATCGCAGTGCCATCTGCCTCGGGCCAGCAGCAAAACAAAAGTTTCACATGGCAGCACAAACATCCTCGGCGGCTTCTGCAGCTCGGCAAGAGAGATCCTGAAAGCGTTTGTTCCTTTTCAGACGGGAGATGTCAAATTGGGAGATGTCGAAAGGGCTGTAAGAGCTTAATAAACCTCGAAGGGAATTATCCAACTCCTGATTCATTGCCTTATGCTTCACGGACACTTTACGAAGACCGAGAATAGTTCCGTTTTGATGCTAAAAGCTGTCATTATCAGGTACTTCCAGGACAAATAAGCGGGATTTGATCAGTGTGCTGAGGCGCAACCCTCTGCTGCAGGTTCAGTGCTGGTCCCTGGGTGAATTCATTCAGCCAGTGCGGTGTGATTAACTCACGTAGTAGGGGAAATCGCGCCAAGAGAGACACTCGGTCGCATGGAGAGAGATCTTTACATTAAAAGGTATTTAGTTCCACCGAGGCTTTAAAAAGTAATCCAGAGCAGCACAGGCGGAACCTGGCACTCCCCGTCACAGAAATCCCGTCCTTCCCTTCCCAGCCGAGTGCAGTTTAAGAGGGGCGAAGTTTGAATGGGCAGGAGGTGAAACCTGCGCCTGGCTGGGATGTGAGAATACACCATTTGCTTATTTTCAGGAATAAATCGGGGTCAAAGAAAGAACAGCAAATGTTTTCAAGGCAGGCAACCAAACCGAATCATGGCCATTTCTAGGCTTTTGTTGTTGTTGTTGCTATTTTAGTACTGTACTGTTCTGTTCACTAAAATCTTCTGTGCACCCAGAAAGATTTCCGATGAGAACAAGATGTTTGTCCTTTAACACCACATTATCAACAGAGGTCATTTGCTATTTTTCAGTGAATTATCCCTTTTATTTGTTTATTTATTTGATCAGCTATAAATGAAAGTTATTCGTGTATATAAAACTGAAGTTTTTACTGTTGAAATTGAACTGTACATGTTTACTACAGGAAAAAATATCAACTCTTGTTTAACAAGACATTATACATCAATAAGCAATAACCTTGTGGAGGATTTGCAATCACCTGGTCTATAAAAACAAGCAGGACAAATAACAGCAATTTATATGCAAAAGTAATGATTTAATGACTATAAGCGAGACAAAGCAATAGAATTGTGCTTCTTTTGCAGACTGGAGACAATGAAATGTTTAACTACAGTTTTCCCGTACAAACATGAAACAATATCCATATAGAATAAACACCCTCACAAATGTATAACTGATGGGTGATGAACACACACGAAGTTCGACCAAAGCAAAGCACAAACTGAAAAGTGTTCTGGGCTGTTCATATTTTATGGTGGAAAAGTTCCTTCTACTGAAAAAATAATACCCTTAGAGCCTCTAATAAAATGCACCTATTTGCAGGCCATTAAAGAGGAGGCATTCTCCACAATTTATTGGAAATATTAAAGTACCTGTTAAATTTTAATGAAGTTAGTACTGTACCATATACATATATATTAAAACAAATTTAGATAAAATGCCTTCACCCAGCGACTTGCTGGTTCCTTAAAATTTATACCAAATAGTTTATGGCTTCTATAATGATTCCATGTGCTTTTAAAAACACAATCCCACCACACCAAATAATAAAAAGGTAATCAAACAGGTCAAAGACTTCCATGTCCCTTAACTTTTTTCTTTTTTTTTTTCCTTCACTGCATCACTTCAACATTTGGTAAAGTAAAAATATACCGCTCAGAAAAAAAGACAAAGCCAGTAAAATCCTTTTAAGATTGCCAATTGCCTCCGGGTTATCAGAGACGTGAATGTGCTTCCCCAATACTGTAGCTCTCACACGCAAAGTGTTTCTTGCAGTATGAGCAAAGCTCAAACAGGCGGCATCTGCAAGGGTCGAACCAGTTTAGAAATTTAACAACCATATCATGAGTGCATGAAACACAATATTTTCTTTATAGTATTTATAAATATATCATACAATACTGTTTCCTGTTATGTCATATACCAATATGGCATTGTACAATAAGCATAATGCCATCTGATTCTTACAAAAGCGAATCATTTAAACAAGTCAGTAAATAAAACGGTAATACCCGCTTTTAGGCATACAGATTGTAAAACTGAAGTTTACTTTTCTTTTGATCGGTTCTGCGCAGCAACAGAGAAGTAAAAGATGCAACATAAGAATCAAAATGGCTAATACGCAAAAATTGTTATTCACAGTGACATGGCTACATATATGCATTATTCTATGCATATTCTTTCTGTTTTCTTGGATTTCAAGATGAAAAAGCACTTGCTTTCTACAGGTTCACAAAACAGCATAAGAACAATAACAATCGAAGAGAACGCAATGGAGGAGTTAGTCTGGATTAACAAACTACTTCCCAGGATTTGTATCAACTTCTGGAGACTCCCAAGTCCAGATGATGAGGACGGAAACAACTCCGCATTGTTCAGAACAGGTGATGGTGTAACTTTTGTTTGCTTCCGAGTCCTCCAAAAACAATTTACATTTCAATCTTGCGTTTGCCCATCCCAAATGTCACCTAGTCCGCCTTTTATAGCCAAGTTCAGTGTCACTACAAAAGAAAGCAATTTGGACGATAGTCACATGGATTAGCATCTATAAAGCTGTAATGGCATGGAGAGATCTATATAAAGGAGGGGTGGAGGGGCGGTAGCCTGGTTGGCACATCAACCAGATGAAGTGGCCGAGGAGCCATTTATTGATGTTTTCCGTGCTCTGTTGGTAAAGGAGGACTGGTGGTTACTGCTGGGGCTGCTGCTGGTGCCGTTCATGGTGCTGGAGATGTGGGGGAACTGGGGGTGAGGAGATTGGACTGGCGTGCTGGGGCTGGGCAAACAGGAGGAGGTGGAGGGGATGCCTCCTGCCGGGCTGCTCGCCTTGTCGCTCCCAGAGTCACTTTCCAGCTCCCCGCTATTATTCAAGCCTTCCCTCTGGTGACTGATCTTCATCCTCTTGCAAGTAGGTCGGACCCGGTATTTCAGGGGGAGAGGTCCGTTCTGCAAGGCAAAGGGGAGAGCCCGGTAAGCACCCTCCCTGGGCCATGACCCACACCCCGCACCCCCCTACCGCGAGAGGGCACTTCGGAGATACTCACCCGCCTCCAGGTATAGATGTAGGCAATATCCATTAGGGTGTAGTAGTCCTTCAGAGGCTCCTCCTCATACATCACATCGATCTGTTCAAGAAATGAATCCTCGCATTAAGGAGCATCCTGGCATTTACCCCTAGCGTATGATTGCTCGGAGATGAAAGTTGCCCCGCCACCATATATATCCGAAAATTGAAAAAATACTATACCAAAACCAGCAGGGAATAGGGAATTTTCACATCTATTACATATATTTTAAATACATTAAGGAGCAATTTCTTAATACCTTGATATTTACAGCAGTAAAAAATTACAGAGTGCCACCAAACTCTCTGGACAGATATTTTAAAAATGCTCATAATCCCACCACCAGAAATACTTGGTGGTTAGCATTGGCTGGAATGGGCTATAATGAGAAAAGAGGTGCTAGCTAGCATTAGCAAGCTTAGAATAGCAAGACTCATTTTTAAAAAGTGACTCTTTCCACGTAGGTACCTGGAAAGTGTTAGGTATATCCATTTTACTCCGCAGGAACTTTCTTAGATGCATCACTGTCATTGCTGCTGGGCAGCGTAAGTATCTTTTGTCATTCACCTGAGGGCACAGTAAAGAAAATCAGTCTACTGGGAACAAGCAATTACGCCCGCCAAAGCTGTATTTTAACATTTCATGTAATTTAAAAAAAATGCACTTTATTAGATGATGAACTATAATATAACAATTTCTGTTGCCTCAGAAGGAACAACAGAAATAAGTGGTAAATTAAAGTTCCAGAGAAAGTAATAAAAAATGCAACTAATTTTATTCATGAAGATTGGTAGCTCATACTAAGTCCCTTTTTAGGATATATATGCCTTACATATTAATTTTCGATTAATTAATACTTTATTAAAATAAAAATTTATTTCAGAATTTGACAAAAAAAAATCAGATTCTGTTTTAAAAGCAATACCGCAGGTATTTTTTACTTTAAAAAGTTGATTATATATACAGCCGTATGAAGGTGTTTTACCTCTTCTGTATCTAGTGCCATAATAGGAGGTGTGCTTCTTTTGTTCTAGATACACATACTTATGTATTTTTTTCACCTACAAACCTGCCCCAAAGGTGTTTGTGTGCGCTATGTTTCCTCTGCAGTAAAGGAAAGTTATTTACCTCTTCCTTTGATTTTTCTTTCTCCTTATTTCCTTTTCGTTCCAGTCTGTGAGAAGAAATGAAACAATTACAACAAATAATAAATATAGCTGCTACCAGTCAGGTAAACAGAAAATATTGCCATTCTGGAACTTGCCTATTCTGGTCAAAGAATTCAATGGATAAGCTTATTATCTCGTCGTCTGTTATAATTCTTTTGTCTTCGTCAGCCACTTCTCCCCTGTCTTCATTAGAGCCATTGGCAGCTGCGCAGAAATTTCCACAATAATTTACATTTTGAAATTCAAATCAGGAAGAATGGCAATTCTCATTAACAAGAAAAAAAATCATCTTCATAGTAAGATTATGAATTAAAGCTACCTAACTACTAAAACAATAAACTTCTATTATGCTGAATTTACTTTTTTAAATTCTGTCATGGTAATACATAATTTGTAACTTAAAAAGGGAAAAGCAAAGCATCTAGGTCAATGCTACATTTATTAAAGTTGTGAACGAGAAGCTTTTACCATCAGCCGACGGATGAGCAGCATAAAAATCCCTTCTTCTTTTCATTTCATCTAGATGGAAAAGCATACATTTTTCTCTTAGTATTTACTCTGTAACTCTGGGTACTGATACAGGATAGCAGCTCTGGTTTTGTTTTTCTGCTCTTAAGAAAATAATGTAACTACTTACTTTTGAAAAGGCCTGGTACTAGCTTGTACACAATATCTTGGAGAGTTTTATCTGACCTGAAAAAAGAACAACCCCAAAACATAAAATTAAGCAGACGAAGTGATATTTTAATCCAAACGGCAGCTCCTCATTTATAATCTTTCACAACAATGAGGCATCTTTCACAAAGTGGGAGGCTGGTCATAAAAAGTGAACTGACGAGACCTTGTAGTCAAACTAACACTGCTCTAAATACCGCTATAAACCACAACTCATCTGTGCTACCGCAACTAAAAAATAATCCTCCCAGACTGAAGGAAGCCCTTAGAACCGACATGTCCTCCCTAGAAAACAAAGAGAGCAAAAAGTAACACTGACAAGAAAAATATTTCTGAAAGGAGAAGCGTGCTTTAAAGGTTTTGCCTCACAGCTCAGGAAATTTCAGCAAGAGTTTTCCTGACTAGGAGGGACGGCTGGAGTAAGGCACGTCTGGGAGAACCAGAGCGTGGAGGTAGAAACTGTCGGGATGGTACACATGAGAATGGGGGAGAGGGAAGAGGCATGGCAGCAATGTTTGGAGTATGCAAAAAAAAGACCAACAAAAACTTTCTGTCTCGAATCCTGAGAAAACTTCAATTTCAGCCAATGACAAAACTCCAAAGACAGAGCATACACACGCGTTAGCTTGTAAATTGACAAGTCCTTTCAGATTTAAATCGCGGACCAGGAGATAACATCAACACGGCTGCTGCTGCTCTCCCCATGTAAACTACAAGAGATGTGGGGTGCGTGTTGCATCTTTCTCCTACCTTATATTCAAAAGCGGTCGAGTTTTGTGAACTTGGACATCACAGATGGGACAATACTTGCTGGTCTCCAAGTAACGCACGATACAGGTCTTACAGACTGGAAGTCAAACACGAAAGCCTTTTAGTGATAGTGGTAGGTGACGCTCAGATATGCATAGATAGAGGTGCGATTTTCTAAACTATGCAAGCTAGAGCAAATCGTCCATTGTCAGCAACGCGCTGCTTAAGCTAAACAAATACCCAAATAAGCTGCGATTACCATGAAAAGGAGACGCTTAGAGTACATATATTATTACTTTAACAAAGACCGTAGGGCCGTCTCAGAAAAACTGCACGGCGGCCAGGCCACCTATTTCCCCGCCCGCCGGGGAGGCGGAGGGGCGGCGGTCCCGGGCACCTCGCGGGGTTTGGGCTTGGGGGTTTGTTGTTTGCGGGTTTGGGGTTTTTTTTTGTGTGTGTGTGTTCCCGGGATGCCGGGAAAGGTGGGAAGCGGCGAGGGAACAACGCGGAGCGCCCGGTCGTACTTACAGGAGTGGAGGCACTCTATGATGGTTGTTGCATCAATGAAGTACCCGCCGCAGAGCACGCACATGAGATGGGGGTTTAGCTCGGTTATTTTGATTCTGGTTGTTCGGTGCATTTTGGCGTGGCGAGGGGCGGCTCTGAAAGACACACACACACACACACACACACACACACACACACACAGAACACCGATCAGCGGGGACGGACGACCGCGGCAGCGTCCCAGGTGCCGAGATCCGGCGCGTCCCCTTCCCCCGTGCAGCCGCATCCCCGGGCGCGGGAAGATCGAGCGCGGAAGGCGGCGGCGGCGGAGGCGCGGGGCCGGGCGACGGGCGAGGGCCGGTCCCGGGGCCGGCGGGGCGGCCCCGCACCGCCCCGCACCGCCCCGGGCCGGCCTGGGCGCAGCCCGGCGGAGGCGCGGTCTCGCCGCGGTACCCACCGCGCCGCTCCCCCGGCGGGCACGGGTCCTTCCCAGCGGCGCGGCGCGGAGCGGCGGGGAGCGGCGGCTGGCTCGGGCTCCCCGGGAAGGCTCGGCGGCGATGCGGCGGGGCGGCGGGGAGCTCCGGAGGGGGGGACGGCCGGGCACCGGGCTGCCGGCGAGCAGCACAAAGGGGAACCAGCGCCTCCCGGTGCGGCTGCCCTGGCATTTCCGGAGAGCGGGGAGGGGCGGCGGGGGGAGGGACGGGGGGGGGACACGCACCTCGGAGCGGGGCCGGGCACCGGGGCGGCGGGGCCGGCCCGCCAGGGGGGTCCGGGCGGCTGCCGCTGCTGCTCGGTGCCGATCCGGATCTGCTCCGCTCTCCGAGGGGGTTGCTATAGCAACTTACACTTACACTTGGCATCCTGCCACCGCTGGGAACACACGAGAGCCGGGCGGGGGGGCGGCCGGGGGGGGGGGGGGCGGGCCGGGCCGAGCCGAGCCGGGCCAGGGGTGGGACGCGGGGCCCTGGTGCTGGCAGAGGGGTTGGAGGAGCCGAGGAGCCCGCGGGGGTCTGGGAGCCCGGTGCGAAGGGAGGGGGAGGGCGGGGAAGGGGGGGGCGGCCCGGGCGGGGTCGGGGTGCCGCAGCCCGGAGGGTGCCGGGGCGCGGTGCGGGGCAACCGGGGCGGCGGGAGCTGCCCGGGGCGCGGGGTTGGGCCGGGCTTTGGGGTCTCAGCCCGGCGGAGGCGAGCGCCAGAGGCTCCTCCCGAGCCTCGGCCATTTCGGATCCTCTCAGGGGCCTCTCTCCACGTCGACTCGGTGCGAGGAGCTGGTCTGAGATCGCTCCGCTCCCCCTCCGCTCCCTCCCTCTCCCCGCCGAGCCGCGCCGCGCTCCCAGGGACCGAGCCCCCCGCACCGCGGCGGGGTGCCGAGCCCCGCTCCCGCTCCGCGTCGCCGGCATCCTCTCTCCTCGCTTCTCCCCTTGCTCTCCTTCCTTCCTTTCTCTCCCCCCCAAACTCCCTCTCTCTCTCTTTCTTTCCTCCCCCCCCCCCTCTTTTCACTCTCGTTTGAAAAGCCTCCCGCGGACGAAGCGAGCGCGGTGCAAAGTTTTGTAAGAGGTGGAAAGAGAGTTGCAGCACCAGGGTAAGGTGTTTGGACGGGAAAAAACAAGCCACCGGATCCTTAAACAAACCCCCTTTTCAGCAGTAAAGCACACCGAGGGGGGAAAGAAAAAAAAAGCCCAAACCGACTTTAAACGGTATATTAGTGACAACATGCGAAGGACCATGTGACCAGATCATTCCTAAAGCTAAATCAACACCTTGTCAACACAATGCAGCGACAAGAGTGAAAAACAAATGTCATTTTCACAGTCTGAAACCCATAAACCCCCATCGGATGCACTGGCACCAACGTTAAATGCACACATACTATTTAAAATGAGAGGGAATAAGAGCTAAAGGGGAAAGTACACTGGGGGAAAAAACCCTGTCAGCCACGTCAACTGGGGAGTAAATTATTTTCAGTCAACCAGATCCTGAAAAATGTAAGGTAACAACTTTGCTCCAATGCGAGCTCTTAATTTCCCCACATCCCTGCTCCCAGCACACCGGCTCCCAGCCTTGGTTCCCACTCTCCCTGAGGCAGAGCTTGAGAGACACCCCTTGCTGCAGCACCCTGCGGGCTGGAGAAGTCTCAAGATGCGAAGTTCTCCCCAGCCACTCGCAAACTTCGATGTTAGGCAGCGAGGAGAAAGAAAAAAGTAAAAGGGGGGGGGGGGGGGAAGGGAACACACCAAGCTTTCTAAAAGCTTTGAATTTCGGCCAAACTGCCCAGGACCGGGGTACAATATTCCTCAAAAAGTGTGCACAGCGCCAACGAGCGACCCTAGCCAGGAAACTTCCCTCGCTGCTGCAGAAGAACCCTCGAGCGCACCAGATAAAACTCCCCAGCACCAAACCACAGCCGGCCAGCACACAGGCGAGCAAAGTGCCAGAAGCGCCAAGCCAGACCAGGTCCCCAAAGCTGAGAAAGCAAGACCCCCGCTGCATTGTCCTGGGGTTTAAATGTCGCTTCCAGGGTCCCTGACTCCCCGCTTCTTACTTTTACACTGGCACCGAGGGTTTGCTTTCCCCAGAAAAGGCAGAGCCCGGACTTCTGCACTTCCCTCTGAAGACTCCAGCGCCCTGAAGTCGGCGGCTCCGAGGTCCCTTTAGGTACTCAAACGTGGGCAGGCTGCCTTCACGGTTCTGTGTTTTATTTGTTCAAGTCACTACCTTATAATTCATAAATATCTGAACCAAAAAGCCAGCAGTGACCGAGGTCACGCAAGTCGGCTGACCGAGAATTCCTTCCCAGCCCTGACAGACTGGGACAAACCTTTCAAGACATTAACGCGTTTATTTCACGCAGGCGTAGCCCCTTCCTAAATGGAGGGGGATTAAATTCAACCGTGAAACCTGTTTTGTCGAAGCAACCCCTAAACGCGGATTATTTATTGCCCAAAGTTAGCGCATTTTCAACGTGCTGGGAGCTATCTTTGAAATCAGTGATCTTTCCCCCAGCGAGCTGAACCAGGCGCCTAACTTCTCCCCAAAAGCCACCCGTACAGGCACACGCACACGCGTGTCTGTGCCTGCGGGTATGTAACACGAACGCAGCGCGTTTCACTACGGCAGCCTGAGCTTAATATTTGGGTAGGAGAGAAACCCTTTCAGATTTTTTCTCTGCTGGGGCTGATAGCACGGCGAATACCACCACTTCACACCAGTCGACACAAACAGCCTCTTAACCGGGACAATATATATTTCCACATTAACACACGGAACAACTGAACGTAAAATATACAGAGATAATACTCGCCAGAAGTAAACACTGCCGGCCAACTGATTATTTAGAGGCCTTAAACGGGTTATGTCAAAATGAAGAAAAACAGAAGTGCATTCTCCTGCTAAGAATTAGCTACCTGATTAAAAATCTATAAAGGCAATAAGCTATCAAACCTTGCTCGACATGTCTCTAACAGAAAATACATACACAAAAAATAGAGGCATTGCTCGGGTAGGTTTGTGTACTTTGCACCCCCTCTCCTCTTGGAAAACTCTCTCATCAGGAGTAAAGCAGCCGTCATTCTACATCTTCACCTATTATCAGCCAGAGCCACTTTTACTATCGAGCCTGTTATTACTCTCTCGTTTAAGAATGGCCACATATGTTTTAAAGGAAGGACGGTGCTTCTTTCAGGGAAGTCACACGGGGCTCAGACCTCTCTGTCCGGCTCGGTGCAGCGAGGAAAGACCTGAATATTGGCAACAGAGTGCAAAAGCACCCCCCAACCCCTTAAACTGCCTCCCTGGGACTAGGTGAAGGGCACTCTCCGCCTCTTTAAAAAAAACACACTAAAATGTTAATTTTGTACTATCCAAGCGGTCAGGTAGGTCGACCCTCCGTGTCTCTGGCAAACTGCAACACAAGTCTCTCTCAGTTTCCAGGACGCGCTGCACAGACTCACTCAAAGTAGTTTTTACTGGGCTGTATTTCCAGAATACCCCTGGTCTTTGGGACAGTCCCATGTAATTAGTTGCTCTGACCACTCCGGACTTCGGAAAAAAAAAAAATTAAAAAAAAAAAAATCCTTTTAATGCCAAGCTTGCAAATGGGCACACATGCCCAGGTTTTCCTCAACTTTCCTGGAGAGTGGAGGAGGGAAATCAAAGTTTCTACAGGCTGAAAAGTGACTATCTCACTGTTACAGAAATGCAATTTTTCTGCTTATTTTTACCTGATTATTTGCAAATATTTACAGTACACACAGAGAAATATCCCGCGCTGTATATTGCCAAGGCCATACAATTACAAAAACATACACACCAGCAACTTTCCAGAGCTGTCCCTCAGCAGCACGAGGAGCCCACTCGTGACACCTTTAAGATCTGACAAAGGATTTAATGTAAATTCACCCTCCCCGGGCTCAGGAGGGAAAAAAAAATACCAATCAGAAAAAAGAAATTAAACCCCCCCCCCTGCGTCCCACAGACACATCACCTTTGCTCCAAAGGCTCCAGCAAACCGCACGCCCCAGCTCCCCAAGATCGCAGCCAAACTGCCACCCTGACTCCCCAAAAAAGTTATTTCTCGGTGTTGGCCACCCCTCTCCTCTTCCAGCAGGCGCAACCCCCGAACTTTAGCATTTCGGGCAGAAATGTAAGAGGAGGCATTGGAAACAACTGGGAACCGCCATCTTACAACCCATCCAATTTCACACAAGTACTTGTCCAACTTAAGTTAATAACATTTTCTGCTGGGTGCCCCGACGCCTAACAACCCCTCCGGGAGGATCGCTACCCCCCGCTGGCTCTATCTCTATAAAATGGGTGCGTTATCTGACATTTTAACCTCCTCCAGACACATTTCTTTCGGGGAGGACTGAAATCACTTGACCCAGGCAGCTCCAGATTTCACGAACGTCCCTGTTTAATCAAAATCTGCCTTTAAACAAAGGGCGCTGAGGCCGGGCTGGCAGCAGGGTCTGGAAATATAAATATTCTCCTCGGGGGCCATGTGCACAGAAAGGTTTTAGGGGGCGTCTGGAGAAAGAAAGGAACTAAAATTTGCAAATGTGGGTGCGTAACGCGAGCGAGTGCACAGGCTGCTGCTGCTGCTGCGTGTCTATATGTGTGTGTGTGTGGCTGGAGCAGCCTGTCAGCGCTTTTCCCATACGGAGAGCTCGGGGACACCTAGGCTCCCCTTTGCAGCCCCCAAACCGGCCGAAAACCGCCGCCGAGCCCCCTTCGCCCCCCGCCCTTGGTGAGGCGACACCTCGCTTCATACGTACCCGGAAAACGGAGCCGGTGGGTGATGATCGGAGCGGCCAAAAAAGACAATGAAAGTTAAAAGTCGTTCAGCAGAAAATGAATGTGAGCCAAGCGGCCATCTTGAAATGAACTGCAGACGCTGTCAATTGCAATAAGCTTATTGCCGCCGCCGCCGCTGCGCTCCGCTCATTTTAGTTACAAACACCCGGGTTTCCTCCGCTCGTCCACCGGCCCTTCTCGCTCCCTCGCTCTCCCTCCGAGTTCGCCGCCCGGGCGGCTCAGGCGCTGGGAGCGCAAAGTCTCCCCGGTCCGGATGGGTCCTCTCTCCACCAGCCCATTGTCTCTCCCTCTGCCCCCCGCTCCGCCTCGCGGCCTCGCTCGCGTTCCTCTTTTTTATTATTATGATTATTATTACGAGTATTATTGTTGTTGTTATTTCATAGTTGGTGGCGGGGACCCGGGGAGGGAAGGAGGGCGGGCGGGCGGGCGGGCGGGAGGAGGGCGGAGGAGGGAAGAATGCAACGCTGAAGGCACACACTGGAAACTGACACCGTCCCCAAAATGGCTCGGAGTTCGCCCGCCCCGCCAGCGTCACGTGGGGCGCCTCATTCCTTAAGGGCGGCCTGGGAATTAGCGGCGCTGCCGCCGGGGCCCGGCAGCCTCCCCGTGACCCAATCCCGCAACCCGGCCGCCTCCGCCTCCCCCCCCACCCCGCCTTCCCCCCCCCCTCCCCTCCCCCGCCCGCCGCCCCCTCCCCTCCCTCCTCCCCTCCCCCCGGCCCTGCACGCGCTCGCCCGCGCGCCGCCGATGCCTCCTTTTCCCCCGCCGCGCCGCCCGCCCGCCCCCGACCCCCGGCCCCGCTCCGCGCTCGCGGCTCCCGCCCGCCTCCCCCGCAAGAGCCCGCCGCCCCCTTCCCCGCGCCCCCTCCGCCCGCCCCGCCGCCCCCTCTGCTCCCCTCCCAGGCTCCGCGCCATCCCCCCTCCGACCCCCCACCCCCCCCCCCCGACCACCCCGCGAGGTGCGTCCCCCCGCCCCGCCCGCCCGGCGCTGCCCTCTTCATCCTGCGCCGCCGCCGCCACCGGCGCCCTAACCGCACGCCGCGGCCCCACGCGCCGCCAGCCCCCGTCCTCGCCTCGCTCCGCGCACTTGTTGCGCCCTCCCACCCGCGACCCCGCGGCCGCCCCGTCCCGCCGCGGACCGAGCATTGCCATCCCCCCCGGCGCCCCCCCCCCCCCCCCCGCGGAGATCGTGCCGCGGCCTCGTGCCGCTGCCCTCGCCCCGCAGGGGCTGCGTGTCCCCTCGTGGGCCCGCGCCGACGCCTTCTCGCCCCGAGCGGCGGCGGGAGCGGGCGGTGCGGACAGCCGCGGCGTGTCCCCCGCCCCACGGAGGGGACGGGGAGCGCCGGGCGGCGCCGGCGGATCGGCTGGGAGGAAGCGGGGGAGCCCCGCGGGCACTCGCTGCCGCCGGCGCGGCGGAGCGCGGAGGGAAGAGCGGGCTCCGCCGCGCTTCCTCCGCGGGGCCGCTCTCCCCCGCCGGCAGGTGCGGGCGGGCTCCGCGGCGCGGCCGGCGAGGAGCGGCTCGGCGGCGGCCACCGGAGCCGGGGGCGGCCCGAGGCGAGCGGGAGCGGAGCGCCCCGCCGGCAGGCGCGGCGCGGCGAAGGGGGGAGTCGCCGTCGAGCCGTAGCCGACGGCCGGCTCAGCTCGGCCCCGCGGGCTCCCCGCGTTCCGTGAGGCGCCCCAGCTCGGTACAACTCAATGAAAGTCCTCCCGCGGCGGGGACCAACCTTCGCGCTCACGCAAGATGCAAGATCACTTGGCGTGAAATAACACAGCGCGATGGGCGATTTAGCAAACGCGCCGCTGTAGCGGCACGGGAGGAAGGGATTTTCACCCCGTGGAGCTCATCTAACGGTTAGCATCTTACTTTCAGGTACAACTAATTCACCCATAATTGCAGAACGGGAGCAAATAAGCTTTATTAGATCACAGAGAAAAATAATCAGTGGCAATACTGAAAATACACGAAATAAAACAGGAATGCTTTAAAGACACGAAGTTAAGTATTTAACAAGAGTTAATAAAAAAAATATGACTCGGGCAAGGGATATCAAGTGCGATCATAAAAAAGTTACTTCACTTAATTCGCATCCAAGGACTTCAAAAAAAACCCCAACAGTTTGCATCAAGAGGTGAAAGACATTTGTCATTTAGAAGACGCTCTTAGGAATAAGCATACTTCAGCTCAGCAGGCTGACACCTTCCTTCAATCACATCTGTGCCGCTCTTTCTAGACTTTTTGCAGCATCTTTTAGTTTTCCAACTAAATCCTAAGAGATGAAACACCATCTTAGAATGAATGTATTTTTTTAAAAGGTCAGCTAGTAGAACTCCCTTTTTTTTTTTTTTTACAGAGTCAAGGGAAACCAGCACTTATACCACAAGAAATGTTGCAACAGACGCAATGCCAGCGAGTAATTAAATAGCTCCCTATTTTAGAAGGTAGTAGAAAAGTGGGAACTGAAGGAAAACACCCTTTAACATATATAATCTACTAAAATAGACCACTATCCCAACACGTAGATTTTATCACATCATTACAATGGCCAACGCTTACATTTGTTCTAGGCTTTGAAGTACCACATAGGCTTCGTAAATACTGAAAATACTCTGAGTGTAATTTTGCACTGGGACCATTCTCCAGCCAAAGCATGTCAGATTTAACAAGTCAGCAAACCGATCCAAAACACTCATTATTAAGGACAACTTTTGAGACACACATGAAAAAAGGAGAGGTATAAACCTGAAGTTTTAATATCTTGCTTTTCCTCTTCCCCCAGCCCCTCTTCCCAATCCTCCCCAGTTTGGGCACTTCCAAGCATTACAATACCTCTATTGTTCAGTTACACATTTAAATCGCTAAACAAAGATCAATGTTTGTTTCAGTACATTTCTTACATGTCATGAACACCACTGAAGAGCCTTCAGTTCGCTCTCTATTTTTATTCATTACACATTTAATTGAACCAGCTTCTTCAATCATTTCTCTAAAGCACAGGCAACCAGAGTTTCAGAAAAATGATGTATTGCCTCCCACACACACATATATATATTTATTACAGTTATGAAAACAGACAAAATATTTATGCTCATATGTAAAACACTACCCATGCAACTAAAATCAGTTAATCAGTTACTTTGCAACTTTATTTCAGAAGACAGGAAAACCACACTCGGATAATTTTTATAGAAGATTCTCCCCTACCCTCCCGATCCTGGATTTTTTTTATTTTTTAAAAATAATAGTAGATATGATTTCATTGTGATTGGCAAGTTGTTAAAAACATTTACATCCACAACTGTAGCCAAGCATAGAAACAATGATGAAGGAAAGAAGTACCTGTAATTGCTCCATCGTGCAACTAAAAGTAACATCTGGGTGTGATCCTGAATCACCTTTCTGAAGAAAAAAAAAATGCCTGTCTTATTAAAAAAAAACACATGAAATTGCATTTTTTTCCTCTGAGGGTGCTGGCAGTACAGTACCTCTACGTTTAAGGTCACCAAGTAGGAAGGCTGGTAACTTTTATGAAGTTGATTGCTCTAAATTAAAAACAAAGAGCACAGAAAAAAAGTCAGGTCCCAGCACTGAAACAGGCTGAAGGAACACCTTGAAGTGTTAAAATTACCTTGATCTGATACTCCAAGCGCCAAGACACATCAGTTACATGGAGAGGAGATCTGCCTATGCTGGAAGACACAACAGTTACAGGCTGCCTGCGCTAAAAGAAAACATTACCTTCTCAAGCTGTCCATCAATAAACAACTTTTTCATGACCCCTGTAATGCTTCTTGAAAAGTTAAAAAAGTTTCTTACGCGCAGAATTCTCAAAGGAGGACATAAAGTTTCAACAGCTGTTTTCTAAAGTTTGTTAAAAATGTGCTTTTTTTTTTAATGGAATACTTCTTACTTTAATCACCTAAAGTACGCAGAGGTGTTTTTCAGGACAGTTTCAAGTAGCTGTAATTGAAACTATATACCTGTGCTGACTGATTAACCTACCTTCCCAATAGGATTTCCAACGCATCCTTGTTTTTCTGGAGGGGGGAAAAAAAAAAGGAAAAAATTTTGCTAGGTTCAGTAAATTCCTATGAGAGAAAGAAAACATAAGTATGTTAAAATTGCTTTAAAAACCTGATATTCGGTGCAGAATTGTTCTATTCTCTCTTTATCCAGTTTACAGTCTTCTAGACACGTGCTACAGGGAAAAAGAATTTATTAGTTTTCTGTTGACATTAACTCAGCAGTACAGTTTACAGTAACAACCGCTAGAAAAAATGGGGTAGCTTCAAAGCCTTAGTACCTTATAGCAGATATGTCGGCTTTCTGCTTTCCTGCCTCCAGAATACACGTTGCAGCCGCAGCATGGCAATGTTTTAATACTGTAGGGTCAATATCTTTCAGGTCTGGATCGTCTAAAATAAATGAATTACCGATGACACACTTATTTGCCAAATCCCAGCACGGGGCACCAAGGGCTGCTGCTGCTCGCCCTTTGAACGGGCTTTTTCCCGTAAAAACTTCAAAATGAAACGCTGTTGGGGTTTTAGAGGGACCGGACGGAGCAAGCAGGGAAGGTGTGAGGGGGAAGAGGAGGAGGAGAGGGGCTGAAGCGCTGGCTGGTGCCAGGCGGGGCTGCCCGGCGCTGCACGCCCCGCCGCCTCCCCATCGCCTTCCCATTAAAAAAAAAAAAAAAAAAACCAAAGAGAGGAAAAAAAAAGGAAACCCTCAATTTCCTCTCCAAGCCCCGTCCGCGCCTCGCAGAAGTCTGTCGCCAAAGGCGAGGAGCGGAGCCGGAGCCGCCGGGCGGGCGGGCGGGCGGGCGGGGACCGGGGCTGCACGCCGGCACCGGCGGCTCCCTCCGCTCTCCCTGCGTGGCCGTGGCGGCGGCATCCACGCCACGGCATCTGTGGCACGGCCGGACACCCTCACACCGGGACTGCCATGGGAAGCGTCCACGCGCGAAAAAAAACCCTAACCCAAATAACAACGCCACGCTCGCATGGGAGCGGCGGGGGGAAAACCGCCTCCTTGCCCTGCCACGCGGACACGAACGTGCGGGAGACCCCGTCCCGGGCCGCCGCCCCCCCCCCCCCCCCGGTATTTTCGGCGGATTTAGGGTTTAATGAAGCAGGCGCGCGTTACCGATGACACCCCGCGCAGCGGAACCCTGGAGCCGTCCACGGGCGACGCTCCGGCTGGGAGCCGCCCCGTGTGTGTGTGTGGCTGCGCGTGGACGCCGGCCGCTGCGGCACGGACGCGCGTGTACTCACGCGGACAGGCGCGTGGCGGCGCAAGAGGGAGCAGCGCGCTCGCTTGCGCGCTCCGCGGAGCTCGCGCGGCCCGCACCGCCCCCACACCGCCTCTCCCCACGCCGCGCCGCCTCTCCCCACGCCTTACCCAGCCCGGCATGGGGGTGATCGAGGAGGCTGCGGAAAGCGGCGCGGAGGAGAGCGGTGTAAGGGCGGCGGGGGAAGCAGCGGGGGTCGCCCAGCAGCTGCCACCCGCCCTGCGCGTACGCCGACAGCTCCATTGTGGGCGCCGTGACCTTCGACACGCGCCCACGTGACGCGCGCGCAGCTGATCGCCGCGACGAGGCGGAGCCGCCGCCGTGGGGCGGCGGGGGGGAGGAGGCGCCGCTCCCCACGGGGGCCAGCGGCGCCTCCCCCGCGCCGGTCACGCCGGTGTACTGCCCACGCGTGGCGGAATGCACACACACACACACCCCCGTCCTTGGGGTTTGAAGTGGGAGGTGACGGGTGTTTCTGACCGAATTTGGCGAGGGATGCGGCGCCTAGCGCTGCAAGGGTTTATTGGGGTGTATTTAGCTCGGCAGTGCTTTTATTTCTTCATAAACCTGAAAAGTGCTTATATCTCATTAAATCCCTAAATGGCTTATATCTGAATATATCTTTCAAGTGCATATAACGGTGCAAAGCTTTAAAGCCCACAAATTCAAGATAACGTGTCGCTGCAGACCGGCCGCCTGCTAACTTAAAACACCAGGAATAGTGTCTTTTCCCTTTCCCTATAAGTTATTTTGCATCTCAAATGTCTACCTTAGATACATGCATTGCAAGGTATTTTCTTCCTCCCTGTGGTTATAGATCTGCGTATCAAACCTCATTTCTTTTTTACCTATGGTTATGGCCAGCTGAAATGTGAGCTTAAAATCAAAATAGTTTTGTAACTAAGATTGCTGTAGCATTTTGGTAAAGGCTTTGCAAATTTCGACATGCATAAAATAGTGACAGATAGACCATACAGCCTGCACTGGTGATTTAGTAAAGACGTACAAATGCTATCCAAAACATCTCCACATTAAGCTAGTAAATTCCTAATGTGAGACATTAACCTGTTGCGTTAACATTTTGCTTTTTACATACTGAAATGTCACCATAGTCCACAAAAAATCTTAATATTTTACAAATAAACAATGAAGTGGCATGTGTTTATATCTCAGCTAAGGACCAAATTAGGACTGAACTAATAAAACGTAAGTAAAGGCCTTACTATGCCACATGAACTATGATGTATATAACCTTTGGAGCTGAAGTATGCAAACTGTTTTAGATACCACCTTTTTCTCTGCGCGTGGCCGTTCCAAATGGAGAGGAGCATTACTGTGTGATCTGGCCTTCTTTATTGAACAAACATTTCCACTGAACATTTCTTCAAGGGGAATTCAATGTTAAAAGCTGCTCAGCCTCAAAAAAAAAAAAAAAAGAGTAAAAGCTAACAGCCTCTGCCAGATTCATGGCTTTAAAATAACATCTATATGATGTCAGAAAGATAGTCCTTTTTTTCTCACTACAGATACATATCAGACAACACAAACTGCAAAACCAACCGACTTTGCAAATTATTGCCAAATATGCAAAATAATAGAAAACCAGAGCACAATATTTTTCCTTCTGAATTTTTTAATGTTACTTGTCTCAAATAATGTTGCTAATAAGAGCGGGTCAGATAGTACATATAAAGCAGAATATTCCAGAGGAACTTAATTTAAAATGGTGAGTATAGTCTGCTCTTTCCATCATCTGCGACCTGCGCTGCCATCCATTTGCAGGTTGACCGTGCTGTCAGAGGACTGGACTTCTTACTAGTAAACAGCTTTGAACAAACACGTTTCATTTCATCAGAACTATTCACGGTAATTGACTGGGAGCTGATTCAATCAAAAAGCTGTTAAGAATTTTGTATCTGTATCCATAGCTCTCACGAATTACAATCAGTCATCTAAGAGCTCGGTCTGGCTTTGGAGGCCGGTTCAAGTTTTGTCGCTGTAAGAAACATAAGATTAGACTTTATCACATCTCGCTGCATCACATTTTATGTTTATTTGAATCAGACTACATTTGAGATCATCACTGGATTTTTCTTCCCCTTTTTACTCTTTGTGATATTAATATAGTTCTTTTATGCAAACCCAGCTGCCCACTTGGCAGCGTGTGCGGCTCCTTCAGTACAGATGCAGAGCACGGGTGATCAGGTGATTCTGTCTTCTCAGTTTCCCGGCACCGTGAGTTGCTTGGTCACTGTGTTGTAAAAACATGCATTTGTACGCCTAGGTCTCAATTATGCCCAAGTCGAGGTCAAAAGGAAAATCATACTGGCTGCAGGATCAGGCCCTTAGTTCTAACACAGTGTGCGTGGACAGTATTAGGCCTCACAATGATGTGAGGAACAAACACTTCAGAGTTTTGGGGTGTGACCTGGAGTAATGTCACTGGCCTGATGCTTCAGCATAGAAATTAATGCCACTAAAATGATGATCTCTGAGCTTCAGAGATCTGGCTGACAGAAGCCCTGGTAATTTTTATTTTATCAGAAACAAGAAAGGCATGGCAACAGACAGATGGGTTGACAAAATAAGGCTTTCTCTGTCTTTTGGTATGATTGTCAAATGTAGACACAACACCTAAGAAAAGACAGCATAAAATGGAGGAGAAGAAAAATCATAAAATGGAGGAGAGGACAAAGCTCTGAGCTGTAAAATTACAAAGGTAGAGACCAAGGCTATAAGAAAGGATAGGGACCCCAAAAACATTAGAAATGTACACTTATGGCACGATGGCATGTTACAGAAATTTATTCTTCAACATCCTTTTGTCATTTATAGCATATTGAAACCTATAAATTAAGATCCAGCTTTAAAGGCAAAACAACTGCTAAAGATTCATTGCAAGATTACGTAGAACATGTAAGTTTAACTAGTTTTCATCACAAAATTCACATTTTCAATTCCCCTATCCAACCTTTCATCCTGACTTTTTTTCGTTCTCTCTTTTTCTCTCCAAAAAGGACCGGAGGTGGATTCAGACTCTCAAATTGCTGTCAGATTTTACTACTTGTCCATAGCGTATACACATTTAAAAACCTTGTTCACTACAATTTCCAAGAGGAAGCTAAACTGTATATTGAATAAAGAAATTATGAAGAAAATGCGTTAATCCTTGAATGTTAATTAATCAGGGAAACAAACTACCTCAGTCCATGCAGGCTAGTATTTTTTACAGCTTGTGCTTTGTTAGTTGAAACAAAACAATGTGACAGTTCAAAATGAAGGGAAGTCACTTAGAGTGTCCAGAGGACTAATTAATAAAATTTAAGAGCCAGCATAAGTATTTCTGCGAAGTCTCAGATTAGCATTTTTTCTTCTGTGTATTGCTCTTCACAGAGTTAAAAGATAGTAATTTAAGATGATATTCTAGTGTCAATTTTGTGCAAAATTATTACTGACTTCAAGAGTTTCACCCACACATTAATGGAATATCCCTAGAACCTTTCTTTTAAGTCAGTATCAAGTCTTATTTATTATAAAATATATTTTACTGAAAAAAATGTTTGAAGCAGATAAGAACAGTAAAGAATAAGTAACTATTTTCTACACAATTTTAATTTATTGCTGGATTCATATCTAAAGAAAAAACTTGGTACTCCAGTATCAGTCACTGGCACAATCATAGCAGCAAAGAAAAGGAGCCTGCATACCCCAAAAGGCCCAGGAAAATTTCTCTCATGTCACAAGCACATAAGTGTAATACAGTAAATGAAATACTGCCTAGAACAAAGCCATGGTGGCAGTTATTTATTCTGTATGATTCTTGCAGTCAGTCCTCATATCTGGTGAAAGTGCAGTACTTGTGACATATTTTAAAAAAATATCTTATACTGCCAGAATTTTTGTGTATGTATTAATTTCAATAAATGCATTGTTTTGGCTACAGACAAGGATTATTCAATTAAACATATGTTTTTTGCTCACAAATAGTTCTGATTAGGAGTTCAGGAAATTAGCTTTTTAATTAAATGTGTGAAAGCACTTCGTTTATTTCAGTAAGGTGAAACCTATAGTAGCTGAATATATTTTTCATTAGGTATTTAATATTTTTATTCTATGTTTAACCTGAAAAACATTTTTGGTATTAGGTAGTATTTTTGGAATTAAGTGACATTAATTGATTGAAAAAGAAGAAGGATTTATCTATTTACCTTTTGATTAGCTTTACTCTGACTTGTTTTTGATCTTCTATTTGTCAAAACTTAAAATCTTCTGATTTTCCCCTAAGACATGAAAAGAGCCACATATTCTTAGGCTGTAAACAAAATTTAAAAGCCCTTACATCTTTCACATTTAAATTATACTATTAATATTTTAGTCCTTATTTAAGTACTCAGGAATAGAGGCAACCAGAGAAGTACTACTTATTTAAAATATCATTGCTTCGCTGATTTCTAATAATTCAGGAAAACCTTACATATTATAAAAGTTTGATTTCCCCATCATTTTACTAAATATATACCAGATCAAAACTCTCAAAAATGTATTTGAATTAATATTTTATTATTTCTTCTCAAATAAAAAAATAACAGGGAGAATTTGTACACTTCGCGTCTAAGAGCACACAAAAAAAATGAGTAATAAAAGGGTGTACGGATTTAGGCATGTGAGCAAACCTCACTGTGATGTGCTAGATAGAACATCCTCCATGATGGCAGCTTTGTCTTTTTGTGTGCTTTAACATATTTTACAGCGCTTCTCATTAAGTGAAAGTCCTGTATTTACTGAATTTTCAGTCATTCTCTCACAGAGAAATACAGTTATGTAGTTCATAATGTGTTTGCTCTTTCTTAAGATAAAACTCTAGTGTCTTTGACGCAATTAGTGGGGATTTATAAACTAGGCCTGCATAAAAGATGCCACCTTTAATATCGGATGGAGAAATACAAAGATTCCTGCTGCTTTAGTGGAACTACTACTGCAATTCCATATCTAGTCCTGTGTCACAGATGAACATACTTTGTCATACTCATAAAAATGTTAGGAAATGCTTTTTAGTTATTATATTGGTATTCTCTCTTTGTAAGCAACATTTATTGGAAGTAGATTTTAAATGGAAAGTTTTTGCTGCTTTTCAAATGACCTGACATCATTTACCAATGCTTCATATTTGAGCCTACTGTTTGTGCTGCTCAGGCAGCACTCAGATACAGACATCACACATAGAGCCTGAAGTCCTTTACATGTAGTCTTATTTTTTTAGATTTATTGAGAAATGTGTAATCTGTATGTGCTTTTAAATAAATACATTTGAAAATTTTTGGTGCTTTAAGTAAGCCTTTTTACATGTTTATACACTCAATGGTAAGATTGTAGCCTTGCTGTTGGAAGCCTGGAAGGAGGATGTTATGCTCTATTGTCAAGACGCGTTCACAGTCTGTCACATTAGTGCTAGAGATGTGTACAGAAGAGTAATTATTATAAGCTTACTTCCAGCAAATGTAAGTAAAAATAGATAAACCTCAAAGGAAAATTAGGCTGTATGTTTTAAGTACTATTTGTCTCCAGATGTTTAATGTCAGGACACTAGAATGTTATTAGCATAGCACCTAACTGGTAAAATAATTTTGTATTTAAATAACAAACAGAAATGTGATTTGCTTAGCTCTGCACTTAGTTAACTTCTTATCAAGGTAGATTTATCTACAAAATATTTATCTACAAAAATACAAACAAGGAGTAACCAGTAATCCGGTATTTAAAGAGGTGCATGGTAGAACCAGTATTTAAAGAGATGCATGATATATTTTTAATTCTATTTATATAGTTCAGCACTACCAAGCAGCAAAAGTATTTAAATCTACAACGTAATGTGTAGTTCTCATTAAAAAAAATGAGACGGAACAGGTATTACAGCAAGAAGGAGCACTACATGACATTTTTTTGCTAGAGTTAATCCTTCTGTTTCATGAAAACGTTTTATTCCAGTCATAAAGCAAGGCTTGCATGCCAGAATGATAGATGCCTTGAAAGAAGCTTTGATAAATAAAATCCTGCAGACCTTGTCATTCACAGTTCTCTTTTGGCAATAGTGAGGAATGGCTGAGTAATAGTTAGGAAACAGACTTATTTAAGACAGTTTATTGCATCTAAAGATATTAGAGCTAGATCTGCAGCTAGGGTAAATCAGCATATCTGCCTTCAAATTCCTTCTATTGCTTTGTGTCAGCAGAGAATCTGGCCCATCTCCATTATCTAGAGGGAATATCAACTACTACAAAGCATACTTATCTAACCAAAAGCAAACGTAGTATGCGTAGCTCATTGATGTTTCTTGTAACACTTATGTTAACCTTTATAATGTGATAAAAATCTGGCACAGTTATGTATGGTTGCCAATGATCTTGCTTTGATAATATCAACAATTATAAATTAGCATTTATTGCTTTTAATAATGCTTCAAATTACATTGATAAAAGCTTAACTTTATATTGATGAGAGGACTAGTAATTTAGGACCTTGCTGTTGCTCTAATTAACTTTACTGGGAGCAGAATTAGGCTTCTTCTCTGAAACAGATCTGCCTATCAAAGTAGTATGGAGGGTGTTTTTTTTTTAATATAGTGTATTTTTGTGTTCTCTTTTGGGGAACATATTTCATATCTAATGATGACCACATTTTACAGAGCCACTAAGTTTAGACTCCTGGCTTTTACAAACAAGTGTGTTATTCAACCCAGTAAAATCACCAAGAGTGAAGTTCAGATGCCAGTACCTGCAGAGTCCGAGTAAAAAGTTTTAATTTAAAAGACTGCCCTGTAAGACTCAGAATAACATAAGAAACCCTGGTTCATTCTTCATTTGTTTGGCTCAATGAATGAAAGAGGAAGTTTACTAATTATCAGATTTTTGAGCAGTAAACACTGGGTCTAAGTAGTATCTCCATTAGTGGTTATAATGCTGCAACCATTAGACCTGTTCAGCAATTGTTCCAGCAATAACTTAGGTGTGAATCAGAGCATTGAAATACATGGAATTTTACATGTGTTGAGTAATCTGCATAGTTTATATGACACCATGTTTATTTCAGATTGTAGAAATAGTTTTGATATTAAAAATACAGTTGTGGTTTCTGCCCATTTTTAAATGGCAAATGACATTATGGTCAATCTGAGAAAACAAAGAGGAATGCCTCAATGACCCTAAATTTATTATACTGGCGCACCACTGAAAACTACAAGTGTCCATGTACTGTCTGTTTCATGCAAGATTTATTTGTTGTGAGAGAAAACCCTGATGGTTGGTTAGTGAATTAGGTCAATAAGCAGTAGGATAGTGATAGGGGAGATTCTATTGCTCTTGGGGATTTAGGCTTCCTAGCACGACATTTAAATCAATAGGAATCATCAGCTACCCTAATCTGCTTGTGCCAAATAGCACTGGGCCTGAGGTGGTGGAGGAAAATTGGAAGATTGGGAAATTGCTTTTTCCCCCCCTCAGATAATTAATGAAATGTGTTATGCAGATGCTTATAAAAATATTTGATCTACCTTTACTGTATATGCAATTTTATTAAAAATACAATTTATTTCTAAAGTTAGCACTAATTACAATCATCATCACCTCTTATCAGTGTACTCATAGAACTCTTCAACTATTTTTGCAAATACATCAATAACCTGCCAAAATGTACACAAGAAAGAGGCACAAGGCAAGAAATTCCCATTACAGTATAAACAAAATTTTAAGATACTGTCTTGCAACTGCTGGTAATAATTAACATATTACAACGTTGATATAGTTGAATTTATAACAGGAAGGCAGAGTTAAAATTACAAAGCTATGTACAACCAATATGAAGCCGTGTAAGAAGCCTGTATTTTGCAGGCAAAGTGAACACTTTTTCTTCAGTAATAATTCAAATTGCTGATGATGCAAACCGAGACTAAATAAGTGCACCAATGAGATGCAAGGAAAAATATACATTTTTAAAATGTTCTATATTTTCACTGAGTACACAGGAATTTGAGGTGAATGTGTACTGCCGTAGCAGCACTTAGAAAGCTGGGAAACAATGTTCTTCTAAAATAAAGTTTATTTTCTTGATCTATTAGTAGCAGTCAAACATAATTTTTTTTTTTTTGTCAGTTTGCTATGTTGAATCGTGAATAATATTTGGTACGCAGGTGATAACAATTTTAGACAATATATTATAAACAGCACATCACTGAAAAAGCCTCTTACCTCCTCTTGCCTTATGCTTATTACAAGACATAAGTGAACTAATTCTTTGTTTAAACAGTTGTATTTATTAAAAGGATCTTTACAGATGAGAGACTTTATCTTGGACCACCATTAAAAATAAACATCAGATGCTCCCCTTCAACTCCTCTGTATGCTCACATAGGAACACATTTACCTTAGAGAGCTACGTAAGCTTGTCACAGACGTTCACTGATGGCGTCATTCTGATTTCGTCAGGCAGGAAGCCTGCTTGCAGCACCTAGATGGGATGTGTATTTGTTCACTCAAATGTTGTTGCCATTATACCATTTTTACAGCAATAAAGTTCCATGGAGGCCAATTAGGAACTATTGGAGTGGAGAGTGAGCAACAAATTTCAAAATTTGATCCATCGTTTCTTGGCTGTCGAACCCCGTGCCCATCTGTTCACATGGCAAACAGCCCACTTTCAAGTTAGCTGGACCTTTCCCCTAAGAAATGAATGACAGGCAAGAACAGTTTAGTTAGTCTGTGTAACAATGCGAACAATATTTTTTCCACAGGAAGTGTGGTCTGATATTTAGGAGAGCTGGACAGCATTTGCCTCCTCTCACTTTATTGTATTTTTTGACATGTACATTGCTAGAAATGACTGAGCGGAGGAGGAAAGAATATCGGGCTTATTGGTACTGGTTGCTGCCAAAAAGACAGGTTGTATTGGAACAGGTGTTTGAAAATCTGTGAAAGCCAGCTGAAAGGTGTCAAAATGTGCATAGCATGAACCAACAGTTCACAGACATTTTGTGTGAATTTGGTCTCATAGCAGGAAAGTTCAGAAGGGACGCTCAGCAGAAAGTATCTGCCTTAAGAACAGCCAACCAGCTTAACAGGCATACTCTTGTCTGCTCAGTCACAGCGTGCATGATGCTCTCATGCAGGAGGGAAGACAAAGGGAAAAAAAAAAGGTTTTCTTTTGTTACATTTATGTGCTTCGTTATCCTGGAATCATCAAATCAGGAAAAAGATATGATAACCTGTTCCTAAAATACGTTAAGCTGATCATCTAGCCCCAAAATAAAAGTAGATCAATTGAGACTCCATAAGCTGTATTTGGGTGAGTGATTAACTGCAGAGTGTGTGCAGGTAGAAGAAAGAAGAATGCATGATCCTTTTTATAGCACCAGTCAAACTAATGCCTGTGAGCCACACTTGTCCCTTGACCTTGTTAAATGTGGCCCACGTGTTGGAGGGAGTACAAGCAACTTTTCCGACACATTCCCTTCCCACATGTTTTTCCTGCAGTGTGCTACTGTAGATAGTTCTAAAACACATGGGAGTACAAGTGGCTTCCCCATGTGTATTTAAAACCTAACAGAGCTACAGCAGTCAAAACCACACGGGGATAGAAAAAGACCATCAGGAAAAAAAAATGCTTTTCCACTATTTGTGCTGATGTTCTTCATGTGCTCAGGGAACACATGGGAGAACAAGACAAAAAAGACAAGGGAGAGCAAGAACAGAAAGGAAGAGGAAGAAAGAAGCAGACAGAAGCAAATAAAAAGGAACAAAGCAAGATGGCATTGAAAGAAAAAACAGGTGAAAAGACAAGTGAGAAAAAAGGAGGCATTGCAAGGGAAGGGCAGGAATTGACAGGGCAAAAATCACAGAGAAAATAATTTCACTGCTTGAAAGGATGAAACCAAATAAGTCTGCCTGTGCTTTCCATTTCAGCTTTATAGTTCGTGTGCGTGTTTAGTTTTAACAAATGTAGGAAGAGGCATGTTCTGCTTATTCCCCAATGTCATCCCTCCTTTCGTTTTGTCTCCAGATACTGCATCTTTGTTTCTGCTTCTGCTTTCTGTCTCATTCTGTCGCCTGCTTCCCCCTCCCCTTTTTCTCTTCTCTGCCTCTCACAGGCAATGAATGAGATGTAGCATATCATTCTATTAGCAGGGCCATTTTTTTTTTCCCAAACTTGCCTTAAAAATGAAATGTTAGTGAGTATGCTGTTATTCTTTCAGACCTTTTTTTTTCCTGAGAAGGCTTAGTTGAGACAGCCTGAAGTCATCAACATAAACCTAAGTGAGCACATGGGTGAAATGTGACTTTTGCTCCATGCTAGTCATGGGATATGGTCATAGTCTTGATTTCAGGGAGCTTTACAAGAAGTCAGTGCTAAGGAAGTTTTCACTATAGTTGGTGCAGTCCAAGAGGAACAAATAAACAACTTCCCATCTTCCTCACTCACGCTTGTGGACACAGGTCCGCACCCACAGCCTCTCCCCTGGACTTCCCTCGGTGCACTGCTTTCAGTGTGCACCACTTAGGCTGTGAGCTGTTGTTGGGGAAGGTGGTTTTGTATGTTGCACAGCAAACCTGATCATGGTCACAGAAATATACAAATATTATGTTACCTAATATTATACATTTGGTGTAATTTGGATTGGAATAAAAAATAAATACCTTTGAAACCTGTTTTTGTTGTATTATCATTTGATAGAGTTTCATTCATCTCAGGATTTTTTCCTTGATTTGGGGATGAAGATAATACTGAGTTTTGGCATTGTATTTAGAGTTATGATTTTTATCTTTAAAAGCAAAGGAAGACTCTTAAAACATTTATATACTCTGGTTTTGCCCCCGCTTTCTTTTGGTTCTAAGTCTTATGTTCTATTTTTCTCTTTCTTGTTGTTGACCCTTTTTAGCTGTATGCCAGGATCTCAAGGTTTCCGAACTAAAGCCAGGAGCTCAGGAGGATGAACAGCTTTCAGGAAACGGTCAACAGCTCTCAGGGTGCAATTCTAAAGGTCATTTGTTATCACATCTGTTCCTGTCAAGGCGTCCTCTCAGAGGCAAAGCCCATCTGAGGGGCTGGAAACCCTGGGAGGTTCTGTGGTAGGATTTTCTCTCTTGTGCTGTATGATGTGACTGAAAAGAGTGCATTCATCTGTGGAGTTCTCCCAGTGTTAGGGAAAACTGTCAGAAACCTTTTCCCTCTGCCCTGTTCCACTGTGACCTTCATTTCCCAGCCACTGGCCTGACTCGAAGTGCAACCCCTCCCCCAGTTAACAGTAGGATTGGGCTGATTACCCCTGCATCTCTTGGGGCAGGGTAAGACTAGAGGCCATAATTTGGCAAAAAGTCCAAGATTTCTTGAATTTGGCTATGAAGAACAGGAGTCAGAGGAGAAAGGAACAATGTTTTGCTAGTGTTGGAACTTCCCAATGCTGAAAGCTGTTCACGCCATGGAAGTTACAGAGCTGATCAGGCTGGGTGAGTCACGCTGTTCAGGCTTGGAGGCAGAATCCTGCTTTGCGCCTCCCACCACCCACCCACATCACTAGGATCACCATGCCACATTCTACTGGAAAAAACTCCATAAGGATTTGGCATATAGAAATGGAGTCATTTTATGGCAGTAATCTAATTTAATTATTTAAATTGATATATTATCATTACATTACAGTCCTCTGAGGGGGAAAAAAAAAGGTGGAATTTAGAATATCCTATACTGAATCCAAAAGATTGTTATCTAGGCCAGTTTTTAAATTGTCTATGAGTATAGTAAAATACCCAATTAACTATTTGTTGTATCAAGTAGATAATACGTGCTTTAAAAGGTAAGCACATACCAGAGTACTTGTTCACTAAATCTATTATTTACAGGACAGTGTATTAGACTAATACCATGGGCCAAAGTATCTCCTAGCACAAGCTGGTAAAGCTCTGTTGGGATCTATGTAGTTGTGCTAATTACACCGGTGAATAACTTAGTTTTGTATTTTTCTGTATTTAATGGATAGACTACTTAACTAAACTATTATATACCTCTGTTCATATTTTGGAAAAGAAATTGTTTATGTAATTTAAAGGAAGTGAAGATATAGTAGCTTAAAGCATAAACTATTTTTAAGCATAAATAAATTCAGACAAATTCCTTACACATTCTAAGATTTCAGTTCATTTTTAACATCTATATTGCTCTACGAACGCAAATAAGTTAGGTAAAAGTGGTATTTTCTGGAAGAGACTTTTGTCCTTGTCTACAAAGCAAAGGTGTTCCAGAACTGTTCCACATTGTATTTTGCATGGCAGATAGAGGATAAAAAATGGTGAATTCTGCATCTGTCACTGTTCTGCACCTGTCACTCAAAGAAAATTCCCCTTTCCCTTTTTGGGAAAGTCACCTAAGGATGATGGGATATGGCTGATAATAATCCATATTCAGACAACCAGAAGATTGTGACAACATTAGCCAGAGTAAGGGAATGCAGACTTAAAATCAAAACATCTGTTATGGTAACTTTAACTTACCCTGTTATTCCTAGATGTTGCAGTGTCGTAACTTAAATTCCTGCACTGTATTGCCATAAAGATATTCATCTAGCCTTGAAATTCAGCACTAACTTTAAATTAATTTGCTTTAAACTTCATATCATAAAATTAATATTACTGAAGCATTGCAGTTCATCTTTAGACACTAATAGTACAAGTAAGAGATCTTCTACTTGATAGATTGCAAAATGTGTTGTATTTTATCCCTGATTATGAGAATAATTTGATTTGCCTCAGCATAGCTATTAAATAGTTACAAAAAGATTGATTGTAGTGGTATGAAGGGTTTCACCATTAATAGTTTTATGACAGTGATTCAGAATATAAACAGATTTCATGGATGTTCTTAAGCAGAATATCTGAATATATACCCTTCCTTCCCTACAACCCGGGCACATCAGCTTGCCATGGAAATTTCTGTCAAAATAGAGATTTCTTTGATTTTCCAGTGTTTCATATCACAACACGTTGCTGTACCACCAGCACTATAGCAATGAGGACATGGCTGCACAAATCATAGGAGACAAATGCCCACAATAAAATCCTATGATGAACAAAAAGAGGTGTAGCATGTGATGAGCCTGATCCTGTTAAGTGAGAGATTTCAGTCAGAAGATTTTGTTCTCTCCATTTCAGAGAGGATCAGTCCCATCACGTGTACTAGGAAATGTTGATATGAATTCTGATTCTGCCCTCTTTCTACCCATCACTCTACTAGTTATGAGTAAGACCCAGTGCTGGTACCTTACAGCTGCTGTGTAGCTTGAATTTAGGAGCATCTGCAGTGTCTATGCTTGGGCTGCCAAATCATATTGCATGTCCTCTCTTCATTTACTATGGCTGCTAGAATAACTTATTATGATACTGGACTTCCAAAGAATATATTAACTTCCTGACTCTCTATAGTAATACCATACAGCTGGTTCAAATAAACATTCCAAGCCAGTGCATTTTTCATCTTGAAAAAAACAGCAATCCCAAAGAAGTTTTGTATTTATTCCGTGCTTACTGTCATTGCCTTTGACACCAAGCGCAAAATTAATAGTTTAAAAATGGGAGTTACTCTCTAGGCCTTTGCATTGACTGTCTCTTGTTCTTCATTTATTTTGTGGACCACTGCAGTCAAAAAGAGAGAAAAAACTGCTCATGGCATTAATTTTCTTGAGTTATTGCACTGTTCTGTCTCACCAAAACTTTGAATAAAATGTGACTGATTTTATCTGGAGCAGAATCCATATAAAGAATTCAAGTTGCTCCTTGGCTTTACCTTACTATTTGGAAATTTCATTGACATTGATACAAAACCATAACTAGGTAACTGAGTTATCCACATTAAACTTTTGCAGACTATTAAAAATATATTACTTTGTTTCTTTAATCATTTCATCATCAGTTCATTTATTAATATTGCTCCTATCAAAAGAGCTGCTGAAACATTACAAGTGAGAGCCATAGGCAAAAAAAAAATAATGTAAATAATGGATATTTTGGCTGCATAAGGGCTGAAGGTTTGGTTATATTTAATCACACTGGTTTTGTAGTTATATTATTTTAGGTGCACTGAGTTTTGTCTTCAGAGAGAGTACACACGATTAAATAAAGATTTTGCTCCAAATATCATTCATCAGTAACAAACTAATTCCCACCAGAAAAAAAGAAATATATCACAGCATACAAGTCTTCCATTTCTATTTCATACTGCCATTTATTAAGTAATTTCCTAACAAAAATTGTTAGATGCACCAGGTTTCTGAGTTGGGTTCTTGTACTCCAAGCTGTAATTATGGAAAAATTTCTGGATGGAATTATGGAAATTTTAGAAAATACCCGGAATGTCCTTATGTTTCTGAGGTTTTTTTTAATTCCTTGGGCTAATTATGAAGAAAAAAGTGATATTTCCAATAAATTGTGGAACATTCAGAGCAAGTCAAATACATATGATACCTATTTTTAAGGGGGGTTCAAAAGCCAGACACTAGTTTTGATCTCTCATCCAATTGTGAGTGATATAAACGGGAATGTGCCCCTGAATCCAATGGAAGCAAGAGCAGGTGATAGTTTTGCATTGCTATAACACTCATGAAGAAGGCAATTGTGTATGCAAGGCTTACAATGATGTCAGATCTACATTTTTGTATGTTTTGTTACAGTCTGTGAATAACTGGACTGTATGGATATAAATCTGTCTTTGATTAAGACAGATTATTCTGGTGTCCCATTATAAGATTATTTTACATAAACAGAGTTATCATTGACAAGTACAGAATCACTCTGATTTATAGTACTTTCTGAAAAATATACACATCTGTGAAAAATGGTAGCTTACAGCTAGAATTGAGGGTTAGACGCAGGTTCTTTTTATTCCGCTTTTGCATTAGGGAAAATTATTTTGCCTGTTACTGGTTCGAATAGTCATGGAAATTTGCTATTTTTCAGAGATCTATTCTTCATAGTTTACAGATAAGGTAAATCAATCCATAGTTTTATGACTGGAAGTGAGGGGCTATTGTAAAACTTCAGTATTAGGCAAAGTACCTATGAACATTCTGAACCTCCAAATGCTATATTAAGGTCACACACGTTTTAAATTAGGAGCTTCTGTTCTCACTCATAAATGTCTCAAACTTTCAACTTCTGATCTGAAACTTTTGCTGGTTAAATACTGTAACAGTAGCCACTGGAATTAGTAGATACTGACCCTTGTGCCATATGACAGGGTATATATAACTGTTTGTGACCCTGACCAGGTTCATGTGACTGGAGCGAAGAAATTAAGGTTAGTGTCTCACTAGAGCTCCCGTATGCTAGAACTTATTATAAAGGTAAAGGTGATTGGTTTTTTAATTAGTCTATCAATATAAAATGCACTTCCACAAAGAATAATATTTTATTTAAATAATTTTCTCCCTATTCACATGGCATCTCTCATATCATGCTCGTAAGCATGAGGAAAGCAAAACATAGCTCAGTCTCACTGCCTTCAAATTTGTGGTTGTTACCAGTGAATGCCTGAACATTTATGTTTTATGTTTTCAGCTTAGATTTTTAAAAATAATTTGGGATTGTTTCGTTGTTGTTTTTCTTTTGTTCTTGCTATCTGCAAGACATGCAACATGACAAGCACTGAACATCTATTTGTGTGGAGCATTCAAGGAAATGGAGAGTTATAAATATGTATGTCTGATGATAATATGTAACTATGACAAAGATATTCCTGCCTATATTTTTTTGAAATGATCATGCAAAGCTATGGTTTATCAAAATAATGGTAAAAATAGCATTCTAAAAATGTACGAGTTACATAAATACCCAAAATACAAAAATGTCTTCTTAGTCTCAGGTAGAAAACCTCCTCTTTGAAATTCTTGGATACAGATGTCCATGTGTCTCTAACCCCCAAGGTCCATTTTCTGCAAAGCTCTTTTAAATGTGAGAGAGGATAGAATTTCGCAACAGTTTATTGCTAGATTTACAATGCTGGCGACAAAGTAATTCTTAAAAAAATGGGATAGGCTTCTCCCAGGAATTGATCTCCGGTTGGGTTAATGGATTATGTAGGCCAGACTGTGACTGTGACTAGCCCTTACACAGTAATGCTGCTGCAAATGCATGCGAGATCTGGTCTCGTAGGAAACTGCTTCTGGGAGCCCAGCACCCCTACTCTCTGGATAAGCTCTCCAACAGAGCAAGAATAACACAGGGTCCTGCTTATGCCTCCACATTTATGCAAAAGTAGGAAGAACAGTCAATGCCTCCTTAAAGGTGCTGTAAGACAGCAATGTCCCTACATGGATTTGATTATGGAAAGATTGTTCTTTCTGCAATCACTCCCAACTTCTGTTGTTTAGCCACTGTCAAGGCTACTGGTCAGCACATAGAAGGTTAATTATTTGGCTGTGTATTTTGATATTATTGATTCAATTTTATGATGTTGTTTTTTGTTCCTTATGTAGAACTTCAGCTGAAATCAGCAGGACGTAAAATTGACATTTTGTATTTCATATTCATATAGTATTTTAAATAATTTCCAGAAGACCTGTGTGACAGCAAAAGGGAAAAATAGTAGCTGAAGTGGTTTGGTATATTAAATTGGGTGGGTTTTTTGCCCCTGCTGAGTATAAGATGATCACTGTGTCTTTATTATACCACTTTGCTGGTTTGCGAAACCTTGCTGCCGTGGGCAGCTTGATCTTGCTGCCAGTGACACTGGTGGCAAAACCCCTTTTGTCTTAAGCAGAAGCAGGATTGGGCTGCCCAATGCCTGCAGCATGGAAATCCATCGGCTCCTCAGCGTCGCTCCTGGTGTACGGTGATTTTTCACTCTTCTTTATTTCAAAGAGCTGCTTTGAGGGCTGCTCTGCAATAGTAAAACTAAAGCAGCATGGAGTATGAGGAAAACATACAAAAACTTTACAAATAACTTTCACTTTTGAAATTTAAATCCTTTATAAAAGATTGTGAGATTACAGCTATTAATTTTGGTAGGTCCTTTCAGTTAAAAATTGCTTTTGAAGTGGCTCTGGCCTTAGATCAGGGTAGCTTTGTTTTGTGTTACTTGGTGATGGACAGGTTTTGCTTACACATAAATTGATAAATTTTTGTAAGAAAGATACAAAGAAACAGTATTGCACAGATGTAGTGTGCATATATGCACATATATGTGCACACAATGCTTTCATGTCATGAGCTGGTGGTTTTGGGCTGCTGCAGCAGGACTTGCTATGCCTCTTGGATGTCCAGGCAGCAGCCGCCATTTCCCCACCATGACAGTCTGAGGCCCGCCCATCCACTGGGGACTGTGGTGGCAGGAACAGGCTGCTGCGAGGGGCCACTGCTGAGCCTGAGGGGCTGGTGAAGAAGAGGCGAGTGAGGAAGGGGCTGTCCGCTGCTGCCTCTACCGGAGGGCCTCAAGGTGGAGGACCCACAGCGACATGGTGGCTGCGAGGCACTGGGGCAGAAGCCAAGGTGTTTGCTCTCAGGTGGAGGCAATACTCTGAGGAAAGAAGTGGGAGAAAACCACCAAGGAAGCTGGAGAGCAGCTGGCCGCAAGGCAGGAGGTGGGTGTGAGGCAGGGAAGGGCAGTGGTGGGACGGGCAGCACTGCACGGTGCCTGTGGAAAAGAGCGGGAAGGAGCACTACTGCTGCTGTGGCCATTGAGGCAGCTGAGGGCCATGCGGGCTCCTGGGGCTGGCTGAGGGCAGGGCTCCCCAGTAAGGGGTCGGGGCCTGGTGGGGTGGGTGCTGGTGGGCACTGCAGGGTGGCTGGGGTGTGACAGGGGAGCGTTTCCCACAGGGGAGGCCCGAGATGGCGGCCGTCAGGGCGCAGGGGAAGTCTGACATCAGGATCAGCAGTGCTCCTGTGTGCAGAGCTCAGGCGTGCGTGGCGTTCATCTGTAGCTTTTTATTAGCAAAGAAAAAACGTCTGTGAAATTCAAACCTTTTGCCACCCCTCCAGCTTAAGTGGTTCTACGGGTAATTATCTTAAGAACAATTACACAAGATGTTACCTCGGGCAAATCATATAAAATTAAAAGAAAGGGTACAGTGCCGTATTGTCAAATTTCATGTCGGTAGGAAGTTTTAAAATCTGCAGTCTTCTGGAATTCCTGTGGTTCAGTGTTTGTTCATGATACACACCGGAGGAAAATGTTCCATAATCCCATGCAGAAATAAATGTGACTGAATCCTGTTTGCTTTCAAATAATTGCATTTATTTACATCAGTTTAACCTCCATTTAAAGTGTCACGTATATCTCAACTAGATTAATGCATGTAAAAAACCAAGCCTCTGTGGGAAGTGTTTCGACTAAGCAATTTGTTTTGCTTGTAATTAATGGATTCTTACCTAAAGTACAAGTTATAAATAAAAATAAACTAATGGTGAGTGGTAGTTTGCTGCTGTCATTCAAACAGCGGACAGTTGGGTAATTATAGACCATCAAAGAACTGCTGCCCTGCTGATTATTATCTTTTAAGAATTTACCAGCCTTTCATCGTTCAAAAGAAACTTGCATTGAAGACTTTAAATATATGCTATTAATAAAATAAACATATTAAGTGGCGTGATGGTTGCTATTTACATCTCACACAGAACAAGTCACCTTTCCTTTGTTGCTTTGTCTGATACAGAATGCCATGTTGTGAAATAGGTAGCCAAATCTCAAGTAGCCACATGTATCTACATCTATACCGAGGGCTTCATACTGCAAACACATAAGGAGCTTGGCTAAGATGAGACCCTTTGAAGCAGAGTTGGACTATACCTCTGGAGAAAGTTACATGAGTGTTTGTAAGGCCAGTTCATGAAAATGGTAGAAAATCTATGCGCACAAACCTTGTATGCACACCTTTGAACTGAAAAGTATCAGTGAGGAAGATGTTGGCAATAGTTGCATCTACTCTGAACTAGAGATGTGAATAATTTCTACCACATTTTTATATGTATACGTACTTTATGTGTTGTTAAGATTTGTTATTTTAAAACCCTGGTGGGTAATATCTTTATATGTATTTACAGAAAAAGTTTTAAACACTAAAAAGGTCACTAGCCACAAAATATTTTTCACAGCTGTGATTCTCCATTTATTTAGTAACAAAATGAGCAAAACGTGTATTTCCATTGTCATTTTAGTTAAAAACTGGACTTAGGATAGAAATTATGTTATATGTATCTCTTTTCCTCATAGCGGTAAACCCATATTTAATACATCCTAGGCTATGATCTCTGTATTGACTAGAATTAACATTTGAGGTGTAATATTGAAAAATGTGTTTATGTAGACAGTGGTGCTGGAGATGGTGAACTTTTTGGCTTGGGGAAGGAGTGGGTACATGCGGTGTAGAGTTGGTCATAACATGTTTCCATCAAAAGTACTGCAGAGCTCTTGGAGCTTGTCAGGACTTTGGATTCAATGTTGCTGTGGTCATCTGCCTATAAACCCTGTGCAGATAGCAGACACATTGTCTCCAGTAAGGAGGCATCCACTACCTAAGCTGATCCATCTAGTTTGTCTACCCATTTATCTTGTGTTTATATCAGAATGAAAGAGTCAGTCCAGCATCTCTCATTCAGAATACTTACACAAGATTGGATTATTCATCTGAATAAGCGTTCCAGGATGGGGAACATAAACCTCTGTAAATAGAACACCGAAATTGTAAATAATACAAACCAAATGCTAAACATTGTACTCTTCAGTCACTTTCATTAAGCCAAACTCTAATAATCATTAAGGCATGTCAAAAATATAGAGATATATGTTTTATAGGAAAGGTCAGTTGCAGTCCACGGTTATTTTTAATTCAGTCAATTGTTTTCGGCAGGCATATCTGTATGTAGCATAATCTCTTGCCCATTTTCAGCAAAACATCCCGAAATTCATCATACATGAAAACAGAGCTGGAGGAAGAGGAAATGAACAATTTTCCAATTTATGCAATTTAAGAGAAATATGGGGGGGTCTTTAATGACCATTGGCTGTATGAAATACAAATTATCCATACCTAATAAGCTGCAAAAGGCTGTTGAAGATGGCAGAAATGCTGCTTTTAAAGGATTCTGTACTCTTTTGAGACCAGTTTTGTTATAAATCTGCTTGTGTGTCATTGAACTGGATACTGTGATTTGTTAAAGACTATAAATATAATTTTTATTGTTAATATGATTAATTTTGACATGTTTTACCTTGATAGTTTTGGCATAATATTTTAACAATCTTTCAAAAATCCTAAGTTAAAAAAAAATGAAAGAATTTCAGAAAATGAGCTATTTTAAGGTTACTTGACAATTTAATTAACTGATTTAACAGTACAGTTGTGTTGATTATCTTAAATTGTAAAAAAGATTGAAAATTTCCAGGTGCACTGACAGACTCATGCATACCTCTTTTGGGGGGTTTTGGGTGTTGTGGTTTGTTGGGGTTTTTTTATAAACCGTACAGAAGAAAAAGGTTAAACCTCCGAGAATCTGGAAATACCAGTTGCATGAATATGTAAGGGAAGCTCTGAGTGTTAGCAGAATTTTTAAAGCTAGTTAACATTGTAATGACAACACTATAAAGTGCTATAAGACTTAAAAGTATGCTGTACATGATCATAGGATTTTCATATTTTGTATTTATACTTAGGTAGTTACTTGTGGAAATTGAGCAAATGTACAGTGTATTAACATGTAGTGTGATAAAAATGAAAAGGCTAATGATACCATAGTTACTGCTTGGCTGTATGAAAAACTGGAAATGCTGGATTGTATTATTTTGAAAAGTACATAGTATAATGCAGGATGATCAGGAGCCTCTTCAGTAGCAATCATGATATGTTGCAGTGTGTATTTATTAATATACCATTTTTTCTTAAAGTAGAATTTCATATATGTATCGTAATTATTTGGAAGTAGTAAATAATTGCAACACAAAGTTCAGGAAATCTAGAAAGGCTTTTATGTAATGAAAGAAAAGTGAGAAAGGAGAATGGGTAAGGAATAATTTTCATCCTTTCAGGCCTAGAAGGTTCCTGGGCAGGTGAAGTGATGAGATTTTACATATTGTGTGACTGCTGTTGGCCTTATTATTAGGGCCCTACACTACGGACTCAGGGAGAAAGAGGAGGACTTCAGTACTGTCAGAATATGCTGCTGTGCACAGCCTGTATTTCCTTTTCCTGGGAGGATTATGCCGTGTGTGAACTGCAGCATCCTGCGTAGCAGTAGAGATGTCTGAATGGATGATCCCCCTCCCCAGGGGTGGCACATCTCAGTGCATGTTCTGGTCACCTGAGGCAGGGGCCAAGGTCTGCATTTTGACCAAAATGTATTAAACTTCAGAGGCATGTCCTCTCCTGTTCCTACTTATTAAGTACTATAGGAGATTATTTAGGGGCAAGTTTTTCTGATTTTGTTCACAGAAATGGCTCTTTTCAAGTTAGTGAATTGCATGCATATAGAAAGGGAGAAAGATTTAGCTTGTGTATGTCTCTGAAATACTTTATAATATAGCCTAATAATAATGTTTAATAATAAAGTCCCTCTGAATTCCCTCATGGCAAGGACAATGGCAAAACAAGATTGTGGCTCTTCATAACACCCTTGCACTGTCTTTACCTTTTATGGACCAGCTTAGCTTTATTAAATGTCCAAACAACAGTCTTCGTACACTGTATTCATGCTTTTAGACATGTATCATGCTTTTGTTTTACCTTTGATTTCCTTGACATGTGATGCTATAGGGAATTAAGATAAAGTGTAGTCATCTGTCCAGTTTCCTTCCTATAGCCATATTGTGTATCAAACTCTCAGACCCCACAGTGTTCTGCAGGAGATTATCCAAGAAATGATGAATCCTCAGTAGGAGCCATCAAAGCGTCATTGCCAGTTTGTAGCCACTAAAAAGACCCTCACATCTCTTTCACTGTCACTGCATTATTGATTAGCTTGTGGAATACTGAAGCTGTATTGATTACAAATATTTAGGGATGAAAAAGGAAACAATGTCCTCGAAGGTGTTTGCGGTCCTCTCTTCTCTGTTAAAGAGATCTTTCTTCTCTTATATTTCTCTGGCTGTCTTCTACCTATTACATGCTGCAGACTGATGTGTTCGTGCAAGGGTACTGGCAAGATGGGCAAATGGCTGCTTCACCCTGCTGTGGCTGGTAGTCACCAAAAAGACGAAACAGGCAAATGAAGGAGAGTGCTTAGGTAAAGACTGATTGATTGGTTTTGCACACACATGCATTTGGACAGAAATTATAGGAAGCTAAACTTATTTTCTATTTGTTTATGTTTTAATTAATTTGTATTTTAAAATTATCTTAAGGGTCCAGACAATGTAGACCATGAGGTCTGATATACTGATAACATAACTGGCTGATATTCTAGTCCCATTAGACAACATAGCTGCTGAAATCCCAGTGCATTCTGTCTTGATATTCATGGGTTCTCCTAATCCAATTACAGGAATACTCTGTGCAGACAGGCTAAAATACAGGACCTGAGAAAAATCTTAGCTTGTTGATCCATTCTGATGATGTCTGGAAAAGGACTTTGCAAATGAAGAACAGTGAAGTACACAACAAAGCAATTCCCTGCAAATTCAGCAAGTTACTTCTCACTATCCCTTCTCCAAGAAGTCCCTACTTAGCTACATTGGCACATGCAGGTGGTTTCTGCCTGCTTAGTGTACAGTTAGTTCTCTGCCTGGTACTTAAGCTGAAATCATTAACATGTGTCTTGTGTGTTACCTGAATGAAAGGCGAGTTCACGGGTTATTATTGCCCATTTTTCCTCTTTGCTCCTGCACTTCCCTGTTTCGATTACAAATCCCCCTCCAGGCACAAAGCAAGCTGGACACCTACAGTGCAGCTAAAGAGTTATTTGTTCCCTAGGTGGACACTAATGAATGACTGCAGTGCTGCCCTGAGTGAGGGGGTCCCCACTATTAAAAGTTTAATAGAAAGATCTGAGAAGCTGGGGGCCAAGAGGAGGAGGAGGGGACAGGGAGCTGTGAGTAACTCACTAAGTGCCTTCTCTGTTCCTTTGCTGTAGTGGAGATTATACCATCCATTAGGACAGGAGCAACTGGAGAGAGGTCAGTTCCCTCTGCGTTCTCCTTTTGCCTTCACTCTCACCACAAGCTGTTGAAACTGCAATAATATGTTTATTCCTTTCCACTGTAAAATCTCTGAAAGCAGCAGGAATATGGTCTGTCTGAAAAATTAGCTAATTCAGTCTTTTCGCTTTTCTGATCTTCTATCCTTTTGTTTCCCTCCCACTCCTCTTTGTTCTCTTTTTTCTCCCTAATCTGTCTCTCTTTTATTTACTCTCCATACTCTTATCTTCCTCTACTCCTTTCTGTTCAAGACTTGGCACTAGGATAGGTATATTTAATCTGGGGGCTTAAAAGTTTGGGGTTTGGGTTTTGGTGTGGGTTTTTTTGTTTTGGTTTGGTTTTTTTGTTTGTTTTAATTATTCTTTAAGTATTCCAGTGCCCACATGAGTTCCTGTCTATGCTATGTGATCATAAATTTTCATAGAACAGTGGAAGTACATTGTCCCTCATTTCAACTGAGGTAAGTATAATTCTCCTCAATGTTTCTGTCTCCCGCTCAACTGTAGGAGCATGAGATCTAGTTTTAGTTTTGCTTTTAGTTTTCGATTTAGGCCCCATTACTGTATCATCTGTCCATGTCTGAGACCATAAGAAGAAAAGGGATCAGTTATAATTGAGAGAGAGATAGAGGTGTATCCTTTAGTTTCTCTCTGCTGTGTATTACCAAGAATATTCTGAATATCTCTTACATAATCCTTTTAAGGAACAAGGCGAATCTCTTGTATACCATTCTTATTATAACTCCAGGAAAGAGGGTTTTATTGCAGGTTCAGGCCACCAACATGTTTGGCATCCTGGGGTCCTGCAGGATGCTGCCTGCATTGTGAGGGACAGCTGGGGAACAGCAATGGAAGAAGCTTCCTTGTACCAGAGGTGTTTGAGAAAGTTAGAATTCTGCTGGAGCTAACTGTAACCATAGGAATTCAAGTTTGTTTTCATAACCTCCCTCCATTTTGGCAACAGAGTTCTGGGATTAGAAACCTCTGCTAATCTTCTGATAGCTGGTAATAAACATAGCTGGAGGAACTAAAATATAATGGCTTCTCCACAGTTCTTTGGACTCCCTGTGTCATCTTTCATACAGAGCTCTTCTAGAAGGCAATGCAAGAATATTTTGAGCCTGTAAATGCATCCTGAAAAGAGCACTGATACCTGAATTTGATGCCTGATCTCTTTGAAACAGTCTGAGTAAGGCCTCCAGAAGTGGTGTTGCCCATACAACTTGTCAGCACAGGTTTCTTAAGATTGCTGCCTGGCTGAACGTGTCAGATTCCTGTTTGGAAATATCTGGAGTGGATTCACAAAACTTACCTGCATTTTCCTTTCTCATTGCCTTTCCTTCAAACATTAGTGTTCTGGCTGAATTACAGCACTTGGACAGATGTAAAGCTGACTAGTGTGATCACCTGCAAAATAACTACTAGAACGGAGGTAGAAGTTTTCTGGTGAGAATTTTTCAGGGAGATGTGTTTTCCTAAGCATTGAAAGGATACAAAATTTGTGTTCTCATTTTTTAACAAACAGTGGTTTTGAGTCTGCTCTAAAATTTGCCCTTCACTTTTTTCTTAAATTTAACCCATTTAAGGAAATACTTATGTACTATGATAGTAATCTGATTGCACTTGAAGTTAACACATGCTTTCATATTGCTCTGAATACAGTTGCTTTCCTGAACTGAGGCCTATGTTTAGAACCTAAATCTGAATCCTAGAATTCAGAAAATGCTAAAATAGGTTGCTGCCCCTGAAAACACAGGCTGTCAATTCCTCTGTTTTCCTTTGTCTTAAGAGACAACATTAAAGTTCAGTTGCATAAGACTCATTCTTATTTTCATTATATTCACTACTATTTTAAGAACTCTTAAGCATTCTTAGTAGGTGCAGTTCAAAAAACCTGCAAGGACAGGAAATTTCTCCCTTTCTTACTGTGATAAAAAGAAGTGCTTGAGAGAAATAAGTGCTATGTGAGAAGCATCATTATTACTCTCCTCAGTGTTATGTTCTCTTCTTATGCCAGTAAAATTTTCTTCTTTTCACTTTTTTTGAAGGAGTATCTTAAGATTGTTTTGTGTTGGGTGTTTTTTTGTGGTTTGGTTGTTTTGTTGGGGGTTTTTTTGTGTGTGGAAACTATTAAACTGACTGCCGTAATGATTGTACTTTTTTCAGTAGTCACTCAGGGCAGATAGATTACAGGGAACTGCAATCCAAGATTCCCTTTATAGTATCTCAGGTGAGATGTGAAGATCAATTCTGAATGTAGCCCTCTCTATTTGGTTTGGTTTTGGGCTTTTTTGCCAAGCTGCAGACTATATACCAAATCACTGATAATAGTGATGGCTGTTCTATAATTTTGTTGCAAGTCACACTGAAACAACTTTCTGTCTCTCCTGAACATGAGATAAATGCAACTACAAGTTTCGTGATCCAGAACCAGGCAGCCTACGCCATTTCCTTTTGATAAACACGGTTATGGAGGTTGGGGGAAGGGCTGACTTTTAGGTTACCCAACAGTCTGCAACTAGTAACACCCCAAGATTTCTGGATTTTCTCATCTAGCTGCCTTTTCTGTGACTTGCATTATAAGAGAAGACAGAGCTAAGTGAACTGGAGACGTCAGTAAAATACTATTTTCAGTCCTGTTCTTTGCTTTTAAGGTAAGTTGATCCTATTTGCAGGGATGTCCTCTCAGTTATAATGCTATTCAGACTTTACTAACAGACCCAAGAATAGAAGTGTTTAGTTAATAAAGTATTAAAAACAATATGATAAGCCACCTTTGTGTCTGAAAAACAGCAAATCTATATACAAACAACCGAATGAAAAAACCCTCCATGCATTTTATATGAAGAATGAAAAGAAGTCTTGCAACTGATCAAGAAAAACTGCCTATATGTGCCTCTTCCAACCTTTTGAATCCTTCTTCAGAAGTAATGCTTTCCATGGTTTGACGCTTGCAGCTCCATAAAGAAAAAAACTTTGCCATGGAAGTCTCATTCTCTGCTTTTAATAATTTTAATAGCAATGTTGAATTATATTAGTTGTCCATTTATTTTAATGTCCTGGTTCTGGTAAGGACTAGAATCATGTTTCAGAGGAAAATATAAGAGCTCTTTGGATGGTAAGCTGTGCACTTACAATCTTCTGTTACAAAGTAAGCAAGCAGAAATATGTTTGGGCAGAAACTGAGTAGCTGTTCTGAAAATTTTTGTGACTATGAATTTCTGTAGTTTGGGCCGAGTTGTAACCCGAGAGCTGGCAAATAGTTGACCAAAAATGATGCATAGAATAATAAATAATGTAGGCACATGTGCTTGTTGGGGGATAAATGGTACTTTCCCATAAGAAACTGTAGAAATAGAGTATTTAATGAGTAATTATGTGATATAAGTGGGAAGATTCTTTTTTTTCTGTTATATCCTACTGAACTGATTTTAGGAACAGTTCTGGCTGAATAACCAGACTTATTTTTCAGAACAGAGGATGAATATATGGTATGTCTATAAAACTCATAAACAACACCCACTTTTACCCTCTGTCCTGTATTAACTTTCTCTGACATTCAGGAACCAAAGTCTGTATCTGAAGAAGGTCACAGATGTCACAGCATTGAACGTGCCAGTTCATGGATCTCAAAATAACAATAAGATAACGTTATGAAATATTTAAATATCATAAAATATAAAAAATAGTTTTCTATTACATAGTAGAATATTTCCATATATTCATATGTAACACATTTGTATACATTTATGCTTTTATAAATATATAAACCAAAATATAATTCCTAATCTGTGAATTCAAGAATGGTATTTAAATTATATATGCTAGATGTTAGGAAAAGTCAAGCAGCTCCAGATATGATCCACAAGAAACAGTGTATCAAGGAAGAGACCTGTCCAGAAATAAAGAACAAAACACTGATAGGGAGGATGATTAAGCTGAAGTAGCAGCCCTTTCTGGTTTCTGAATGCCTGAAACAGCACTTGGCCTCTTCCTTTCTACTGAAGATACAGTCAGAAACCTTCTCCTAAGGGTAGATAGCTAATCTTTTCCATTTACAGCGTAGTGATAGATAATGTCGCTCTCTGGTATGATGGCTCACTGGTTAGTGCTTCAGCCGTCAGCGAAAGCCATCCACGTTCAGATCTTTTGCTGATCTGCGAGTTTCAGGCTGAAGGGGTAACATCTGCTGTTGTGTAGGTTCTTTTTATTTTCTTTTTTACCTTGTAAGATTTTAAACGAAAGACTCCAAGATTCAGTGAGGAAGAATGCCAAGAAAAAAGGAGCTGAGTGACTCTCGAGCTTCGCCTGCAGCCCTCTTACTGTCCCGATGCATTGAATAGGCAGCTTTGGATGTCTAATGCCAGGTCCCGTGTTCCTCTCAGACACCTCAAAGTTAGAGCTTGTGCTCAGTATCAGCATAGCAAAGTCCCTTTTTAGATCTGGCCTCTAGGCACAGATTTTGAAAATAGTAAAATTTACGTTCATTAAGACTAATGGGAATATTCATGCGTATAAAGTAAAATGTGTCAGGGCCCAAAAGCCATGCCCAAATGTTCGTCTGCTGGTCTATGGGTTAGGCCTTTGTTCAGACTGGGATCTTGCTATTTCCACTAAATACCCATTTGCTTGTGCATAAAATCCCAGGACTGTTTGCTTGTCCTCCTACACAGAGAAAATGTCCAGCCTGTGAACTAATTCTTCAGACACTGAGAACAGCAGAGGCCTGGGTAGGAAAGCATGTCGCAGTGGGCATGATGCCCCAGAAAAGAATCTTTAATTATTTCAATTGGTTGAAGGCTTGCGTACCTTTTCCTTCTCCTCCATGTTTTAAAAGATGTTGCTCAGTAAGGTACAAACAATACTAAAAAAAATTGAGCAGTAGTGTGATAATGCTGACATTTATGTAGCTCTTTTCAAAGTATTGGAAAAACTGGAAAGGCTGAGCTGTGGGCAATAAACGGTCACCTTAAAACCACTCAAGGGGCTGAGGAACAACATCTTACAGTGCTGAAGAACAAGGTATTGTACAAAATATGAGAGCTGTGGTAACACACTCTTGCTCTTACTCCTGCTGCTGAAGACCCTCTGGCTTCAGGAGTGAGCTGGGACTTCTTGTCTTGGGTGGGCAGAGACTAGGAGATAACCAGCACCTGCTTGGAAAGAAGCTTGCACCCGTGCTTGTGCAGTGGTGCCATGTGCCTGCTTGACACCAAAGGCCTTCAGCAGAGAGAAGAGCTGTCAGGCAGAGCTTCAGGGAGCCACAGGGACAACACGAAGCAACCAATATTGCAAGACTTCAGAGAGATTCAGACGGTATCAGTCTATGAAGTAAAAGGGAAAAACATTTGCTCAGGTTTGGATGTGAAAATTTGTACTTAGTGGAGCTGTAGTATACCTACTGTTTACTGTAAGGTAATGTGGGAAGTGGATTTTAATAAAATTGTAATGGGAACGTTAGCTTTTCTTTGCTGCCCTTTTCAGTCATTTAGGTAAATATAATTTACCTACATACATGCAAGGGATGCTGCCTGTTTTACACAGTCTGACTGTTGTCTGCAGTCACTTAACACTACCTTTTAAATATATTAATAGGGCAATTTTGCAATGATATTTGGGGTTTACATTTTGACTTGCACATGTGATGAGTGAATTAGCAGCAGCCAAGAAGCTGTTTTAACTCTGATTCATGAATCTATTCCCCAGAAAAAGAACGCTGCCTGAACAGTGATTTTGGGAATTAGTGTTTCACATCTGCTAGAATATAGGCGCCGTTCCCGCCGTTCTCCCATTCCTCTTTCAGCCCGTCGCAGGGCCGATGGCTCGGGGGCCGAGGTGCGCGGGCACGGCCGGGGGGCGCGGAGGCCCGCGGGGGCCACCGGACGGGAAGCGGCGCAGCACATGAGCCGCGCGGCGGCAGCGACAGCTGCCGGACGTCTCTGTGGCGCAATCGGTTAGCGCGTTCGGCTGTTAACCGAAAGGTTGGTGGTTCGAGCCCACCCAGGGACGGGTCCCCATTTTGGCGCGGCCGCCCGTTGTTTTGTGCCGGCGGCGGGCCGCAGAGGATGTGAGATTAGCGCTGGCGGTCGGGCCGGCGCCGCCTGTTTCTGGGCACGGGGGCCCCAGGAGGGGACCGCTGCCGCCCGGCCCCGGCGGGGGCAGCTCCCGCCCGTGGGGCGGGACGGCTCCTTTCCTGCGCCGCCCTCCCCCCGTGGGCGCCGGGGTCGTGTACCTCCTTCCTGCCCAAGGGCGGGGGGGTGTGCGGGACCCCCCGAGTCCGTGTCCTCGTTCCCGCCGGCCGATGCGGATTCCGCGAGCTCCGGGGAGGCAGCCGGGCTCCGTCCCGAGCCGGGCAACGACAGGAGCCTGTGGAGGGTTCTTTACCCCCTGCTCCCATGCCGGAAGGTGCAGAGAAAAATACCTTCTTTGCATAACGACAATTAATGTTGATGCCGAGCGATTAGGGTTTGCTGCGTTTACGGCACTCCCGTACTCGAGCTATCGCCTTCGGACGACCTGGGTCGGAGCCGAGGCTCGGGGCGGGAAATGCCATTCGCGAGAGGCATTATCATAATTATTGTCGGCTACGACTGTCGCTGCTATCGTCGGTGCTCTTAGCGCAGGAGGTGGCAGGCGCACCCGGCCATACCGTCCCTCCCCGGCGGGCGAAGGCAGCGCCCCTTCCTCGCCTTCGCGACGGGCGCTCAGACCGCCGTGGAGAAAAAGCCCCGCAGCAGCGGCCCGGCGCCCCGTGCCCCCCCGGTGTCCCCCCCCGCGCCCGCCGGTCCCTCTCCCGCCGGGGTAGGAGGTGTTTCCAGGCCCGGTTCCCGCTGGCTGGCAGCGCTGCCTCTGCGGGCTCGCCCTGCCCGCACGAAGCCGCTTTGCATAAATGAATGTTAAAAGCAATTACGTTGGGAGCTTCGCCTAAACGTATCAATTAGAAGTTGGCACCTTCGCCCCGTCTAAGCCCGAGAGCCGGTTCCAATGAGCGTCTCAGTCGTGTGAAATACGGCCGCCTTCCAGAGCAACTTCTGCCAACTCCGCGAGGATCTATTTACAGTTTATAGAAAAGAGAATTCGTATTAAAAATGCCCCCTTCCCGGTGAAGCTGTATTTCATAGATCTTTCTTTCCAACTCTCCTTGAATAAAGGATACAGCCCTCTTAAAGGTCAGGCTACGCCATTGATCTACCGTTGATGACAAGATCTGGCCCTCGCTCGCTGAGATGCCGGACAAACGACGTGTATTTAGAAACACCGAAGAATCTTTTGAAAGTAATAAACCCTAAATCGTTGACGCGCTGTATCTGCAGCAGCTGGCGGGCGCGGAGGGGTTCTGTCACCCGCACCTTTTACACTTCGGTCAAACATCCCGAGCAACCGGCCGCCGTGCGCTCGGCGGCAGGGAAGGTGCAGCTGGCTGCGGGACCCACCCGTCAGTTAGCGACACTCAGCCCACGAATATTTTGCCACTGATGAGCAGAATTTTATTTTAACTAGAGTACTTCAGATAAATCCCCCTCCTGCTATTTCCATGTTGCTTGCAGCGGGAGGATGAATTCATCCCCGCACTCGCGGCCGCCAGCAAAGCCTCACAGGCGACAGAAGTGTTAAAATCTGCGTTTGCCTGTGCGGGGATTGCCTCGCTACCAGGCAGGCATCGGGAGCTTACAGCAATCAACAACAACAACAAAAAATTGACCATGTCAGTGTGAAGCAGCAATGGCCGGAAAGGCAGTAACAATTCAGGAGCTAACATTCACCAAACTGATACTTCGGGAAGGAAGGACGAGCGGTTCTGCTCCCATAAAGCGAGCCTTGCTCCCCTCAGCAAGTCACAGATGCGCTTTATAGAGGCGAATATTGCTGACCACGAGGTTTGTGAACGCTCCTTCCAGCTGTTGCACGTTGGGGTGCAAATGTGCACCACCAAACCTCCTGAAATAGATGCCGCGTGTGAACAGCCGCGCCGCGCCCGGAGGCTCCCCCGCGCGCCGTCAGGGCTGGGGAGCTCCCGGCGGCGCGGGGCGCTGCCTGGTGAGCTCGTCTGGTAGCGGCGGGAAGCGCGCGCGTGGGGAAGCGCCCCAGCCCATCTGCTCACGAACTAGTTACAGCGGAGGCTGTGGAAAACGAGAAACCTGAAACATTTTTGGGAGAAGATAGGGAATCGAAGCTTTCTTTGTATGAAGTGGAAAAAAAACGTGTTGGGGTCAGTGAAGCTTTCGGTTCTCAGCCGTGGCAAGCGCTTCTCGTGGCTGCGTGATATTCCCCAGACAAACCACCCGGTTCTGACGTTAATCCAGTCATCTATAGGCAGTGTGGGATGGGCGCCGTCCTGAGTGGCGGGGGGCTGCGTCATCTGATACTTTTGGGAAAAGGACCAGACATGTCCGAAGCGGCCTCTTAACAGGCGCCGGGTCCGGTCCCAGCGTTCGCATTTCTAACCGGTGCCCCAACCCGTTGCTAGCGCACTGGGGAGAGCCGACGCCGGCAGAAGCCGAGGCCGGCCGGCCCAAGGACAACCTGGCGGCTGCGCTGCGCCCGCCGCCGCTGATGCGGGGGTGGGCCCCGACAGCCCGCACGGCACCGCACCGCGCCGCGGCTCTTTGTTCCCGCGGCGGCCGGACGGGGACGCGGGGCCGGGGCAGCCCGGTGGGCGGGCTGGCCAGCGCCGCCGCTCCCTCCGCGCCCCGGGGATTGGGGGGGAAGGGGGGAGCAGCCGCCGGCCCCGCCATCCGCCGCCCCGCCCCGCCTCTGCAGCCCGGGAGGGGCCGGCGCGGAAGTGCGGGTGCGCGGGGCGCGGGCCTCCCCCCCCCCGCTACCTCCCGCCCCCGCGGAGCCGCCGCCGTTCCCGGGCGCTGCCTGCCCCGGTGGCGGGGCCGCGGAGGGCGAGCGGAGCTGCGCTGCGCTGCGTTGCGCGCCCGGCCGTGTCCCGCCGCGGGGGCGGCCCGCACCGCCGCCGGGTGCGGCGCATCCACGACCGGCTGCGACCGGGAGTCGCGGTGCAGGGGCGGCATCCAGCCGAAACGGCGGCCGGAGGGCTGCGGCGGTGTCCGGGCTGGAAATAAAGCAGTTTTTAAGCAACCCCCTTTGAACTTTCGGCGATATTTAACGACTTGGGAGGCAGATAAGGCGGGGAATAAAATATTGGTCGCCTTAATAAAGACGGCGACCCGGAATATTCGAAACATGAAAAACTGTAGAGCTCGCAGAAAGGGTGCAGAAAACAGCCATCTTGAATATTTTAATCTCTGGCAAGTGTTTCTTTGGAACAAAATGGATGTTGGAGGGAAACAGCATAGTTAACATTACTGTAGCCTTCCATTTCTAACACCATCCCTCTCGCAGAATTCAGCTGGCACGAAGCAATGAAACTGGAAGGAACGCCACAGCCTTTCATCTGTGTACAATGGCAATAAATAATCATAGTCTGAATACCGTGGTCTGGAAATTTAGTACCTCTCTAAGTGATGGTGCTTTTTTTTTTACCCACGATTTATATTGATTTGTTTGCAACAATATAAGTCACATGTAACGCTGCAAAAACACTTTTAGAGCTCACGCACATAAACAAACAATTAGTCTGTGTTCGCCCAGAACACATTTGTAAAGATTTTTTATTTTTAATGATACTCTGCATTGCTACCATCACCGAAGTCAAAGGAGGTATTCCTACCGACTGCCCTGGAAATTGGATCAGGCCCTGGGTTCAGAGTTTGTTGTGTATTCATGATATGAACCAATTATTCTAAGGATTCATTGTTTGGCCATAAAAACCACTCTAGGCTGAAATTAGGCTTAGAAAGTCCCCAGGATTTTTTTTTCCACTTTTACTAAAATGGATTAACAGCTGTCTTTATTTTTTCTTTCCTCTTTTTTTTCCCCCTTCAAACTGATGGTGAAAACAAATACACCATGCTGATTTCAGATGCTTTTTGTTTTCATGTAACTACAAAAATAGCTTTTTCTTTTTTCCTGAGAATTGTAAGGCTGTTAGTGTTGGTTAGGCCTTCCCAAATTTTAAAAACTAATTATTTTTTCTAAAAAAAAGGAGTAACTGACTGAAGGGGGTGGTGGTGAGAGCAGAGACAATAAGTCAGTGGTTCAGATACACAGGCTCAGAAAGGCTCCTTCCCTGGGATGATTTATTTATTTATTTTCTCGTTGCTGTTTGCTTACTTTGGACCTACTTCTTCACAGATAAGCTCGTCAGAAACAACGCACTTTAGAAAGCCAAAGACAGCTAATAAAAATAATGCTGGGATGACTGGAGAGCATTGTCTGAAGATTAAAGAATAGCATTGCAAAGCAGAACTGCTTGATTTTATTCACGTAGTGTTTTCTTTGATGTCAGTTTGGGCAGCATTTCTACTCCTAATTGCTAAGGATAAGATTCCTTTTGAGAACTGCATTGTTCTTGTTAAAGTTCCTAATTTTTCAAGGAAATTTTGAGGTACTGCATATACAGTTCCTGATTATTTCAGTACCTTGCTACAGCTTTACTCTCTGTGTCTGAACATTTTTCCTTTAATTTCGCAGTGCCATACCTTCCTCTGTGGATTGATATGTTAAAATATATTTAGCATCTGTTTCATAGGCATCCTGATGTTTGTACAGTATTTCTTGAGACTATTTGGATCAAAAAGCACGATGAAGTCAAGCAGCTTCCTAGTAATTTTTTACAGTTGGAGCATGTAGGAATCTCAAAAGAATAGTGTTTGTGAAAAGCAGAGTGAGCAAAATTGCTAAAATGCAAATGACAAGCTCCATCAGAGGCTAAAATTACAAATTCGTGTTTGTGAGGAAAAAAATGCATAGACTAGAGACAATAACCTAGAAAAGGAGGCGCTGGCTTCTTAATGGGCAGGTTCTTTTTCTAAAAATGAAAGCAATACTCAGCTCAAATTGTTAGTGTTATCTAAGAAACAGGAAGATTTCAACCAGATTGAATAATACTGGGAATATGGGGACTGCTATAAGGCCCAGAGAGGAAAGCCGTATCAAATTTGTTGAAAGCTGAAGGAAATGCATTTAAGTGTCATGAAACTCCGATTTACGTGGGAAAGGTATGTAGGGTTCCAGAAAGGAAATAGGGTGCAAAGAAGGACTAAGGAGGTATAGCTCTGTATTCTGTCCATCAGACGTCAATGATGAAGAAATTTGGTAGAAATAAATAGAAGAAATAAATTAACTTATCTTCTTGCCAAAGCACACAAAGTTAAAAAAAGTCTTTTTAATGATGACTCAAAATATATATTTTGTCTGAAAGAACTGAATTCACAGGAGAAGAGAAACAAGAGTATCATATATTTCCTGTAAAGAATAAAGCTTTTATTCATAAAGTTCATTTGCCCTAATATACCTAAAGCATTGTTACATGAGATAGGCTCAACCTTCTTTTTTTTTTTTCAGTTAAGTATTATATTTCTTTATCATCATCGTAGCTTCAGTGACAAAAACCTGAGAGCTGGATTGCACCTTAATAGGTAAACAGGCAGGGAAAGATGTGGGAACACTTCTATCCACGCCTTCCAGAAGGGCAAGGAATATCTGGCAACTTCCAAATAACTGAGGCCAAGGGGACCAGTGATTTCATATTTCAGTCTGAATGGACAGGATATTCTGGTTATTTTGGTCTCTTGCTGGGTCATTGCCACACCAGGCTCTGCAAACAACTCTCAAGTGCTTATTAGAGTAGTGCATAAATTGGTAAGGAGTAATTGGTTTAACAAGCTGAGTGCTGTTTGTAAATACACCTGTTTAAAAACCAGTGCAGTTAAATCCATTGCACTGTTTAAAAGGTGACTGTAAAGTGGTGCAGTAAAATGGCAGAAGAACTGGGGGGATCAGTTTTGGTCTCCTTGACCAGATTCCCTTCAAACATTTCTGGTTTTCTCAGACAGATTTGTTGTTCATGTAACTTCTCTAAATATTTCTTCTATGGCTTGATTGAGAACAGGACTGACAAGGAGCTGCTATTCAAAATCCAGATCTTCAGTTTTATTTGGGACACAGTTTATCTGACATTGCTTTTTTCTGAAACTCAACAATTAGCTTTGCAGATGCTCTTCGTAATTTGCTTAGCCTCAGCAGAGTGAAAGTGATAGAGAAAAGGTCTGTGCCATTACACTGTGCTTGGTACTGTTGGGCCTCACAGGGTTGCTGGCCCTGAGGTACTTCCAGTACAAATGAGAGATAAAACTCATAATTAATGATGTGCAAAGTTCTGAGTTTAGACAAATACTTGCAAAATTGTTTTATTCGTTTGCCTTTAGTGTTTAGTAATGGATTCTGGGTTTGACCTAGTCTAAGTCAAAATGAAAGAAAAAAAAAAAGTACTTTTCCTCTTTCATTTTCATTTGGGCAGTGCAGGTCTCGCTGAGAAGAAGGTGGAGCTTCCCCAGAGCGCAGGAGCAGCTGTGACTGTCCTTGACGTCTCTAGTATGAATAGTTTGCTCCCAGCTTGTAACTTGTTCCGTTATATCATGTTGTTCAGAGCTTAAAAAACAAGTATCTTCTGTACTCCTTTCTTCAGTCCTAAGAGCCAGCACTTGCTTTTACTGCTGTCACACAATTTTAAAATCACAGATATGCTGGCTGGAAAGGTAATAATTAGGAGTTTATTGTGGAAAGAAGATAAGATTAGCTGCAGTAAAGATTTATTATTAGAAAATGAATAGCCTCATTTTCAAGATTTAAGAGACTTGTACAAATTACCTGCTGGATGTTTTTTAGTTTCCAGTTCATATTAGTGCAGAAAGAACTGTTTGGGGCCTATTACCCAGCTTTTGGAAAGTTTTCTTGTAGTGGAAAAAATTGTAAGGGATCTGGCAATGAGGACTCATCTGGCTAGTGGATGTTCATAAAAATCTTAATGACTTCAGCAGTCTGAGATGAGGCTGCTGGGGCTGGGCTGTGCTTGGATGGAAACTACTGGACTGGCTTACTGGAGGATCCCCTCCCTACATGTGGGGTGGTGATAAGTGAAGGGGAAGGCTTGGAAACAGGATTTGAAATCTTTGAGTTTCTCTGTGGCTGGGTTGACGCTGTCTTTTTAAAAAATGATTCTGTATTATAAATTGCACGGAAAAAAAAGAAGAGTAGTTCTAACACACAGGACAGTTTGGGAGCTTGAATTGTGCATAAAACATTTTGGGTTTTCCTACAAGGGCACTTTGCAATTTTATACGTGCCATTTTCGTGCTATAGTTTACAGCTTTATATAAAGAGTATATTCCTCTGAACCGAAAGTGTTTTCAATTTAGTTTGTGTTGCTTTGGAGGGCTTTTTAAGCTAAAATCACAATGTATTTGCCTTAAAATGGTGACATTGCTATATATGGAAAAGCTGCTTTGCAGCATTTCTAGAGGCTTTTACATACTTCAGTAATTTTACTGTTACTCAGACATCTGTGCTTTTAACTCAAAGGCGATGCTGTTGATCTCAGGGGTAACTTGGCTTTAATGTGAGGGAGAAATCTAATTTATGGTCAGTTTGACAGTCGGCTTGGAAAGGGGAATGATACAAAAATAATGTTAATTCATTAAAAAACCCACCTTCATAATCAGTTCTAGTCTGGTCTATAGAATATACTGAGCACATGGTACTGCAGTCAGGCCAGTGGGTGCTACTGGTAATTGGGGATGATATTGCCCTCTGAAATCTGCTGATTTTCACTGAACATAGTTAAATCTGTTTCTCTGTAAGAAAATGTAGGGGATGTTGTCTTAGTCTGATGGCCCTGAAGGTGAGGAGTACTGTGATGCTCCTACTAGGAAGAAAAGGTGCATCTCAGAAAAACTCAGCAGATTGTCATTCTCCCCAGGAAAAATTTTTCTGCCGCTCAGCCATGAGGCTGCGGAGTGGTACAGCAGCCTGCTGCTCTGCCAGCCTTTGGGACATTCCTCTGCTGACATACTGACATCCCAGTGTTGAAGCTGAGTATCGGTGCAAGGCTATGAAGCCGTGCGTGTCCTGGGAAGGCCTGCAAGGCAAGCTGCTGTGGCACAAAGGGATGCTATGGCATTGATGAGACCGCTGAAGCAGGACATTCTATGTTACCTTTATGTTTTGGGAGGTACAGGGCTGATGAACCTGCCACCAAATACGACTGTCTTCTTTAACTATTACTGATCATGTGTTGAATCGTATTGCCTCTCTTTTGCTGACTTTGCAAGGATTTCTCTTGGCAGACAATACACCAGCTACTTAGATATCCATAAGGGCTTGTTTCCAGGGTTTGATATTTTGGATACTCTGCCGATTTAGATAGTCATTCGAAGTGTTCTCCTCAGCCTTTCTGGAGCATGGACCTACATGAAGTCTTAGTTTAGAAAGGTCTGCCAGTGTCTTTGAAGGCATATACAGCAATATAGCAGGGTAAGTACAGGTGAGCACACAGCAGCTGGGGCCACGGAGGCTGCCTTGGCTCTCTCGTTGACCCAGAGCAGCTGCTGAAGCTCCAGGCCCACCAGCCCATGGCAATCACAGCTCTCAGAGGCAAACCTGTCCAGCCCCAAGCCCTCAGTGCCCTTGGGTTAAGGAGTCCAAAGAAGAAACCAACCTGTTTGCTTTTGTGGCGCTTGCTCAGTCAGCGCCACGCTTCGACTGCTAACCTGTGAGCATATGAAAGCAAACCTCCCCCCTGCCCACTGTGATTCCCTCTCCTTGCTCCACTGGGTGTTTGGAGCAGTTTTCCTGGTGTGGGTCAGGTGCCGCAGGCATCCATCCATCCATCCATCCATCCATCCATCCATCCATCCATCCGTCCGTCCGTCGGTCTGTCCATCCATCCATCCATCTGTCCATCCCCACTGCCCCCGCGGCTGGCCATGCTGCTGGGCCAGCTCCTCTGGAGTGGTGGTTCCTGTTGGGCAGTGACACGAGCACTGTCTGCACAAGATGAATTTTCTCACTTGCTTTCTCTCCTCTCTTCATTTCCCCTGGTCTCTCTGCTGGCTTTTTTGATTCGAGATCCCTCGCTCCCTTTGGTCCACCCCACCCCCTCCCCCCTTTCCTTTCTTTCTTTCATTTTTCTCATTTCTTGTATTCTCCCTTCACTTATTTTTCTCTCTATTATCTTTCCTGTCCTCCTCTGCATTCTTTCAATCCCAGCAGGGCTCGCGCATACAAATTGACCCCCTCCCAGCCAGTAATGTGATCGAAGCTCTTTGTGGCTCCTACTATCTCTATGGTAACTATCAGGGGGGTCTCAAGAGTGGTGGTAGACCCAATGCACTGGCCCACGTACTGTTGTTCTTGCCAGCATTTCATGCTGACCACATGGGCCTGACTGCTCATTTACAACTACTTCTTATTTTAAAAAAATATTGATACCTTAAAGTGCTTAAACAGGGAAAACAGACCACATACTTGAGCACAGATAGTTGTTGGGTTCTCAGGGTTGTGGAAAATGGTTTCTGTGTTCAGAGCTACTTTGCCTGGCAGATCTGTTGCTGTTTTCTAACTGTTGTGGAGTGGCGTGTTGGCTGTTTCATGCACTCTGGAAACAAGAGTTACGCTGCAAAAATCGGTATCCGCATTGCAAGGGTAGCCAGTGGCAGTGCAGCGGGCAGTGGTTGTTACCACCAGCACAGACTGAGAAAGTACCTAAGAGGGGTTTGTATGTTGTGAACTCTTGCTTTTCCCTCTGCTAGCCAGCCTACCACATACCCCCAAGTGGCTGCTGTAATGCAGGTATTAAAAACAAAATTGTAGGCAAACATTGGGTTGATAATATATCTTGTCCACAATTTGGGATTTGTGCAAGCATAAAACAACCATAGGATGTGATGGAAGGAACCACTGAAAAACCTGTGGTGTGGACAGAAAAAATGGGCACGGTCCCTTTTGGCTATAAGGCGCTCCTCAAATGCCAGGGATGCCAGTGGGAATGTGGGGAACCAGGGAAGCTTAATGAAATCTAAGGCAGTCTATATTACACCAGACCCATTTGCTTGAGAGACAAGAAACTAGCCCTAGAGCTTTTAAATAGCTTAAATTAGTAGTACAAAATTATTTTGATTCAAATACTTGTGGAAATTATTTATGGAGTGCGTACGATATTAAAAATGTAATTCCTGTCAGGACTGTACTCCAAATATTGTTCTGTTCTGTTAAATTCTTCAAAAGCTCTTGTGATTTTTGTCCCCTCCTCCAAATGTATCTATAATATTTATGGCCAAAAATGGATTCAATTCATAATATCTGTTAATTCCATTAATAGCATAAGCCTATAGCCAGCACTAAATAACATCTATGACGATTTTCCCCAAGATTTACCTGGCTTTTAAAAATTGTTTAATTTCTTATATAGCTTTGTAGAAATATCTGAGCTTAAAAAAGACAACTAGCCTTATCATATCCTGACATTACATGTTGCCACAGCACTTAGGATGTGCAGTGTCAGCCAGTTAACTACACTTTACCAGCCTTCTGCTACATGAAAATGCAGTACAAAAACAACACCATCCTATTTGAATCTCTACAACGCTCAAACAATTACACTGCAGTGTTGACACTGAAAGCATCATTTTGCTTGAATCCTTGAAAAGAATAAGCTTCACAATATGATTATTAGATTTTTCAGCTGGCTGCATAATCATTATTCACAACTTTATTAACCGTTTAGTCCACTTAACTGTATATCAATTGTGAGTTTTACATCTACCTGCCTGTGGATAAATCAACATCTATAAACTGCCCTTTTGGGTGAAATCCAGCCAGCAGTGAAAGGGTTAACACTGTGGGCATTTAAGTGGTCATAATTAACAGTCCATTAAGATGAATGGAGAAAGTTCGCACTTCACGATGCTATTGTTTAATTCGGTCTGTTTACAGACTCAAGAGGACAACAGTGCAGAGCTCGACATTGCCCAGGGTTTGCACTGGGGAAGTCAGGAATCACATTTTTAAATAAATTATAACCTTAGGTGAAAAAAAAAAAAAAGCAAAAATCCTTTGGGAAATGTATTTCCTGCTTTGGGGGATTTATGTTGTCCCAATTCACCCTCTTGAATAAGTGGTTTGATACTAACTACCATTTTGCTTTCCACTGAACCAATTCACCAAAACAAAGCCCTCACTTTACTTAATCCCCTCCCTGTTTCACAACGATTTATATAAGCAGTGGATTTTGTAGCCAGTTATTAATAGGGATGCAGGAGGAACTCAGCTCTACTAACCTGTGAAGTTCTCCTGGTTCTGACGGGTGACTGCTCTTTTGTGTTTAACATTTAATATAAAATCCCACTATTAATATTGTCAATGCTGAGCATTACAGGTATGAAACAGGACACAAACTCAACATATCAGCCTCAAAAATCTCTCTTGTAAAAAACCTTGGTTTTGTTTGCCTTTTGCATCCCTAAGATTTTACAAAAATAATTTTTCAACCTTTTCTCCAGTGAAGCTGGAAATTTATTGTGTTAAAAGGAATCAGAATTTTTCATATAATCGCTTCGTTCCAAGCCCAGAAGCTTAAAAACAAAACAAAACTAAAAACAAGACCACAGCTATACCAGGACACACAGCAAAATCCTGGGTGTTGCTAACACTACACTACTGAAGAACGCAGCTTTCGCAGCAAGTCTGAAGTCAGAGCTCTCAGGAGAGCTGGGGTGGGCCCAGGCAGGGAATTCGCTATTTGAACAAAAAACTTTTTAGTCAAGGTGCAGTAGTGAAACCGCGAGAGAAGCCTATCATTTTGCAGTAATACATAGTTCTTTTTAAAAGATCTCCATTTTACTGGTACAATTTTTTCCTTGTAAATGATTGTGAGTGTAATTAATTATAGGCAATAAACTGCATTTCATAGCTCCTGTATGTCTAGCTAAATGACAGTGCTCAGAAACGCAGTCATTAAACATACTGAAGAGCAATAGAGTAGTAGTTATTTTCACTAGATTTTGTTCTTTATTTTGGTATCAAAGCACCTGAAAATGATACGACAAATATCAACATTTCTATGAAAATGTTTTAATTACTAATGTCAACATAAATTAGTGATAAATTTTTGCAGACACAGTTTTGGTCTTAAGGACAGGGGTGCTTGCTGAAAGATAACCTCAAAATACAATTATAGATTTACGGTACCTGTTCTCATTAGAAATAACATAGTCATGAATGAATATGGGTTTGCATGCCATCTACAGTTTGCTTTTCTTGTGCTTTTAAATGTAACTTTGAAATTTAAAAATGCAGTGCTTTTTAAAAAAATAATATTGATGTTTTGATAAGGACTCTCCATGTTCATTTTAGCAAGCGTGTGCTTGGTTAAATTTAAATTAGGCCATATTACCTTACACTTATTAACATTAAAAATGCACCTGAAAGAGCCAGAATTATCCCTGGAGATACTTTGTAGAAAATCTCCTTTTCTCATGTTTTCCTGGTAAATCAGATTTATAGAAAGGTAAATTGCATAATTTTAAAATAAAGTTTTAAAAATTATTTCAGCAACTTGAATCCTACTTGTCTGTGCTTAATACGAATTGTTAATATTTTGAAAATGTTGAAACTAAAAACAGTAGTCTGAATTAACAGGAAAAAGTCCTTTATGCTGCATGCCCCCAGTAAAACTGTTAGCAAAATTTTAGATGTAATAATTGATTTCATTTATTAAAATAGCATAAAAAATAATATAGGAGAGGGTCTCAGAGACCGTTGTTTTTCAAGAATGATAGAATTCTTACTCCTTAAACAGGAATTAAAACAGTTAAAATAAGTTTTAGCATCCTTCTTTATCTCCTTGAGACATTATCTTTATCGGACTAAGCAAGTGAACTCCAGCAGATGATAATTAAAGATGGACCAGAATTTTTACTGAAGGCACGAAGCCTATTGAATTCATGGGTCATGGTTCACAGATAAGCTGCAGCTCCTGAGCACACCTCCATTGACTTCACTGCTCCTGAAAGTTTTTTAGGTGCTTTAAGAAAGGCTTCATGCAGAAACAAGCCCCTCTAGATCAGGGTGACAATTAGGGGGTTCTTCTGGGAAGCTGGTTTGAATCCCCTGAGGCTGGGAGTGGGGTCTGAGCTCATCTCTTTCACTTTCTGGTGATATTGCTGCTGCTGGAACCTGGCAAAAAAATAAGGAACTCTGAAAACCTGAGGGTTATTGCATGAAGGTTACCTCATCCCAGTTTTTGAATGGAAATAGCTGTTGCTGCAATATTTTGTGCTGAATTCAGTGCATCTGGCACCTGGCAGCAACATGCCTGCTAGAGCAAACTCAGTTGTTCAGCTGCCATCTCTGGGTGGCATTCACAGAGCAAGAAGTTGAGACACCAGGATTTCCTTGTTAAAATGTAGTCAGCTGCCTCCTTTCAGGTTCCTGTGAATCGAGAGAGGGTTTGGGAGATCCATGCTTGGAAGGAAGCATGGGAACCTCCCAGGCCTTCCTTCAGAGCCTGTGGACTTTCCAAAAGCTCCACAGCTGCATCTTTGAAACTTGTGTGAGCTGTGGCAGGACCATGGGGTATTCCTCCTTCTGTATGTGACAGCTGAAGTGAAGAAGCGCTTGATCTTGATTACTCAGTCTGTTGTGTATGTGGGTAGATGTGTAAGGGAGCTTACCAGTCTTTGCCTGTGTGGTATTTTTTTTTTAGGTTTTGTGTTTCCCAGTCCATTGGTTTCAGTAATATATAGTCTTTGTCTAGGGGCATCTTGTCAGCACAGCTTGAGGCCTGAACACAATGTGAATACTTTTTTTTTTTTTCTCTTAAAAAAAAGGGCGTATTTTACCTTTCCTTTTTCCCAATACTCCATTCTTTGGTGATTCTTGGTTCGTACCACTGTTTTCATTCATCTCTAATTGCACTCACTGCCAATTTCAGCAACAAGCTCTATATGCTTTTCCTTCTCCTTGATTTGTACAGTAACTGACCATAAATCCTTTGCCTTCCCCAGAGCATGAGACACTTGTTTCTACAGATTAGGAGTTGACTGGTTGCAGGATGTTCAGTAAATGTTCCTCCTAAGAAGTAAAACTGTGCTGTTTCTTTGTTCCAGCTTTAAAGAACCTGCCACGATAACAACAGCCTTTAAATGATGATGTCAAAATGTCAGAGAGGAAAGTGGCCATATGCGAGGTCATGTGTCTCACTGATGCGTAAAGCAACCAGCCTTGAAAGTCAACTGCAGACAGGAGATGGACAACTGCTTGTGCCAGGAGTGCAGCACGCAGGAAGGGCGCCTGGGGAAGCAGTGCTTCTCCTGGAGATCACGGGCACTGAACTGGCAGGCATGCTGTGGGTTGTCCTTGCAGTAAGGAGAGAACTAATGTATGTTAAATGCCCGCTGACTTATCTTTTAACTTTTACTGCTAGGTTAAAAAGGTTGCGGTCAGATTCCAGTGACTAGTCAAAACTAACTTTAAAACAATGGGATTTTACTAAAGTCCTTGGAAAACTATTCTACAAGCCTTTAAACACAGTGCCTAAACTCAGGAAAAAACTAGTATGAGTTCTGGTGAATTTTGGAACAGGCTCAAAAAGTCATTATTTATGAGAATGCTATAATATATTTTTTCTGGATACAAGATCTGCAGTTTTCCTTCTTGTGTTCTTTTTAAACTCAGGTTAAATTTCCTTCCTCATGACTCTCTTATGTCTAGCCCTGCACACCCCTTCAAATGAAGGAAGAGGAGAATTTGCAAGTCTCATCCCTGTATAGGACTCAAATTTATTTAAGCTGGAGAATTATGCATATATGGCACGGGGTTGTGGATCCTGATTAATATCAGGATTGCAGTGAGATTTTTTGAATGCTGTGGATTTTGTATGTATGCTGCTGTGTATGGAGTTAGACTAACTCAGCTTGATGTGACTGTATCAGGCTAATACTTTTGGTCTAATCGTTTGTGGTGCAGATTTGCCTAAAAGAGACAGGGTGGTTTTTGCAGAACACAGACAACAGCTATTGAAAACCCGAGTGGCTGTTAGGGTGTGCTACTGAAGAAAGAAAACTGCTAGAACGCAACAGTGCTTTCAGGGAGTAGGCATTTTCTCCGATGTGTGTAATGAATGACAAGTGATCTCTGATCCCAAGTGCTTGGATGTGGTCTGGGAAATCTCATCCTGGTTGTTGTTACAGGCAGGGGTGTATGGATCGCGCTTTGGTCTTTGAGCCAGCCGCTCATCAGCATCTGCGCTCTCTAAGCGTGGTCTCCTACCAGCAGCCGCAGATGATGCTAAATGATAGTGATATCATTGTTTCAAGAAATTGCAGTGTGGGCTTTTTTAAAGAATTATAATAATATTTAATAACAATTTGAAGGTACTATAGACCAGCATGATTTCTGTATGTCAGATACAAAATTTCCAACTATTCATTTTACTGTGTGCTACCTAGGAATGCTTTTCTGAAAGTCAGTTTAAGGCACTGAGAGAATTCTAATGCATAAATGGGTTTTGCTAGTATCTGTTGTAGTAATAAATGAATCACTGCTTGCTTTCAATACCAGGCAGACAATTAACTTGGGGTTCACGTGATGGTTTTTAATTTTACTGGGCATAAATTCACATATCACAGGTTGACATAAGGGGAGTTTAAACTCTCATTTTAGGTAAAATGGCCATTATTTTCTGCAAAGGACAGCCCATAGGTCCTGTGACACCTGCTGCCTGGGTCTGGGACATACCAGCACATCACACAGTTGGGTACCTCTGGTTTTGCAGTATGAATTCATTTGTCCAGGGCTAGCGCTGAGTATAGGTGCATTAAGCTGCCAAGGATGTCTGTGATCCCAGCTGTTCTTCAAGGTGCAGTGGTGTTTCTGTGACCTTTTTCAATGAATGTAGACCACTCATTTCTCAACACAGTTATAGTAGTCACCAGAAATGGAGGCAAAATGGGGCTATCTTTTTGGTGTTGATATCTACAATTCACTGTAGCTGGTTTTTTTACAGGTCAGTTTTTTTTCTTTCCAAATGTTTTTGAAATCGTGTTTGCTCTATTCAAAGAGTAAAGGAAGGAAGAAAATCAGTAACTGGTCCGTGGTGAGCAGGAGCTTAATTTTAACTGAGATTTCATTGTTTGCATGGCCAAGGTAAGAGCCATAAGAGGTGCTTGTGAGCCAGAGAAATGGATATTGTTGGAAAAACTGTACTCCAAAGTTATGAGAAGCCTGGCATGAAACTCAAGATAGACAGTTTTTCATACAACAACTTATTTCTCTTTCTTGGTAGAGATATTTTTTTTTAAAGAGCAGCATGAATAGTAATTTCTTGTTGAGAAAAAAAAAATGATGATCTTTTCATACAATTTTTCTACATTTGTTTTGAACAGAGGAGAGAGGATAGCTTCAAACTTTGTAGCATATCTAGTTTGCGTAACTTTTGGATTTGTAGAGCGTAGCCATATGTGAGAGAAAGGTAATTTGAAATATCTGGCGACTGTAAATGTATCACCTACTCTGTGAGATTTACTGATGGGGTATTTGGACTTCTTCCTAAAACTCTTGCTATGGAAATTTTTGAGGAATGGATGCCATACTATTTACTAGCTGTATGATTTGGCATGGGGTTCTCTGCTGGCAGCACCACGGGACCGGTCCTACCTTGAAAGGCTGTGATCCACGTTAGGCCTTGGTGTTTAAAAATTGTCTTTACTGGCAGATGCTGGAGGAAGATCAGAGCTGCAATTAACCTATTTACAGTTAAAGCTTATGTGTGATTTAGAAAAAAATCTTAAACTTTAAACCAAAAAGATTTAAAAGTTATAGAACAAATGACTGAATAAAGCAAATCTGGGATTAATTAAGTATAAAATTGGTTGCAAATGTTTTCAAAAACTTTTAATGTTATGGGTTGGGAAGTTGCTATTTTGGAAGCTCTCAGCAAGTGGCACAGCTCTCCAGGGAGTATGTGGGTGGTGGAAACACCGCACTGCTGTGGGTGATGGAGCCATGTACCCCCAGGAATGATGATGCCTCTACCAGGAAGCAGCTCAGCCTGGGACTGTGCCTGGCGCTTGCCTGCACTGAGGAGTCCAGCTTGATGGACGTGAGTGTGTTTCAGCTCCTATTGCTGCTTCTGCTCCTGAGAAAAATAAAACAAATTGGTGCTCCCTCACTTAGAGACACTTTCTTGCACAGTTGCCTCAGGGCCCAAAATAGCATTACTGACCTCAGTGTGGACCATCCCTCCTGCAAATCATTGAACAAAGTGCATTTGACCATTAACCTAGGGGGGTTGTCTCATACAAATGAATTAGCTGCCTTCCTAGGGATGCCCAGTAAGTGTGGGGACCAGAAGAGAGCAGAGAAGAGTGAGGTCTTTGAGGAAAGCCCATGCTATCGGATGTTGTAACTGCAGATGTTTGGCACAATCTTTTCCAAGGGGCTAATTTTAAGAATTGATCTCCAGTTATTAGCTGTGACTGAAAGGCACAACATAGGAAAAGAAAAAGTGTTATTTCCAGACTAGTCAGTATTTCAGATTATATTAGTTTATTACAGAGAAGCATCCAAAACTCTCGGCCAATATTCAATGCTTAAATAGCAGAGACTGGCATATAATGAGTAGAAATATGGTGTATATTTGCCAATTTAGGCTGCAAATCTAACTTCTGATCCTTTCCAACATGTCAATGGTCAGTATAAAAAAACGTTTTTGTGGCAGAAGCCTATGAAAACTGAGGTGTTTCTTGGGGAGTAATAGGAGTTGAATGTTTAAAAATTTTTTGTTTACTATCTGGGGAGCATTATTAAGAAGCATTTCTCAAAAAAAATCTGCCCTAATACAGAAAAAAGTAAACCCTGCAAAAAAAACCCCCAACCAATAGGCTTTGAAAAATGTTTTAATAATGAAGCTAAGTAAATAATTTTAAAATTTATTTGGTGTATGTAAATAGTGTAATAACTGAGCTCACAAGACTAATAATTTTTTCGATTTCTTTAACTAATATCTCTATATTTTAATTATTATGTGATGGATAAAACATTTGATACTTGTCTTGAGTAGCTCTTGGTCAGAGTTGTAGTAGCAATAATAAACTGTTCCAGTTCTGTGGTCAGATGAGCACACAGGCATATCGCGGGAGAGTTTTACATGCGTAGATTTAAAATCTTTCTCACATATGAATGTATTTACGTTATTTGTTGAGCACTACTTGGTTGCAAACACAACTGTTGCATTTTTCTTGCTGTTTAAGTCAGCAGGTTTTCTTAGCAGTTCTGATTAATGCTTTTCCTCATTCATTTTCACTGAGGATATGTCAATGTGTCATTGAGTCTCGTGATCTTGACCCCCCCAGTACCAAGAGCAGCCAAAGCTATTTTACTTGTTGTTAACACACGTCAGGGGAACTCACTTCTTGCAGCCATGATGATCTTCAAGCAGATACTATTTTTTATTTCAGAAATGACTATGTAACTTTTTAAAACTGTCAGTTTATTTTGAACCCTTAAGCCCAGTGTGCAAACACTGGGGGGAAGATGCTGCTCTGCAGACGCTGCTGCTGCTCACATCTCTGCTGCCTGACCTGAGGTATGCGATGAAACCCCAGTACACGCAGCCTGCGAGCATCTCACAGTTGTCACCATTTTTCACAGCCTTCTGGTGAGGTAGCAAAGTTATTTCAGTTTTACAGGTGACAACAGAGATACAGAGTCACTGCACTGCAGTCCAAATCCTCAAAGAGATTGAAAGAACTAATTTTCATATAGGCATAAATAGGGACCTGAATCCTGGACTGTCAGGTCCCGCACAGGCTGCCAAAACACCAGTCCAACCCTGGTGTGGGTTCTTGGCACACTGCCAGCTGTAAGTGATGACACAGTCATCACTTTGATGACTTTGATGGGACACTACAAACCCTCCCTGCTAACCTGGGGGGAACCAGCACTCAAGCTGCCCTCGGCAGGGAAGGGCAGCGGGGCTGCTGCCCCAGTTAGACATCACCTGGCTGATGCAGGTTCTGCAGGTTCTTCCCACCAGCATGAGCTTCTTTTTTTTCCTTCTCCTTTGTAAATGGAGGAAAATATTTGTTTCAGGGCATGAGTCTGAAGTCTCAGAGGCTACATGAGTGTTGTTAGAATCTGGTAATTTTACTGTTATGAAATAAGCTGCTGATGGGCCAAATTTCCTTGTAATGCCAGGAGTTGCAGTTCAGAAAACTTTCACTAGCCTAACAAAGTAGCAACATTTACAGGCCTCATCAGGAGTAAGTAATAACTTTAATGGAGCAGTTAATTAGTTCTGGTCTTTTCAGACAGGATCATTAGAATTTAATGAGAATTAATAATTTTGTAAAGCATGGAAATATGTTGCCCCAAGCAAAATTCAGTAACACACATTTCACAAATAGCTATTTTAAATGAATGCAGTGACATTTTCTCGTATTGTTGGATGAGCTATAATATTTTTATGTAGCAACTCTAGGTAAAATATATATTTGGCTCACATTATAATGTATGTTACCATTTTAAGATACAAAGTCCCCATTGTTTGTGAATAGGAATAGAAACCAAAATACAGCCATGTAAATGTGATTCTTTATCACTGTTGGCTTTTTTCTTGAACATTTTAAAGACAAAGCTACTGATCACCTAGAAGCATCATTGAAGAGCAGCAGAATTCCTTTGCCATGTGCTATAATATCCTCTTGTGTCAGATCTATCACATTAGTTACCTGACTAAAACAAGCACATTATCTGTTTGAGAAGAAGACGTCATAAAAGGACAGAAAATATTCATCAAAGAAATATATTTGGAGCTATTTTAGTTTTACATCATCTGACAATGTAATATATGTAACAAGCAACACAAGCATTCCATTTAAGGGTGTTTTTTTTTAGGCTAGCATTTTATGTAAATGTTTATCTACAGTTTTTGTGTCTAAGCTATGTTCATGGAAACTATGTTCAAGGAAACCATTTCTTGTTTCCAGATTCTGGGCTGGTTTAAATTGGCCTGACTTCCACTGACCTTCGTGAGGTTGTGCTGATGTACGTGGGTGGAGGATGGGGCACAAACACTTTAATGAAGGCTTTGGAAATCCTAGAAGAGAGGGGAGGAAATTCCTTCTGGTTCAAGGGTCCAAAGCTATTGTACATGCTATAACTGCTGATGACTTTTCTTCACAGAGTTTTTCCTCTGGTGCTTGAATATATAGATGATATTCTTTATTGTATTAAAATAGTTGATCAATAAATCTGAAAATATGTTGGATATTATGAACTGGCTTTCTGAATGTGGCCTGGACTTGCAGGCTAAACAAACATAGCATAAAATGGAGGCAGCCAAAACCATCGTGTTGATCCTGACCCCCCATCCCTGTAGCGTGATATGTAAGTCTGACACAGTTATACCAGTATAAAGCTGGTGCAATGGGGCAGAGATTCAGACTTGTGTAGCTTCTAATCTTATTGCTGAGAGAATTATAGCCTGGATTAAACATGTCAGAGTAAGGGCCAAAGTAGAGCTCCCCTGCCACTGGGGCTAGGCTGTGGTACCCTATCATTAAAGTACGGTTTGTGGGGAGATCTGAATTCCTCTTCTTGTAGCAATATCTAGCCAAAGCACAGAAAGATCAAGCTATTCAGCTTTTCATGATCGTCTAACCCATTTCATTTTTTAAAACTGCGGAGCAGTAAAATGAACCATTCTTACTTGCTGGCTCTTCTGAGCAAAGAAAATAGCAAGAGAAAACCCTGGCTCAAACTTCAAATACATAATACATCTCCCATCACAGGTGTGAAAGAAAATTACCCACCAGATTTTTTTTTCAGTAGAAGTTTGGATTTAAAATGAAAAATGTTATCATTACCGATTTTTAACAGTCAGATGAAAAATTGCTAATATATATATATAGGTTGAAAGCTCTGCAGGAGATGAGTAATTGGAGAGAGCATTCCAAGTGTTGGCCATCCAAATATGTAACAAACTGTATTCTTCTTTTCTTAATTTTTTCAATTAACTTTTATAGTATTTAAGGCTAAAAGATATTTTTTTTCTCAGCCTCTTTTTCATCTTCCAAGCATGATGATTTCTGTTAATATAATGAATTTAGTGTACTGCAGCAGCATCGAGGCACTAGTGATTGGAAATCAAGAGCTACTGTTTCCATAAAATAAAACAACAGTCTCTTCCAGAAAGCTGGCAAATGCAAGAATACAGGAGAGGGGACAGGTGGGAACAGCAGAGCAGGGAAGATACTGCAAGGGCACCGCTTATCGTAGGTGCAGCTGTGAAGGGTGAGGTTTGACCACCACTTGGTAATCGTTGCGTGGGGAGTTGAACAGACACATGATGTGGCAGCATTTTAAAATCCCTGTGGCCTGATGCTAGCTGTGGTACCTGCAAGCGGTGTTGGGAGAGAGAGACCTGCCCAGTCCTCCTGCCGCTTTCTCTCCTCCACTGGATCATGTGCTGGAGGTGGCCCAGGTTCAGCTGCAATGGTTATTTTCCATTCCTGGTCTGCAAGAACTTTCCCTTGGTCTCCTTAAGCAAGTGGGAAGGTGAGGGAGGAAGTAAAGATCACATCTGGCACCTCAGTTACTTCATTTCTACCTGCCTTGGAGAGGTTGGTGACATGAAATGATTGTGCATTGTCCATGGGAGAAGTGGTGAAAAACTCTCCTTGCCCGCTGCCTGCCCCAGCACATGCAGGTAGCAGGGAGCCTTATGCTGCTCGTCCTGGCTGACCCTGCTAAGGAGATTGCTGGGCTTTTCCTTTTGAAGTCTGCCTTACACCGGTCTCCATCTTCACAAGGGTCAGAGCCGTGAGAAACAGTTGTTTTTCACTCACATAATGGGTCTTTTCTCACAATAATGTGTAAAGAACACAAATGAAGATAATGGTGTTTTCTTCTGGTCTAATCTGGACCTTTTCTGTTATTTTAATGTTGGTTTAAGTTTTAATTAGAGAGCAATTGGCATCAGCAGTCATACACTTGATCATATGTCATATGATCTAAAACCTAGCTACTTGATCCCATAAGATAATTAGTATTTTATTGCTGTATTTTATTAAATATTGATGCCAAAGTTTTCTTTTCAGCATTTGCAAATCCTTTTAGTAAATTGGCAGTAAAATAAAAAGCTTCAATTTGGTGAGAGCTACTGTAATTATATTTACTCTGTAGTTTATTACCAGATGTTTAAAATGTTTGTATATTTGTATTACACCTAAAAACTTCATTAAACGAACATTAAAGCTGCAAAGTGTAGTATTCTGAAATTAGGAAATGATGGAAGTATGTTTTCCTATGCAACTTTAAAACTCTTTCGGGAAATCAGAACTGCGTGTTAGCTGTCTGGACTCTGTATACAGTGTGTGAGGCAAGGCAGGCGCCTCCAAATGGGATATAAACAAATGCATGTGATGGTGTGGGAGCCACCTACATTCATAAACTGGGAGTGCGAGAGACAGGGCTCCATCTGAAATCTGAGGTCTCTCTGGAAGAAAGCACCTGGCTGCGCTCAGGAAGGAGCCTCCTTCGAGTGTGTGGGACCTGCAGCCTGCAATAAGCAGCTGTGCAGATTTGCCCTCCTTTCCCCAGAGGAGAGAAACATCAGGAGAGTCTCTGAGAAAAAGGCATATTATATATTATATTATACATTATATAATGGGGAAAATGCCACAGTTCTGTGCCACAGTTCTGTACCACAGTGAAATTGCCATTTTTTCAGGGAGAGTGTGACATGCTGGCTGCTACAAGGGTGCTTATGCCTTGTACCTATGATCATGACTGAATAAATGTAGGAATTGTTGAAGGAGTAGCTGCTGGACCCCTGGGCTCCCCGTATCAGGCATCACCTCTACTGCTAGGTATGGAGATGTGGTCTCGGCCACTTTCTGTGGCTCAGTGGATCTTCACTTCTTTGACGAACTTCAGCACACCTTCAGAATGAAGTGGCTAAATGCCCCCCAACAGATTTGCCCTGTAGATGAGTGTTTGAACTCCTTTCAGTCTATGGAGAAGTAGCCGAAATCTGCTGTTCCTGTGCAAGTCTTCAATCAGGAAACTATTTTATAGAAGGGATTACTGCTGCTAACTGCAAGGGCATCATAAAACTAGTGATCCCTGCTCCACCTCGGGAAAAAGAGGCTGGAGGAGGAGAGAGAGTTTCAGGCTGTGCATCCCAAATGGAAACAGGTACTCACCGCAGCCCCAAGGGAAGTGAGCAGCCACTGCAAGCATGAGATTGAAAAACTGTTTATGTCCTCAGTGTACTTCTCTAGGAGAGGGCTAAGGACTGTTTGCTCTTTAATGAAAGTTGAAATTCTTTTATATGTTTCAAGAGAGGCTCAGAAGGCAGGCACAAAGCACACAAACCCAGCTCTGATTTGACCTTCACTGTTCTCTCTTCCTTTTTGCTCAGGGTGATCTTCAAATCTGTATATCCTGAAGCTTTTGCATGGTCTCATTATGAATCCAAGTTCGAACTCTGGGCCTACCCTTCATGTCAGCACAAGAGAAACTTCACATGAGCAAAGTTCCTGCTGTTCCACCCCATGTAGCTACAGTAGTGGCTTTTCTGCTTGCAAAGGGTTGCTTGGAAAACCTTTGCCTGGTGTCCTGGCTAAAAACTATCAGACCTGACTAAAGTTTGTGGGACTGGGAGCTATTCAAATTGTAGAGGATTTAGGCACCACTTTAAAATGCTGTTTTCATGAGCACGTAAATCCTATCTAGCAGTATTTTTGTCAAACTTTATATGATGGTATATAATACAAGCCTAAAATTTATACTTCTGTGTGTTTCAACCTCAACTTCTCACTGAGCTCTTCAGCTGGTGTGGATTCATGTAGCTCCTTGGGCTTTAGAGGAGGTGTGATGACTTACACAGGGTAAAGAGAGGGTCCCTCTTTCTAATGTCATTTCCTTGGGTCTTTTTTATGTGGTATTCTTCTGTCATTTCATTTTTCATTCTTTTACCAAAAATCTTAAATGTTTCCCTGTAAACATTAAAAATCTGCTTGTGTCTTTGGCGTCAACTATAACAATAGAACTTGTTTTTACATCTCTCCATGGTACAATATAGAGGCATTGCCAAAAGCTATCCACTATCATTACAAACATGGGAATGGAAGACATATATAAACATAGAAGTGTAACCTCTTTCTCCAATAAGAGTTTATAATAGCAACAGTGAACTTGACCCAGTGCATTTCCTGTAGGGATAAGGTGACCTGCAGGGGTTAATGGCCCGTGGCTTTGCCTTGGGCTATCATCTCACCCCGCCAGTGATTAATCCTGGAGAAATGCCCTTTGCTCCCATCATTATCCCTTAAATGGAGCCTTTAGAATTCAAAATGATTTTGGAATGGAATTTACCACTGCCCTGCACTCCATTCATTGCAAGGAACTTCACTGTAACTGCATGTCACATTTGCATAAATAACCTTCAGAGTGGGGGGGAGGGAAAGAAGGATGAAAGGACTGGCCCAGAGAAAGGGAATAAAACTCCAGTGCAGGCTACCACTGCCAGTAATATTCCATATTCCAACAGCAGGGTGATGCAATACCAGGAGGATACGACTACTGCAGCAAGTGGAGTTAATCAGAAAGCCCTAAAATATTTGCTGTATGTAAGACTATTCCTGTGTAAGCATTAATTGTAGCATATTTTCAGGCAGCAGTATATTATATTTTTGTTTCTTTACTTAGCTGGTTCCCACGCATATTCTTGAGAAAATAGTTTCTCTTAATAAACGTAGGACAGCAAGGTCCCTACACTGGAAATGCACAGTCGGAAGAGCTGTCTAAGGAACTGGGGTATTCCCTTGGACAGGCTGAGCACAGAAAAGACTGCCAGTGTTGAGGTAGCATTCTGCATCAAAACCCGGAAGGTTCAGCTCATCTGTTGTGCTCTCCTGCAAGTCTCTCACTTGCAAATTGTATCTGCTAGCATAGCAGCTCAGGTACTTGTACAGCATATTGCTTATATCTTATTCCTGAGAAGGCAGCAAAACTGTTGTATAGCAATCTGCACTTTCAGTCAGTTCTATTCTCCCCTCTTACACCATCTGATGTGGGTTTCAAACCTGGCTATATTAAGATAAATATGCCTAGTACACAAAGCTGTAGAAGTAACTAAATTTGCTTACTGGCTTTTATCTTTTAATAGACACAAGTTTTCTCATACACTCTTTCAATCAAGGAATGTTCCAAATAGGAATTTATTGAAGATCAGCGCTGGACAACCAGTTTAATATAACTCTACCATTAAATAACTGGTGGCTGAAGTCTGCAATGCCATCCTTGCAGACCCCCACATCAGCTGCATTGATCACACCCCCTTCTCAACAGGAAATATATTCCTTGTGTCTTCAGAGTAATTTTGCATGTGGAGCCATGTCATCTGTTGCCTGTGGTGAGTCTGGTGGCAGTGGTAACCCGGTGTGTGGTTGTATTTTGATCCTGGTCAGGGCCATTTTTATTCAGTAGCATCTTGCATACTTTTTTTTTTTTAACTTTATCATGGACAACTTTATCAGGCAAGGCAACCTATAGTGCCTTCAAAGTGGAAATGTTCTCCAGCTGGTTCAGGGTCATCAAAGATGGAGTATGGGATGCTCTCCAATAAGCTGCTCACTATCCCTCTGGTGTGTAAACAGGATGTGGCAGAGTGAAGCAGGGTTGTCCAGCTCTGGAAGCCAACCCTGACTCCTGATCACTGTACCTGTGTGATGCTTGTCTGCCAGAAGCTGCTGACTGCAATATAGTGCACCTCATAAGCAGAGATGGTCATGGTCTCTTTTACTCTTCTAATGAGTGAACCCAAGTCAACACATTCACAGAAACTGGGCTTCTACACTGTGCCAGCATTCCCTTCAGGTGGTGCCAGGAGTGGTTTCTGATAAGTGTGAATGATGTTGTGACCCTTCTCTGAACCCTTATCTCACTTGCATATCAATGGAGCCTGGTACCTGGGATGTGTGAAGCCCTGGACTCAGACCCATAAATGACAACTTGGTGGATCTGTGGCTGAAGGTACAGTGAAGGTGAGTATAGGAGGAACATATATGCTGAACAGCTTTAACATTTGAAGCCTAGACATTTATATACTTTGGATTTAGTTTCTAAAATTTACTCCAGCTTCTCTCCTTCTGCAGTAGCCAGAAAAAGCCATGCTGCTATACTACAGCTTTCTGTTGCTGCTGGGCCACCCGGCAGCAGTGCCCAGAGGGAAGTGCAGTTCCTAGGTTTGGGGACCAGGACTCTGTGGTCCTTTGCAGTCTAAGTTCCTGCTCTGCACTGTGCCAGTCAGACCTGGCATAAGGGCAGATAATCTCAATGTGGTGCTTTGGCTTGCAAGCCTTCTTTCTTGATAACAATCTCAGTAACCTCTCTTGTATCTCACCCTCCATTCATGGTGTCTCAGTTGAATTCTGAAGTGGCTGGAACTGTGAAAAGACACAAGACTTCTTGGGATACTGTTGGAGACCTGTATGAACCAGAGGGTGCAATGTGGACCCTGGAGCTACCTCTATCTGACCCACTCCCTCATATTTTGAAATACTTCCCCATGCTTTCTTTACATTTTCTTCATATTCCATAATCAAGCTAAAGCCCTGAATATATTTTTGTAACCTGCCTATTAAGCCAGCATTAATTGTAGATAAAGATTTACCATTAATTATTTAAAATAACATGGAAAAGGAAAAAAAAGTGAGGACTGTATTTTTTTTTCCTGTGATGCCTGAAAAAGGCATTAACTGTGTTTCTGATATTTGGGGCTTTTAGTAAGATTCATCTTCCTTCTTATTTTTCATCAAGACTGTAAATGTTATAAAATGATCTTGTTCAATTATCATTACTAACATAACTCAAATGCCTGTAAGATTTTTTGGGAGAAGTCTTCGCTTTTTTGTTAAGAGAAAGCTGCTATTCAACACAGGAGATTCCTATTACATTCTTTAGCAAAACCACGTACCAGAATAGCTGCTTACATATATACATAAACATAGGTGTATGAAAAGAGGACTGCATGTCTTTACTTTTGGGAATCATTTCAGTTCTGGAAATCAGAAGGAAAAAAGCTTACAGTTAAATTTTTAAGTGTTGCAGCTGTTAAGAAAAAAGGAATTTCATCTGAAAATGAGAGTTCTGATTCTGTTTTACTGGGAAGGAGAAACAGTAATAAATTGTATCATGTTTACAAGCACCTGTACAAAGTGCTGCCATATGTGTAAAACAGGGCACGCAGGGCCAGTACCACAGCTGGGACATCCATCCTCATCCCGTTTTGTTGGAGGAAGGAAGCTTCTTGGGCTACCTTGGGACTCTCCCAAGCTCCCTTGGGAGAGGCAGTCCAGGATGGGACCAGTGCTACCACCATCACTGTAATATGGGATTATCAAAACTGGACTTATGTCATGTTGTTTACTTAAAGACGATGAAATTCCTTGTTGGTTTCATGTCTTTTTTTTCTGCTATACTAACAGCTATGAGAAAACATTTAAAACAAGCATATGCCTGAAAAGAATTCATTACAAAGTCTGTTAAATTCTCCCAACTGTTTTTGTTTTACCATCAGCTTTAGAGCAGTGTTTCATTGTGTGTGTGGAGGGAGTCAGGCACCATAGAACCTGAAACCTGAATGAGACCTCTACATTTTATTAGGGTATAAATAATGGTAATAATTTGATGGGGCTCCTTGAATAACACAACAACAGAATGGGGTTTGGTTTACAGCATCGTACTTTGCCTTGTCTGTAGGGTTAGTGTTGCAGATTGCTTTCTCACAGATTGGCTCCTGCCAGTAAGAAGGTCATAAATGCCCCCCTTAATCACTGGCTATGTCTAAAAAACCTGATATAATCCCTATATAGGGTGCCATGTACTTTTAAATATGCAACTTAAAGAACTTAAAAGAGTAGAAAATATGTTCTTATTCAGGTGTATCTGAGGCTGTCATTCGATAATACAGGGGCCTGGACAGAGAGCTGGTCCCAAGCGTGTTAATTTGTAAATGGAGCAAAGCCAATGGCTGATTCCACAACTCTTCTCTGTTGAGACACTGGAGGGTCCGGGACTCATCTAAAATTCCTCTCCTTTTACAACATAATTTTATTTTCTATAAAACAAGGGCAGGGGAGGGGGAGAAAAGAAAAAAACTTCTTAAAACTTGAAAACATAAACTTTCTAACACAATCATTTTCTTTTTAAACAAGGCATTGTTTCTAGCCAGCTCCATAGGTTGGCACTCATGAAACATACAGATGATATGGCACGCGGATGGCTGTGGACTTCAAGCATTTTCTCTGTCTCCTCTTGTCTCTGCCCACAAAGAATTCAAACACAAAATATTACTCAGGGGAATATAAAATGAAGAACTTCATTGGTCTGAATAACATTTTGCCCTTTCAATTCCAACACTGTAGCTGATCATCATGACTTTTCCTTTTCTTAAGGGGAGATATTAGGAGATGCGTTGTCTTTCCTGGCACAACCAAATTGGCTGCTTTCTAAATCACCTGGTAGACATGTTTTTTAGTGGCAAAGTAATGTCCCTGTGTCCGTTCCCTGGTGCAGAGGTCTTTACACACAATAGAAGGGGACAGGAACATATGGTGAAGCCATGCACTGGAGATCCCTTCAGTGTATCTGCATAGCTAGTGACCATGTGTATTCCCCAGACAACTTTTTCAACAGAAGAAGAGCAAACAGCCTTCTGGAGTAGTTCTTGTTTGCAGACATTTGAGTGCAGCTGTCAAGTAAGGGCAGCGGAGCCAGTATTGTTCCACAGAGACTTGTGGCATCGTGGCCATGATGCAGCCATTTATCATCAGCCTCTGTCATTCCCAAACCGGGGCCTCTCAAATGATAACACAGAGTGCCGCCACTCCTTTACTGACTTGGTCCCTGGTTAATCAGTTTGTTCAGGTTTTGAATGCTGTATTCAAGCATATTTTTAACAATGAAAAGCTCTCTGTGCTAAAAGAAAGGTCCTACGTATTTGAGTCACATTCTTTTCTTTCCAATCGTTTCAGGTTTTGTGTCACTTGATTTGTACTAGCTGTGGCTCATTATGAGAAGTATTTGTCAGTGTGGGCACTAAGGCACGCACAGCCCTACATGTGAAATTTAATTATGGGCATGGGAATTTCCTGTCCATTCCCTTGAAATATTGTTGCTTAAAACTTGATAGAGTGAAGGTTTTGCAAATTGAAAGAGAGAACCATGAAGGAAGATAGACAGAGGAATAGAAAGAGGGGTCCGGAGATGTCTGATGTCTGGGGATTGAAGAAAAAAGCCAGGTTCCCTTAGGAGCAGTGAATGACCTTGGAGCTATTGGAACAGAGGAAAAAGAAGACACTGTGGTGGCACAGAGGGGTACAGGATGGAGCCTGACGACAAACAGTGAGGGATGGGTCCTCAAATGGGGCTGAGAGAGAAAAAAGGGCTTGGAGGGAAGAAAGAAAGAAGGTTAGGGCTGGGGTGAGTCTTCTGGCCAAGGAAGCTTTAAATCAGAGATTGTGAGCACAGATGCACATACTGATATTACTGTGCAAGGTACTCTGAAAAGCTGTGGGATACAATTGTCATAATTTTTATTTCTTAGATTTGCTCTTCCTCTCCCATCTCATTAGAAAGGTTTGAGAAAGTGCCAGCTGCATGGCAAAGGCTGAGCCCTGGTCACTAGTGCACAGCCTGACAGGAGAGAGGGACTTCGTCTCCTGTAAATGAAGCTGTTTACTGGGAACCTCCCTGCACATGCTGTAATGCTGTTTATGTGTCTCTTCTTGAGAGGAGGATTATACACAGTGGAGAAATCTTTCCTTACAGGTGGGCAAGCGATACCTTTATTGTCACTGAGGAGTTTTGTTAGCTATATTAGGACTATATTAAGCATTTCCTAAGTATTCAGGGACACTGACTGCAGAATCCAATCATGCTGTTTCCATTTGTTTCATCTTTTGAACTCTCATTTAAGAAAAAAACTGTAGTTTGTAGTCCCCTTCGCCTAATTTGGGTTATTGTACCATGGCCACTGTTCCTGCCTGCACACTCAGTAACCTACCTAGCACAAGCAACATGTCTCTCCCTCTCCTCCCCAGGGAGAAGGTACCTGACCCTTGGCTCCTGCTGGATGCTGTGGGCTTTCCCCAGTGGCATAGCATCAGCTCTATCATGAGCATCATCGCATATAGGGACATGGGGCAGAGATGGTCTTTCTTGGAGAGAAGGAGATGGTATCAGGTAGCACTCCTTCCTGTTACAGCATCACAAGCAGCTCCAGCACCATAATAGAAGGGATCAAGGCTCATGAAGGAATTGAGGCTCCCTTAATTATCACTCTCTTTCTCCCTGCTCTAAATCCATTCCTGATAGAGCTTCAAGGAGTCAAGGAACACTGCTAACTGCAGCCTGACAGCTAATGGACGCATGTTAATCAGAGGAACTTGAGCTATGGTTGCAGACTTCTCAGATATTTTTCTCTGCCTACCAGCATGATACCTGTCACAGTCACTCACTGGCTGCTTTTTACTAACGAATATTCAACAGATTTCAACCAAGCTTAGAGACGGTGCTGTTGTCACTCTGGTGCAGCTACAGTGAGCTGGATGTTATCTCCATGCTCTTGGGAGGGAAACCATCAAAACACCAGCAGACAGTAGAGGGTTGCTGCATGATCTTCCTGAGTCTGCATATGGTGTCAAAATAAGGACCTTTCATCTCAGCAGAATGTTAAAATCTGAAACTTAATTATGACAGCTGCATTTGCATTAACTCTTTCAGTACCTGAACATTTTAGCAAAATACTCAAACCGTGAGCTTTTACTAGATGTGGTTGCCTATCAGTTATCTCTCTGTTATAATAATAATCTTCAGTTCAAAAGATAACTTTCAGCTTCCACCCTGTTAACATCTGGTAACAGGTTGTTTTCAGTTGCCAGTATATATTGGCATGTTGGAAACTGAAAATGTAAGTGAATACATTTAATCAAATATTGAGAAAATACAGAGGTTTCCTGTATTGATTCTTTTGCTTTTTTCCTGGTTAGGATGGTAGAAGTTCTTGCTCCCTTGACATAGACTATGGAGAAGGTATGCTAAGTCACCAGCAGTTCTTTCTGAGGGCATCCCCTAGAGCACATCTGGTCTGTACTTGATGGCATGGCCAGAGCTACAGCTGAGGAGCCTTTCAGTATCACTTTCCTAGTCATGGTCATTGAATTACTGTATCAAGAATACAAATAGCTGAATATTCATTTGGCTGTGGGAACAATTTTGCACCTTTAGAACTTGAGATGCAGCTGAATTTCAGATAAAAGACAGAAACTTAGGAATTATGTAGTTTAGAATCAGAGATAACTCTCTTCAAAGTTAAGATTGTTTTTCCATTTGAACAACTATCTTGCTTTATAATTTTATCTACAATCACATTTAAGACCTGTACGGAAGTCTAAGTGTTATTTCTTGAAAAAGTAGAACGTGAACTGTTTGCGATAGGAGGTGTTAGTGTATCCAGCTGAAGGATGGAGATAAACTCATACAAATGCGTGGAATATTTCTCTGGTTTTTTTTCAGTGTTATCGGCCATTGGACAATAGGATAAAAATATAAACCCAGACATATACTTGAAAGCTAAAGTCTTATTTGCAACCTATTTTAACTTAACACTACCACCATAGTCTCCATTGTTTGGTGCTGGAGTCATATAGTCTACTGATGTACAGATAATGTCACAGTCCCAAAGTAATAGCTTTCTGTTTATAGCATATTGAAAGAACAATTGTTAGGAAATGAAAACTTCAGAAAAGCCTGAGCTCTGAGATAAAATAATGCAAATACCTTATTTACCCATATCTCATTAAAATACAAAAAGCAAAGGTATATTTAATATTGATAGCAAGTTATGAAAGCATCTCTATCAATTTAGTTGCAGTCTAAGAACTCTCACGTGTTTAAGGAAAGTGAGAAGGGCATGCCACAAGAGAGAGAAACTGAGAAAGAAGACTCAATAGAAGAGGATGTCAGGACTAAGTAAAGAGGAGGAAAGAGCAGCTCACTGTAGACTGCAGTGGCTTGTAGAGTGGGGATGGGGTCAGAGGAGAGAGAAAAAGAGACTGGGAAGAATAAAATGCTTAACCATTATTTGTCCAAGGATAATGCTGGGGTAAAATACATAACTGTTAGTGAGATTTTGACAGATTTACAAGCATCAGGCCAAACTGACTCACTTGCTATCGGCTGTGACGATATAAAACATGCTGCTCCAACTAAATTGGCAAAAGGAAATAAAAAAATGAATCGTTTGCACTTAAAGAGCTAAATTTTATGTTGATTCACCATATGTCTTTTGCCACCTCAAAGAAATAAAGTTCTGAAGAGCATCAATATGCAAAAAATGTTGGCCAGGTTGTGCATTTTCAATATTTCCTAGTTCTTCCATAAGTACAACGCACTTGCAGCAGGTCTGACTCTGCTCTCTGCACATTGGTTGCAGAATTCCACTACTGGCAGACAGCAAAATACAGATGATTTATGGGTCCCTTTTTCTTCTTTTTGGAGCATGGGATTTACACAGAGAAAGGCAAGTCAGCTTGTTGATATTAATTCAATTAGAAGACTGTTTCCAGGGAATATGCTTAGCTCGTAAACTTTTGGAGTCGGGACTGTCTTTTGTTCTGTGTTAGTGCCAGATGGCCTTGGTCTCTAAACAGGAGTTCTGGTTGCACTAATAATAAATAATCTTTAAAGATTATAGTAATTCTTGATTTGGAGGTGACAAAGAGGTGCAGAAAGTAAGCCAGTCATTTATGAAAATCCAGCCTAGGCTGGTTTAGCCCTTTCAGTGCTGTGAGCCAAATGTCAGCTTTGGGGCACCTCTGTAAGCTGATCTCTAGAGCTCCATCAGAGCAGGGTTGTCCTCCGACACAGGTGGGCTGACAGTTCACAGAGTAAGTGTTTGGGCATGTGGAGGTGCTCGGGGAGGTAATATGCCAGCTGACACAGTCCTGGCAGCCAGCTCTGACTCATGAGCTGCTGCTTTGATCTGCCCTTTTCATTGCACTCATGAGAGCTGCTCCATTTTTTTCAAACACGTTGATAAATTTCTCATTTTCCCCTGTATTTGCGTAATTCATGTAATCGCTATGAAGTGACTTGAGAGTTCGCTGTAAGTATCCCATAATCCGTGCTTGGGAGTTGTGTCATCTTGATTAGGTGTGATTGTGTAGGGCCTTGCGATTAAGGTTTTGTTTCTGTTCCTTGGCTGAATGAGAATTGAGACACTTAGGGCAGAAGTGTAGATGCCAGCAGCACTGCCTTCCTGCCCACTCTATCAGGATAAACACATGTTCAGGTGGAATCTTCTAAAAGGAAGCTTTAGTGGGCAAGGTTTTGGTACAAGCAGGCAGTGGGATATTAATTATGAGTCAGTATGAATAAAATAGGTGTCAGTCATATACTGTAGGCAGTCACTTACTAGACAAATGCACAAACTTGAAGCACTCAGTTGTTCGTTTGCTCTCATGTAAGAATAAGACCACAGTTGAGCTGCAGTCTTCACATTAACAGACAAAAGACATGCAATAGGGTCAAGTAATGCACATATGCATACAAATTATATTACATTGCAAAAATTATGTTTCTGTTTCTCTTTGAACTGATTATTTAAGAAAATATTAATGGGCCAGAAATTTGCAAGGGAATTCCATTGTATAGTATTTGGAAACATAGTACTAAACTGTAAGGCTGAATACAGACCCTTTTTTATTACAAAGTGGTGAAGGGCCAAAATCAGAGCAAGAAGAAGAGACCCTTATAAAGAGGGACACATAATTCATAATTCATTCTAGAAGTGTGTATAGAAAACTGAGGATTAACCTGAACAGCCAGGAAAAGCTGGACAACGTACAAGTTCAAAGACAGAAAGAGTGAGCTACCTTCACTCAGCATCTATGGAAAAACATTAGCAATACCCTTATCCACTCATAGAAACACTTCACGCTAATTTGCTCTGCTCTGCTCCACCTCTCAAACCATGAGTTTTGGTTTAAAGTTGCTGCAGTCACTCTCAAAAGCCTGTATGGTGCTGGTTGTCCTTTGTTTTTTTTGGACTTATGCTCTGACAGGTTGTTCCAACAAGCATGAGACTTCAGGGGAGCGCCTGGCCAAGGTCACTGTTCCCATGTTTCAAGAAGGATGTGAGGCCGCAAACTTCACAGCCGTCAGAGGAAAAAGCATGCCTTGCCTCCCCAGCCAACTGCTTCCAGTCTTATTCTCATCTCACATGAATGTGAAGAAGTGTAATCATGCCCATTTATCACCAAAGGAAGGAAAGAAAAAAGTTCTTACTTGTGGTCAAAGGGAGCAATCAGGTAACACATTCTGGGATCTAGTCAGACATGACCTAGAAAAAGAGTTACATGTGTACTTGACCCAAGTGGTTAACCAAAAATCAGCCTTGCAAGAGTATTTTGTTGTAATAAGAAATTGCTGATGGAATCAGGTAATTGTTTGATGCCATTATGATTCTTTCAAGGACTGTGCACAGACAGTCCTGATCCCTGAACACAACAGAAATGTGATGGCAAGGAATGGTACCTTTTTGTTTAGCTCCAAGTCCTTTACTAGCCCTTTCTATTCCCTGTAAAAAGGGAATTCCTTTAACATGAAAGTCACTTTTACACAATCACTAAGCCTGCCGTACAGTTCATTTTCCTACTGCGTATGTTTGACATCTGTAAGAAATATTGTTGTACATGGTTTGAATATACAGCCCACCACTCAAGCCGTGCAGCAAATCTGGAGGAGATGGCAGAAGCTCAAGACATCTGAACAGGACTTTTACTGTTAGAGAGGTATGTGGGGTTTCAACCAGAATGATCCTGATTAGCTAAAAAAGAGAGAGGAAAGAAAAAAGTATTTCTGTCTTAAACATTTAATGGTGGGTTTATTCAACGCATTATAGAGCGGAAGCAGTGGGGCTGAACAGCAAATGTTTCAGCAGTGCAATTCCAGTCTCTCAAATGTTTAAGTCTGGGAAAAATTCTGTGATTCCTTCCTGTGCTCTGATACCTTAGGAACAATAGGAAATAATCAATTCCAATTTTTAACTTGTCAGTAACTTTTCTGTCTTCTAGTTTAAAACAAATGAATCATCTTTTTTTTTTCCTAATATGCATCAGAAATTTAATCTATGAATTTGTAATGATCTCTTATTTAGGCAAATAATTTTCTGTATGTAAATTTTATTCTTTATTTGAAAAAAAGCCTTTTTAAAATAATGATAAGAGAAAGACAATATAAAACAATTTTTTAAATTATGAAGACAATATAAAATCAGACAGGACTACCACACAGCTCTGCAGACCTCAAATCCCTGAGTAGGATTCTCTATCCTGGCCTCAGAGCAGATTACAGCTGCGGTATTAAAGGCCAGTTCCCAAGGGTCTTTCCTCCCACATAAATTAACTGGAAAGCAGTGGGGGGTGTGGTGTGTGTGAGGAAAAAAGCGGGCATTGACAGTGCTAGGAGGTCTGATCTGCTTCTATCTGGATGGAGTGGTTAAAGAACTGCTTAATGATTTAAATTTAAGGACACAGTCCTGTAAGGTACTGGATCCACTCAACACTTATTTCAGTATTTTGTGAAGGAACAGAGGATCTGGAAAAAGAACAGCTGAAATACAGAGAGTTGCACTGACGTGGTGCCTGGATCCTGGTTTGCAGTCTGGCCCTGGGTCAGAGCAAACCCAAGGGGTCTCTGGTCAAGAAACTCAGGCATGGGCTGAATATGATCCCAGACCAGAGCTCAGATTTTACAGACTAGCTCCAGCTCCCCAGGGCTTGGCTCACCTCAGCCACCCTGGTGCTGGGCTTTGGATGCATCCTTAATGCTCCCGTACTCAGTCTTGATACCCACCTACCAGCCCTGCCCTGTCCTCATCATTTCACTGCTAAGTCCACCGGCTGGTGGATTACATCTCTTCTCTCTCTTCTCCAGAGCTTATCTCTGGGAGTTGCACTGGCTGCCCAGAAGGTGTGAAACTGGTGGGTGGAGGACATGAAAGTCTCTGTCAGCATCTGGAAGGTTCTTTGCAGGATAAATTTTCTATGCAGACAAAACCATTAAATCTCACTGTTCATGACAGACATGATCTTCAAAGGTTGTCTGGCCAGTGGAAATATAAAATGAAAACCCTATATTGGTATCCTAAGTTGCCCAGGACCTGAAATAGTCCTCTTGGAGTACAAGGAGTATATTCCATAGTGAGGATTTTATGGAGATTGGCTGTTAAGCCATATGCCATCTTCTGCTGGTTTACTGTTTAAGGAGACACCTGGCAGAGTTCTGCCTTCTCTAGCCACCCAGAGCAGTTCCAGCAATGCTTTCAAAATGGTGCAAGTGCCAGAGGCAATAAAAAACTGTATTGGCTGCTAAGCCCAGGCTTGTTCCTGCCACAATATAGCATGAATACAACCAAAGTAAGCAAAGACAACTTGAGGTGATGGTTTGTAGGCACCTGATCTTTCCCATTTGGCTCAGCATGCCTAAGCCTGAATGCAGCTGTGGTTACTAAACACTGTGGATGTAGCCAGGACTGTATTCAGCAGAAAGTGGGTGGAATCACTGTTATCAGCACTGCTGATGGCTTTTTTTCCACATTTCTGCTCTAACACTGCCCATCCCTATTCTGTCCTGTGGGATGGGGAAGAGGAGGCAGAGAAACTGTCAGCAAAACAGCACAGATGCCCCATATTCTTACACTTCTATGCCAGACCTATTATTTTTCATGAGGCGCCTGTTTTTACAGGTGAAACGTATTGATTCCTCTGCTTTGGGAAAGGTCTTTTGGGTGGCTAATGGAGGAGGCTGTTAATTACAGAGAGGTAGTTCTGTAGGGCATCCTTTGCAGGATGTAGGTGAGAACTGTCTTTTCTCAAGTGACTTCTAGCTCCATTAATTACAAATCTCTAAGCTAACAGTGTCCTGTGCAGTGTCAGTTGGAGATAGAGCTGGAGATCTTGGAGATGGGGATCTTCCCAGACTATGAGGAGGTGGCTCTGTTTGGTGCTGCAGCCTGTCCCAGGGGCTGTGAGGAGATTGATCTGGGAGGTGAGCAAGACTGGGAGGAGAGTCACATTTGCTAGTCAGACTAGCAGGTCTTTACCTTTTTTTTTTTTAACACAGAGAAGAAAAGAGCAAAGAGGGAGGGAGACAGTGGAGGAAAAAAGGGGAAAGGTGGCAAGGAAGTACTGACTGGGTTGACATCTGTGTTCCTACAGTGGACTGGGCTCTCCAGTGTAAGTTTGCTGTTATCTGTAAAATCACGTTGCATCTTTTGGTTAATTTTAAAAATAGGTTCTAATTATTTATTGTGTTTTTGATCGATCAGAAAGTAGTGGTAATGTCATAAAAACTCTGAAAAGACTAAACAAATTAAAGTGAGACAGCTGTTCCATGCCTTTCCAGCCTCCCAGAAAGACTGTTCAGACTGCAGCACAACACACACCACTTCTCACTGGTGTGGGTCTGCTATTTGTGTCACAGCCAGACAGCTTGCATTAGAATTTGGCCTGAATGTGAAAAAGCTCTATTATTTGAATTTAATTGAGAAATATGGAGCCACAATTCAGGTTTTAAAGCTTTTTACTTAGTAAAAGGTTAGGATAGGAAATTCAGTACAGATGTTACAGCTCAATCCAGCCAGGGCTTGGAAGGTGGATGTTCACCTTCCTTTGGGGGTGATGAGCACCCTGCAGCACCCGTGGCTTCCCTGAGAGCAAGTGTGCAGTCTTTCCTAGTACTAATGTCATATGACACGTTTAACTTACAACTCATGAGGGTATGCGCCTGCCTGGGACCCAGGACTATGTTACAGCTGTTGACAGAGCATCATATTCAGAGAGGTCTGAGGCCAGGTGAAATCCACAGCAGCTCTATTTCCCACCATTAGAGTTACATTAGTGTAAAGCCACTATAGGAAAACATCAGGACAGAGTCCAATGTGGAAAATTTTAGCAGAAAGTGTAAAGAGGTTGTAAGTCTTATTCAAGTTCCACTTGAGATGTGGAAGTTTTATTCCAGGCCCGGTGTCTGGCTGCTTTGGGTGCTGAAGCTGTCTTAGAAATTACCTAAGGATTCCCTCACGTGAGTATCTCTCACTAAATGCTTTTCCACCTCTCAGTGAACTGCAAATTAACACTTGAAACAGAGTTCTCAGCCTTCTGCCATGGCATAATTTAGAGCAGTTTAGGAAGTAGGATCTTAGTGTTACACTACAATTATAATAAAAGCTGGTTTGGCCTTTACCTAGACCAGGACTGAAGGGGGGGGGAATAAATATATGTTTGGAACTAAGACTGGGATTCAGGATTTTCAATTATTTATTCATACACCAAAAGAAATTTGAACAAAACACAAACAACTGAAGTTATTTGTGTTATTTGAGTTGAATTTGGCAAATAGCTTCAGAGTAAAGAAAAAAAAAAAGAAAAAGAAAACAATGGACAAAAAAACACAACAACAACAAAAAAAACCCCAACCAACCCCAAACATGAAATAGATCAGTTTGGCATTTCCTAAACCATTTCCTAAAGCTTTTTCAGACTAGATTCATAGGCACGCCTGAGTGCAGCTCACATAGCTGAGGAAGATGAGGTCTGTTGCAGGGTGATAATCTACTCGCAAGCTGAAGTCCATGTCTAGCACAGTCCTCTGAAATGGGAGATCAGGTTGAATTCCTCATCCGGTCAAGTAAGAATAAGGATTAGAGGGCAGCTCTCCTCCCTGTTGGAAATGTAAGAGAGGACAAAGGAAAACAATACATTTAGTTAGACTTGTTTTTAATTGATTAAAAAATAGCTTCAGGTTAAGTCAGGACAGTTTTTTTCCAAAGCTAGCCAAAAATTATTTACATATCTCTGCTTAGAGCAGCATTTTGTGCAGCTACCCTGAGCTGAGCCGAGCATAAGCACAGCCTATATAAGTAACGGTACATCCCTAGGTATGACAGACCACGAGCGTGGATGAAGGAATTACTGTATAGTCTTGTTCTTGATTTGGAATTATGGTAAACATTTATCTACTAATGCAAATCAGATTCAATCTATGAAGATTGATTTTCATATAATTTGACCTTGTCTAATAAGTCTTCTTGACCAGATGAATTACAGGGACTTTGCACTGATTTATTTTTGCTTATGCATAAAGTACTGTGTGCTTGTTCATTTATTATGCTTAGCACATCAGACTCGGGAAGATTATATTATTTGAAAATTAAATTTCATACATTCATATTTTAATGTAGACCTCTCTTCAGCTGTTTGACTTCCTATAGCCCTGTCCTCCAACATGAAGAAAATCCATAGAAAACAAATGGCTATTTTCTTAAATCTGCATGTTATATGATAATCCCAGAGCTGTCACTGATCTGTGCATACTCATGCTATGATGGAAGAAAAAGGCTAAGCAATATTAATGTTACTCTAAGCATCTTACCCTAAACCGTGTCCACAAACACTGATGTGACTTAATTACAGTTATTGTGTCACTACAGGGAGAATTTGCCGTTATTTTTACCTTATCCTTATTCTGTATTCTTTAGCATATTTCAGTTTCTGTTACTCTCTGCATTAACTCCATCCCTAACCCAGAAATTCTTATAAGGCTGGATCCAAAGTTGCTGACATTAAGGGAAAGTCCCCCTTTCATTTTAACAGCCTGTGTATCAGCCTCCTGATGCAAACAGTGTCTTAAGTTCCTCAATGTATTTTAAATCATAACTATATCTGAAGAAAATTGTGTGAGGGGAAGACAATTATGAATGTAGTTATTCTTTCTCATATTATTATCTTGTATTTCAGTTGAAGTAACCTCATGTTGCTACTTCCTTTTGATTACCATGGTTCTTCCTCTGCCCTGTATTTGCTTACATTTGAAATTTAAAAAAGTATCATATACTCATTTAATCAACTGCCCCTTTTAGAACATTTATGATTACAGTAATTTTGTTTCAACACTGACTTCTTCAGCATCTCCCTAGGTACCTCTTTGCATCTATTTCAACAAATTGCAGCCTATTTATCATTATTAATTGTTTACAGTCGTTCAAGCGGTCCATGATTTATCTCAAATTATTTAATATAGACCCCTCATCCTTTAAAATATGAAGCTGAGTTATGTCATATAGCCAATTATCTGAGTAAAGAGGGAGCGTGGTTATTCTGCTCATTGAAAAATAGTTGTGTTTGGCAACTCTATGTTTGGACAATAGATATAGCCTCTATAAAACTCAGTTAGTCATGTGTATGCATGTATATATATCCGTCCAAGGAGATAGATATGTATGTGTATATCCTTCCAAGAAAGTAACAATAAAAACTTATTTGTCATGTGATTTTTATATATATCTATAAAAACACACACATATACTTGGAATCACATGTGCTTTTTTTTTTTTAATAAAATTTTAGCTATATTGGATTTAAGAAGTTTTGAGATTCTCCACCTAAAGGGCCATGTTTGTAGCACCAGGATTCTGCAAAATATTTAAGCATGTAACAGCATGGAATTACCCTGGTGTCAATAGAATGAATACGCCTGAAAAGATGCACTTAAGATCTTTGAGTGCTTTTGAGCTGCTTGCAGGAAAACAAATTCTAAAATAACTTTGGATGGTTCTTCTATTAATGAAAGTGTGAACATTTAAATGGAGGCTACCAGTTACTGACTTACCAGTGGCAGATGCAAGCACCGAGCCCTATAAGGAAACTATATCTCCTTCTTTTTTATCATAATAGAGATCTAATTTTTAGCCCTTAAACTACTCATATTTTTAGACTGAATAGAGTGTCTCAGAAGTGTATGCTTTTATCAGGAAAATATCCACATTTAGGAGGAAAATGTATTTCCTTGGAAGTCTGATGAAAATTAAATATCAGGTGTTTGAAACTGCTCAGGTGTTTAGAAAGTTAGAATTTGCTGAAGGGAAAGGAATGGCAATGTATTAAAAATGCATGGAAGAAACTGAAAAAAAACCCCAACCCATAGGATGCATTGTGGAACCATGTGATAAAATCAATTTCTCTGTGAATCATGCAGCTCTGCAGCTGAGTGTTGATAACTCATGATTCAGCTGAGAGTCTGAGAATATTCAGTATTTTTTTTAAAAGCCCCAACTCTTAAATTCGTATGATTATAGGGGTAATTCCAACTTTAATTAAACTGAAGTAAGTTCCTGCCTGCAGAACAACACAACAAGTTCATGTATGCTCTAAAGACTTAGAAATCAAAAGTCAAATAAAAGCAACCTGTAAATTTTTGTTTGTGTAGACTTTTATTACTATTAGATTGTAAATAAACTTTATTTGTTTCCTCTGGAGACTGTTTTATTCAAAATGAGTAACAATCTACAATACTGAGCTGAAGAGGGGAATACAATGCAATGAGACAATGTACAAAGCATTCTATTTCATTTAATACGGGATTGCAGAGTGACAAACTCTATCTGGGTAAACTAAAGCACTAGCAATAAAGGTTAATGAGGTAAGAGCAAAAACATAATCTACCTTAATGTCAGTGAAAAGATCCACCCAACTGCTGTATGTATCCAACTAATAAAATACAATCAATGTGCATTACCAGCTGTGTGTAAGGAACCCAATAAATGATGGACCAACAGACAAATAATCTGTCTTTTTGTCCTTTTATTTTTGCATAATAAACTCAGTGATTTTAGCAAAGAAAAAAAAAGGGGTTTTTTTCCCCCAGTATTACCACAAATGTACTCCTTTGAAACTTTGGGGTATCCTTTCAGCATTTACTCTGGTCATTTCTGGGGATCATGCAAGTATATAACACATATATAAATACGACAGCGTTACTGAGGCTGCAGGCTCAAGCACCCCAAAATTAGGAAGTGCCACAGTTGAGGTTTTTCTGTAACTCCAGTCTTTTATAACCTTGTATCTAAGTTTTGACTAACATGGCTAGTAAATCTTAGCACTTGCCCCTTATGTTGAAGATTGGTCTATTTAGGACCTAAAGAAGCGTTCAAAACCTTTTTCTCCAACCAACATAATTCGATTTCATAAAAGATACTGCATGTGACTGCAGATCTCACTACACATGTATTACTGATACAGTCTTTAATCAGTGCTATATGTTATCTTTTTTACTGAACAACCATATGCAGTACTTAGTCACTCGTCTTCACATAGCTCTTCATCAAATACCAGTGTGTTCCCCATAGGCTAAAGCTAGTTTCTAAATCCATTCTCTCTGGCCTTTCCCATTTCCATTGTGTCATCACTCTCTGCTCCCAGGTTTCTTGTCCAGCCAGTCCCAGTTTCACCAGTCCCCATCTCTCTCTGCTCCAATCCAAGTGGCTCCTTCCTCTTGCACCTCATGTGAAAGCAATGCAAGTCACTGCAAACACAGAAATGACACGCTGCTTTTTCTCTCTACCTGCTCAGGGCAATTATTGACGGGAAAATACAACTTCACCTGCATGTATTTGGTTGGAACAAGCATGCTTAGAAGCTCCAGGGATAGCAGGTGAACAGTATGGTCACATAGGAGTCTGCAAGCAAAGGACAAAACTTTGCAGTGGGGGCGGGGATGGCACATGCATGCTGTAGTCATGCAGGAGCTGGAAGTAGCATGCTCTGTTGGCAAAGTGAATGACTGGGTTTTAGTGATCCATTCAATGCCTAGAGGTAGAGTTTCATGAAATGCAAACATATGCTAAAACCTAAATGAAACTGCCTTAAGAAAGTCCTCCTGCCCCGACTGTTCCCCCTGGTTCTTCATCCCCAGGCATCTATTCCTGCCAAAGTGCATATTGAACCCCCCACATGCGCTGATACAACTGCTTACAGGGCCATCCTGTGAGCTGCCTCATGGGAATGACCTGGTTCAAGATCACCATTGGGTATTATCAACCTTTTACAACATAGTTAACTCAGATTTCAGTACTGAAGCTGCTTGTCCTGGATTATATTAATTCAAGTGACAGTGGCTGCAGTGTAAAATTCCATCTGGAGTGCTGTGTCTATGCCACTTCCAAGAGAATTATTTATGGCAATAATGTTTCTTGGGGTACATCCCATGATCCTTAACCCTGCAGCACACTAAGTTACTCTGAAATTTTTCCTAAGGAATTGTCCTTTTTAGATGGACAAGGAGGGTGGTGGGGAGGCACAGAAGAGTGCAGTAGAGTGACTTTGCCATGCCGCCACAACTCAGATCTTGCTGATCTTGGGTCAGCCAAAAAAACCTACAAATAACTTTATATTTGATTTAAGCTTGTTTTCTATGTAGTTAGGATTCAGGTGGGGGCAATGTTCAAAAATGTCTGTTTTGGCTTATCATGGTTTTTGGACATCCCCCATCCTTTCTGCTTTTAGCCTTTTTGTCCTTTTTTAACTGATGTCCCTGCCTGCTTGACTCAGTCCGAGTGGTGGCAACAGCAGGCACTGCAAATAGTGGAAGAGAACATGGGTATCTTTCAATACCATCCGATCTCTTCCAGAATCAGTTCCCCTCTCAAACTGCCCTGTTCTAGATCTGAAAACCCACTGGAAATTAGGTCCAAACTTATTTGTGGGAAGAAGGGATAAAGCACCATGGGGTTTAATGGAGCTGCTCCTGCTGACATGAAGAATGAATCTGGAAAAAAGTGAAGTTTAGTTTTGAAGTTCTGTGCTTTCATTAGTATTTATGTTTCTTTAACACCACGGGACCTTTCTATGGATTTCAAAAGCAGTTCATTATACTGTAACTCTGCAATCCCATCGGGCTTTTGTCAATAGGATTGTTGTGCTTTCTCCAACAAGATTATAAGCGCTCATTTGCTTTCAGCAGAAGTTTTACCAAGCATCTATTCATATCGTAATGGATTATTGACATAACACAGCAGACTGTTATGAAGTATTCCACTATGTGTAATTAGAGAGTATTTAATCTGCATAATAAAAATCCATATGAACATTTGTTGTCATTCATGCCCAAAAGCTGCTCATCTAAATGAAGTATCTAGTTTGCCCCATAGATTTAGGGATGGAAAACAGCATCTTGAAAAAAAATCTCATCTAAATTCAAGATTGCCAAAAAGGTGCTTTTACGCAGGAATCCAGATGTGGGCAATCTGATTTATTTTGTCCCTCCCAAAATAAAATAAAATGGCATATACATTTGAATGCTAGCTTCCAACTTTCATCTAAGATCATGTTTTTACAGCCATTTGGTAAGACTTTACTTTCCCATTCATCATGCCTTTGGTAGGAAGCCAAGGCAGCATACGAGGAGCTTGCTCAGGGTCCTCCTGCCGGGGCTGGGGAGGAAGGGTGAGGCAGATTCTCTGCACTGTGGAGCCTTGTGATTTTTTTAACAGTCTGTCCACCCAGTGCTCCCACACCTGCATAATGGGCAAAAGGTCAAGTTAGCATCTGTATATCATTTAGACCCACTAAGATATGTAAAGTAGAGCTTAACTTGGAAGATGAGTGGTTCGTAGAGCATTACTGGGTGCTCTGTATTGGGAGAATTTTAGGGTTAAAAAAATGTAAGGGAACAGAAGCTGTGATTGATAATGCAGCTGAGTGCTGAGTGGGAAACCGGTAAGTAGGAGAAATATTTTATCCCTGTAACCTGCTAGGGCTTCCTTCATGCAAGTTTTAAATTTCTAATTATATTTCATTTATAAATAAATTATTAAAAATTATAACATAATATATTATATTAAAAATATAAAATTATAATAAATAGAATGATTTCATTTTAAAATTTGAATCAAAATTTGCAAAGAATAGTGCTAGCAGGAAAAAAGAGCTCAAAATACTTAATAAGATGTTTATTTATAATTTCTTTTACTTGTTTCAATAAACAATTCTGTGATTTTTATTTTGCCAAGGAACTTCCTTGAGTTCAAAATTAGCCAAAGCTGAAAGATATTAACTTTCATTGTAAAGAAAGGTTCCGTTCAACTGCTGCCACTACTTGTTATGTCATGGTGAAAATCCATCTGTGCCTGAAAACAGACAAATGAAATGGAAAAAAAAAAAAAAGCAGACATAAAACCTCAGCTATCATTTTCACATCAGCCTTTTACAGTCAGAATACAATACAGACATTTTATGGTATCATAAAGAGTTGTTAGTTGTTCGTCTGGTGATTTAAAGCCCTAAAATTGTCAGCATAGTGTAGAATATTATTGTGCACAATGCATAAATTCCATAATAACTGTTCATTTTGGCATCAAACTAATAAACTCAATTACTTGAGAAAAGGCATGTGTACAGAGTACAGTGGGTTTGCCATGGCATTCATGAACTGGTGTGTGTGCATTGAGTTATGCATAAGTGTGGTTCACAAAGAATTGAAAAATTTGTGCTGACACATGAAGGTACAGCAATATTCAGGTGAGCAAGTCCTGTAAAGCACCTAGTGCAGACCTCTTACTTTTGTATCTAAAAATTGATGTCAAATGAATGAGTGGTAAATTATTCTGGAATTGGCCCTAATTCTGGTATTTAACTTTTGAATATTTGTCTTCACAACCTTAATAATATTCTTTAAACATAGCTTTTTGCATAATGTGAATTTAGATGGTCAGACTCATCAAATAAAGATTCTTCCAGATCACAAGAACAAGTGCGTGCAATTGTGGTTCTCAGCTGAGGAGGTAGGGTTTGGGGTTGTATTGTAATTTAAACCAAAGAACATTAATTTTAGTGTATGCATAAAACACTTGGGGCTGTCTTAGAAGAGTCCCAAGATGTGTTATCAACCCAGATATTATACAGAGTTTTCAAGAAACAGGACTCTGCATGTCTGAGTTTGAAAAATAAAAGGCAAATGTGATAAGAAATATGTTGAAAGACAATCTAAATCCCTTTATCAGAGGAGAGAGATAAAAATAATAACACTCGGTAGCTAAAAAATACAATCTGTGGAAATCTTAATGAAGCCTAATGACTCATGTGAGCTGTTCTGTTAAATTTACTATCCCCATTTTACAGCTAAGAAAAAAGAAATATGAAAATGAAGACTAACATTTCATCTTTTGGGTGCATTAAATTTTGCAACTTAATCCATATTCTTATGTGCTACTGAAAGAGAGAAGAATTGAGTTCTTACTACTAGTAAAAATTAAACTATTAGATAAGGGGGGGAGATTTTTGCAAGGGAGAGAGTAAGACCCCCATTCTGTCAGGCAGCTAATGATTAGTGACCCTAACGGGTTGTTTGAAAGCAGGACGCCAAAAGCTTTAAAAGGCCAGCCACCTGTATGTCTTTCCCCTCTAAAAGAAGAATGTGTATTTCAACAGTTCTCAGTCAATTTCAGTTTGGTCTTCTCTGTCTTAGGGAGCCTGCACTTGAAATCTTGTAGAGCAAGCAAGCAAGCATCCTTCGGGTTTTACTTTGTGTGTTGTTCTGATCATAGTCTTCTCCTCATATGACCTGATTATCCTTTGGCTTCTTTACAGTGTCTTCTACTCTGGAATTTGTAAATTCAGGATCTTACTCATTTTCTGCCTTATTTTCTGTCAGAAGCTATGGATATCTCCTACCCATCTGCAGTCTGTGTGTGACAAAGACCATCTCTGTGAGACAATACTGCCTTTTGAGCCCCTACTTTGCTGTTATGTATTTTTATATATATGTGTGTATATGTATGTGTGTATCTATATAAAAAACATGCTGTCTTGCGGTTGCTTAAACATACTTTACCATAGTGATTTTATTATATTTATAAATAACTTGCATTTCCACTGCTTTTAACAGAGATGGTTACATAACCAAGCAGTCCTGTTGATTTCTATTAGCTATTTCAGCAGATGACAATCTCAGTTTCAAGAATTCTGCTCTGTAATTTAGTTGAGCTAAATAGAGGCTGCAGCTCCAAGGACTTTTTTAAAATCACCTTTTAAAATTTTTGAAATAATTTTCTAATCAATGAGGATTACAGTGTGAAAATGCTGGGCTCAACATTTTGTCTCCAGCATCAGGTCCCAGTCTTTCCTTTATATTTGGCGTACTTCACCAGTATTTTTATGATCTTATTGCATCTATATTTTTTGTCAATTTGCTGTGAATTTGGCGTTCTCTTTTGAGTACCTATCTATATATGACTTTACACTTTCATGTACTGGTGAGGAAGCAAAGTTATCCAGGTGGGAGATGCACAAACCCAGCCCTGTCCCCATTCCAGGCGTTGAGGAGGATTTTGTGGCCCCATCTTAGTAGCCCATCTGATGTGGAGAGAGACCCCAGATCCTTGTTTAAAGTTCTGTACATGTATAATGAATTATAAAAATAGCTTCTCTGTAGCGTGTATATATGGAACATAGGTCTGTATATATGGACACATAGATGTGTATATATATATGTATGCATAAAGCATATGTAAATAATATGAAGTATAGATTTTCTAATTCTGTATCAATATAAATATATATAGGTATAAACTTTGCTCATTTTTTCAGCTTCTTTTTGGCCATAACTTCACCAGCTGTTACCTGCTTCCCTGACTTGGCGTAGACTGCTGGACTTTCACCTGGGGAACCTATTTTCCCACTTTTGATGGCTGCTCTTTAAAGGAAGTGCACATCCCTGGCAAGATGTTCAAACTTTCTGCCCTAGAGCTGGCTGGTCTTCTCCACAGTTCTTAATAGATGGTTTCTTGATTTTTCAGTTAGAGGAGTATGACTTCCCAGAAACGTCTTTCATGACCACAGTCATCCAGTAGGTAAGATAATATATGACTGTAGTGATTCTTCCATGGCCTTAAGGCAGTTTTTTTCTCCAGTACTCCTAAGCTTTTGGTACCGTTCCCTAAAACACTGCTTTTCAGTGCCAAGACCTCGTAGTGCTGAGCTTGCCTCTAGCCAGCAGCAGGCAATGGCTTTCTGGATTACACTTTACCTGTTTATCCTGGTTGGTGATACCCTGACAAACAAGAGCCAAGATTTCAGTGGGCACATGCAGCAAGAGTGCTGATGTATGATGATGATGTATAAGATGGGACTTTTTCATCAGCTTGTTTGAAATGCCCCTGACAGTCATACCCACGTTCTGTCAACAAGTAGAGGGTTTGCCACTCGGGTTCACCAAATGTTTTTGAAACTCCCTGAAGTTTTTCCCATCAGGGGCTTGCTCCTCATTGCCTTGTAAGCTTGTCTTTATATCTTTGGTAGGACACTTTCCAAACCTTGTCCCTTTCTTCATTTCTCAGAGAAATCAGCCTTGCAGTTATTTCAGTCAGGAGAGTAAAAGGAGATGGTAGCCTTTATAAACAGGCTCCTGTATACTATCCCTTTTAGAGTTTACTCTTTATACTCATCCTAAATACCTTCCTCAGTAGTGTCAGAATTCTCTTATAGATGGGAGAGTGACTTCTATCAGCTATTCCTAAGCTACGTGCTTCCAGGACTGAGCTGTCTGGCATATCATTGCGTCTCTTGCACCAAGACAAAAATTATCTGGTAACTCTGCTTAGATGTTATGCTGACAGTATGAGTGACATTCAACCACACATCTCAAAGAAAAACACTTACAGATAAGCTATATTTCCTATGTTACTTCTCTGTTCAATTATCCATTTCATTATGTTCTACTTTCTCTTTATATTTTTGCTTTCCAGACTTGTGTTTTTCTTCACTTTTGTTTTGCTTTGTTATATCCTATCTGACATTTCCCGTTGTTGTGGTTTAACCCCAGCCAGCAACCAAGCCCCACACAGCTGCTCGCTCACTCCCCCCTGGTGGGATGGGGGAGAGAATCAGAAGGGTAAAAGTGAGGAAACTCATGGGTTGAGATAAAGACAGTTCAATAGGTAAAGCAAAATCTGTGTGCACAAGCAAAGCAAAACGAATTAATTCACTGCTTCTCATGGTTAGGCAGGTGTTCAGCCATCCCCAGGAAAGCAGGGCTCCATCACGTGTAACAGTTACTTGGGAAGACAAACACCATCACTCCAAACATCCCCCCCTTCCTTTTTTCTTCCCCCAGCTTTATATACCGAGCATGACATCATATGGTATGGAATATCCCTTTGGTTAGTTGGGGTCAGCTGTCCCAGCTGTGTCCCCTCCCAGCTTCTTGTGCACCTGGCAGAGCATGGGAAGCTGAAAGAGTCCTTGACTAGCGTAAGCACTACTTAGCAACAACTAAAACATCTCCACATTATCAACACTGGTTTTAGCACAAATGAAAAACATAGCCCCATGCTAGCTACAGTGAAGAAAATTAACTCTATCTCAGCTGAAAACAGGATACCCATCCTAAAAAAGATACAGTGCCTTATTTTTTTAAAATAGTTATTTCAATACGTTCACATTCATGTTCACATATGTTCAATACTTACAATGAATAGTGCTAACTGACATTAGCAAATGTGAGCTTTTCAGAATTTTTTTCTTGCCTTGGCTTGCAGTTCACATTCACCACAGCACAACCCCTATGAGATGAGCTTTTTATGTTTGTATTCAACACAATTAGATTTTAATTTCAAAAGTCTTACTGAAACTTCAGATAAGTACTACCTGTGTTGTGTCCAACTGTAAATAGTCTTTTCATATTCAAAGTGATAATCCAGCCTTTGCACACAGCAGTCTCTTGCAAAATTTCTGCTATGGTTTATTCTTTCTAGATCTTTGCTTCTCTTCAGCTCTTGTCTGCAGACTTTTGCAGTATTGTTTTACTTCTTACAAACGTAATGGATTTGCCCAAAGGCTGCTTTGGTCTGTATTTTAATTTAAATCTTTGTGCAATCTTTTATGTCTCTTCTTGCAAATCCACTCAGATTGTATTTTGCGGACTTCTCTAAAGAGTCTTCAGTTTTGTTTTGCCATTGCATCTCTTTATGGATTTACAGTTTAATACGTATAAAGCATCACACATCTCCTTTTTGATTTCTTATAGGAAACTGATACCTCTTCAACTTTACTTTCCTCTATCTGAATACTCTTCATTTCTTTAATGTTGTGTAACAGCTGTCTTGTTCTTTCTCATGTGCATGTAGGCTATTTGTCTAATATGGTACACCTGACCAGTATTTTTTAGGCCACTTTTTCATCTTCTTGGGAATAGAAAAAATTCTTGCTCTGCTTTGCTTCAATTTTCTAGCATATTTCTGAAAAGTTAGAGACTCAGTGTAGTTGTTACTGGATTCTCCAAGATATCCTTTACTCGCTATCTTTTCTTCCACTTGTGTATCTATTCCATTGCTGGTACTACATCGTCTTCTGAGGTGGCAATGAAACAGAACCTCAGATCAGGATTTAGAAGTACAATAAATCATTATTATAACTAAAGAGGAACTAATGCTGGGGATAAAGATGCGTGTTCTACTCTACCAAGTATATAGCACTGAGTGAGCGTAGCAAGAACTACTTCAAACCAGAATGTTTCTTAAAGTGCCTTTTACCATGAGTGTTATTTAATGCTCATAGGTGTCTCATACTTAAAGTTGTCTCTGAAGTTAAATGAGAAAAGAATTAAATGGTATATTTACACATGAAATTTAAAAGGCAAAGGTTAAAAATTGGCTTGTAATGCCTTACTATTTAGAAGTTCTTACATTCAGTTAAGTTATTAAATGTTGTTTTTTATGGAGATATTCCAGAAAACTGCTTTCAGTTCTGGAATGACTGATCTCCTTCTAATTGAGTGAAACTTGGCAAGCCTCAGATCTACAAGAAGGACAAAGAGTACAGGTACAATACTTTGCTATAAAAAAGGTTTAATAAAATACTGTATTTCTAAAATCATTGTAGCCAAGAAACCACCATTTTGTTTCACTTATTGTTCAGGAAAAAGGCAAAATGTAACCAGAAAACAATAAGATCCAATTTGTTCCTTCCTCAGCTGCAAAATCTTTTTTCCAAAATAAATCTTTATGCTGCTTCTCTCTCCTTCTAACGAATGTTTTGGTGACTGCTGGTGAAAATGAATACAGGAAGAAAGACAATAGTTTGTGAAGAGCCTTTTCACTTGGGAAATATTGCTTTATAGTAACTGTAGTATAATCTGTCGTAAGTCCAAATATAACAGAGAAGTACAAAAAGAAGGCAACAATGGTAAGTGCCTCCCTGGGTGTTTCTTGGTAATTACAGCTCTCTGGCTGAGAGAGCTGATGGCTAAAGGCAATTTAGACATTTAAACTGACCAGTTTGATTTCTCTCCTTTCAGGTTGAGATCATTCTATTAATGGGCATGTAGACTGATGGCATATCCAAGATTTTCTGGAGTAAGGTGCAGTTTCAGGAAACAGCCTTCAAAAATATGGGTAAAAGAGTGACAGAATCAACCATAGGATAACCGAGGTTAGCCAGAAGAGTATCATGACCACCATTTACACTTTACCTTGACTGCCATTGCAGTAGAGTTCTTAATACGGAGGAGATGGTGTGTCTAGTTGTCCTGTACATACTATTGCAAAATGTTCACTGAATATTCTTTTCCATGAGACAAATATACTTTTTAATGTAAATTAGCAGATTATTATCTTCAGCAGTAAGCCATGGAATGAAATTTTAGAAAGCTGGCTAGAACAGTATTTAACTTTTTCTATAAAGAGACACAGAAATTCCAGCTCAGGAGGGACCCATCACTGCACTTGTGCCTCTTTCCAAATCAGTTTTGTTTTCAGTATTCCTGTACTCCAAAAGGACTGCAGAGGTGACAGGATTTTGGCACAGACAGGAAGAACTGTAGTTATGGAAGTGCCACCATTTTGGTGAATTTTAGTCCTGTGCCCAATGGGAACAGGAAAAGTAGTGTGGAGAGTGGGGGCAGAGTCTGCTACTGGGTTGAACATGGGGCACAGCTGTGGCAAGTTAGCTTGCTTTTAATTGCAGAAAGGCCTAGATTACATGTTTTTTAATACTCCTGGGAAACCAGACAATGCTAATGGTCACATATGTACCCAAGGGAAAGTAAAAATCATTCAAAATCAAAACAGAGACCAAAAAACCACAGTTAATCTCTTAAGCAGAAAACCTCATTATTTTTTGTGTCTTGTGTTTGAACGTACTGCATTCTTCAATGTAAAACTTCAGCAAAATACTAGGACAGGATTGTTCCTATACCTGCCATGAGCTACAGCATCTAGAGGGCCCTTCCTTGTCTCTGTCAGCCGTTCAAAGGGCAGGCGGTCACAGGCACATCTCCTGCTCAGCGATGACCTGCTTTGGCTTGTTTTTCATGGCCAGAGTACTTGATCTCAAGTACCTGATCTTCTCAGCTGGACCTGATGACAGAACAGGGTGGTTTTGCCACGGAGTCCAGTCATTTAAAAGTAAGATCTACCTTGTTAAAGGAAAGTTGGATGGTAGCATAGGACTTCTGGTGAGAACTTGTCCATTACAAGTGGCCTTTAGAAGGTTACCAAACATTTGTTCCCAAGCTGCGTGGCCTAAATCAGGTTTTTTCTCCTGGAAAAGTCACCAGGAGTGGCTGTTGGCACATATCAGGAGAGAGCGACAGGGGCCTCAGGTCTGGGTGCTGCCCTGCATGTGGATGTGCCAACAGGGGACAAATATGCCCAAGTCCCTTCTCCAGAGCCATTGCTGAGGCTGGCACGGGTGCCAGGCTGAGCAGGCAGCCAGGAGAACACGGAGGGGCTGGGTCAGATGAGGAGGGGGAAGGAGAGGAGGCCGTGCAAAGCAGCAGGGGAAGGTGCCAAGAAGGGGGAGCATGGCTGCAGGGAGCTGCTGGTGGTCTTTGAAGCTGGAGGGCAGGCAGGATGGCCGTTCCCATGCTATCAGGAACTCCCTGCAGGCAAACCGCACACCACACAGGGCAGGGAAGAGCAGGTATCATGCCTTTCCTTAGCTAGCATTGACAGACATCCCTTGTAACACAGAGAGTCCAGAAAGAAAGTTCTGTGTCTCGTACAATCATCATGCAGGACACAAGCTCTCCTATATGTTGATAGCAACCAGCCTCACAACTGCAGCTCATTCGGATGTGCTCAGTTTGTCTGCTTCACCTGCCGCGTGTATGATTTGCTGTGCATGCACAAAAGTGTGCACATGCAATGCAGTTAACTGGGACCATCCTGGCTTTTACGATCTCTAGCCCTGCATTTGATAGGTCTGCAATCACTGATGACTTGTGGCACATAAATTATCTGTCACTGACATGCGAGTTGTGGGAGGGCAGCCTGTACCCAGCAGGAGGTACTGCAGAGAGAATTTCTTCTGCCCTTTCCTGTAACATGCTGCAAGAATAAATCACCTATTCAGCTCTAAATGGTGCTTAAGTGATATAATGGAGTCCTTTGCTGACCTGTAGACAGAGATAACAGCACTTTGATCTAGCACTGATTAAAACTGCTAGTTTGATGTTTGTTTACTATTTCAAAATAAATATTTTGCAACAAAAATAAAGTTGAAAAATAGAATATGGCTATAAAAGCAAATCTGGGATAAATGGAATAAGGGTAAGAGGGATGTTCTTCAACATTAATATTTGTATTCAAGGATATCCTAAAAGCATGCAAGGGACATTGACATCAATTTCCTTAATAGTTGCAGGATGTAAGAGAGTTTTGGAGCTTGCATTATGGGTCAAAAAGAAAGAGCGTATTTGTTTGGCCTCTGCAACACAAGTGAAACAAATTAGTGGATCTGTAATTTAACTATCACATCCATTAGCACAACTATTAAAGATGGTTGCCTTCCCAGTTTTCACAGACAGTTTTGATTTTGGGAGGATTGCCATGCTATTGACAAGCTATTAAATATAGTCTTTTTTGTCTTGTAACTTTTTGATACTCTGTGCTGAAAGTATGACTCATTAGTACAACTCACATAAAAGTGGATCCAGATAATGGCACTGTACAAGTTCCTACTCTGCTCTGCAAGCTACCTCCTCAGCCTGCCAGCGACTGAGAATGCTACATATCAGGAGCATCCACTAACTGAGCGATTTCTTCCTGTACATTCCACATGGAGAAGTCAATATTTATACCTCACACTTGATAGAATTCATTAAATGTATTTTGCTAAATAACACTCTGTATTACATACTCCATGTCTAATATTTGCCTACGGAAGAAGTATTTGTTATGTGAATTGAATACCTGGTTAAGAAGAACTAAATGAGTACAACATATTTAATATTTATTTGGTAGCACAACACAGTAGACACAGGGGAGGTGAGAGAGAATGCAAATACAGCAGGGAGAAAAAGTGCTTAAAGACATAGACAGAATGTTAAATATTTCTACATGACTACAGTGATTCTGAGAAAAGTAAGCAGCATGACAAGGTCAGATATTTGGATTTTAGAATTTTAAAGTTAAATAATTTAAGTAACAAACAATATTTACGGAGGACTGTAAATGACTATTCACAGCAGACATGCTTTGTCTGAAAATAGATTGCTTCAGGAGAACTCCAGAGATGAACCTCTTCTCTAAGATCTGGACCATTTTGGTTCTTTGTGTTTAGGGCTCCTTTTGTCTTCAGTGACAGGTTCTTAGTATGAGAAATCTTGATTCTTACTTTTCTACTGTTTTAGTCTGTGATGCACTGAGTGAAATTGATACCACAGCAAAATCTAGTAACAACAAACCCCCCAAGTTGCTGAGAGCTGTTAAAGCTCTGTTAAAGATTGCTTAGTTACAGAGGAATTGTACTGTCTAATGGGATTTTGTGAGAAATTATATTGCAGAATTTTGGCAAAGAAAGTGCTTTAGACAGTAGCTTCTTTTTCTGAAAATAACGTTTTGCACTTGTAATGAAAGTAACATGTCCTGTTCTGTTTTCTGAAATATATTCCTTGAGAGCAGATGGAAGTCACAACTGTACAGGTGGAAGAAGGATTTTGGCCATTTATGTTATGATTTGAAGAAAATTCAAATATAATCTACCAGCAGCAAGATGCTGTGATATGTTTAACAGTGAACTTTTAATTTTAAAGAAGTGACTGCAAGAAGTAAGTGTATCTCTACCTGATATCGTATAAATGTAAGAAAAGCTATATCAGACATTATAATGTTTACTTTAGCAGATATGGGTTAGCATATTGTTGCTGTGGGTAGGATTTCAAATGTGTCCTTTTGGTAAATATAATCATGGAATAATCCAAGCTTATGTCCTTATATTGGTTTCTAGCTATGTACTTTTCCTGCTGTGTGTGTAATTGTGATTATCCAATCCAGACTGGCCTAGGATTTTCTTTTTGGTATCTGCATAGACTGGAATTCCTCTGGCATCAATGCATTTTTTTTTTTCCAATCACAATTAAGTGTGCCATTATATTTAATATGGAATTTGAAGAGTTTTTAGAGGATCTTTCTCAGAAAGACACGTGTGCATCATGTTGATATTCTTCATATGTTTAGTTAGTCCTGCTGGTTTTGCAGCAGTCTGCCAACTTTGTTAATGCAAGCCTGAAATGTGAAAAGTATATCACCTGAAATTTAACATGAAGAAAACATTTTTAACATCCTGAGCAAATTTCAAAGTATTATTCTCAATTTTGAACTGGACAGCAATATATCACAAACAAATTCTATGGTACAGAAACATCACTCTTGAGTAGATATCGTAGTTTATGATAATCTCTCATAGTTTTCAATTCACTCTCTGAATGGACTCAGTCCTTTTATTGAAGTGATATCTCAAAACTCAAATACTGTCCGTGATTAATTCCTACATACATTTGCTGTAACAAGCTCTTCCCTTGTACTGTTGGCATGTTGTGCTACTGATTGCATAGTGCTCTGTGCATGGTCATAGTCACACGTACTGATTTATTTTATGGTGATGTATTTTTGTTCTGGATTTGGCTGACTGATTTTCTCTTCTGCAAAATTTATGGTGTTAGTATCTTCCTTTCTTCAGAGGGTATCTTAGCAAATGTCACAAACATACATAACTACCATTTTAATAAATGGGAGATGAGTGTTATGTACTGACAAATGGAATTGTATTATCTGAGATTTTATCTCTTCATAACAGTAAGCAAATTCTCTGATTATATTTAAACTCATTCATTTGCCAAATCAAATTCTTTTTTTTTTTTTCTTTTTTTTTTTTTTTTTTTTGTTATTCCTAACACCAGCTCCAGTCTGGTAAAGCAAAGAGTACAAAGAGGGACCAAGCAGGAACAAAACAGCGCTGAAAGAATTGTGCAGGGAATGAAAATCAACTGAAATAGAATATACATGTTAGCATACTGGTTGCAAGTATCACGGAATTACTGTTGTTACTGTATTTAATGCCTAGAGGTTCTTGATTTTCCTGAACAAGACACAGCAGAGTGTTGGACCTGACAGAGATATGGTAAAACCACGTGCACAAAGAGGACTGAAGCAGCTCTCATGTAGCAGCCATCTTGTACCACCTCTTTGTGGTCCTCCAGTTTGCTCTCCCAGCTATTGTCCTAACATTAGAACAGTCAAAGTTGGAAAAAATGGCAAAGATGTCCCTCTGGTGTATTTTTAGGTCTGCACACTTGTTTTTTTTAATCACATCTGCAATTACAGTGAGGTAGAACAGGACGTTGGAAGGGTCATGCATCTATGAAACCGATATAAAATGTTCTCTCTGGAGAAATAGTTCTTTGCCCCCTGGTGGTGAATTAATTTTGAAAAATATTGCAAAATACTTTTAGGAAAATTTACTTAAAATTAAAAAGAGATACTAATTGCTTCAGTGAATACAAGTGAAAGTAAACTACTAAACAATACTTAATGTGTCAAATAAAATTAAGGAAAATCCTGTTATGAACAAGCTCCATCAATCTTTGACAGTCACTACAGAATAGAACAAAAGGAATCAACATCACCATCTGAAAACCGTATGAAACCTTTGACATTTCAAAATCATGTTTCTTATTTTGCTTTTTTGGGGGGAGGCTAACAAAAATGTCTTGACAACATAGTGTAGTCCTGAGAATCCCTGATTTCCAGTGTTCTTGCATTACTGACTATGGGAATTATATTCATCTGCACAGCATCTCTAGATATGCCGCTCTCCAGAAATGAGTAATGTCATCCATATAGTGAGAGCTCTCATTCTGGGAAACTAGAACGGATGAAAATTTTAGAAGAGGTGTACATATTTCTAAAAGTTGTCTAGAGGTTTTTAGCTTGTGTATGCTGAGCATCTCCATATATGAACAGAGTACCAGAATGTCTTTGTCAGAATAGTAATAAGAAAATTGACATTGGAAATCATCCGCTTGCAGTTTAAGCCATGGATAATTTTGAAAGGTGTCAAGAATACATTGTTTAACAAGATGGCGTAAGCCTTCCAATCACTGATATTTATTTTGTGTTTTAATTCTTGTTCCTCCTAAACTTCTGCCTAAGACAGTCCTTCCCCATGTTGATGTTCTTCTTTGAGAAAATACATATTAAAATATAATGACAGACTACTGTCATGTCATGCAGCAAAACATTATGCATTTATGCTAGAAAAAGGCCATTAATAATGATGAAGGCTTTCGTATGTTGGCTTTATGCTATTAGGATATGGATGATGTTCTGAAAATGAACCCTCTTTTCCTATCCCACAGTCCATGAGTCATTTTGCACGATGTTAATGTGGTTTCAGGTAGTTTTCTGGTTTAGAAAACAGCATCACAGTGTATGGCACGCTAAGTAGGCAGGGATTGTTTGGGGTTTGGCACTAATGACGTACCATGAGGAAAAGGATAAAAAATAAAGAGTAACATAGCTAAAAGAGAGGACTGAGCTGCCCAGGCCAGGCACAAATTAGCTATTTCCTAAATAATATCCTTTCATGTCTGATGGACTGTAATAGCTTTCTGTTTTTAGCTCTGTTGCTTTTGCTTCTCTTTCCATTCCCACATTTCTTTCTCATTACTTTGACTTACGTCTGGCCTAAAGTCTGGCTGGTCTACACAAATGGCATATTCCTTACGAATCTTTCAGTGGGCAGGGTTGCTATAAAGTGACGCTGTCTCCCCTTCTTTTCCCACTGCCACGCTGGATATTACCTTCCCTCAGACTCCACTGCATTCATCTGTTTGTGTGGCTACACTCTAAATTGCATCTGCAAAATGATCTGGCTTTAAAAAAAAATTCCCTTGAAAAGGCAATAACCAGACCACTTGCCTATCAGGCGGAGCGCTACAGGACCCCTCGGAGCAAGATCGCTGCCGCCTCGCTCGACGCTTTTGCAAGAGAACCCTCTCTTCCGGTGCGAGTCCTCAAACGTTCCTGCCAGCTGTGAAACAGAATTCCTCCCTCCGCTCTGCTTAGCCTCACTGCTCGGGGAACGGCTTGCGTTCAGCTCTCTGCGTGTGGTTATACAAAGGTTTTTTTCCAATGGGAAAGCCAGTTTAAGCCAAGCAGTTTCCTGCCTGCTCTGCCCTCTTGTTCTTGCTCCTTCACCACGGTTCGCTGTCCCCTTGATTGTGCCGATGCAGCTGTTTGTGGGCTGTGTTGTAAATTGGATCACTGAAATAAATCTGCGTTTTTGTGTGTGTATGTGTAGCTATGTTTGTGTGAACAGCGCTTTTTTTAAAAAAAACCAGCAACCTGCTTCATTTCAGTCATTTGATTTATAATGTGGCCCACAAAGAGTTGAATTAGCACAGCTGAGGAGGCAGCGAACAGTGGTGCAGAGGTGGGAACAAGCGCCTGGGCTGGGGGGAGGGTGCAGGAAACTCTTAAGCCAGCTTTGTTAACAGAGAAAACTACTGTTACTATACAAAACCATGTAGAGCACCTACACTGAACAGTGGGAACAGAAACTGGAACAGACTGCAGAGCAGTCAGGCTCTCAAATTGCTGTAGATAAGGCTTTATCTTTAGGAAGAAAAGGGGTGGTCCCTTAATAAGCTCTTTCTCCTAGATGTCTTCTATTCATTTGAGACCTCGAAATCACAGGCTGTTTAGCTATTCAGAATACGATCGTGTGAATCCTACTGGGCTTATGAAGCATGTTGGCCTTTCAGTGCTGTTAAAAACGCTAATAATAACTGGTTCATGCCTCGGGCCTTGGGTGCTACTGTCAATTAGCGTCAGAACAGAGATTTATTTAAACAAATTATTTCTGTATATGCTTCTTTCCCTTACGGTTTGCAAAGGAGAGCTTTGTGACCAAGCGTACCTGATGCAGTGATACCTGCTTCTGTGTGCAGATGAACTCGGGGCAGAGAAAGAAATGCCATCCTTGCCATCATAGCTCTCCATATTCTTAAAGTAAAGGAGCTGCCCAGCTGCAGAGACTACATACGGAATTAAAAACCTTTCTCTGAATCTCTAGCCACTTAAATGTCATGTCTGAGTCACAGAAAAAAAAATACTAATACCTCCCAACATGGGTAGTTTTAGACTGTAATGAAAAAGCCATGCGTAATCCTCTACCTTCTCCTCAACATTTGTGTCAGAGTTCGCAGTACTGAGATTTAAATCGTCATCAGTGGTCACCAACTCACCAGTCACTGCATGTGTCATGGGAGGCTTCTCACATATATCGTTGCAGGCTCATTTGCTGAATTTGATCATGTTTGGTTTGCATCTTAAGGCTTTCTCTGAAACCAGGAGAGAGAACTGACTTTTAATTTAACTCATTTATTTTAAACTGTGGAAGCCTAGTGTGACTTGGATTAATTGAAGTGTGGTGAAGGGGGAGGGACTCTAATGACTCACCAAGAAAAAATAATTTCTCATGACTTTAAAGAGGAGAACAGAAGAATGAAAAGATTATAATGTGTCATTATTACGGTGGTGCTTATATAATCTTAATAGCATTTTTTAGCATTTTCTTCCTGAAATTTCAGTATTTATTGTTGGGGTACAGAGTGATTTTAATGGAAACTAATCTCATAGCCTAGAATTTAAAAAAAAAATCCTTTTTGGAAATGTTACATGCAGTATCAGGCCTTCTCTCTGAATGGTTTAAGGAGCAGAATAAAAATGAGTATTCAAATTCCCCACATTGTTAAAACTGACTGGAATAATTTAAGTATGCTGACTTAAATGTAAGAGGTCTCTTAAATATGTATTTTCAATAATCATAATCCCATTATCATCAGTGCATTTTTTCTCCTATTATTCTTTTTAAATTCATATTCCTCTTGACTGAAAGAAACCATCATCTATCTGAAGAATTTCAAGATGTTTCTTTCAAAATAGCTATCATCGGCTGTTGTTCTCAGAAGGATTGAAGCCACAAGCTACCTGCAATTGGTGGTCAGTGTTAGGACAGTTTTTCCTAGTCTCAGTGGAACTGAATAGGTCACCTGTGTTTATCGGGTTTTTTTAAGGTTGTTTTAACAGTTTCACCAGAGGTGGATTTTGAAAGGGGTCCTTCTTCAACAAATTCTGAATTATGAAAAATAAGATCAAAATAATAAATGCCTCTCTTTGAGGCTGATCGTTGCACTAGATCAACTGAACTACGGAGGCTTAGAAGCTACCAAGGCAAGATGAAGTAGATACGGAGAATACAGAATGAGTCAGGAGGGAAGGAGAGTTTGGAAAGCATCTGTTAAGGGGAACAGAGTATTGTTAATATCACCTTTTTTTAAAAAAATCTTTAACCTGGTTTAAAAATAATACTACCTTATAGAACTCTTCGTTTGCCCCTGGTTTCCGAGGGTACTTTGCATCTTTAAACTTTGTTCTACAACCTTATGAGTACGTAACTTTTTGAATACAAAGCTGGTATTTTTGTGCAATAATCTTGAGGCTTGAAAGCAAGGAAAATGTAGATGCACCAGGCAACAAAGGGAATTTATGCTATGAATACTGGTGTGCAAAACAGAACGGATTAAGAAAATAAGGAAGAGGGAAGCAACTGATCTATACCAGGTTCAGTTACTCCAGCAAAACAAAGCAGGCAATAAATGAACTAGCCCATGACTTTCTCCTTGCTTTGCCATTCTCTAGAAAAGGAATTTTTTTTTTTTTTTTGGCTTTGATCAAGCAGGAGAAGCACTTTCTAAGATGATCAGAATAAACAGTTAAGTGCTCCTTTTTGAGAAGCGTGAATTAAAAAGAGTCTACACCAGACGCTGTTAGTTAAATTATCATTTCCTGGCAAATGGGTTTAGGTACCTTTTCAGAAAACAGAGCCAGAGGCAGAATCATGATCCTAACAGCCCAGTGGGCATGCATATGGGACATGGAAACATGAGTTTAAATATCAATCTAATTAATATTTAAATAGTTTATACAAAAGGGAACTGTTTCAATAGAGGAGAATACCTAAGACTACTCCATACTTTATGAGTTGGAAAATTGATAATGGTTATGTTGGTTCAAGTCCTTATTCTGAATCAAGCAGCGTGTATTTGAAAGCCACATCTTGCTGTTCCCATGGAGTATCCAAGGCGGTGCTCTGCTGTACAGAGATTTTGTAACTGGTGCCTAGCTCCTCTTAGGTGAATCCAGGTGAGTGTAAAACTGGCGTTAAGGATTTTTTAAAATTGGAAAACTATTTTCTGAACTTGATTCAGTTCACAGATATTTTTGGGACGAGTGAAACTGTCTTTTTTTAAAAAGAAAATTCTCAGAGTTATTAACCAGGCCTAGCTTCAAGAGAGATGAAACAGATGCGGTGTTCTGACCCTACCAGAGAAAAGTGACCTAATGTTGATGATTTGTCTTGGTATGCCATTACATCTCCACCTAATTTCTTGTCTAGCATTCTTGCTTAACATTAATTTAAGCAAGGAAATAATGGAAGGTCCAGGGAAAACAGCTCAAAAATCGAGTCGACATCGGCAATATGCCCATTTTCACCTAAAAAACAGTGCTGTAAAACAGATCACAGGGGTCAAGCCCGTCCTCGGGCAGCTCCTACGCTCGCCCCGTGCCCGAAGACAGCGCAGGGCGCGGGGCAGCAGCGGCGGGGCCGGCCCCGCACTGTGCAGCCCGCCGCCGCCCTCCCCGCCCGCGGGCACCGGCCGCGCCAGCGCCCGGGGCGGACGTGGCCACCCGGAACCTCCCGGCGCTGCCGGCGCCTGGTAACGGGGGCTGGGGCAGCGGCTGCCCCCCGTCAGGGACGCCGGCGAGGGGAGGGCTCGGAGTGGGGTCGGCGACGGGCCGCTCGGATGGCCCGGGCGGGGGGGGGGTGTGTGGGGAGGGGGGTGGGTACAGCCGCCGGGGAGTACCGGGAAGGGGGGAGCCGCGGGGGGGGCTGCGGCAGGCCCGGAGGAGGGGGCGGGGCGGCGGCCGGGCAAGGGCGGGGGAGAGGAGGAAGGCGGCGAGGGGCGGGCGCGCGAACGCCGCGCGGGGATCGCTCGCGCCAGGGCCCCGCGCGCCGCTCCCTCGCGCACCCAGCCGTGAGTGCCGCCTCCCCCTTCCTCCCTTCCCCCCCCCCCCCCCCCGCAACTCCTCGACTGCGCGAGCGCCAGCCGTTGCCGGGGTACCCGACGTCACAGCGTGCGCAGGCGTCGATTGGCCAGGCGGGGAGCGCCCTCCTCCCCTCCGCGGGACACGCCGCCGGCGGGGCCGGGCCTGGCTCCTTCTCCTCAGTGCGGAGCAGCCGGCGGGGCGCGCGCGGCCTCAGCGGTGCTTCCCCGGCCACGTCCTCGCCGCCGCTGCCGCCGCCGCCGGGGCGGGGGTCATGGGCCGGCCGCGGGCCGCGCCGCGTCTTCGGCTGCTGCCGCCGCTCCTGATGCTGGTGGCGCTGGTGGCGCCCCGCGCCCGCGCCTGGGACAGCGGCGACCTGGAGCTCTTCGACCTGGTGGAGGAGGTGCCGCGGAACTTCTATGACTTCCTGGGGGTGCAGCAGGTGAGCGAGGGACCGGGCCCCGAGGCGCGCCGCCCCCCGCCCCACTCCCCACACCCCCGCGGGCGCGGGCCTCGCCTGTCACTGCCGCCGAACATGGCTGGCCGTCCCCCGTCCCCCCCTCCCCGCGCCGCCGCCGCCCGGCTGCTCCCTGCGGCCCACGGCCGCTGGGCATGCCGCCGGCCCCTTGCTTTCTCGCCCGGCGCTGTCACCTGCCTCCTGCCCGCGCAGCCGTGGGGCTGCCCCGCTCTGCCGCTGCAGTCCGGGCCCCCCGCTGTGCCCCGGCTCCCGGCAAGGCTCCTGCCCAGCCCCTTCCCTCCCTCCGTAGGGGCTTCCCTCTCCTTCAGGTACTGTTCTATTTATTTTGTTCTCCTGGCCCCACCGTGAATCAACCCTCCCTTTCCCGGTATACCTTTGTGTGTCCCTACTGCCTGTTGCTCTGTTGAATACATTGCTTTTTCTCCAAATGCGTTTACAGCTAGGCAAAAGTAGCTCATGGGCTTCTCCCGCTTCCCATACGTGTCCTGGGTATGGCTGTTTCTCATCTTTCCCTCATTCCGCGTAGCTGCTGGTTCCTTATCTTAAGATTGTGCATCGCCATGTGTTGTGGATCGCGTTTTCTCTCACACATGCCCTGCAGTAGACTGTGACCCTTTGCCATGGTGATGGCTTATGGATTGTTGTATTTGTTTACTTTCCATGTATCTGGGTTGTTGTGCATGGTTTTCACCTCTGTTTGCTAGGCAACGCTTAAGGTTATCTTAAAGTATTTATAATGCACCTTTGGTTAATTTTTGTGCACGTGTAGTCAAGACAGGAACTCCTGAACACTTTTATCCCATGTTTGTGTGTATGTTTTAGATGTGGTTTCTGGTTTTGCTACCACTTTGCATCTTCAACTTGTATCACTCATACTGGCTCCCACTTGATGGCCTTCCTCATCTCCAGATGCTCTGCTCTGTGTGTGTGATCTTGCTTGATCTCTTTTCATGCATCTTAGCAATCTTCTTTTTGTCTCTTTTTTTCCAGTTAGTATTCCTCTCCTCAGTGATTAAATATGCAATTCTTTATAATCTGTTACTTCACCCCAAGTCCCCAAAAGACATTTTCTTCTTTGTTTGTCTCCTAGCACCTCTACATTCTGGTGAGTGATCCCACTATTCAAGTGGCTTCCCTGACATCCTTAAAGTTTCTTTGGATGTGGTTCTTGTTTTTGAGAATAATAGCTGTATTCTCAGGTGTGTTTCATTAGGGCCACATCTACAAAGAGAGAGAAGGTGTCTGCGGTATGTAAGGGTCTTGTTCTGGAAACTACTGGCTGTGTGTGTTAATGATAGTTGGGACGTTCTGAATCAGTTTAATCTATCTTTTACTCCTTCTGAAGCATCTGGTGTTAAATATTATGCAATACCATCATATGTAAACAGCAGCAAACACTGCTATCCAGGTTTCACTTTCATGAGCCAAAAATCTGGATTTTAATTCCCCAAAAGCAATTTTAGTCCTAGATAATGTAGGCATACAAAATTTTGTTTGTTTCCATTAGTGATGTTCAGATCTGGTATGCAGCGCTCTGTTAATATCTTCCATGGTCTTTTTTTCCAGGGCTGAATCTGTACCTTGCACAGTAAGTTTAGCAAAATATGTTACTTTTAGCAAGCAAATACTCTGCTAGTTCATGCTTCTACTCCTAATCTTAATGGAGAACTTGGATTGCTTATAATGTGCGAGCAGGGAAAAAATTGGTGTAAGTGCAACACAAATGAAAGGAAGTTTTTTTAGTTACAAGTATACGCTAGTCACTCATAATGTCATTCTAGCCAAGACTTGAAGTGTAAATAGTATTAGATGCTTTGCACATGCAGCAGAATACACCTGTGAGTACAGGGATAGAAGATACAGCATTGAAGTTGAGCTTCACTAGACATTTGTAAGCACTGGAAGATGCTGTATAGGTTTACAGGTTCTTCTGCACTATCTGTCCTTTGTTCCTGCTGCTTGCTTCTCCAGCTCTGACCTACACCTGAAGCTTCAAACGAGATACTGAAACAGGATTCCAACTTGCAGTGACTTGCTAGGTAGCTGCAGCAGTTTAAGTTGCTGTATGAGAAGGGTAACTGGTCCTATAGCAGGGTCAAGGGAAGTGCACAAATCGCGGGTGTGCTGTATCCTGCCTTGGATGTATTAACACAAATCTGCCTTCTACCATAACATCTCTACGTACTGTTTGCATGTTTCTTCAAGGTTTCTGTTGTTTTAAAACTGGATTAATGGAGCTTACTGATTATTTCATATGTCATTATTGTTTTAGTTGGGATGCCTTTGATGAGAATGCTGTGATTAACTTTTTGTAGTTCTGGTGCTAGAGGTTTTATTCCCTGTGCTTGCATGTTTTTCTTGGCATTTTAGCACAAGAGGAACAGAGTGTGTGTGACAATGGCCTTTGTGGCCATGCCTTTGGACTGTTCCATAACCTTTGATTCATCAAAGCTTGCTTCCTGCCCCCGCCCCCATTTGTCTTGGTGTTCATTGCCTTGTATCGTGTCCTGATAATCCCTTCTTCCTTCATGTACTGCTGGGAGAGGGAGGAGTACTCCCTTATGTGGGATGTAACTTCTGCATCTGAGATATGGATGCTCAGCCGTGTTTGTTAACCAGTAGTATATCAAGGCTGCCAGATTTTTTCTAAACATGTCATCTTGTGTTTTGAAAAAAATATAGGGAATGATTCCAATGCTTCCTTAAGGCATTAATGCAGGTTAGGTTTTGATGAGAGAATTGTGATACTAGCTGCTTGTTGAACCTCAGACGCTATGTCAGAAACTGATGTTGACCTCAACTGACAAGGTACAGAAGGTTTTGTGGGAAGTCCTGTCGCTTTTTAGTATGGTTTGATGAGGCTTCTGGCTGCTGGAATCTTCCCTGGGATTGGAGAGAAATGATGAGTTTTTGTTTTGTTCTGTTGCTAGTGAACTCTCGCGGGAGTAAGGGGTTTGTGTTTTGTCTTCTTGAGGGCCTTGTGGAAGCCTCCTGGTGCTGTCAGATAACTGTCATCGGCATTGGCAGGGTGTAAGGTTTGAAGCTGCTGTAGTGTTTTCCAAGACCAGTGACTGAGATGGGGAGGATCTGCTGAAAGTGATTTTTGTTGTATGGAATGACAGAGGAAGAGTAAGATTGTGACTGTCTTGGCTATTAGAATAACTGTCCTTAGAGCCTGACTTCAAGCAGGGGTTCGCTGAGAAATCTACAAACGCTCACAGAATGGTTGGGTTGGAAGGGACCTCTGGAGGTCATCTTGTCCAACCCCCAGTGTTAGGGCTGAGCACCTAGATTGTGTCCTTGTATAAATGTCAGATACTTCTTAATCTATCAATTTGTTATCTATCAGATCAAATGGCAGTATAGCATGTGTAAGAATTTTTGCGTTGTTACATTGTTACTATTGCTGTTCTGAACAATTCTGAAATTGCTCTACCTTCCTGTTTGGTTGTTCTTATATTGATGATGTGATTAACTTGAATGGCTCATTTAAACCATTGCTGTTCTCAAGAAGTTTGACCTGGAAGAATGGGGAGATCAGATAACCTTTGGCTTGAGAAAAGATTACATTTCCACGTCCCACAGGTGGTTACTGAAGTTGTGTCCAAATGAAGAAAATGGAACCATAAACTCTTGACAGATGTAATAATCATTTCAGTAATCGCTTCAGTATAGCCAGTTTCAAACTGACAAAGGGATCAGGACCAAATAGTATTAATCTAAAAACTGAGGTGAAGTAGCAGAATTAAACCAGAGGCTATGCAGACTCGGTAATAAAATTACCCTGTTACCTGAGAATGAGAACACGCAAATGTGATGTCAAGTTTTTAGAAAAATTCCAGGAAGTTCTGGGGAGCTACAAGCTTGTATAAAAGGACAAGCGAACTGATCAAGTCAACTTTATTAACTCCTACAGCTTTCAATAGTTGATACCTGCATAGATATGATACGCCCTGGATTAATCAACTGGCATCAGCTGAACCTGTGGATCGCCTTGCCAAAATACTCTTTTGATTATAACTGTTTATGTGGCTTCAAGGGAATTACCGGTTCCTCTACTCTTTTTTGACTTGCAGTAAGGAAGGCACTGCAGGCCTCTAAACATCTTTTGAAGCTTTGTGATATGGCTCATGGATATGAGGGATCTGATCAAGAAGGATTTAGGAAACATCACTTGTTTGTGAAGGTGTGTTAAAATGCATGAGCCGTGTTGCTAGAATTGGCCTGTGCAGAGCGGTATGTTATGTATCAGGTAGGAACAAGGAATTTTTGAATAAGGCTTTGGCTTCTATTGGGAATTGGATAATGGAACAGGTTGGTATTGAAAGTTCCGCTAAGCCTGTACAGTGTGTGAAAGCGAACACAGTTTCTCCAAGTGCTCTTTGAGGTAGTAGAAGAGGCCTGGGGAGCTCAAGTTCCTGAGGGCTTGGTGGCCAACACTGTGGATAAATATATAACCCCCAAAAAATGTTGACAGAGATATTTTCTTCAGTGTTGGCTTATGCCTTCCTTGTGGCACATGAGATTTATTTTGAACCAGGCTCTAATGTGGCTTTACGGTGGAGAACTAAGCATTGTATACATGTCACTGCTAGATGATGGGTTTGCTAGATGCTGCTGCACAAAGTCAGAATTGCATGTACAGAACCTGATTTTGGTCCTACAGCCTGTGAGACACTGTTATGTTAGCAATTCCAAGAAAGTGCAAGACCTGAAAACCACAGATTCAGATTTCTTTGGCTGTGGGAAGCCACAACCCCTCTAGATGAGCTGGATATATTGGAACAGAGGAGCTGTATGTACCTTGGCAAGTAGCAGGGTCTGACAGGGTTGTGTCTTTAGAATTCAATGTTTGGTGCTGAGGAATTGGTGTCCATACTGCTTGCATTTCAGGGATTATTTTTTTTCCTGTTGAGCTAATTCCAGGCTGGCTATGTGCACTAAATGTCCATTTGTGTCAAAGTGTGCTCTTTGCGCTCCTGGGTCTACATCTTTACAGTTCAGTTCTATCCAAAAGGAAATCCGGTTCATCTACTCCAGGACCACATCATGATACGCAGTCAGTGGGCACAGTAAGGAAGTTTGGTTTATATGTGCACTCCTGATCTGCACAAAAAAATTAAGGTAGATGCACCTTTAAGACTATGGTTTATAATAAATGGCTGATGCTGAATTTTACCTCTTGGCATTGCCCTGTAAGAACTATACCAGGAATGAACCCCACAACAAATTATGTGGCTTTTACGGTATTACAAGGCATTATGGGAGACTTCAGAAAATTCTCAGTAATAGAAAAAGAAAATTCTCAGTAGTTTTCGTCTGTTTTATGCAAGTGTATTGACTGATGACATACAGCGTGTACATCACTGCGGTTCTGAAGTTGTGAATTCATACGTTTTGTAAGTAAAGTTCTTGGACATAGGTTTGGTTATCTGTTTTTCAGAAAGAATGGCAATCTCTGAAGCTGTCAGTGTTACATAATCTGGCACTGCCATAGTTCTGTCTTTGAAGTGGGCACTGTCCAGAAAAAAAAACCTAGATAAAACTATTTTTGCTGTAGAGCTTTTTGGAGACTTTGAGTACGGAGAGTGGTCCCCTCAAGTGGGAAGAGGCATGTGAGGGAGGGCTGTATCTATTAAAAAATGCTCTTAAGTCCTCAGCAAGAACAGCTGACCTGTACCCATACAGGACTTCTGTCTTCCCTGGCAGGCAAGGTGGGACAGCCCAGAATCTCAGCAGTTCACTACTACTTCCCAGTTACAAGCTCGATCACACTCCAAAGACTTATTTTGGTTGCGCTTCTAACAAGGCTGTTCTCCTCCCTGCTACTTTTTAAGGCAGTGTTACTAATATCGTGGGGTGTGCATCATCTGTAAATGTTTCAGAGAAAATCTGGGTTGGTAATACTGCTTCAGTCTTCCAAGCATTGGAAGTATTTGACCTAGTGAGATAGAGCTTCACACACATGCAATTATGACATTGCTTTTTCAGGTGATGAAGTTGTTGGGCTAGTGATTCAACATCATGTCTAGTGGTCTAAGCCTGTTTCAAGATGGTTTTCCCCTTGTTCAGAATATATTTTAAGCAGGTCTAGTAGTTTTGGAAGGCATTAGATTTTAATGCACTGTCGGTTGTAACATCAGAGTTCTCAGAAGATGAAGTACGTTTCAACTTTCTTGCTACAAACTGTCAAAAATAATTAACTTCTGTAATATACAACTAGGTGATGGTAGTAGCAGACCTTTATCTGGACAGTGGGGGATCTTAGTAATTCCTGAAACTGTACATTTCTTTTAAGTGATGGATGAGAGAGGGATTCTTCAAAATTGTACTTTTTTCCTTTAAGAATTGGCTGCTGTTATGGCAGTTACAGCCAAAAAGCCCTCCAAAGTCCCCAAATATACTATCAACACTGAGGCAGTAATAGACTCCATTGCAGTAGTTCAAACAAAAATAACATTAGAAAATCCAGATTTGTTTCTAGTGGCTTTAGCTGTAATCTCAGTTCACTCCATAAAAGTAATTGTGTGTTTTTTTTTCTCAGTATGTTATTGAGACATAATTCTGCATCCCTTTGTGGTTTTATACTTCCTATTTGAGTCTGTTACTTATAAGTTATACATGGCAGTGAGATACACAGCAGTTCTGGAAACTCTGCTTTTCATAAAAAATGTAAATTATTAAAATTGTGTGAAGTCATTGTTGCGATTATTCACTTGGATCCTATACAACAAAGTTGTTCCAAACTACAGAGCAGTTTAATTGCTCACACGAGTCACAACAGAGAAGCACTTACGAAAACTGCTCAGATTTGTAACTGAGGATGGTGCAGGATATGGGTTTGTGTGTGTGTGTTTGTTTTTGTTTTGCCTTTTTCTAACAGTGCTGAACTTCCAGGTAAGCTGCTGATACATAATGACACGTATCATGTATGCATAACATTCCCTGATATTTTTGTTCACAGTTGCTCCATTTTAAAAATGATTGAGACATCTAGACTTGTAAAACTAGTATTTTCCATAAAAATGGGTTTTCTCTATTGTTCCCTATTAAATTTCTGCTTGGATGTTGTCCAAGGAAACTCAGGGTTTTTTCTGCTTTCATTGTTGGCTCCTTTCTTAAAGATATAAAAGTGTTTAAAAATACTTATGATGGTAGATTCTGAAAGACATTTACTAACAACTTTTCTTGACAATTCATTCATATAATATTTCCCTGGTCTTACATATTATATTTTTCTGCTTTCTTGCTGTGTAGGGGGACATATAGCGATTGGAAACTACTATGTTTGGGAACCCAAGGGAACTAACAGTATGCAAAGTGCTGTGAAAAGGATGACACAAGCAATCTTGATTCCACACACCAACCCCTCCCCCCCCCGGTCTGTAGCAGCAGTAATGTTTTCAGCTCTTCCTCTCTATACTTCCCACTTCACTAATCCTTTAAGGATGTATCCATACTAGTTTGATCTTCAAATTGCAGAAATAAAAAAGGGGCTATTTTTCTTCCTAGAAGTTCTGAGTTTGATCTGTAATCCATTGGAGAGAGTGACCTATTTCTCGGTGAGGCATGGTAGGTAACCTGTGCTGGAGGCCTCTGGTGCTTACACAAGGCTGTATGTTTTATGCTTGTTTCAAATTCATCTCCTTTGCTGGAGTTCTCATGTATGTGCCTGTTGGTATCTAAGGTAATCTAACATACAGTTTTGTAAATGACTTCCCAGTGAGCTTTTTACTAATTGACAGCTGTGGGGTGTGGTCATCATGTTTGTAAAGTTGTGTAAAGAAAAATCTTAGAGGCAGTTTTAATTTCATTCTGTTGAAGGATAAATCTTTTATGCTCCATCTAGAGTAATTTTACAGTTCAAATTAACGTGGTTTTCTAACCAGATCTAGAGAAAACCATAGCTTTAAGGGAGATATTTGGAGGTATCTATGGTGCTGTTTTAACTTCAAGTACTTGGTAAAATTTAAAAAAATGAAATGGAAATTCAGCATATAAAATGTTCCTTAGATGGGTTGGTGCTCCTTGTATTCCGAGCAGAGCCAGTAACAAAGAGCGTGTGGTGCTGTTGCACAGCTGAACCAGTAAGAATGAGAGTATAAGAATGATAACAAAGGGGTTTTCATCTGTAAGAATAGGTTTGATATTAAAAATTAATAAAAGGAGGAAATTAATGTGTATCTGAAACCCTTTGGTTTTCTACAGCATCCTAGTGGGCTAATGCAATTCATGTGGCATATAAAAAACCTGCAGGTTTGCTTTTGATTTGCCTGTTAACATTCATGCTTTTTCTTAGCTGTATGCTGTACCCGTTAAGAGTTTGCTTCTGTCAGTTTTGGGTTCTTAACCAATAGGGTTGGGTTTTTTCCCCTGCAGCCTAAAATTGTTGCTTTTCCCTAAACTATGAGGAGATCTGCAGTTTCTGGGTTTCTTTTGTCTCTTGTTTGTCCGTCAGCCTTGTTACTAGCTCTGTAGAAAAGTGATTTTAAACAACCTTATGTATGTAGCAATGTGTTGTACTTGTGATGAATGTTACAGTTATGCAAACAATAACAGAGTTGATTGTAACACTTTAATGCAGGATTGTGTATTACTGGACTCTCATCTGATGAACTGCTTAAGTACAAACTTGAATGACTTGGCTCGCAGGCCTTAAGAACTGGTCTTCGTGATGTCAAACAAATGAGTGGTGGAACGAGAAGAAAATTCATAAGTGGTCCCTCATCTCTACTAGATCTGAAATTCTTCCTTTGCAGTGTTAATCTGGAAGACTTGCAGAGGAAACCAGGAGATGCATAGGAGCTGTTGAAATGAAAGTCACTCTGCAGTCCTTCTCAGACTGAAGAGAGAAGGAAGAACTAGGGGAGTCTTGCTTTTGTACGTGGGCTAGAATTCTGAAATGCTGCTGTCTCCAACACTGTAAAGTGGTTCCGCTTGTTGAAGGAAGCATTCAGTGCTGATGAGGACATGAGAAAGTTTGTGAAATGGCCTTACTGCACTGATGTGGGGTGAACAGCTTCTCCTTTAAGGGGCAATAATTGTTTTTACCTACACCTGAAAATTTTGCAAATGATTCTGTAGTCTGATTGATCAATGTTTTATTAAATTTCAAACTGATTTAGACTAGCTTTTGTATTTAATAATCACCATTTCATAGTCAGTGATTCCTATAGTGTTCTTTTATGGGATACAAATGCTGTGATGAGCTGTATGCCATTTAATTTGGTGATGGTTTACAATTGTATTAGTAATTGCTTTACTGGAAGTTGTGTCTAACAGTGGCTACTACAATGTTACAGCAGGAAAAAAGTCTGTAAAATTTCATCATATATGGAAGCCTCTTCCTGTTCCTATTAGGAGTAGTTAGGAATTATATAATTTAAATAATTAGGAATTATTTTAAAAACTTAATGGAAAGGAAATCTTATTCAATTGAAGTGCTTCTTTCAGTTGATTAAAAATTTGAAATAAACTTGTTTTCCAACCTGAGTCTACCTATCTGTTGAATAGGAAGTATTTCTTCTGTCAATTTCTAACCTGTGTTTGTAGTTTCTGTTCTACTGAATATTTTCCTCTATTAGTGCTCCAGTAGCTTTTCAACACTACAAGCTAACCCAGCAACATCCAGACAAAATAGTGAATTTGAATGTTGGACTGTATCTGCTCAGAGTAGTATTTCAACAGATGAAATACAGATTGAAGGTATCAGCCAGTCCATTGTTTATTGCAGCTTACAATGGTGAAAGAACAAATCTTTAGTATATACCTTATGTACTACATCTAAAAATTAAGTATAACCAACTTGCATTCATGTTCATGTTACATAGGACAGAGTTCCCATGCTGGAGTGCGCCCGTAGTCCATGTAATAAATCTTTTTGGTCTTCATGTTTTCTGGTTGAGTAATACTAGGTGTTTAACCAGAAAGCTGTGTTAATTTTGAAAAGAAAAAAAAATACGTTCCTCTGCTGAACAAATAGAGACTAACCTATCAATGAGTTCCTGACTTGCTCATTTCCTCACTCATGATGTTTTATGCCTTTCACATCCTTATACTTACCCTTCTTACCTATGAATGGATGTGATTTACAGACACCTTAATTTTCTGGTGGAGTTGCAAACCACTGGTTAGTCAACTTAGATTTAAGAACACTAGATGAACTAGATCAGTAGCTTACTGGTTTCCAGGGCCCTGTGATTCATTGGTTGAAAATCACTATCTATCTCCATGTAGTTAGATATTCTTTTGATCACTGGAGATACTTATATTTTCTTTTTAAATTGCTACCTTTTCCTCAGTGGGGTCATGCAGTATGGCTTCTGAAGAGGACTTAGTTTTTGGATAAACACGTATTAGTTAAGAAATAATGTGGGTTTTTTAAATGTTATTTGCAATTGAGAATACTAAACACCCTTGCCTTGTTTAAATGCAAATATTTAAAATCATGTAGTATTGTGTCTCAAGCAATGGATCCTGGTATTTGTGAGGGTCTGTTTCCATTCGCTAGTCGTCTTGGTCTCCAGTAAGGGCACCCTTCCATGTCACCTGTGAGCTCCTTGGATGCCTTCAAGGAGTGCTGGATGCTGTAAATGTGCTCTGGCTGGTTTCCACCCTGGTTTCTTATTATTTATATACTTTTGTTAAACCCTTGCACTTCTTTCTTAAATAACAGTAATAAAGCCATTAGCAATAGATGGTGTACTTGGGGAGAACATGTGAACCTAGCCATGTTTTGCAGTCTATTTGCCCCCTGTACCTCTCAGCCTCCTCAGTTTTTGATTGGTAATGTTAAAAAATGCATTCATCGTGGTGCCTTTCAGTCAGCTGGTGCTGTACAGTGGGTTTGAAGAACTGTCAGCAGTGTGTCTTGGGTCACTTAATGATTTGTAATTGCCAGCTCCAAGTTCTGCTCTGTGTGCCATGGTTTAGTTTAAGGCAACGGTCTTGCCTACACTGAATCTTATCTTTCACTTTTTTGCCAGATCACTTGGTTTGGCATTCCTTCGCTAGTGTCTGATACCTACCCAAAACATACAGTGTCACCTATTAACTGAGAGATTTCACTGCATGCTCTACTCCTCAGGTTGTCATTGGAAGTGCTGAATAAAGCCAGTCTCAGCACCAATTCCCCAGCAGGAGACCTTTCAGCAGCCTATTCTCTGTCCTGAAAACTAGCAAATAAACCTTGCTTTTTGTATCTTGTTCGTTAATTTTCTACCCATAAGACTCTTTCCTCCCATCCTGTGGCAAGTTAGCTTCTCTGATAACCTTTGGTGTGGAACCTTGTCAAAAGGTTTTTCAAAATGGGACTGTTCTGTGTCTGGACATCCTCTCTCTATCCTTACTGATGCACTCTGAGGACTCTAGTGGGTTGGTGAGGCAGGGTTTCCCTGCCGATGCCATGCAACATCTTTTCCAACAGACCATGTTCATTCCTGTCTACAGTGACTTTACTTTTATAGCCCCTAATCCCTTTAGTAAGGATGGATGACAAACTTCTTGGTCTGTAATTCCCAGGATTACTTCTGGTTTGGTATTGTGGGGTTTTTTTGTGTGTGTGTGTGTGGAATCACATTGACAGCCTGCCAGGTCCCTGGTGTTCTTGCAGTACTGGGTTACCTTCCTCACTTGTGGATCTGCAGCTTTGTATATAAATTTCATTCAGCAATCTCAGGTGAAAGCCATGGTCCTGGTGATTTCTTAGCATTTAATTTGTCTAGAGTAATATGTCTGTATATTTAGCTTAAGTTGAATTAGCTTCTCTTGACCTGTCTACTGCAAAGAATGTGTTAGTGTGGGAATATTCATCTTCAGCAGGAAAGACTCTTTAAATAAATTACTAAATTGCACGGCTGTAGCTTTATTACTGAATGAAACTCTTCTTAGTTTTCGTCATCAAGCAGTGTGTAGCTAGGATCCTGCTTTTGATTTAGAGAAATAAAAGCGTTTTGAAAATCAAATAAATTGCAACTCTGCTTTGCTTGGACAAATACAAAAGCCCATATTAACTAGTTAGAAGTAGTCAACACGGTTTTTTAGTTGTACACTCCACAAATTCTACTGGAACTAGCACAAAATCCACCGTGGTGTTGTTGTAGTACTTGGTCATTAGAAGGAAAAGTAGCTGCTGTTATTCAGTTCACCTGTTCTACTAACTGTTACACATATATGATTAAGCATATTTTCTTAGGAGCTCAAGCCTTGAACTGATTGATCCTGAAGGAGTTCAGGAATGTACCACCTGCCTCTGGTGACTTTGTTTTAGTAACTAACATCTCTGTTTTGGACAGTAGTTCTCTTTTCAGAAGGTAAAGTGGAGGGCTTGGATCTGTATTACTACTTGAGTTAAGACTTAAGCAGTTTGTGGTGTTGCGGTTCTCCCCCTCCCTCTTTTGACTTATGCTACCTTTATGCCATAGTAATAATGTGGATTTATTAATTCCCCAGCAAGATTCTTACTGTGCTGTAAGTTTATTGTTTTGGAAACAACGAAATTACTTTAGTTATCTTAATTTTGATGGTACCACTTACTGGCAATGTCTCTGCTCGTTCCTATTGGTTTAAGCAAAATTTTGGTATTGCTTTGTTTCACTTATATAAATCACTGTGAAAACTTCAATTTTTTAAATGTTTTCTATCAAATGCTAGCATTGTGAGGATAAAGAAGAGAGGGCTTTATGAGATGCCCTCACTTCTAGAAGTTTTTAAAGGAGAAACTTGTCAAAAATAAATTTTGCAGCAGGGAACTTGTTTGAAATGCAGGAACTTAAAGTGAACATATTAAAGCTAAAAGTATTGAATAAAATTCATTGAATTTCAAGGCTTTAGTACAGTTCTTTAGTGTAAAATCAATTTTCTCTTTCTTCTAAATAGGGTTAGTTGATCTGTTTATTGTTTGGGGGCTTGATAAACTCATACTTGTAGGTACTATCTAAAGTAATTAAACGTATCTAATCCTACCTGTTGCTTCTGTGCTGTGCGAGCGCCTTGACTGATGTCAAGAGATGTGAATTTAGGGTAGACTTGGCTCTTTGCTAACATCTACATTGCTGAAGAGATGCACTGAGAAACCAAGTTTGTGACCCCAAAGAAAAAGTAACTAGAAAAAAGTGTGGGGTAATGAAAGACTAAATCACATTGCATTGTCTGTAGCTACTATGTATTGGGTGTGGAATTCAGATGGACAATTTCATAGGAGAGGTGGTGGTGAGTATTTCCTAGTTTGAGCTACCTTAACAGTTGGACCTAGGATTGTCCTGTGTAGGCTCCAACTTTTTGTAGTGCGACAGCAAATTATATATGTGCAATTAAACATTATTTAGTGTTGCAGCTGATTTTTATCACACACGTCTTAGCTTTATCTTGATTTTTGGGTAAAACCATAATGTTTAATTCTATCAGTCCCTGAAGTTTTAAGTTTGAGTAGACTGTATTTAAATCCAAAATGTTTAGGTAATACTACATTCTCCCTATAAAACGGATAGAGTTAGAGAAATGCACTTGAAGTGAAAATCATACCCTAATAACAGAGAACTTTAATCCTGGTATTACATCTCCTAATTTAAACCATGATGCTTTAAAGATTTCAGTACAAAACATTCGTTTGCATTAATTTTGTAGTATTTGAAATCTAGAAAATAAATTGGGACACTAGTTTTGTTTAAAAAGTGCTCTTGCATAGATTGCCATTTTGCATTGCAGAATGTCAGGTTCTCTTGGAAATGTATTTGTGAGTATAAACACAGCTTAACATTGAATATGGATATCCGTGTTTTCTTTCTAAGATAAAATTTCTGTGTGTTGCCTTCCTCAAAGTTCAGATTTTTAACAACAACAACATTTTTTTAAGGAAAACTTGTCTGGTATTTAGAGAACTGTTAGCAGGGGCATGGTAACTTCTTAAATTTCTGACCTAAAGAAAGCAGAAGACTGTAGAACATGAGGTCCTTCACTTCTGGAATATAGCATCTGTGCTCTTTTTGAACAGATTAACTTGAAGACACTGTCACTGAGTTAACCAATACCCTGATAATAATGGGATGCTGTTATCCTGTCTGCTGTCGTGAGATATCAGAGCTTTACATGACAGCTGGTTAGACATGATCAGATTGATACTATGGCTAGGAAAGATGGTACTGGACTAGGTTGGTTTCTGAAATTGATTTCTCAGTCAAGATAAGATTCTGTCTTGATCAGGTATTTAGTATTTTGCAGTCCAGCTAAAACAAATATACAGAGTATTTCCCGATCCAGCTGTAAGAGCAGAACTTGCTATTAGCATAAAACCCAACACCCCCACCCCTTCCCCCAACTTGCACAAGGGCTGCTTGTGGAGTCCCAGACTGGCTGCAAGCTGTAAAAAAAGTATATATATTGCAGTCATTTCCATTCTTGAGCTGAGTATCAGATTCACAGAACAATTTAGTAAGATAATTATTTTGTTTACTCTCAAAGGCTAGCTTGCTCAAGCAGAGGTGCCTTTTGGACTCTCCACTGGCAAGGGGTGGGGGATGGGAACAGGTGGATAAACGAAAACCACAGACAAAAAAACCCTGCCACCCCCCAAAAAATTTCTGTTAATGGATTTAGGCATGAAAGTAAGAATGCCTGAAGGGATGGTATCTGGTATGGGTTGGCAAAGCTGGGAAATGATGCTTAAACTCTCATGGTAAAAACTCGTCCTTTTGTCCAGTTACACAATGAAACCAGTATACTATTTAAAGATGAGATGGTGTGAGTCCTGAAGTGGTGGTCAAAAGGAAGAAGAGAGTCCCTGAAGGACATTGATTGTTCAGATACCCTAAGAATAAAACATGAAAGAAAACCAGTGGGTTGTGAAGTGTGGGAATTAACTGACTTCCCCCCACCCTCAATACTTGCTGTTTATTTTTGTGTGACTAAATTAATATTCAAGTTGTTAATTTCTGTGCTATGCTATAGTAAGAGTATTTGAGATGATTGTTCATTCTAGAAAATGCTGTTGTGACTCTCAGCCCAGTGCTTGTGCACTGGGATCTATTGAATGTCAGTGGTAACAGAGTAATACACTGGCAGTACGCACCTTGAAATCAGGACTCATTTTCACAAAGACCTGTCTTGTAATTACTTGGTTAAGGAAAAACATCATTACAAGAGGTGAAAAAAATACTCTGGATGAGATATACTAGTGTAAAATGTATCACTTAACTAAGTGAGATAGAGTGTGTGATAGCACTTTGAGTCCCAGCATGCTGGCAAGAGGAAGGAAAGCAGGAGAATGTAGTGGAGCCAGCTTGTTCTTGCAATGGCAAGTTACTTCAGGGAAGTTTCTTATGGTCACTCTTGCCAATTGCCTAATAGCCTCAAAGTCTTCTGTATTAAATTTTTAAGGTAAATATTGAATTGGTGATTTTAGCTAAATCATTGCATATGCTCTGGTATAAATGTTCTAAATTTGTGTTTTGTTTCAAGCGTCAGTAATCTGGAAAACGTACTGCAGTTGCTAATATAACCCAAGGAAAGGAGCCAGTCTTCAAAAGAATCGTTGCTGATCTTTTGCTGACGTTCTAAGTTACATCTTGCTTATTATGCTGTCCTTTGATTTCTGTTTGAGTTGGCCCTTGACAGTTTTATTTGGATAAAGTATGAAAGCCTACCCCATTTTCTGACAAAGCCAGGTCCAGACAATGTTTTGGATGAGCTGATCTTTAATTTCTAGGCCATAGCCTTCCTTCTAGAGATAGTCCTGTCTTGACAAAGGAGGGCAAAGGCAGGTTTCCCTCCAGCGACTACTAGAATAAACACCTGTGGTCCAAAAAAGTAAGCAGATGCTTGCCATAGACTTCCTGACTACTTTGAGTTGGTTTTTGTGTTTTTTTTTTTACCCAGAAAATGTGCAAACAAAGCCTCAAAATGAATGACCTATGCTGATTGATTTTTCCTCTTCAGTCTCTTCACTCCTCTCTGGACTTCATAGCAGATTTGTTTAGACCTGCCTACCAGGTCTTCATTTTCTAGATGAGTATTTGGCAACAGGTTTACAGTTTTTACTAGCCATTACCTCACTGGGCATCATGGAAATTCTTCTTTGCCTTTTTCCCCCCAGACTAAATCCCTGCTTCAAACTGTCAATAATGTTGGAGAATGAGACAGTTACCTAAATGGCTTCTTGTTCTTTGCTATGCCTAAAGCTTTATTTTTCACCAAGAGAGCATTGTTGCTAGGACTGCACTGAGTGTTTTCCTTTAATGAGGGCAGTATCTAGGGTCCCTGGTGGCCACAGCTGAGAATTGCTGAGCTGACTGTGGTGCTTGAGTATTGTTAGGGCTTTGTAAATACATCTTAGGAACCTTCTGCATTGCCGTTAACGGTGATTGTCCATGCAGTCCCTGGAGCTAATAATTATTCTCTGTTCTTTGATGACACTTTTGATGGCGCTTGTGCTAGGTTTTTTTTTCTGTTTTAATTTTCAGAGGCTGAAAGAATGAACAGTTGGACAGTCCTCTCTGTCCTGCTCAAGTATATATGGTACTTTGCCTTCTGATTCCTCTTTTTCCCTCTTTCGTCCCCTCATTAAGAGCCATAGTTATCAATCAAGGATACTATACAGGGATATCAGTAACCAGAGAAAAGATGCGTTAAAATTTTCTTATCAGTGGATTTGATACATCCTTTTGAGAGATCCACAGTCAGCTTTACCTACATGCAAGCACATTTGGGAAAAAAAACCTAAGGATTTTTTTGTTTTGTTTTCAGATCTCCAATGTCTGCTGTTTGTCACTCTTAATCTTGGAGGTCATCTTTTCTCTTTATTGTGTGGTTGGTTTGTTTGTTTTCAAATGTATTCCTGCTGCCATCAAATTTTACTGTGGCTTCCACTGCTTATCATAAATTCAGTCCTTTCTTTCAGCTCAGGAGCTAAAGTGATCGTATGCACCCTGGTTAACTTATATTTCAGTTACTTCAGGAACAGACTCTTTGTCTAATCCCTATGCTTTCTGTAACTAAAATGACTGTCTAAAATTGGTTTTGGCTTTTCAGTTGGACCTCAAGATTGAATTGCAAAGCAACAGGCAGTTAGTGTTGCCTTGAGCTTAAAGCTGCATGTGCCTTTAGGCTGCATGTTACAGTCCCTCTGTATATTCCCTTTTTTATTCCTGCCTTTTGTTTTTTCTATATCCTCATGTGCATTAGTGCATTGTTGTTGTTGTTTTTTCCTCTTTGCTTATCCATTGGTTTCTAGGCCCTTTCCATTCAGTTTTTGGTCTCTTCTTACTCGTGTCATTTCTGAAGATCCATCTTTACTTCTGCATGTCAGTATCTGTCCTAGTCTTCCTTTCCCAGTGTTGCAGAAGTAGTAATTGTCCTAAGTTTCATAATATATACTTTTATTATTTGTGACTTTCTCCAGTCATTCTGGAACAAATATTTGATGTAGTCTCAATTTCAATATGTAGGTGTTACACCGATTATTATTTTGAAGGAGGATTTTTTACAACTGTGAAAATTGCTGGTTTAGAAACAAAGTGACTTGGGACAAGCAGGCTGTGTTCTAGGGCCAAGTAAACACAGAAGTCACATCTTTCAGGCTGAACTTTTCCAGCTGGAGAGTCTGGCTCTCTGGAGGTTGCTTTCACAATTGCAAAGTTTTAGCAGACTGCTTTGTGGGAGGCTGCTTTTCAGAAGAGAACTGCCTCTGCTCAGTTAGAAGTCGGTAAGTGGCTACCCAGTACTTACATAGTGCAGATTTAATGTGCCAGCTGGTAGGCACAGATTTTGATAGAAATAGTTCAATAGTTCTTTCCTTACCAATGAAGTATTGACAAGGTAGAAAATGTCTCTGGTATAGAGAATATTATTTTTTTCTGTTCATTTTAATCTGATAACTATTCCTTTTTCTGTTTTTGAATTTCTGAAACAGAAGTTGAATTCTTAAGCTCCATTGTATGTGCTATACTGTCTAAGTGAATATATGTCACTGTTCTGTCTAACACGGCAACACCAAGGTGTCTTGGTACTTTACGTTCTGCCATGGACAGAATACCCAATTGGAATAACTGCTGAAGAGAAAGTATAGTGAAATAAGGTTGTGTGCATGGAAGAGCAGATAGAAGAAATAAATGGGATTTCACTGTATGTATGCTGGGAGGATTATTTTAGAGATATTCCTAGTCATGGTGAAGATCTTGGGGGATTTCTGTAATTCGAAGCACTGTATGTGGGAGTGATGGGTGACTGTGGGAGTAGTTGTACCATAAGTCACTCAAGGGGTTGAAATTGAAGTAATCAAGGTCTTGCAGTCTGGCTCCATTCTGCTGTTACTTTAGTAGTTGTTTTTCCTATTTATTCGATCTAAGCAAACCCTCCCAGTTTTTTGGTGTGTTGTGTGCTTGTTTCTCTCTAGGTCACTTTTGATTGTAGAGCATTAAGACTTCTCCTGACAACAAACGTCCACAGTTGATTACAGCTGTGGAGCACAAAGGGAGAGACTGACAGAGCTGCATACTTGCTGCATTAGACACTGCTGAAGGGATGGGCTGCTGTTTTGCGCTTTCTTTTGAGATACTGCCAATAAGCAACACTAAGTCTGAGGAGACATTTGTGCCATTCCTTCTAATTATGTTACGGAATTCCTCCTAATTGCTAAATTCAATATTTTTGGAGTGCTAAGCATTACATATATTATTGCTTAAAAAATCTTTTGCTGTGATACCTTTTTGTTCTAAAAATAATGTTGGGGAATATGAATGCAGATTTTTATTCTGTGCAATGTGAAGTAAAAATGAACCTTACAAAAAGAGATTTGAAGCCGTTGCTGAATTTATTGTGGGAGACTTTGTAGTGCTGTAGAGTAGATATACCAGAACTTCTATGAAAAGAACCATAAAGATATTGAGTATATTGTATTTATAGTTGTCTCTATACTATACTGATCATTTAAGCTGATTATTGAGATTTTACATTTTTAAGTTCAGTTTTGGTTTCTTACCACTTGATGGCAGTGAAGGAGCTAGTGTTGCCAGGCAAAGGTTCAGGGCAAGAACCCATTATGAATAACAAAAGAGGAGGTACAAAGGAAGCCTCTGACATTTAATATTGTTCACATTTCTAGGTGATATTACATATACCACAAAATGACAGTAGAGGAAGGAAAGCCTCTAGATGGAGCTTCAGTACTTCCAATGGGGGAGGTTTTTATACTCAAGTGGTTTGCTTCTATTTATAGTAATTATTTCAAACAACAACTTTCCCATTTAGGAATGGAATGATCAGACATAATCAATAAGTAATGTCAGTGCTTCTGCAGTTATAAACGTACTATACTTCTTGAACAGCATGCAATTCTGACATTTTTCTCACACCTTCTGTTCAAATCCTACAGCCTCTCAACATTCTTAGAAATTCTCAGGTATTGTTAGAAATGTGAAATGTAGATTAAGGATCAGCATAATTATCCAAGCTTTTTAAAGAAAAGATAATTGGATTTTACTGGTGAGACAAAAAGGAAAACTTGAAAAATACTGTTCAGGCTCGAGACTGCCCTGCAGTATTTTCTGTTTTTCATGGTCTAGTCCCAGGGAAGAAGTGTTTGTTGTAGCATTAAATATGACAATGCATAGACGTGTGTTTGAGGCCCTTTATTAGTGAAGGTTCTTTTGCACTTTCTACACCCATGTACACCTCTTGCCAAGCTGGTATGGGGAAATGAACCATATAATGGCCCTGCTATAGTAATTGGCTCCACATGGGTGGACTCTAGGGCACAGACAAAACCTTATTTGAAGTAATTGGTGCTTTGTGTAGGTACAAGGGTCTGTACATGCAGATTTATTTTGGATCCTGGGTCAAACCTTGGCATTAGTAAAGGTTTCAATTTCATGCAGTGTCTTTGACATGTAAGTGATTTTGAATGAGTATCAAGAACATCCATGCAGATGATAGCAAGCAACTTGGACTTGTTTGTTGAAAGTAACTGCAAAATACTAGCTATCTGTATTTTTTGATTGAACACTAAACAAAGAAATTGGCTTGTTAAGTTTTGTGAATGTACAGTCTGTTACTAATTTTAGAAAATATTAAAAATGCAAATTATAAGTTAGCATAATTATTAAATATCTTAATAATTAGCAGCATTATTCTAGTTCTATAATAGGCAGTACTACATAAACTCCCAGTTGAAAATAATTGAAAATTTATTGGAGTTACCAAATATTCACCAAATATTCAGATGCCATTCTTATTTTTAAAAAGCATTCTTATTTTTAAAAAGCATTCTTATTTTTAAAAAGCATTCTTGTGCATTATTTCTAATATTAGTTGGCATCTGTTAGCCTAATTGATGGATTGCTGTTGCTCGTTTAATATAATGGCAGCCAGAGCATACTTATTGGGCAAAATTCAAGTTTATCTTATCAAATAGGTTTCAAATACATATTCTGTCTAGTGGTAGAAAGAAAGAGTTAGAAGAGTTAGAGTTGAAGCTAGTGCAGTACTTGAATGATCATTTCAGCCAGTGGAGACTCAATTGCTGGACATGCCCTTTAAGACTGTAGAATTTCTTAATCTATGGCATTAGTTCATCATGTGGCATAAAACAGTATTGAAATTAGTTTCTTGTCAATGCTGTTTTGAGTAAGATTTTTTAGAAGACAATCAAATTTTACTTCATTATGTGATATGGGTTAGCTGCGTTTATTTTAATGTCAGTGGAAAATCTTAGCTACTGCGATGCAATACAATTTTAAGACAACCTAGTGCAAGCTTTTCCAGCTGCTACTATTTGATTTAGGGGAATCTGAAATTTGAAAGGAACAAAGAAAATTATCACAGCATTTGGAACATGAAATCAATTTGGTTTGGGAAGTTAGTGTTCATCTTTCTCTGTTTGCTTGCCAGGCAGAACAGCATAATTGCCAAAAATCAGATATGGGAAGAATACATGTATTTGTGCAAAATAAATTTTAATCTTCTAGGTAATTGTAAAGAATTTTAGCCAATGTCACTTTTAAGGAAAAATCTGTTTTGTTTGGGTTTGTTTTTTTTTTTTACCTGAGAAGTAAACTTATCTAGCTGATGGGCAATTTATTCATTCAGGGATTTATGTTATATGACTGCATACAATTGTTAAATCTTCTGTTCAAGAAATCACTTTTTTCTAAAAGGGGGCGAGGCGGGGGGGGGAAAGGCTGTGGGCGTAATGCAACTCTCGCACTTCCTGAGGGGTAGTTTGTACTGAATAGTCTCTGTGTTAATCAGTGCAGTAGTAGCACTTCCCCAGATGCAATGTGTTATTTTTATTTCTCCTTATCTGGCTAAAAGTTGCAGATAATAGTAAAGGTCTCAATTTCTAGGTTTCATCTCTGTTATAGACAACATTCATACTGATCTTTTAAAAATTGTGTGGCTTTTTTATTTCACTGTGCTAACACTTGGGGTCCTTTTTGCCCTGAAATTGTCTTTTAGTTATATCTTTATATTACCTTTATCATTAAAACTTTGAGGTTCGTTGATGGCATTATAAACGTTGATGGCATTTTTATTTATCCTTGACTGCTGAGCAAATCTCAAACAATTACTTCCTGTTTGGGTTGAAGGAACAAGTGAATTCTTGGAAAAGGCATAAAATTGCAAAAATTAGCAGCCAATATATGGAGTCAATTTCCTTGAATACTCCTAGATTCACTAGTGATGTGTATTTTGAACAAAGAATTAATTCCATATCTGTAAGCAGTACTTTGTCATTTAAAAGTAAAAATGCCCTACCAGAACTGAAGACTTGATGCTATTGTGGAGTTCATTTTTACCTTAGCTTACATTTTAATAGTGATGGAAGAGATTCACTAATTAAAACTACTGAATTAGTGAAAATAATCAGAAGTTTCCCTTCTGTGGATAGATCTTCTAAACAATTTTATTTTACTTCATTAGAATCATAGGAAAAAAGCTGATTAAATTGATCATATAAATGGTGTAATGATTAGCAGTTCTTGTTGTAATGTTTAATGAGAGCAGAATAAATAAGTAGAACTTAAAGTTGCTCATAAATTAACTCTTCATGGTTTTGTTTTATTTTGCCATAAGCCAGCCCTTCAGAATTAGAATTTCATTGTGTTGCAACTCATTAATGCAGTGAGCAGCAAGATTTTTGTTTGTGTGCCCTTATTTGATATTCACCTAAATTTCAGAGCCAATTAAAGATTTCTGGAGACTCATGCAGTAAAGAAAGAAAGAAAAAATCCTCTTTTGTTGTTTTATCACTAAACCTTTTTTACTTCTTGTGTCTGGTTTTGTTTGAACCTCCTGTTAATGATAATGATTAACTGAACAAATATACATGACTTGTTGTTTTAAAAATATTTTTCTTTTCACTTTTTTGTATAACTATTGATATAGAAATATGGAAACTAACTACAGTTGTATCTTGGTGGACTGTATCCCAATTTCCTTTTGTTGTTTCCTCATTTTTGAGTTGCTTCTCTCCCCTTGATCTTATCTAACATTATTAGTTGAAAAGAGGCGGGTGGTAGTGAAGACTTTAAAAAAATTTTGTTAGTGTCTTTCAGGTGATGAACATTATGTAAAGTATGTATGCATATGGATTATAATTTAGATGGCCTTTACACACAACACATAGGTTAAGATGATTATGGAAACTGCCCTCGTTTCAGTTTTCCAAGGAACGCTTGCTATGCTAAGAATCCTTTATAAACAAGACTCTCTCATGCAACTCTAGATCAATATAAACAGAAAGGTTTTCTTGGGTAAGATAAACTGTTCTCCATATGTAAAGTTGTCTTGTTCATAAAGGTGCCTGTAATTTTTCAGTTCATGGATATTTAAGTCTGACTAGATCTATAAATATTATTGAATAAAAGCTTAGCGTGCCTGTCAGTTTATTTGGGAGCATAATTCTACCAATGTTTAGGCAGCAGTCATATTTGACTCCCATGTAAATATCTGCATGAGTCCTAGGATTCCTGGAAACTTGGGGAGTTGGAACTTTAATCTTTAAAACAATGTTCTTTAATTGCATACAAATTGTGAACACCCTATGTGGGAATAGTATAGTTCTATATTTTAAGGTAATATTTTATTCTTACGAATTTCAGGGAAACTACATCCAATATAAAATACATGAAATATTGTTTATGACTAGAAATACTTAGGTTCCTGTTTGTTTGGTTTTGTGGTGTTTGTTTTGTGTGTGGTGTGGTGTTTTTTTTTTTTTACAAACTTGGATTACTCATGTTTGTTAAGCTTGGTGGAGTTTGTCTTCCAGGGTATATAAGGCTTTTTAATTCTTAGTTAAATGTTTTAGATTAAATGTGGTGGTAAAGTGAGATGGAGCTGATACAAAAGTATTGCAAGTATGTCTTGTATTGATAAATGCTAACAATGGCATTCACATAAGCAGAACAGTTCTGGATTATCTATAACTTCTGAGAATGTGCCTCTCAAATTATATTTCAACAAAATTCCAAGTAATTTGGGTAAAAAAAAAATGGTTGCAGTCATTTGTGGTCTGAAAGACATCTCCATTTGTGCTTCTGGAGTACCCTCACGTGTAGACAAATTCTACTGAATTATTAAGGAAGAATTTTGTTACACCATAACAGAATTGATAATTAAAATGCTTAGCCAGTTTCTCATGTGGCTGCATTATTTTTAGAATCTCATTACTTCCATTATACTTGAGTGATTTTGCAAGGTGCTGGGTCTTGTGCTTCTTTGTCTTAGATGATAAAAATACATATGCCTTGCAGAAAGTGCTTTGTAAATACTTCTGGGTCTTTTGAGACAAAAAAAGTACACTTTCCTGTAAGAGAATCATCAGTTGCCTGGACACTGTGTGTTTCAGAACTGTCTGTCTACACCTGGACTCATCTGCTTGTAATACGTGCAGTCTCCTTCCCCTTCCTAATTGATGCACTCAGTTTACCGATTTCTCTCTGCCCTTCTAAAATGGTGTGACATACGCTGTTTTTTAGTTCTGTGCAGGCACCAGTCTACTACTGCATATCTCTCGGAAATGTTACACTTTTATTGTTTTAAGAAATAATCAGTTTTATGTTATATTTGTGTTAAGATTTGTAATTTGAAATAGGCAAGCTGATGACTAGCCATATTCTGCAATTTAGTGGAGTCTGTTAGAATCAAAATGCTTCTTCAGAGAGCTGGGGTTTATTTGAAGGGGGGGAAACAACACTGCTTGTGAGTTAATGTTATGAAGCAGGTCTGCATTGCTTATGCAAATATTTTTTTTTCCTTTTTGAATCTACTTGTTTCTCTCTTTTTTTGTACAACAGCCATGTACCTTAATATTGTTTTTAAAGACTAGTAACAAATTTCTGGGACTGCACACTGTAAAATTAGGGAATGTCAGTTTTCAGAATGTCTCAAATCTTAATTTGGTTTCTTTGTGCTTGTTCATTGTGATGATTTTTAATTCACTACATTATATTCTACAGGGTCTTTACTTATTCAGGCTCAGGGAGAGATCTGGCCCCAGTGCAGCTTCAGGCTTATGTATTGAAAGAGACTGTTGTCTGTAAAAACTGTTTAACCTGTAGATGTTGAGGGTATGTAGAGAGTGGGGGAGAAGATTGCAGGGGAAAAAAAAATGGTTGCATGGGTAAGCTAGTCAGACGAAAAGTGCCCTTGAGGATTGGATTCTGTTCCTCTCTGCCACAGAATTCCTATGTGATGCTAGGCAAGTCGTTTAAACGAAACTTTTCCCAAGTGGTGACTAATTGATTTGAGTGCTCTGCAATTCTGGTAGCATAATTTGAGATACTAGGGGCTTATATGCAGAAATGCTGAGGGTTTGCAGCTGCAGCTGAAGTCGATTAAAGTCTGTGCCCTGAATGTATGGAATGTTGTTTGATACTGAGCACTTGGAAAAAATCGTATCTGAGATAAAATTAGCGCCTGAGATTACTAAAGATTTTGCCTTAATCTGTACCTCATTTTGCAATCTACACAAAAAGGAAAGTAATGCACGCTTGTCTCTTAAGATATTACAATGGTGAATAATATTATTGATGAACTCTGATGCCATTGTGATGGGCTTCAAAACAAATAACCACGGCCTCCAAACGTGTTTGAACAGCATGCAGCTAAGAGCAGATGAGGCCACACATGAACAAATGTGTGGAGAAAAATACTGAATAGCTGCTCACTGGGTAAGCAGTCATCTTCTGTATGTTGCATAAAGACAAGAGTGGCAGGAGTAACGATGACAGATTGTAGTTCCTATTTAGGGAACCATCAAGTTCCTCCCAAATCTCCTTTACCTGTTCAGAATACTCATTATTGTCTGTAGCATGTGTTATCTTTATCATATTTCTGTTATCCTTAAATATTTAAACAGTAAGTTTGTGTTAGATTTAATTAAACTCAAATCTTATCTTTTAACAGTCTCTTTTTTAACAGTAGCTTCTCTTGCTACTTTAAAAAAAATCTCGCTTGATTCAAAGAACAAAAATAGAACTTGACCAAAAATTTTTATCTTTTTGGTCTGTTTGCCAACAGCGTGCTCTTTGTTGACATTGCCACAGGGTATACAGCTTCCACTTCTGGCATCTGCCTAAAGTAGGCTCAGGGTTTGTGTGGGACTAATTGGAAGAGGGGAGCTAGATGAGGAAATGTACTAATTTTAGTCCCCTTCTTCCTTTCTTTCTGCTTCCTCAGTTTCTTCACCCTGCAGTAAATATTTCTTTTATTTTGGCCAGTGGTACTTATTTTTTCAGAAAGTTTTGCAATATTTCTGTCACTACTGTTTTGTGTTTGGGGTTTTTTTCCTTCAAAAAACCACAAGTTATGAGAGGAGGAAATTGCATCTGATGGAATCCTTTTTCATTTCTTGGATTTGATTCCATGGCTGGGCTTATGAGACAGAGGGAAATGTGGCTTTGGCCTGTTACTGATACTTGCAGGATTGCCAGTAACAGAACGCTTTTTTTCCAAGTAGTAACTTGTGGATTTGCAGTTTCAGTCCTTTCTTCTCCACCTGTGTCAAAAGCTACCTACTAAATATATTCCTGCTTGTCTGTTGATCTTTCTTCTAGTATTGACTTTATAACTTGTAAACTTGGGGTAGAGCCCATGCTAGGATTTATTTGTGCTTTATTTAAGTCCCATGGTCACAAAACTTTTCCTGTAGTTTTTGCATTTGAAATATTCTACATTTGTCAGTGTTTCTGCTTGAGGCAGTAGGACCACAGTTTTATCTTCTGACTTTCACTGTTATCTTTTGATGCTGATAATCCTGTAATCCCATGTTGAGAGGCAAGTAAATGAATTGGTAACAGCCACTATCTTCTGCAGTCGGCTGAAACAGATTTCTGGTAGCATAGTTAACGGCATGTAACCTGTGCCAAGTTTTTATTGCTGCTCACTCAACTGCTGATTCTTCTTTTTCACAGGCATAGAAAAAGGCATACTTTTCCTTTTTATTTTGGTCTTCTCTCCATTTGCAGTGTTTGTCTTGCTACCAGCTCTGCTCACCCAACATTGTACTTCCTGCAGTTGGCTATTGCTCTCTGTCCTGCTCTGAACTGCTTCCAGACTGAGGAGCTATCCTTAAAATACAGGTGTCAGAAGAAAATTCCTCTTATCTGTTACTTCTACTTGCGATGGTGGGGAAATGAAAATGGGGATGGAGGAAGCAAGAGATCTCTTCTCAGCTGTCCAGTTCTGACTCGGTTGTGACTTGAAAGCAGGTCTCTATGGGTGGATGAGAAATGATGGGAGGCAAATACGCTCCGTACAACTGCTGCCTTTTAATATCAGTAGCTGAAAAACTGACCTTACGTTTGCCCCTTCACTTATTTTTCTCTGAGAAGCAGGGAGCATTTCCCAGTCTTTTTCACTCATGACTTTAGATGGAGTATTGGGTAAGAGCTATTATTTTGCCCCTCTCAGTCCTCTGATAGTGGTGACAGGCTATTTAGCTTCCCAGCAGAAAAGGCTAGCTTTTGCTGAATTATTTTTATGTCTGCATAAAGAGAGGAGCAGGCACATACATGTGTTTGATACCCACCGCCTTTTGTAGTGATGAGGTTATTGAGTGTTGCCCTCACCTAACTGAAGAACGCTTAAAGTAGATCGGGAGAAGTGTTTACTTGACATTCATCTCAGCTTTTTCTCTGTGTGCAGACCTGCCCCGTCTCTTCTAGACTTGGGTTTTCAGAGCATCTGATTCAGCTGCAGCCTTGCTGTGGATATTGCTGTGAGAGCAGAAGCTTGGTATGTGCTGGCTCCACAAGCTGTTCCTTAGCTGCTTCTGTAGGGGGATGACCTGTTGTGAGGGTCTCCCAGTTTGGGTAGAGTCTGTCTTCTGCTCTTCTTCCAGCTCTTGCAGGCCAAGAGGGAGGCAGTTTATGGATCAGTATGAATTACTCCCCTTCTTCCCTCATGCAAGTGATGCTTCCAAGGTAGTACTGGAAGAGAAGAGCAGTAACTGCTTGCAGGGAATGGCTTTATGAAAAGCAGGGGAGTGATCTTTCTGCCTCTTGCTTGGGCCTTTGTGGTTCAGTTCAAACGTTTTGATTTGAAAAACATAGAGGGCAATTCAGGGAACAGTGTGCCACTGTGTGTAACAGTATCTGCTCACAGCTGCCATAAATCTTGAGAGGCAATTATCTTCCTTGAGGATTATTTGGCTCATTCTTACTAGAAATAATGTCAGATAAGCATTTTTAGTGAGTGTAATACTAGTTTTCCATACAAAATTGCTAGTGAAGGGGAAGGGCTATCTTCAAGTCAGTTCCATCACAAGTCATTGCATATATGTGGCTTTTTTAATATGGGTATGATTTTTAAAATTTAATTTAATTTAGCTTTCAGTTGCTTATAAGTTAATTTTCTCTGTGAATTTTAATTGATGGTTCCCCATGCCTAACTTGATTTCTTTATCCAGGTACCTTTGAACATTGGCTGGCTAATTTATGGCTCATGCAGGTTTTGCAAAGAGTCTTTTGGGATGTTAGTGTCCCCTGCCTTCTGCCCTGGCCCTTTATCAGATTTGCCATGTTTTATGCCATCAAACTGTGAGTTGAGGTGGTCAGGCAATGCTCAGAGGGTCAGCTTGCTTTGTTAGGAGCGTGATAACTTTTAGCAAAGTGGTGGGCCGTAGTAGTAGGCAGTCTGTTAAGCTTATTGGAGTTTAACTGAGATGTTTGTTAAGTTTTAGGCTGGTATGTGTCTTACACGCAGAAATTTTTGCTGATGCTGGGATCTGTGCTCCAGGGAGTGATGGAGGGCATTCCTATATTCGTTCAAGGAGGCTATGTACTAACTCAGCAGTGAATTACTATATAGGTAGTGGCATGTTACAACCTCCCCGAGGTCTTCTGAGTCCCGAGGTAGTAATAGCTCATTAAAATGGTAGTTAATGAGTATAAAGGGATCATTATGTGACTCTCCTACATGATGGGTAGGGCTAAATCCTAACTAGTTCGGTAGAAACTATATTCTAAATAAAGAAGAAAACTGATAAATGCTGCTGATAGTTCTTTATAAACCTAGCTATTTAACTTGATGCAATTGAAAAAACACTCATAGAAAAGCATTTTGAATAAATTAATACAGGTTTGTAAATGTATTTTAGGGCTTTCAGAGGCTTTACTATCCTATATAATCTCAAAATTACCACAACATAATCTGTAATGAAGCATCTTTGATTAAAAACACACAGCATTTTGCCACTTCTGATCAGTTGGGTTTGAAGTTTAGAAACCAAAACAAAACAACAAAAAAAAAGAAACCACCAAAACAACCAAACCAAAACAAAAAAATAACCATGTTTGTGGAAAACATAACCACCTCACACGAGATCTTTTTTTTTTTTGCCTTTCATTTAACTATGGTTATTTTCTGGAGAAAGGTATTAAGGATTTATCCAAACTGAACAATGTGGATTTTGTGGCAGTGAGATGAAAAACTTCTTGATCTCAGTAAATGCTTCATGTCTTATTCCAGGCTCTAGAAGGACAAACAAACAAATGAAAGACTGCAGGCTCAGGTACACCTAGATCTTAAAGCTCAAGTTCAGTGGACAGGGCTATTTTAAAGTGTCCTTAAACTAAGAGAAAATAACATTGGTTCTGCAAAATGAGTCCTTCAGAAATATTATAATATGGTACAGAAGCTAGGTAAACAATAGGAAAAGGAGGGTGGAAGCAAATACAAAAGAATTTGTAAAAATATATAAATATATTGTAAACATTTAATAAATGTAGATACGATTTTAAGAGAGGTGCTCCTGCTTTCAGTCATAAATGCAGAAATTATGACTGCTGTTCCTGGCTATGGTTTACTACAGCAGCTCCACCATATCCTCATTTAGGTGTATTTGTTGCAGGAATTAAGTATGTATTTATAATAAACTAAATGCAGAACCCTTTTTAAATGAATTGTTTATTTTTAAAGAAGTTTTAATGATATTTGTAGAAGTTCCTGCTTGTTTTTCTTGTTCAGGTTAGTCCTTATTTTCATCAGACATTCTCAAGGAACCTTGCTGATAATATATCTTCCATATAATTTTTCAAGGCTAAATCTGATAACGTGTGGAGAAAGTATTCTAAACTCAAATTATGTGCATGACTTATTAGCAATTTAGTTCCTGTGAATATGTTGCAGGATCAGGAATTTTGTAGGGTAATATTTTTGTCTGAGAGCTGTAGACTGGAAATCTCTGATGCAGTAGGCAGATTTTCAAGGGAACTCTCTAGAAACAATTTTCTTTAGCCTATAACGGAATACACACAGGTATATATAAGTATATACAACTGTCTATATTATTAAAAAAATATAACACACAAAATATGTAAGCAATAAATGTAATATTATAAAATAGAATAAAAATAAATACATAATAGTGCTTTTGGAAAAACATGTGAAATAAAGGATACCTACTCATGCCTTCCTTTTGAACTACCAGAATGAAAACCTAAATGGAAATAAATTATAAAAGTAGGCAGGATTTCAAAATAGTTAGTATTGGCTTGAATAATGTCCTCAGCTGTTGATTGATAGCTTTTCTCCATTTTGAATTTGAAAAGTAATTCTAAAAATGTGAAGAGTTAGTGTTCTCTGCCTCTCAGAGACAAAGCTCATGTTATGCATGACAGTGCCCTCTTGGGCAATCTAATTTTTCCTAAATAATCAGTTTCTGAAAATCTAAGTAAAAAAAGGTAAAAGGCTAAAATAGTTTCAACAGAAGAAAAAAATTACATGTAAATACTGTTGTTCAAATAGGTCAAGAAAACCTCAGCCCGTGTAATTGTGCACGTGTGCTGAGGAGAACACTTTTTAGGTTTCTCAAGCATGAGGCAGCAGAATTTTCATTCATTTGGCATGCTAGGCTGAAAACAGAGTCTTCTTTCATTTGACACACTCCCCTGGAAACAAACATGCCAGTGAAGGGATTGTGCCTGTTATCAGAGGCTCACAGGAATACATTGTGCTGGTTTGTATTCATTTTCATTTCATGAATTGCTTTAAAACTTAGCAACATAAAAAAGCATTAAAACACCTTTTTAGCATTATTTTTAGTTCCTATGTATTTCCCTGCTGTGCTGTTATTCAGTTTAAATCAATGGAATGTTAAGAGACACATGGCTCGGTTTGCAGCAGAGCAGATCTCCCCCCTTGCTTGGGTATACTTGGAGCATTCATCTGTAGACAAGCAGCAAATTTGAGTTTAACTCATTTTACATCCTTGAAAAAGATGAGTGTCTTAGAAGTTCAGTAAAAATAAAGGTTGAATTGAACAAAGGTTATGCAGCAAGAAATTTAAGCCAAAACTCAGCTGGCATCTGTTAACTGTAGAAGTTCACAGGTAATGCTTGGTCTTCTGGGAGACACTTGCTTTTCTTTTCCTAGAGTTATATTCTTCAGGATTGCCAGCAGGTCCTTCCCACCTCTGGAATTTGCTGCAAGACTATTTCCCTCATAGATGTTTTTCCAAGCGCAGACTTGGCTAACTCAGGTGCACTTCTTGGAACAAATGGTCATGGTAGCTTAAATTAGGACCAGCTTGTAGTGGATGTGTGTGAAGCAAATATGGGAGTAGTAGTATTTTAATCAAGTTTGATATGGGTGAAGATTAATTTGTTTCCTAGTCTTGTGTTCTTGCTGCTGTTATAGGAGCAACCATGTTAGATGTGGTTATGTCTGTTTCATGTAGCTGTTGCTTTTCATCTTGCTGCTACTGAGCAATTTTTGCATGTAGAAACAGCATGCAGGTGTGATTTTCTTAATTATTATTTTTTAAAGGGAAATTACATTCTGAAAAGGTGTTTGAGGAAACAGGGATGCTCGTGATTGTGCACAGAAGACACGTATTGTGACATTTAAGGCTGTTGGTACTGGGGGAGGTAATTTTTTCGTTTATCTCTGAGAGTCTTATTTGCTTTTTTAATTATTTTTTTTTAAAGTATAAATTCTAGAGCATACGCAAGCCATTGAATTATACAGTTTTGGTGGAAAGCATCCAGACTCAGAATGGCCTTCAAGCAGGTTGAAGAGGTATGTGTCAGCCTATGCTGAACCAAAGTGAGGGTGAGAATTGGGTTGGAAGAAGAGTCACAGCTATATGGTTTCCATCCTAAGAATTACCTAGAGAAGGGTGTGGAGAAACAGTGGTTGCTGTTCTGTCCCAATATATAAGTGGGACACTTAGGAGGGGTCACACTGTGTTCCTTGATATTGCTCAAGGAATGACGACTGGGGATGCTTAATTGTTGGCCTGCAGTCATGTTTGTTTGGTCTCTGACACTTACGAATATTAGATTTCTGTGGAGTTTGCATGAAGATAACCAGGTAGAAAGTAACATGTTGACGCAATGTTTAATAGACAGCTGTAGCTTCTGTCCAGTTACCTGCTCCTGCTTGTTTTGTGAATTTTTTTGGGGACAGCCTGTGCATCCTGCAGTTTCATATCATGGAAGAAAGATATGTGATTGTGAATTTACAAAGCTTGCTTTGTTTCTTTGCCTGTACCATTCTGCTTTAACCTCATGGCTACCAAAAGGAATTAGTGACTTATACCCCTTCTACACAGAAATTCTGAATGGATGGTCAGAGGACTGGGAAGCCTGCCATATGAGGATAGGCAGGGAGCACTGGGTTTGTTCAGCCTTGAGAAAAGCAGGCTCAGAGGGGATCTCATCACCATGTACCAGTACTTAAGGGGTTGCTGCAAAGGTGAGGGAGACTCCCTTTCTACAAGGAGTCACATGGAGAGGACAAGGGGGAACGGACACAAGTTGTTCTTGGGGAGATTCCGACTGGACATGAGAGAGAAATTTTTCACAGTAAGAACAGTCAGCCATTGGAATAATCTCCCCAGGGAAGTGGTTGACTCTACCACATTGGACACTTTTAAGATTCAGCTGGACAGGGTGCTGGGCTATCTTGTCTAGACTGTGTTCTTCCTAGAGATGTTGGACTAGATGATTCCTGAGGTCCCTTCCAGCCTGGGATTCTGTGAATATTTTGTTGAAGAAACCATATACATTTGAATTGCTCTTGAATAAAAAAAAAACAACCCAAACACAAGAGTTATGTACGTTTGATTTATTATTTGGGAAGGCTGAAAAAGGCCTCATGAAGGCTGGCCTGTGCTGAGGTTGTTTAAAGGTATAAGGTTCACGCTTGAAATACAGTCAGCTGGAGCTCTCTACAATTGTCACTTTTGGTTGCCATATAGCTTCAGTAGCACGCGCTGTGGAAAATTCTACAGTTATTCAGCAGTGCTGCAATGAGGAGGATATACTATTGTCATTACCTTTTCACCCATTAACAAGTTGATTGGACAAACTGCAAGTGAATAGAAACGTGGTTTCTATCTGCGTACTTGGTTCTCTGAACCACGTGCCTTTCCGTTGCTAGTAAAGATAATGCCACCTATTTGAAGACATTGGCAGGCATATTTAAAACCCAAGATGAATTGAGAACATTTACTGCGTTAGAAGCAGTTGCTAAATTGTAAGTAACTAAGTCTTGTTGTATAACTGCATTGCACTCAAGGGAACAATTTAGGTTTTGAATTGTATATGTTGGTAAGTGAAAACTATGTAGACATTGATTATTTTTTCCCCTTGACCTAATCACTGTTTGCCTATGGCAATATCTGATGTGTTATGTGTTCACCAAGAATTGTCTTGGGATCACAATGAGGGTTTTTTTTTTAGCTTCATTAGTAATCATAGTTACGTTAGGGATAGAAGACAATGGAGTAATATACTTGTGCTGTACGACACCAGTTTTTCTATTTATTGTAAAGGTGGGAGTGAACTCTGTACGTGGGACTCTGAATTTGTAAAGACAGAGGAGGAGACCAGATTTGAATCTGTGTGCATTTTCAGCAAGAATTTAATTTAAAAAAAAAAAAAAAAAAAAAAAGAAGGCAAATACCTGTTTAGGTTATTTATTTTTATGTTGTGAAAAAAAACCCCACCTTTCTTTGTTTCTCCTTATGTATTTGAAGTTTAATGGTAGAACTTTTCTTGGTAATACTAGAGAATATGAAAATGATGCTGAGTGAAATAAAATTTAGTAATGTGTTTTTCATTGACTGAATTGAACAAGCTGACAAAAATAAATGACACAAATAATGAGAAGAATGTTTCCTCTTCTCCCCCATGCTGGGAATCTGATGTGTAGCACCCTTCTGACAAAAATTAAAAATTCCAACAGACTACCTTAAGAAATGTGTTCAACTTATGATATACTGTTGATTCCTTCAAATGGCGATTTTGTTTTTGTGCTAAAGTACTTGTTTGTAGTGTAAGGGATTACATTAAAGAATGTAAAAGATTGAACTTTTAACTTCTACCTAGAGGTCATATAACTAGATGCATGGACACACTGCTTGTTCAATAAAATGTTAGCAATTAAAAAATTCCCACATGAATACTTGCATATTTGCATGCATAAGAGGCCAGACTGTGGCCTACCTAAGTATAGGCTTGCAGTTTGGTATTTCTGAGAACTAGTTCTAGCACAAAATACCTTTTCCATGTCTACTATGTGCATTTTTTCCAGTTGTGCAGATGACAGCTGGCAGTTTTTATTTTAGCTTAGAGCATTCATTTTGCATTATCTTTTAATATAAGTGCTTATGTTACACTTTGTTTTTCAAAATATATTTGATGGAGTATTGTTTTTTTTCCTCCTGAACATCAGTGACTCATATGAAAGTGGACTTTGATGCTGCACATGGAAGTGTGTGCTGTTGTTGCAGCAGTAAAAGTCGTTAAGTGGAAATGTGTGTGTAAAGAGATGTTCAACCTTGGAAGTATGATGGGACAATATTGCTATGAAAAGATGGGTATCAAGAAGTAGGGTGATGCGTTTGGTGTTTGTATCCACATGAGGGAGACAATGTGACAGGCTCATTTGCCTTAATTGGTGGCAAAACTTGCCAACCGGAAGCACAGTGTTGATGAAATCACTGAATGCACTAGCTGTCTGTAACATTACCAGCTCCTTCTGATATTAACTGATAAGCCTATACAGATTTTATTTTTCCCTTCTTAGATGTAACCGAGATTGAGATTTCTGAATTGTAAACTACGCCATTCGATGTGTCTTCTGAGCTTTTTCTTTAAAACAAACAAAACCTTAGTGTGGTCATGGCTCTCCCTCTCTAATCTTTGGACTTCTGCCCTAATATGTAAAACAATATCTTAGTCTGTAGAAAATGCTGACTCTTAACTCAGTGTTTTGTTGCTCAGCCTTTATGGAAATGTTACTGAAGGTGGCCAACAGAGTCGGTTAGCTATAAATGAAAGTCTCTTAGAACAGCTGACATCAGGATGTTTCTTTATTAGTAGCTTCTTTAGGGTCATACGCTGCTAGGAAGTTCTGTAGTGGTGAGAGGCTTTTCTCAGAAACCAACCGCTTCTGTTCAGGGCAGCTCCTAGAGGATCTGGAACCTTGCCTGAAGATGCCTAACGTTACCTGTAGGTAGCATTAGCAAAATGTTTGGAACATACAACATTGTCCTGTGTTATGTTTGACAGTATGGTGAAGAATCAGTTAGGAGACAGACTTGTAGAAGTTTATATGGACCAGTTGTAATTCAATAATTTACAGCAACATCCCATATTTAATTAATTACTGGTATTGTTGTCCCCATTTCAACCTTTTGGGGGCTTAGTTACAATTAGCTGATATTAGCTGATAAGGTCACTTTCATGGTTTAGCTAAAACCATGGCCAGTAAACTATTTCCTACTTTTATTTGCTATAGTAGTGTTGAAATATTATATTCTGTTTGAAGACAAGCCCACATTGTTTATAAAGTGGCTGACTGGTTTGGTAGTTGAGGGAAAACAAAACAATCTCAAAATTATTTCTGGTAACTAAGATGAACAATCTAGTTTTGTAAATTATAATTTTTTTTCAACTTCCTAAGGTGAAGCAACATAATATTCTTTCAGAGTTGACCTGGGATCTCTGCTTAAGCATGAAACAGATAAACTACCTTTTGTCCTTATCTTTTACACAAATAATCATGCTGCTTCCAAAGAAAACTAAAGTTTAAATTGTTTGGGTACAACTGAAAACACTAACTTTTTTGCTTGTTTGTTTGAAGTAATTACAAGAATACCATGGCATACCTCTGTAATATGCTTTTATCAGGTTTTTAACAGTTCATTGGGAGCATTCCAATAATACTACCAAGCACATCTAAATGTGTGGTTTATCCCAAATACACTCTCTGGAGGTACTAATTTCTTGAGGTTGTCATGATCTCAATCCTTAATTTTTAAAAGATTTATTTACTTTGCATTTTTACATTCACTTAATATAATTCTATTAAGCCTACATCTAAAGAATTTAATGTTTCATTGTTCTTAGAATAGATATTTAGTCACTGTCTCTTCCTTCCCCTTAACCAAGAGTTAAAAATAAACCTATAAAACAATGGCAGTATGAAAAAACTCACTAGCAGTAATCAAGCTGGAAGCAAGCTGGTACTTAACGAGAGGAATTCTGCTTTTGTGTGCACACACCTTACAAGTAGCTGTTGGAAAATTTAAAAATTAAAAAATGCATATGCGGTCTTTTCCGGAGAAATCTTCCCTGTGAGTAATAAATGCACCTTCCTTTGACAGACAACAGGCTATGGAAACTTCGGTCTTCCATTAGGGGATAATACCAGCTTCCTTAAAATACAATTTCAAAGCTGAATTTTCTCAGATTCTGCATTTCCCCCCATTTTATCCTTTTCCCTTTCCCCTCCTACAGTCTTTCTCTAATATTCACTCCTGGCCCAAACTTGTATACAGCATTATATTATAGCCTCGTGTTATAAAACTGAAAATTCTAAAATGAAAATAATGATTTGTAATAAAAAGCCTGACAGACTAATTACAGTATTGCATTAATTATTATCTTATTTCAGCTCTGTTCCTCTCACAGCTAATTCAGGTCTGGGTTTTGGTGGTTTTTAATCCCTATTGACACTGTAATGTTGAGAGAGAGAGAGAGAAAATAGCCTGGGGAACAATATATATAAAATCAAGAAATAAAAATTGTCAGGTAAAGAGTTGATTTCTAAATTGTTGCCTCGGACATGTTATTAGTAGAATGCAAGTACTGTTAAAATATGATGCTTTGTGGATCTTCTGGTGAGTGTAGCACCTATATACTATAAAATAGAACTCTTGAAGTCTTCAATTTCTGGATATCTTGATAGCATGTACTAAATAGCAGTCATTAATTCAGAAATGTGTGCATTTTGCAGCTAAGTTGGTACATCATTGATGCATATTACATTCTGAGTTTTATTTTTTCTTGCAAAATGTGTGCAATTCTTAAAATGATTAATGTATAGATTGATGTCAGTGCTACAGTATAGCTTCAAGACTGCAATTTGAAGCTACTTTAGAAAAATACAGTTCTTTAGGCATGGTGAAGCTGCAGTTGAATGGGAGTCCTATTAGCGGTGAATTACATGTAAATATTAATAAGGGAAGAGTTCATAGCAAGTCCTGATTTTGGGAAATTGAGCATGATAATTTGCTGAAATGAAGTCTTTCTTGATGATGCCGATGCAATAATTTTCAGTTTTAATTTGAACTTTTAAATGGTGCAGAAAGTGCCCGGGTTAGTTTTTAAGGAAGAAAGTGTTTAGAAGTTTTGGCAAATATTGTTATGGATGTATGGTAATGAAGTAAGTTAAGATGAAAGATGAATTGGACTGAATGACTGTTCAGTCATTTAGTCTGGGCTAGTTGCACGATTTGGTTGGTAGATGTCTCAGGTTATGTTGCTTTAGTTCCTGCACTTGGTTGGCTGTCTTCACATCTTGACAAAGTTCTGGGAATTAGTTTCTGACAGTTTGCTTTGCTTTCTTTTTTTAGGATGCTTCGTCTGCAGACATTCGGAAAGCGTATCGAAAGCTTTCACTAATTTTACACCCAGACAAGAATAAAGATGAAAATGCAGAAACACAGTTTAGGCAAGTAAGTGCAATGTGTGGCAATAAAAGCTTTAGGGAAAATGAAATCAAAATTTTTTATGATTATGTTGTTTTAGTAAGAACAATGGTGCGCCTTCGAAATGACTAAGTTGAACAATGAATTACATGTTTCCTGATGTAGCTAGATTAAAAACAAGGACACTTTTTTGGAGTTAACTTGTTGAATAAATCAGATTTAGTATTTACCTGTATATTAAAAATAATTTGAACATAATACTTACACTTTCCTCCTAAGAGTGTAAGTCTGTTTTGCACTTTGGCAGACCATTTATAAGTAATCTTCAAAAGCAGTAGGGAAAATTTCTGATCAGTTCTCAATGCAAGTCATATGTAGGCATAATTTAAGGAAAAAAATCATTTTACCTTTTGAATTTTCACCTTTGAATCTTTACAGAGTGAAACCATGAGACTGTTGAGACATACTTCTGATGACTAAATACAGGCTACCTAATTTCAGTAAGATCTTTAGGATGAAACAAATGATACTTTTTACTTAAAGCTGAGACAAGACTCAGTCTGACAGATGTGAGGAAGGAAAAAATGTCTTTTGTAGTTGTTGTTTGTGTGTGTATCTGACTCTGTGTGTGAATATGTCACTCTTTCGCATACTGAGTTTGCTTCTTAGTGTTGTAGGAAAAAGTGAAAACAAGCAAAGGGCATTAGTTGGGAAATGTAAAATATGTAAAAATGTAAAAAAACTACTGTTCAAATGTAATAAACTCAGTCCTAAAGTAAACTCTTTAGCGTGGTGGTTTTTTTTCTTTTCCTGTTTTTGTTTTAGTTGGTGGCCATCTATGAGGTTTTAAAGGATGAAGAAAGGAGGCAGAGGTGAGTTAATTTGCACAGGCTCTTAAATAAAGCATTCATGCCAGTGATATATTGAAGTCTTGTTTGACTTAATTGTAACTCTTCAGATTATTTTTTGCATAATTTAAGTTTGTAATTCCTATGTAGTTGTTTAATTAAAGATTGTATGTGGCTTAAAGGGGAAGCTGGTATGTATTTTTGTGTAATATACTGGTTATTCTTTAAAACTAGTATTTGAAAGAACTTTAAAAGCTAGCTGTTATTTGGAGCAATATTTTATCACTTAACTTTTAAACTAACTTTTTTTTTTGTTGAGTTGTGTCAATTATTATTGCTTGTTTCATTAAAGTTGTGGTTAAAAATACAGACCACTGAGTCAACTGTCAGTTTTATCTCACTGTATCAACTGAAGTTTTGTTGCATGATGTTTATGGATTTTTTCCAGTGTATGTAGTCTTCAACATTGTTTTCTGTTGCTTTGTTCATTGTTGGGGTTTTTTTCGTCAGGTGTACTATCTATAATACTGTAAACGTTGATATACATAGCTTTTTTTTTTTTTTTTTTTTTTTAATGATAGTTGTCCGTGCTGCTTCAGGAGCACGTTCAGCAGTACCTGAAGGGGATAGGATTAACAACTGAAAACCTGGGGTGATCTGCTTTCTAGAAGACTATTTTGAACGTTTTTTTTTTTTTTGTCTGCTTGTTTTGTTTTGGGTTGTTTTCCTTTTAAGCAGATGACCATTTAAACTAATGACTATCAGGAAAACTGGGACACTGAAAGAGTTTTGTTTTTGGGTTGGAGTTTTAGTAAATCATCTTTCATCTTACAAGTCTTTAAACAGCTACACGAGACATTTCTTGAAGGGTTTTTGGCTTTGTAGATGTCTTGGCAGGAGTCCAGGTTTTATAGTGCAGATTATCTACTTTTTGATAATCCTCTCTTGAAGTATCATGAAAATGTACTTCATAGAAGTACTTTTGGAAACTTATTTGTTTTTTTTTGTTGTTGGAATTTTTTTTTTTTTTGCTTCACCTCTCCCAAGAGAATTGCATTGTGAAGTTCTACTCAAGGAAACTTTAAAAAAAAAGAAAAAGTTCAGTGGTTTCAGACCACTTGAAAAGTGAGTTATCCCCAAGATTTTTTCCATCTTTTTTGTTTGTAACATTGTTTACACACATTTTGTGACATTGCCTCTTTGGAAGTTGGTTCCAGCATGGAACTTCTAGGAATTTCCTTGCAGCTGTGGCAGCAGCTTTTTGCATCAAGCTGTGATGCAGTAGCTTGTAAAAATTGTTTTAAGCATTGTATATGTTGTGAATGTGACTAACTTACCAAACTTTTTTGTGAGAATATGGTTAATTAGTGCAGCACAGTGATTACAAATGAGAAGTTAAAGCAGCAGTAGATTGTTCTAGCTTAGGTTGAGTTCATTATGTACGAAATAAATACGACATTGTCAATAACTTTTCTTGCACAGTGTGGATGTATGGTTGATGTTGATTAAATATAAATGTAGTGGATTAAATAGTGTTTATCTTCAGAGAATTTTCTGGAAATAATATGCAGAGTTTAGAAATAACATGTAGAGTAGCAGAGCTATATGGTCTCATTGCTTTGAGAAAACCTTTATTGATCAGATTTATTATACAGTCTAATAATAAACTCTCAGCTGAGCTTGTAAATGGAGGGTGGTCTGTCCTGTATCCTGTAAGGCATGGTTGTAGCATGTCATTAAAACAAGTAAGTGTGCTAGGAGTTGCTCATTTAATATTGTTTCTGTTGTAAGGTAACTTACAGGTTTCTTGCAACCGTATGGCAAAGGAAAGGGGAGAGCTGTTGCTTTTTTGGATCTTCCTACTTTAGATGTTGATATTTGGCTATGCATTGTGAGGTGATGGACTTAGTGGAAGAGGCTCAAAGTTTAATGTCATGCTCATGCACTGGGGAGAAGCTATGCAGCACTCTTTGTCTCTCAGGGCTTATCAACTTCATTTTACCCTGATTCCAGAGACACTTATTTGGGACTGCTGTAACAAGGCTTTCTGCCAGATCCCACCCTCCCCACCCTGACCCCAGCAGTGTGGTAGTTTTTATTGCTAAAGTAATTCTAAGACCTGGTGGGATGAGATGGAAATCAGTTCCATTTCTTAAAATTAGTTGGTGAGGAATTCTGGCAGTTTATCTGGGAATCCCTTCACAGTTGGACACCTACATGGTTTGGGGCACGGGATAAAACAACCTCAAGAAGAGCGAGCTGCAGGCTTCTGTACAGTGAAGTCAGCTGTACCTGCTTCTTACTGTTCATCTCAAAAGTGTAATGTAATCCAGCATTGGTCCTGGTGGCGTACAGAGAGTGGAACCAGTAAAGGCAGGAATAAGGTCCTACACTATATGAGTGAGTGATTAACTCATTTCGAAACAATAAAACTGGGTCTAATTACACCTTTCCTCCATGTCTTGGTGAATGTCAGAGGTGTTAATTGTGTGCGTGTACAGAAATAGCATTCTAAAAAGAAAGATCTGTTGGCCAGTGATATATAGTTATTTTTCTAAAACCCTTGTATTTTCATATTTATCAGTGATTTTTAAATTTTATCTGATGGCAGAAGCCTTTCTTAAAATATTATGGTTCCTCTACTGACAATTATAATACAGGGCTTTATAATTAAAATGTGGTTTGCTTTTTTGAGAAAGTGATATAGTTGCTTGTGAGGCATATTAATATTGTTAGAAGTAGTACAGAATATAGTAATACTACCATGTTAGTACTTTTCTTTTACAGACTTTGATACATAATCAAAACATTCTAACATTCTAATATTAAACATACAAGCAACATAGTTTAATGTAGCAGTGTTTAACAATAATTTAAACATACATGCAGCATAACATAATGTTTTGTTTACACACTGCAGAGTGTGTGAAATTCTACAGAAAAAGTTTCTTTAGGGTATGTAGAGATAGGTGCATTTCCTGAAATATACTTTACTCAAGGGCATTTATTGGTAAATCAACTTGACGATGATAAATTTCATAAATTAAAAATAATTAAAGGCTAATAAAAAAGTAGATGGTTTTATGCACTTCTATTAATTGTAATTAGGCAAAAATCTTAGATTTTAATTTCATTGTTTGTTACCATTTTAAGGAGCTTTTTTTACCTACCAGGCCTATCCTCTGTAACAATTGGGCTTGATTACAGGAAGCATTTGCAAAGAAATCAAGATATACTTGTTTAGAGTAAGAAAGGTGTTTATCTTAGCTCTCATTATAATTAAATGTCTGTATTCATAGGTACAAATTGTTCTGGCTGATGTTGCACTGGATGTCTTTGACAGCTTGAGGAAAAAAGGCCCCCAAAATAAAAAACGCAGTGCTGTCTTCCCGTAGTTCAGAATAGATCTCACAAATTCAAGGTTATAGTATATAAACTATATCAGATGCCTGAAATTATTTGAAATATGAAATACAGTGATTCTCCTAAAGGGAAGAGTAAATTATAATTATATTAAAAGAGATGATACTGTAATTAGCTACTACAGTTAATGGATTTTTTCTTGCAACATAATTGATTCTACAAAGAGCTCTAAAAACTGTTTAATGAAACTTTATAGAAGAATGAAATTATAATAATCTTGCAATTGGTTACTTGTTAGTACAAGACTAAGAAGTTTTGTACAGAATCCTAATTCTTAAAATAAGGATTCAACCTAAGTTATAAATGGAGATTTTTTTTTTTCTTTTTGTTTCTCTGTTGGTGCTTTGGGGGTTTTTAGCTTGCTGACTGCTACATTTCAGAGGCGACTGGCAGGTATACTCGTATGTCAAAGATTTGCTGCATTCTGTGTACATATGTCTGAGGCGAAAATACTGCAGACATATTCTTCCGTTTCAGCTTAATTTTTTTTCCTTACATAAAGTAACAATTGATACAGGTTCCCAAAAGAAGAATGCTGTGTAATTAAATTTTGAATGTGGTTCTTGATGCACATGGGTTTAACTGTCTTTCATAGTTAATATAGGTTTCTGTAAAGAAATTCTTTAATGAGAAACTTGCTTTTAATTAAACCACATCCTAAATTTGGAAATCAAGATTTTAAAATTATGGGAAGCTTTTGAGTTTCAGTAGGATCATTTACTAGTTGAAAACCTAAAAATCACTGATATCTTTATTTTTCAAATACAGAGCTTAATTACTATTGAAAGCAGTGATTTATCTTTTAACAGTATATATTCTAAAAAGTGGGTTATAATAGAAGCTATCTTCCCTTAAAATGGCCAGTCGTGTGAGCCATAATGCTCATTGATAGTAAAATCAATAGAGCATTGATTCTGAGACTTAATCCTTGGAGACTGTTGTTCAGAACAGTGGACATAGCCTAGTAAATACAGAGTGCTGTTTAAAGTGTTTAATGCAAAAGACTCTGCTGTCTTTATTTATTTTTTCTTAACAGAAAATTTGTAATAGAACAGCATTGCCAGCCGTTAGTTTGCAGTCTTGTTTTACATATTACTATATTGGTACCATTAGCATATATGGACCTTATTTAATCAGTAGCCACATTTTCAGTACCTCAATTAACAAGTCTTAGTGTATAAGAAAGCCAAATGCTTTATAAATTTATAGTAGTATTAAAAATTATTTCTTGATTCTACATATATTTCTCTGAAGCTTTCAAAGGAAGAGCATCTTTTGTGAAATCTTGTTATCAACCTAATTTGTTTTTAAAATGGTTTTGTTTCTAAAATATTTTCTCGTATTCTAACAATGAAATGTTTAGCAAATGCATTATTTTTAAATGCTAAAACTTCTACTTAATTCTTAAACAAAAGCAAATATTTAAGCTTCAGTTTTGACACAACATCCTAAGCAATTATTTTGAACAGAGTTTGTGTTGAGGCATCAGTAGTTAATTCGTTCTGACTTACTGGGAAAGGAAAAAAGTTATTATTTCAAATTTTACAATAATAGATATTAATCTTAGTATTCTTATAACTGTAATGGAAGACAGAATTTTGTAATATAAATTTTACTTTTGGTAGCGTTCAGAACAGTGCAGAATCTTGAGGTGTTCAATCTTTTGCGTAGAAATAACAGTGCCAACTCGAACAAATGTTTTATCAGAAGTCAGCTTTTCTAGATGGCGCTGAATTAAAGTATATTTTAAAATTGAAAACCATTGCCTCTTTCTGCTTAATAAAAATGAATTTGCTTGTGGAAATTTTTTTTTTAGTACATCTCCAAGGTATCAATTTAATAACTATCAAAGTAGCTAGTGCAGTTGTTGCATTTAAATTGATTTACATGTCAAGACTGGCAGTTTAGCAGCTGCGCTATTATTCCTGGATCGGTCAATTTACTTGAGAAAAACCTACTACTGAGTTCTACTGACCTGCATGACAATATAGGCCCTATTTCTATTCCTGTAATTAGGCCTGCGCCTAACTCAGAATATTTTTAATTAAAATATTTTGGTCAATGTGTTGCACCAAATTAGGCCTTTCAGTGCAGATTTAATTCTGGAAATGGTGTGATTAGAATATGTAATGAGTTGTGTTCCATTTAAGATTAACAGGTTGTGCATCTTGAACATACAGGTTTTTGAGTTTACTGTAGAGATTTTTGTTTGAAACTTTACTCTGAAAAGTTAAATAGAAAAATCTGCTTTGCATGTCTGTGGTTTGTTTATTTTTAAATTAATGATAACATACTGTAAATAAAAAACCCTAGACATACTAAGATATTTCAAGACATTTGTGTGAAGAAAAACTGACGAATTGTCATAAAATGCTTTCTCTACAGTCAGTAGCGTTAGTAAAATGAAACAGTTTTAAAACAGATTGATTTTGGAGATAGCTTTTCAAATAGAAAATCAAAATCTTCTAGCTGTGGTGAACTGTGTTTTCTAACATCAAAATCAAGACTTTAACTTAAATTCATATCTGACACAGAATGGCTGTTAAGTCTGGCAGCAATTTTACCTAACGGGTATCGTGCTACTAAAGGACAAAACAAAAGTAAAGACACCTCTTCCCTCCCCCCAGCACTTGGTCTTCTAATTTATAAAAGAAAAAAAGGTTTCCACTGTTTGAGACTTTTGTTTGCTACCTATTTAGTAGTTCGTGGTTTGTTATTCGCTTCTATCATGGAGACCTGCTCGCTGGTTACTAGGCAGGTAGAACACACGTACATTTCTAGAAGTCGGTTATTTCAGAAGTGAATGAGCTGGGCGGGGGAGGGTGTTGCAGGAGCAATTGAATTACTTTTGTTTGTGGGTGGGTTTTTTTGGTTTGGGGTTGTTTGTTTTGTTTTGTTTTGTTTTGTTTTTTGTAAAAGACTAGATACATTTCCCCAGCATTTGGTTCTGGATTCTGTTTGTTTCCAGCTGCAAGCTTAGCAGCTGACAAAACAAGGCATTTCTCTATTAAAAAAAAAAAAGATTTTTTTAAATTATGAAATGATCTTTTGTGTGTGTATTATTCAAGCAGTCTGTGGATTATAATTTGTTTTGTTTTATAATTGGATGGTTTGCTTATTTCATTTTTAGCTCTCCATGAAAGCCTGTTATATTTGCTACTGTAGGTATGATGATATTCTGATCAATGGACTACCAGATTGGCGACAGCCTGTATTCTACTACAGGCGGGTGAGAAAAATGAGCAATGCTGAGCTGGCATTACTCTTGTTCATTATACTCACAGTGGGTCATTATGCTGTGGTTTGGTCAATCTACCTGGAAAAACAGCTGGTAAGTATTGGTGATAAATCAAACTTGCTTCAATTATTAGTATTGAATTTCCTGCAGAAGTTTGCATATTATAGGGTTCTCTACAACTTCCTGTTTTGAATTTGGATTTTTCATATTTTAAAAGGTGATAATTATAGAATGAGATATTGAACAACAGAAATAGTAATTGAACAACTACTTCATTTTTCTACAATTGGTAATAAATAGCAAGAGATGGTTCTTTGGATTTTAACTGGATAGAAGAAGGAATTAAAAAAATCTATCTACTGATGCAGAATCATATGCTACTGTAGTCGTGTCTGCAGTTTTCCTAATGTTATTTAAAAATAATCAGTTTTTACTCATTTAAAAGTCATGCTTGCTTTGCCTTTTTTGTTAGCTTTTTTGGTTTGGGATTTTGTTAACAGGATAAGCATTGGTAAGCAGTATAAACCACTTTTTTTTTTTTTGTCATATAAAAATCTATTGCACTTAGTAAAGTAGAAAAAAAACCTAAGCATAACTTGAAAAATATTCATACATTAGCATCTATTTACTTTTTTTTTTATTTTCCACTGCATTATTGAAGTTGATGAATGAGAAAGGAGGCAAGTTGAATGCTTTCTCGTCTTAGAAAACTTTGATTGCTATGGAGATACACATGAGTGACAGAACTGGACTTCATGTGTGTTTAAAGACTGGCTACCATGGCAACAGTTATTGTTAAGATAGATCATTTTACTTAATCATGTAGGACCCCTAGATACATTTGCATAAATGCTACTCTACTGTTTACCCTTCACAGAAGAGTCCCAGTAACATTTGTGGTTTACATGTTAATGATAACCTGTAACCGTAGTTCTTTCTACATCAAGGATGAACTGCTTAGCAGAAAAAAGAGGGAGAAGAAGAAAAAAACAGGCAGCAGGAGTACAGATGAAGCCAAACTTGCTGTTCTAGACAAAAATGAAAGGTGGGAAGGAACTTTCTTGTTTTATGCATTTTAAAACATTTTATCAGCTACTGGTTTAATTTTATAATTTTCTCCTTGCATCTTTGAAATATTTTTATGAGAAAAATAACTGTAGTAACAGCCACTGCTGATATAAATTGTGCCAGTGTGGATGTGTTTCCAGGTTTTGATTTGTAAATAAATGTGTGGTGTTTATTCAGCGCATCAACATAGTTGAAAGATTAAAGCGGAATTAATGGTATCTGACTTATAGAAATATATTATTTCTACAAGTTGATTTTTAGATTATTTTTCAACTACTTCTGTCTTTGAACATTTTTGCCTTTGATTACAATTAACAGGTTTCCATTTATTTAAGCTTTAGTTTATTACCATACCAAGCAAGGAGGGTTTGGGGGAGTTTTAATGCTTGTCTGGTTTAATGCTTTTTATCTGATTAACTTAAAAACAAGCGTGTTAGTAAAGGCTTCTAACACCATTGTTTGTTAAGAAACATATAGGGAAATAGTGACTTTCAGGATACTCCAAAAGATACCACCATTTCTCCTATTGATTCATAGAAAGAAATAAAGGGTTTAAATAGTTCACACAGCAGGGGCATGAACTGGATCAATGCAGGATGGAGATCAGAGACCATTCTGCCTGTCGTCTTTCCTGATGACATCAGTGAGTAATGCTCTAGTGAACTGCAAATGACATTAATTTTTATGTATTGTTTTGTTTATGCTACAGTCTTCATATCTGGTTGTCAGCACTTGTGAACACTCAGTTGAGGCTTGAGGTTTTTTTCACTCCGTTTTTTTTTTTTTTTAAACTGAAGTGATTATGTGGCCTACAAATTTATTTTCTTGAAGAAAAGCCCTTTTTCAGAGATGAAAATACAACGATGATTAGAAGTTAGCTGTTTTGTATTTTGAATTAAATATTCAAAATGTATCTTTAATATTATGTAGTTACAAATTTTGTAGGAGTTGACAAGTGCTGATCATATTAAAGGACAATGGGAAAGTTACGACTTAGAGATTGTGTGGCAGTAATGAAAAACTTACAATTTTTATTTGACTGCAGAGTACTGGACAAACCACAGTGGCATGACTTACTTCCTTGCAAGCTGGGAATATGGTTCTGTCTCACTGTGAAAGCTTTACCTCAGCTATTCCAGGTAATAGTAATGATTTTAAGTTACATTATTTTTCTTGATGGCAGTGTTACGCGTAGTCAAATGTGTAGCACTTGTTCATGAATTTTCTGGCTCGAGCACATACTACACATATATATATAAAGAAATTACTCTTTGGAGGCAAGTGTTATATCATAAGTTCATCAAAATATGAATATATTTTAAATGGATATTAAACTTAACATTCTAGGGAATTCAGCAGCAGTTCCTGCTAGGCAAAACTACAAGAATAAATGATGGGAGAGGGAAGATATATGTACATCTAATTAGGAATAGTAATGTAGTGTTATAAGACTCTTTTCAGTGGTGCCCAGTGGCAGGACAAGGGGCAATGGGCACAAGTTGGAAAACAGGAAGTTCCACCTGAATATGAGGAAAAACTTCTTTCCTATGAGGGTGCCAGAGCAGTGGAACAGGCTGCCCAGGGAGGTTGTGGAGTCTCCTTACCTGGAGACATTCAAAACCCAACTGGACGCGTTCCTGTGCCCCCTGCTCTGGGTGTCCCTCCTCAAGCAGGGGGGTTGGAGAAGATGATCTCCAGAGGTCCCTTCCAACCCCCACCGTTCTATGGTTCTGTGTTAGTTATGCATGCAAAATATTTAACAAGGTGTTACAGTGGCTGACTTAAGGATGACTGCTACAGATTTTAGTTGTTTATGGAGTTAATCTAAATGATTTTTTTTTCAGTCATTTAAGAGCCAACAAGTTATTTTCAAAGTTTGCTGTCATTCACTGGCCACTACTGCCATTGTAGATTAACATCTGAAAATGCATCCATATTTAAATGAGCCCTGTTTGGGACAGAAAAGGATAAGGGTGAGCAATATTTTTAATTAAATGATGTATCTGCCACTGAATTTTTCAAAGCCCTGCAAGTGAAATAGCTGAACTGCTACCTCAAATTAAGGAAACAAAACCACCTGCCTGTGTACACAAGTTCTTCCTTAAAGGAACTGTTATTAAAAACAAAAAAAAAACCTTACAAAACCAAACCACCACACACACAAAAAAATCCCCAAACCCAACAAAATAAAAACCCCAAGGAGAGGTCAATTTAAACTTTTTTGCCACTTCTTGTATTGATTCCTTTTACCTAGCATCCATCTCTCTCCCCATTAGTTAATGTGAATATTCTACTTACAACAGCTCTGTCTCAGGATTCAGGTTGCTGAGCTTCTGCCTGTGCCTGGCTTTCATTTATCCAATTGAGTGTCTTTCTCCTACTTCCCCTCCTCCTTCAAAATGTCAGATTTCAGAAGGAGGCACTTAAAATAATTAAGGTGGGCCTTTACTGAAGAAAAATGCTTTGTTTGCATGCCCTTGTGATGGCCTATGCCATTTTATCGTAGTCTGCATTTTATGTCAAGAAACTGGAAGAAAAATGGGTGAGAGGAGGATGAGAGAAACGAAAAACTGATTGGGTTTTTTTTCTAAACTGTTGACAATCGTATCTTGAGAGAGACTACATAGGCTTTTATATCTACACATTTAGTTCAGTTAAATTTGGGGGTGAAAACAGCATCTTTAAGCTTGTTTGAAGAAGCAAAGGGAAAAAAATACATAAAACGTATCATAAATCAAATATCTGTGGTGTGAAAGAAACATTAAGTGGTGTGTGAATTACATTGACTATTACCAAGTTTAATTCTTATAATGTAGGCTCAAGAAAAAGATAGAAGAATGCAAATTGTTTCTAAGGTCATTTATAGTTTACTCTTTCATGAGAATGACCTGGAAGAAGGCTATATGTTTAAAAAAATAAATAGAAGAAGGAGGAAAATAAAAAGAAAGAAAACTCAATTAAAATGCTTATTGGAACTGAAAAATGTTCTTACAAAGAAATAAACCAGCTAAATATAGTGTGCAAGAATTTAAGTTCAAATGGTGAATGTAATACAGAATAGACAGTTGTGTTAAGTGTGCTTTTCTTTTGTGGGAGAAGAGTCATATGTAAACTGCTATTTATTCCCAGAACAGCTGACTAGAGTTTTTTCTTTGGATGTGCAGACATACAACTTAACAAAAGTCATATTTCTTAAAAATGTTGTTAATTATTCGTTTCAGTTTTCTGAAGGAAATATTTTGTAGATAGGAGTGTTTGTTAGTGTTCCTGTCAACTACTTTTCCTCCACCTTGATGTGGTGAAGCTTAGCAATGAATGTCTTTATTTTTATACCAACTTCATTAATGCCAGTCAGCACTAGGAAATGTTTTTTATTAGTTAAATTATGAGCCTGCTGTTGTCCTGAGCGTAATGAAGCAGAAAGCATGCATTTTTGCGTGTTTCAGACAGCAACGTATTCTTGTTAAGAAAATAAAATTTCCTGCTATCTTCTATCTATAACAGTGTAGGTATAGCACATACACCCTGGCACTGAACTGTTAGAAAAACTTCTGATGGCTCGCCAGTAATGAGAAGGCAGTTCAAACTCAATACGTAGTTGCACTGGGTGTAACCTAGTGAGATTATCAACAAAGCTTTCAATTACAACTGAAACTTTTGTTTATAAAGACCTTTTGTGTACCATGAAGTGAATTAAAACAAAAAGGCCAGTAATTTATTTTTATGTAGACTACCAGATGGTAATTACTGTAGCTGATTTAGTAGCCTGGAATAGATTCAAAGTAGTGACCCAGAGGTGTTTAATTTCTTGGCATCTTTTCCTCAGGTTTTCTTTTAATCCATGATTACATTTCAACACCTGTTTAGAGATGGTTCAGCTTTGGCCTTAAACGGATTGGCAATGTGTCATTAAACTCAAGAGGCTTTGCCAGCAGGGCATCTCCTTTGGCAAAGTTAGCTTTTAAGGAAGACTTGATTAGGTCAGCAAACATTTGTTTGGGTTGGTTTTGTCTTCACATATGACTTTATGTAAAATCATTGTGTGAGATTAAAATGAAATTTATTGCATTTAATAATTATGCCCTAAAGAGATTTTTTGGAAGGGATTTATTCAAGTGAGTAAGGTTAAATATGTCCTTAATTCCCAGCTTTACAGGATTTTGACGTGTCCCAACTTACTGTACAGCACCAATGTTGACATAAGTTGTGGGGAGCAAGCAATTGCAGGATGTGTGGCACGAGTGATTGCCCATTTGCTCTGTTTCTTGCTATTTCACAGCTGTTGGGAGAACGAAAGTAGGGGTGAAGCTCTTGACCCTGAGGTCAATTAGAAGCTTAGAAGCAGGTCAGAGGAGAGTGGATGGTAAAACAAGTATTCTGGGTGTATGCAAGTGAGCAAAAATAATTTGTGTCTAACAGGGTACTCTCTGAGGTTCTGGAGACAGATTGTGCTTTCCTGCATAGTAAAAGTTTTAAGTAAATATAAGACACTGAAGAAACTTGCCTTTAATTGCATGTTGTTGTGTGGCAGCCAGTTTTGTTCTGCTTCTTCAAATCACTTACTGTATGTCTACATATCCCAGCACACACATTAGAGGAGTATAGCTCCAAGAGTAGCTCATGTGTATGAGGTGATACTGGCTCTTAATTAATGGTACTGTTCTGTTGTGGTATGAGGCTTCATGGGGAGTGAATAGGTCATAGGGAAGCCTTGCAGGATTGGCCTCAGTTTCCCCTCCTGGCTGCCTTTGTTTCACCAGTGTGGATGTGGAATACCCAGCAGATACCGCATTAGCACAGCCTGCTGCTGGTCACCCCGTGCATCCAAGGCTTGGGAACCATGTTTCAACTGTCCACAGGCTGCATGCAGCTGAGGAGCCTGGCCACACCTCGTATAATTCCAAGGTCAAGCATGATTTTCTGATTATGAAGGAAGAAGTAATGCAGTTCCTATTTATTTACTACTTTGCCTTTGAATAAATATGTAAAAATGCCAGAGAGAAATATAAATCATAATGTTTAACTTTTTAACGTTGTTTCTTACTCTAACACATTGATATTACTAGTTTATAAACCCATTAAAAGAGTGGTTTTGCTGTGGTATAATGGCTGGCATTTTCATTGCTTAGAAATAGCAAACTGCAGGTCAGGTATTGTGGTAATTTTAATTTGACTCCTTTTTCTCTCTGGTTTTTTTTTTTTACAAATTGTACAAGAACACTGTACTCAAAGACAAAAAATCAGTTCAAGACCTTTATACAAATATTTCTCTTCAACTCTATAGATCAATTTAATCAGAGTTAAGGCAAGAAAATTATTTCAGTATACTGATCTTAATTACGCTTGTGGGAAAGTTTCCAGTTAACTGTAATTTCTGAGGGGATGCATTTTGTTTGTATCAGTCCCTCACCCAGTGGGGTGAAGCGAAGCTGATTCTATCACAAAATCTGTAATGAAGATTCACATATGGCCAATACCGCAAGTGTTTCCAATGTTTGCCTTATTTCTTCTAATCTCTAGTCTTTCTGAGGTAGACCAGAAAGCCAGGAAGATTAACTGGGGAGAAATAAAACCCCCACAAAGCAAATAAACCAACAAAACCTCATCACCCTCCCCAAAAGTCAAGAAGAGGCTGGAGTGGCTGAGTCTTACTCAGAACTGAAGTTTTTAGTTCCAGAATTAGTACAGTTTGAATAAATACTGTATCTGTTGATTTTGAAAACACAAACCCAAAATAAAATAAAACCCCCCTGAAAATCCCACAAAAAAACCCCAACCAAAACCCCAAATACAAAGCCCCCAAACAAAGGAAAAAAAACCCTTAAGTTCAGTATGAAGAATTTCTGTATTTCTGTGTAACTCAAGTGCAGCTTTGTCTTGGCAATCTCAAATTTACTGGCATGAGACAATACTGATATTCTTGGTTCTTAATAGTGGTTAAACTATGAAGTGTTTGTCAATTTTTTCTTCTGCAAAACTTCTTGAAATTTTGTTAAATATGAGGGTAATAACAAGAACTACCTATACATGGCCGTTGAAATATAATTTAGAAATACTAATAGCAGAATTTTGTTTCTAATACACCTGTTTCATTCTGTTCCTTTTTGGAAAGTGTATATTTGAAATCGTAGTATAATAAACTAGCATATATTAGACCTTTTCATTATTCTCTTCGCCTAAGTTCATGCATATTACTGCTTTGGTGAAGAAAAGTAATGTATCTGCATTGATGTTCTTTTTTGAAAACTCCTCAAACTCCTGCAAATGAGAACAAAGTGTTTCTGATTAGGTAAGATGGAGCCTTTAGTTAGAACAGTTCCAAGCTCTGCATATGTGTCTCTTTCCTCTGTCCCTTTGCACTCCCAGAAGGACGAAAACGTTGCTTTTCTTATGTTTATTACCTATTGAATGTGAAGTATACATCAGGTATAAAATTTTGATATGCATATTTTGAGCCTTTAAAAGAAAAAGCATTAGCGAATCTTGGAGAAAGGAGCATTGGATTGGAAGTGGCTGTATCTATATTGTCAGTGTTTTTAGAGCCCTAAAATGTTTGTATTGAGGCAAAATGACTGCTTAAATGTATCACTTTGGAAAAGTAAAAAATCTGAACATAAATCTGGTTTGACATACTCTTACTACCAAAACTGAATATGCTTGAAAACAAATATTCCTGTTTAGACTGATACTCTTGAAAACTAATGGGGAGTAAATTGAAATATGCTTACATATGTTAAGGCAGAAATTTACTTTTAAGAACTTCCTATTTTAAACTGTTTTCCAGTGCTTCTTTCATTTGACTTATAAGATCTAATACCTATATAGTTTGTGTCTGTGGCTAAAATCTTTACTCAGGTATGTATTAATTTCTCTTTACAACCTGTAGAGCCATTTCTTATGCTTTTGTGGGAAGCATTTGATTTTCAAATATTCAAAATCCATTTTGATTAAATTTTGGTTTTGGGTTATTTTTTTTTGCTTTACTTTATATGTATACATTTTTATGTGTGCTTCAAAATGTGCAGCCTCCCCTTTTTTGTGGTTATGGTATCAGCCATAATAAGCTGTGATAAATAAGATAAAAGACTAATGTTGCCTTAGTTACCTGGAATTTACTCCATTTGCAGTGTTAATCCATTTTATATCTATAAAGCAACAATACTACTAAATTTCATTTATGTGCTTCTGACTAGTTTTCTTTGTTGTTCAGCTATTGTGTCTCATTTTCATCTGAGCCACATTTCCAATTGTTCTGTGATTGACGTGCTGGAGAGATTGACAGTTACCCCCTAGTGCCTGCTGTCTGGAGATCCCACAAGCAATAATGGATTTTACACCAGAATTTAGCATCAAATATTGGCTTTCAGTGTCAAATGGGTTAAATTTAAATGCCAGTTAATTGTAGCCATTTTGAAATCGTAGCCTTAAACAAAAGCATTTTTTGGTTATCAGTATGTCTGAGTCCTGTGTATGCCATGCAACCCAAATGTCTCAAACTTATAGCAGAAGTTAACCAATGCATTTATGGCTGTTTCTGTTTCTCAGTGAGGCAAACAGTCCAAATCTGGAGAGTACAAGAGAAGTTTCCATATGTGGTAGGGAATTCGTATTTCAGGTAAACCAAGAAGAGGACCAATGCTGATCCTAATTTTGTCATTCAATGTTATAACATATAAACTGAATATGTTCCTCAAGGCCTTCATATCTGCCGTTAATGGTAGTCCTCCTGTACCTACAAATGAGTTTTTAGCCCCAATTCTACTAAAACCACCAAAAACCCCCTCTTCCCCATCCCCAAACCCAAAACTGTACGCATGTGAAATGCTCTCTCATCAGTTATGTTCCAGCAGTAAAAAGTTATTTAAAGTCTTTACAACTTCTTCTGTGTGCCATGATCTCCTACATAAACCTGGCAGAGAGATGTAACTTCCCATTTCCCATACACAAATGTAAAGACAAATAGAGAATAAGAAGAGGTAGTTTGGAAGGAGATGAAACCTTACTGATCTATTGTGGGAATCTGTCAGAGTTGTTCTTCAGGTGCGCTGACTTGTATCATTGAGATATCTCCAAAACATTATGAAATTCTGCTCAAAGCTGGGTCATGATTCTGTCCTGTGTTGTCTCAATGCCCTCAAGTATCTTTAAAGGGGTAGATGCCCAATAATGCAAAGAACAACTGTTGTGTCATAGTATCTTTGCAGGAAACAAATTTTTTTTAATGACTTCTACCATTAGAGGCATCAATAATGACTGCTTAACTCAGTTTTTATTTTCAAAATTTAAGATAGCTTCTTTCATTTTTAATGAGAGCAGGCTTTGTTCAAATTTATGGGATTATAATTGAAATTATAAAAATCTTTACTGATGTTTTACAATACATTCTACATTAAATTTTAAATCACCTTTTATATGTAAAAAGTGGGACTGTTAATATAATAACAAGAATAAAATTATCTTTGGTTGTAAAGAACGAAAATTAGGTTTATCTAATACTATAGTTTTTATTTAATACAATAGATGTTCTGCATGCTTGGAAATGATAAATAATAATTTGTCTATTTCAGCATTTATATTATAGATTCATTTGTTTTGAATGAGTATAGAAATATCTTAAACTGGTAAGTGAGAGTAAGAAAACTCTCCAAACCTCTTACTTCAGCAGCCTGGTTGTTCATAGTGGAAAGATTTCAATGCAAATCTATAATTACTAATTCATTGGATTTTGGAAATGTGTAACTTCTTGTGGGATTTGTGGCAGGTCGTCTAGTTTTATGTGTAAATTTGCCAAACAGATTTCAGATTAGAATCTAACCTAATCTTTGGAGAAAAAGCTTTATATATAGTTTCAACATTTTAATAATAAGGTACCAGTTGGCTTTTAAAAAAAGAAGGGGGGCGGGGGGAGGGGAAGTTGGGTTTTGGAACGTGCAGTTAGTGTTACCGTAACGAGTTTGCACTGAGATGACTGCTGCCTAGCAATTGCCTTTGCTTGTCCCTGCACACACTAATTAAAAACTTTTATTTCTTCCTTGAACTTCCGGATTGCTGATGTGAGCAAAGAGGGTACACAGCCTCTTACAATGTTGTAGGTGGTGATCAGAAATGTTTTTCTAACCATTTTGCTTTTCAGGTTGTCAGTAAGCATCATAGTCTTATATCAACACTATTACATTTGAACCTTTATTACAGGAAAACTCTACTCTAAAAATTCTAAACAAATACTTTCTATACTGCAAATTACTGTAACTCAAGGAAACAAATGTATCTTAAATTTTTTTGCAAGATTAATTGAGAACTTAAAACAGAGCCATTGCAATAACTTCTTTGTATAAGGATGCTAATGCCATTGCAACATTTTCTTAAAGGATGCCAGACAATTATATGTAGAATATAAAGAAACAAAAATGAAGGCGAAAGAAGATGCCCTGGCTAAGGCTGAACTTGAAACACTTCAGAGTGAGTTTTTATCACTGTCTTAATAAACAAAGATGTAATATGATATACCTACTACACAGGATGTATGTGAAAAAAACATTTTTATAATCTTCTAAAATAAGTGCTTTATATATTTCTGTATTGCTGTTAAATTTAAATAAGCTTTTAATTTTATTACTAATTTTGCAGTAGGCTGCTGGTTTGTTCCTATAGAAGCATAAAACTCGGGTGATAGCTGTATAGTAGCAACAAAAGTATACTTTGCTAGAAACGTTGCTTTACAGGAGAGTGAAATATCAAATGTATAGATCTCTGAGTATAGATTTTCAGAAGTGACCTCTTGCATTTTGAGCATTGTATTCTGTTTGTAAATTTTTAAAAAATATTATGTTAGATAATTCTTTTGTGCATATTAAGTTGATTTTTTTTGATAGAAATTGAACATAATTTGAATTTCCAAAAGCATGGATGCAGGCTTTGGAGATGGATTCATGCTATTGTTGAAATAAATGCCTTAGAGTCTTTACACTCTTATAAAAGACCAGAGAAGGCATTAGCATTTCCCTTAATAAAGTCTTCAGAATAATTATAGGTGACTTTTCCTTTTCTTCTTTCAGTTATTTGCTTTTGCCAGCGATTAAACCTACCCTCTTCAGAAGACAATTTTAGAAGTTTTTTTGTCAGTGTTTGTATGTGCATGCTTGCTTTATTTACTGTACTTAAGTGCATGCTTTTAAGTTCCTTTATTCTGACAAGTGCACTGAGTGCCTTATAATAATTTGCTAACTTTGAGTATGCATAAGCCTATAGGCACTTAAAATACAGCTGTATTATTTATATTTACAAAATAGCTTAATTTTGTAAAATCAGCAAAGAGATCTTGTTTCAGCAATAATTCTTCACCTATCTGGAGCTGAATCCATCTTGAGAAAATGGATAGCATTCTGCACCTCAGCGAGCATTGTGGACCCAGGCCAAATCTAGCAAAATAGTGCATTTAATGCTTATTAGGGAGGCCTGCCATTATGTTTGAGATACCTACCACAAAATGGGCCCTTGTAAAGGGTCTTGACTCAGGTTGTTAAAAACTTGTTAAATTGTCAGATAGTAACATATTGCCGTTGTTCAAAATAGCTGGCATACATTCTTTGTTGAAATCTGTGAACTACTGTTTTAAAAGGACTAGTTTTTGAAAACAGAAGTGCAAGAGAAAGTATAGAGTCATTAAAATTGTAGTGTGCATGTTCCTGTATTTCACTGAAAGACCATATGTGAACTTCTCAGTATTTCTCCTCTGCCAGGTGTTACGTGAGAGTCTCTTTTGTTACCTCCAGGAGCAGTGCCCACATGAGGTGTGGGTTTGGCTCTCTTCCCCCTTCAGGGGTCAGGTCACCCCTGACCTCTGACAGAAACATCACCCTGTCCCCTGTGAAGCTGCCGGGTGTGAGATGGTGTGCGACCCCCGCCATGTCTGTCAGGTGACCCGACGTCACTGGCGTGAGCAGGGTCTGGTCCTTACCAGTCTCACTGGTTGGCGTCCTGCCCTCCCTTGGTAGGCGTGCTGGCAGGGAGCAAGAGGAAGGATTGAGAGTCCCACCTGTAATTAGCCGAGTTTGAAATTTGTCACGGAATTAATTTGGTCAGCCATAGCTATCCTGTTGCTGGGCAGCAGAATGGGCTGTCAGTTAACTTTCTTTTTAAAAAGAAGTAAGACTCCAAAGAGAAGAACAGAAGATTCATCTATGTTACTGTAGGCAAAAAAAAAAAAAAAAGTTTTTTTTCCTGAAGCTTGCATGCAAAGCATCTGTTAAATTTGCTTATTTCATTATATTGTTCTATACTAACTGTGAAGTGACAATGCAGAAAGGTTGTAAATCACTAAATGTGCATTTTGTTTGCCCCCATTCTTCTTAATTTTAGAGACCATCCATGGAGTGCAAGTTCATGGTAACGGTTACATCTACTCAGATAGATGGATCTCATGAAGATTAGCAATAGCTGTTTTACAGTGCTTGTTTTTTCATTACCTAATTGCTAGTTTACTCCCATGTCTATCTGCTCTCCCGCTGACATTGTGCAGTATTCTGTAGGCGGCTTGAACTAAAACCAGGGAACGGTACTGGAGGAGGGAAATATAATTTGCAAAGTAAGAAAGGGAGGACAGTATTGGGATGTCGTTAAAGTGCTTAATTTGGTAAGGAGTATGAAAAAGTAGTTTCTTGGTAAGTCAATATTATGCATAATTTTTATTTATTTTTCTGGCACTTTTGCAGTGTTTCTTATTACTTCTCAATCCATTTAAAACTGTCATTACTGCCTTAGTAAAGTACAGCAACTTTACCTTACAAAAATATAGCAATTTACAATACAGACTGTGTTTCTAGGAAATGTGGTTATGTATGGAATTACAGATAAGCGGATGTTATTTACAAAAATAGAAATAGTTTGCCCTGCATCTTCTGATGCTGTTTCCACATTTAGATACCAGATCACAAAATTTCTTTTAAAATGAAAGTGCTTTAATTAATAAATTTTCTGTTAACTTCTCTATCACCTGTAGTGTCACACATGTATAATCCCTGCATCAGGAAATGATTCTGTAACAATAGATAGCCCTGTTCTTCATAGTCATGGGATATAAAATAGATAATGTATCAACTGAACTGAGTAGTCATTAAACTGAGAAGACCTAGGCATACATTGTCAGAACAAGTGACTCTGCCAGTTTTTAAACTTAAATTGCAAGATTTGAATAGTTATCAAGACAAATTCTAGCATCTATACCGGTCCTTTTCTTGCATGGAGTACTTCTTTCAGCCATGTCCATTTTGGGGAAAAACACATCTATTTTTCTGTCTTTATACCTAGCCTTGGTAGTTTTTTTACTTTCTGTTCTTCCTATGTTTGTTTTCCCTGTATTCAATACGAAGACTTAAATTTATTTTTAAAACATGCCTTTTTAAAGAAATAGTGCCTGCTAGATAGTCCAGGTGAACTGCTTCCCAATTACCAAACATACTTGCATTATAAATCCAGAATTCTTGCCCTGATGTACAAGGTATCTGTAACAATCCATGGCATGAAACTACTTTGTTTCTAGTTATAAACCATGTTGAATAGTACTTTAAGGTTTTGAGATTTTTGCTTACCCCCATCATTCCCCATCAACCCCATCATAGGCTGCACCTTGAATACTGTGTTCAGTTTTGGGTCCCTCAGTACAAGAAGGACATTGAGTTGCTGGAGTGTGTCCAGAGAAGGGCAACGAAGCTGGTGAAGGGTCTGAAGAACAAGTGTGATGGGGGTGGCTGAGGGAGCTGGAGTTGTTTAGCCTGGAGAAGAGGAGGCTGAGGGGGGACTTTATCGCTCTCTACAGCTACCTATAAGGAGGTTGTAGTGAGGTGGGTGTTGGTCACTTTTGCCAAGTAACTAGCGATAGGACAAGGGGAGGTGGCCTCAAGTTGCATCAGGGGAGGTTTAGATTGGGTATTAGGAAAAACTTGTTCACTGAAAGAGTGGTCAGGCATTGGAACAGGCTGCTCAGAGAGGAGCCTTCAGTTCTTCATGGTTTGTTCAGACAATTAATTTTACTCTTATATAGTTTTATCTTAATTTCAGTATGGATTTCTCTAGCTTTAGCTTTCAGTTCATTATTAGCGTTTTTCTGTGCTTAAAAACAGTTTTATTTGTCTGCAAGTTTTCTTTATATAAAGCATTTCTTTAGCCCTTAATTTCTGTGTATTTTCTGTACTCTATTTAGTTTTCTGATGTAGCTGTAAGTATTGGACCCTGGATTTGTATGTAGTAGTCTAACGTTCGTCATCTTTTGACTATAAAATCACATTTCTTCTATTATTACTGTTCTGTTTACAGAATCATGATTACCTTAGTTCCCATAGCTCTGATAGCTTGTTTCAGATCACTTGTCCACCATAACTGCAAACTCTTACATCAAAGGTTCCTTGCACACAGTTCCTCATAAGTGCAGATATGGCATAAGGTCCTTTACTGTGTCATTTTCAAAAATGCTGTTGATTTGATTAGTCCCAGACTACCAGCCAGTCCATGTTCCTAATTCTTTCCCCTTCACTGTAAACCATTTTGACCAGATTTATGTAATCTAGTACTATACTGAAAGTGACTTTACGTTTATTTCCAAATAATTGATAAATATCTTGGATAATTGTGTTTAGCATTAATCCCTGCCAAAATGCAGTGTTCACATGCCTGCTCAGTAATGATTTGCTGACAGGCAGGTTCAGAGAAAATTAATTCATATAATGCATGCTTTTTTGGTTGGCGTGGGTGTGAATGTTCTGATCACTTAATTGTTACCTCTGAAGCCTAATTATGGCAAACTAAGTATCATCCCTTTCACTGACTGTTTTGGCAGGCCTACTGAAAGGATTTTAAACTTGCAAGCTGATGTATTTTTTTCAGTTGTTTCAACTAGGTTATATGATGCCTCTCCCTACAAAACTTGCTTCAGATTTTATGGGAAATATTCCACTAACATACAGTATCATGAGACTTACTTGAAAGAGGCATGCATGTTTCCTTATATGTTTGTTGGAAGGCAAATTAGCTCTCAAATATTGGAGGTTTATTTCTAACCCTTTAGTATTATGGGGATCAGGTATTTTGGGGGAATAGGAAGTTTTGGGAAGGGTAGATACTCAGACAAGAAGGTGAAAGCTATCAAACCCTACAGCTTGTGAGAAATTTTTTTTAGAGTTGAGGATATATTCATCACTGAGCGTGTTTTTAGTCAGTTTGCTCAAAAATAAACTAGCTTCTGGGTCTGAGAACAGCAGATGTATCTACCTGTTTCCAACTCATGATGCATTCATATAATCCCATTGGCTTTATTATAAGTACAAAAATGTATTTTTTTTTTAAACGTGAGCGTTTGCCCCATATGTGCATTAATATTGAATAAAGTTTGCTCCATTTTTAAAATATACTGTCAAAACTTTAGTACAACTTCTTTCCAGACTTTTGGGGCTATTGTATTCCATCTGGCAGTGTTGCTGTACATGCAGGTGAATATTTCTGTCATGTTTTAAACAAATTTTAATGCTGTAAATGCTTTGGTTGTCTTTCATAGTTACGTAGGTAAGTGAACAATATTGAAAGAAAAGGAGATCTCAATGCAGTATTTTACTGACTTGCCAAAAAGATGTTTGCTGTCTACCTTTGTGTGTGATCTTATTTCTTGCTTATGAATGCATGAGATACCAGTCAGTCTGTCCCTGTTCTTTCTGTGATTTTCCAAGACATCACTGTCTCTTTTGACCATGTTTTCTGTGAATTCTTGTACGTGCTTAAAGCTTAGAAGCCATACAGAGAGAGTGAGCTCCAGCTTGATGTGTCATACTTTTTTTGCAGAAGCCCTGCATTTGGTTTTGTTATGTTTCTTTCTGTATGAAGCAGCCATTTTTTTCTGTGAAAAATTCTCTGAATTCTTCACATTTACATCAACTGGCCAATAAAATCAGTATATACTTTTCTGAAAACTTTAAAATATGGACCTCTGATATTTATTGTGGGAAAAACCAGCACTGTAACATTATGTGGGACTTGATCCAAAATACTGGCTGATTCCTTATCTTCTAAAAATGACAGCTGATATATCTTAAAGCAAATAACCGGTAGCCAGATACTATTAATTCTGCCACTCATAATGTAGTAACAAGGTGGAAGGACTAAAGAGGAAGGTCAAACTATCTGATTATGTGCGAGTAATTCATCAAACTTCAAAACCTGGATCAGGGCACTAAAATGAATAGCCAGTACTAGAATAGTTTTGGATGCCTTTAGAAGGAAACAAAATACTGTACAGGTAAGAGTTCGCTAATTGTTATCTGTTAGTCTAGGGATCCCAGTGATGGGTGGGTTTATATGCTGTTCAAACATAGGGGACAAATTCTATCTCTCTTTTTAACTCGAAGTTGTTAAATACGCTGTCAAATTTAGTCCTCTGGTAAAGAACTTGCTAGTTCTAATGGTGGAAATTACAGAACACTGATATCCTTGCAGTATGCATTCAGCAAATGATAAAATTTCTTCTGTTACAGAAGGACTAGAACTCTGGAAAAATCATAACTCATGTAAAATACTGGTCACTACATTAAAGTGGTAGATATAAAACAATTTCCTTAGTGCTTACTATCTTGGATTATCCATTAACTTTCTGCTGTCACCTATTCTTTTTTCTATTTATTAAACTAGGAAAGTTACTACACTGTAACTTGGCAATTAAAATATATAACATTCCCAGAAAATATGCTTTAGGTTGTGGTGGTGGCAGCAACACCAGCTTCCCAGCTGTCTGTCAAGCCATAGTAGATGTAGGTATCAGCTGTCTAGCCATAGTCTAGTATTTGGAAAACCTGATCCTTATTCTCTTCAGGGGAAAGCACCAGGTCAGGTCAGAAGTGTCTTTTGGGCTGCCAGTTGAACTACTGATAATGAAAAGATAACATGGAAAGAGAGGTTTTCTTCCTAGGTATCTGCTGTAGACTTCAGTTCCAGTGGTTTGTTTTGTTTTCTCCATCTTCACCTGAAAGAACAACAGTGCTTGGCTGCGTTGAGTTGAGGATTCATAGTGTATATCATTATCTCTGAACGTAACTTCTGAACTTCCCCTGTCTAAAATCCTTTATGATGTTACCATTAAACCACCTTTATGTGCTTTCCTATTCTAAAAAGTGGCTTTCGAAAACTCTGAGGTGAAACTGCGCTCAGTGGGTTATTGGACACCATATGTCGAAGGTGCTGTGACTTAAATTCTGTTTCTTTTTTAATTCAATATGACAGCCATTGTGGTATGTAAGGGATATGCTGAACTCCTTAATCTTTTTGTATGTGCATGGGAGACAGTAGAGACAGGTTTTTTAATTCTAGTTGAGTGCTTGTTTGAGGGTGTACAGCCATCTTCTGTAGGTGGGATTTCTTGTTCCTTTGATAGTCAGCGAACAGCAGGGTGTATTATCTATATTAGGTCTTCCTCACTCACTTAACTGCCTGAAGAAAGCCTAGACACTGTCTTTGATACTTCATTTTAAAGTGGGGTGCAGTGCCTTCTGGAAATACTGTTACAGAATTAGTTCTAAAACTAAAAGAGCTATTTGCAAGCTAGGCTCTTAATTTTAAAATGGTAGATGCATTCAGGCTTTAATATGCATATTTTGAGAGGAAAAATTAGCAGACAGTAGCTGATGGGTGCAAGATACAAGAAAATCCAACTGTCTCGGTGTGTCTCCACTGTTAAAGAATTCCAAGTGAACACACGCTGTGTGCTTGATTATTTTGCAGGATTGAAATACGGTAGTGGAAATTGTCGTTTAAGGTAACTTCCTAGAATATTTTTGCCGGTATATGTGTTTGCAGTAAATAGCTGGTGAAGCCATTGTTACTTATCCTTGCAAATCTGAACTCTGACTGCAGAAGCTATTAGAAATGGCAACTTCAGAGAAAAGTGAGGTTAATTTCTTAGTTGTTTAGGATCCTTAAGCATGCAAGCCTCGGAGAGGAAGGCCCGACGAGGGCAGGGTTGGCTTATGACATCCAGTTTAGGACAGAGCTGGGAAAGCCTCTGGGTCATCTACATGTGATTTGGTTATAAAAATTACTTTTTGAAACAGACAAAAAGAATTTTGCGACAGTATTGTCTTTAGCAACATCTGAACAATGACAGAAGTGCTGATTAACATTTTTGGGCTATCTTTTAGTGTTGTTTTTTGGGGAATGCATGTAATTTAATTATATTTACTATGCATACCTATAGAAGTATGCTAAAAAAATCCAAATTCAAGCTTTTACTTAATATTTCATTTATTGAGGGTAATTTGACAATTAGAAGCAGTTAGAGATTTTTTGCAAAAAGACGTCTCTGAACAACATATATTTAAAGTTTAAAAGATCATTAGTCTTTCTGTTAAGTTCCTACAGATGTTGAAAGTTCCTGTTCTTTTTGGATTTCTGAAAGGTGCCATGAAACAGTTCTGTCTCCATTTACTGTTTTCTTCAGTATTCAGTTCCTAGGAATTTGTCACGTCCATCGAGTCTTTTCACTGTTCTGTTCCTGCGCATATACTGTTAGGAAAAGGAATTCTGCATCAGAGTATGTAGGGAACAGTTCTTCTGTCCTCTTTAGGATGTTTTGTTGTGGTTTTTTTTAAGAAAGTTTTAATGAAAAAACAGGTATTTCTTCTCTGGTGCTCAGAAAAGTATTAGAGCATGGTTGCAAAGACAGATAAGCTGATCTAGTGGCCAGCTGCTGCCTGAGAAGTGTGGTTCTCCTTTTCCTCACCGATCACCTTTAAATAACTTGGATTCTTTCTTTTCGTTTGAGTATAAAGAAGTAATTTTCTACTAGATTAGTGAGTAGAATTAGTTTGCGAAGTGGTTGGATGATTGTCAGACCACAAAATGTGCACATAAGCACACAGTGGAGAGTGGAAAGATGGAGGTAGACTAGAACTTTCGTCTTTTGGCTGCAGCCAGCCATTAGATCAGCTCTTTCAGTTTAGTAGCATCCTTATAGGAGCATCCAGTTATTTTTAAAACAATGAGGAAAACCCAAGAGAGTCCCACTTGGTGTACCTGAGGTTTCTGGATGCTTTCTGAGTGTTCAAGCTTCTTTTCCTGATCCTCATCTTCTTGTCTTCCCTAAAGTTCTGTCAATTTTCAATCAATCTTACATCTTTCTTTTGTGATTATCTTATATAGCAGATATGTTTTCAGTTGCTGGGGTTTAGGTGGTGGTTGTCCCTCCTTCCTGTCCCCTAAGTTTGCTGCTCCCATTTAATACCATTTGAAGGACGGAGAGAGCCCAAAACAGTGCTCAGTTTGAGAAATGAGATCCAACATTTAAATCTTCCTAAATGTGTAAGTGCTAGAACGGAGCTATTTGTAGCTACAGAAATCTGGTAACAGAGAAGCTATCTATTGACTCAGAAGCTTTTACTCAGCACAGCTGACCATAAAGCAACACAAAATTGTCTAAAACTCACCTTTCTACCTCTGCCAGTCTCTCTGAAGCCAGCTGGACTCTCAAAACCTTTTAACAGCTCCCTGTGCTTTTGCCTGTACTAATCTTAATTGCCAGGTGGTATAGCAGTGCTGTGTTTTTGAGGGGCTCCTCATTTGGCCCTTTTAAGGCATAGTTCAGATAGAAGAGGGGCTAAGTGCGTGCATTATTAGTAGCATTACTTTATCTTCTTTTTTACTTTTGTATAGAGGAGAAGAAGCCTAAAGTCAAGAAACCAAAATCAGAATTCCCTGTGTACACGGTTCTGGAGTCAAGCGCGTATATACCGGCATATGATCATGGAGCTTCTATTGAAGAGATTGAAGAACAGATGGATGATTGGTTGGGAGGCAGGAACAGAACACAAAAAAAGAAGGTAAGTTCAAAATCTTTTATGTTGTTACGTATTTTAAATCTTGATTCATTTGCTTGCCTCTTAAGATAATGGAATAATGTACATATACCACCACAATAGTAATGTACTGTTGAAGTCTAGAGAAGTATTAATTGTCAGTCAGAGACATAATGGAAAAGATTATATTGATGTTCAATGTAATTTATGTAATGGTACTGGAAACGTTGTTACAAGAGGATGTAGTTGACGAAAATATCTGAAAGCTCTTTATGGTTTTTAATATAAATACTATTCTTGCTCACTAGAAATTAGTAGAATGTAATGCTGTCAAGTTACATGAGGCTTGGTTCTTTCTCCTAATTGCAGTTGATAACATTTTGCTTGCAAGAATAGATTCTTCTCTATTAAAAAAAAGGCAAAGGGAAAAGAAAGAAGAAACCTTTGCTTCTTAATATCCAGGTGTAGTATATTTTGATTATGGAACTGTTTATGTACTTTGTACATTTTATCTGACTTAACGGAAAAGTCCTAACAATTCAATTTAGACCTATTGGTATGTATGGTTCTTGCTACTTGGAAATAAGGGTTCTTAGTGGCAGTTAATGTAGTTATCTTCTGGTAAATTTTATTAAAGCATACTGGCTTGAAAACGTATAGTTTTCGACTTAGAACTGAGATACACAGGTGACAGAAGAAATGTTATAAATTGGTCTCCTGACTTGAAAATCTGCCTTGCCTAGAAGACTGAGATGAGAACAACAGCGTGTTCAGAGTGGACTTAGGCATCAAAATAGTGAAAGAAGTTCCTGCTGTCACTTGTTTGATTCCCCTGTGCTGCAGATCTGCTTAAAAAAAGACTCCCTCCCATTTTTAGCCAGACCTAAATTTTTACTAAAATAATTTCAATTTTGCATAGCCTGTTTAATCATCTACCACTGTTGGATCCCTAAGCGTCATGACTTCCCAGTTCCCCCTTCTCTCTTGCTGTTACTTTTATCCTTCTGTATTATTTAGTTTATCTGCATTATGTTTACTTTTATATTTCTGTAACAAATCTGTTCTGCAAATGTGCTGAGCTTTTGACTTCTGTGTAAGGGATTGACACTCCAAACCCTTAAATGCTGGAGCTCATTTTCATGCACTTAGAGGAAGTAAGACCTCAGATATTTAATTCTATAGATGAGTAGCCTGGGAGTTAAGAGCGTATGTACAGTCATTGCTTTGTTTACCTTAACTCGAGAAGCGCCCGTGGATTGGATTCCTGCTAGTTGCATCTCTGTGAATCAGCTTTGCTTACCAGGCTGTGTGGGCAAATGATTAGAGGAGAAAAGGTGTGTGTTTGTTTACAGTACCTTAGGTTGGTTACATGCTTGACTATCTGGATCCCCAGATTCACCTTCCCGTCTGATGGGAATTGAGTCTTTCTTTGGATTTCCATGAAGATGAAGGAATTGAATAAGACTGGGCCTATTACATCTATAACTTTTCACCTGCTATACATGGTATATAGAACTTGTGTCTTTAGAGTCACTGCTAAGAGAACAAGTTCTTAGTTCTACATCCTTTCAGAAACAAAAGTCACAGAAATTAAAATGTATCAAAGAACTGTTATGAAAAGGTAAGTAACTTGTTTTTCTATGCTTACACCTAGAGGTTCAGGGTTGCATTTCATAATTTTGATCCATGAGTATATTTTTTGAATTATATTCTGTTACAAATGGGGCTAACATTTTAGGGACAAGCAGGCAATTTGCAGGTATACTGTCTGGGTGAAGTGTTTGACCTGAACAAGCTGTGATTAGGTGTGCTTCCTTTCCTTGACAGCTAATATGTTACTGCAATACAACATCAACATTTAATATGGTAGTGGAGAGAAACAGATTAATAAACTGTACAAAGAAATGGAGAATAAATGTAACTGGCTCTAGTAGCTTGGAGGATCCATTTGTATGTCAATGTGAGAATGTCTGTGTCATCTGATTTGTAATAAGCTCGTTGGGAAGACGGTTGTACCATGAGTGAATTGCTCCTATCATTTGACATATTTCCTGTTTTAGAAAGATGTATTTTCCTCTACTATACATCATAGATGTGAACTGGGACAGCATCTCTCTTCTGCTTCTTGCATGGACATGCAAGTGGTGTGTAACATTCATCTCTCAGTTCTGCTTTTCTTAGGAAAATGTTACACTCTAAACCATTTTGCCATCAGACTTTTTCTTGGGATTGTCATGCCTCACTCATGGGAAAGCTTGTTAGCTTTTTTTCTTTTCTTTCACGATAGCTCAGGGATGTGGACTATGTACAGTCAACCAGGCTCAAGAGCAGTTATCCATGTGGAAAGATCGAAGTAGCTTCATAAAATATTATTTTACTGTGTCATCCATCCAGAAATAAGGAAGTGGAGTTGCTGTCCCCGGTGTCAGTATCCCAAGTGTACATGATTACAATTCATTTCACATTGTTTGTGAACTGCTTTGCACCACTGACATTTGTACTTTGGGAGGTGCCTGTAATCCATGGACTAGTGTTTTGGAAGTTCTGTACCGTGCAGAGTGCCCAGTTTGATTAAAAACTTAATTATGTTCAGTTGTTAGGTTGTAGTCAGTCCCTGTGATTTTTTTTTCCTTTTTAAACTATGTGATAATATTTGAATGCTTAGGTTCCTTCCATTTTTGGCTGAGTTTCTTCCAGTTTGGAAGAGTACATTTGTGCTCTTTGGAAGAGTGAATCTGGAAGTCTAATGTTATGAATTTAGATGCATCAAAGCTGTATAAGAGAAAAATTGAGATTTTTATTGTTCCATCTGCAACAGGAATCTGTATATTTTTCTGACAGATATTAGTCTAGGAAGTAACATCATCATAGACTAGATAGCCCTGTAAAGTAGATTTGCCAACATGGAGAATCACAGAAACACAGGTTGGAAGGGACCTCGGGGGTCATCTAGAAGATAATGGCTTTCAGAAGTATCTGACTCACCATTGCATAAGAGCTCTGTATTTTATTTGTAGAGCAAGAGTGTGGCTTTGGCACTGCAGGAAAATAAAATGACAATTTTCTTCATAAAGTCAATATTACTAATTATTGACAACTGGAAATTGTATTTGTAAAGAAAAAAACGATATTTATGTTTCTATTAAAGGTTTGGTGGATTTAAAATTGGTGGTTTCAGGGGGCAGTGTCCTGGGCTTTCAAAAAAACAAAAACAAAAACAAAAACAACCCACAACAACAAAAAAACACCGCTTTTTTTTGCTAGCCTAGAAAGACATGAGTTTACACTCAGTAAAAAAAGGAGAATCTACCACTTTTGGAAGAGGGGCAGGTAACACGAGTACAGAGACCTCATTAGGTCTTGCAGGGAGAAAATCAGGCAAGCAAAAGCCCAGCTAGAGCTCAACCTGGCCACTGCTGTAAGGGATAACAAAAATTGTTTTTACAAATGTGTTAACAACAAAAACAGAATTAAAGAGAATGTCCATCCACTATTGGATGCAGAGGGGAACATTGCAACTGAGGATGAGGAAAAGGCTGAAATACTAAATGCCTTCTTTGCCACAGTCTTTAACAGTCAGGCCAGTTATCCCCAGGGTATTCAGCCCCTGGAGCTGGAAGGCAGGGATGGATCTCAGAATAAACCCCCCAAAATCCAGGAGGAAGCAGTTTATGACCTGCTGCTCCACCTGGACACTCACAAGTCTATGGAGCCAGATGGGATCCACCCGAGGTACTGAGGGAGCTGGCAGAGGAGCTCACCAAGCCACTTTCCATCATTTATCAGCAGTCCTGGTTACCAGGGGAGGACCCAGAAGACTGGAGGCTTGCCCACGTGACACCATCCACAAGAAGAGCCAGAAGGAGGATCCAGGGAACTACAGGCCTGTCAGCCTGACCTCAGTACCAGGGAAGGTTATGGAGCAGCTCATCTTGAGTGAGCTCACCAGCATGTGCAGGACAGCCAGGGGATCCAGCCTGGCCTGCATGGGTTCCTGAAAGGCAGGTCCTGCCTGACCAACCTGATCTCCTTCTATGACAGGGTGACCCACCTAGTGGATGAGGGAAAGGCTGTGGATGTTTCCTACCTGGACTTTAGCAAAGCCTTTGACACTGTCTCCCACAGCATCCTCCTAGAGAAGGCTTGGACGGGTATACTCTTTGCTAGGGGAGCAGGTCTTATGAGGAGCAGCTGAGGGAACCGGGGTTGTTTAGTCTGGAGAAAAGGAGGCTGAGGGGAGACCTTATCGCTCTCTACAGCTACTTGAAAGGAGGTTGTAGTGAGGTGGGTGTTGGTATCTTCTCCCAGGTCACTAGTGGTAGGATGAGAGGGAACGGCTTCAAGCTGTGTCAGGGGAGGTTTGGATTGGGTATTACGAAAAACTTGTTCACGGAAAGAGTGGTCAGGCATTGGAACAGGCTGCCCAGACAGGTGGTAGAGTCACCACCCCTGGAGGTATTTAAAAGACGTGTAGATGTGGCACTTTAGGGCATGGTTTAGGAGTCGTGGTGTTGGGTTGATGGTTGGACTTGATGATTGTAGAGATCATCTGCATCAGTAATGATTCTATGATTCTATGAGTTTTTGCTGATTTTTTCAATATGTCTGATAGGTTAGGAGGTATAGGAATAAAGTGCAACTTGACAGAAGTGGAGCTGTTGGGTATTGTAACTGAATAGAAGAAGAAGATAAATGTTGTAAAGAATAGGTTAAGAGGAGTTGGGCAGAGAGGCTGGAATTAAGATTAATTATAATCTGGAGATAGTTTTGGAATAAAACTAATAATTTGCTTCAGTGTTTAGTGAATATTATCTTGAAAGTAAAGGCTAATGGTAATTCTTGTTTCCAAGCAATTTTCATCTCTAAAGGGGACATAAAGTTCTAAACTCAAGGTCAGAAGACACTGTTAGGCTAGTTCTCACCCCAGAATTCATTTAAAGTATCATCCTTACTGAAGAGCAGATGTTGTCCTTTTTTAAAAAGGAAAAAATACGTGCCTTTGTCACCCAGTAGGTAACTTAACTGTCAGTTCAAAACAAAATAACAGCAGTGTAAAAACGCATGGAAAATAATACAAAATGCAGTTTGGAGAACAGTGTGGTTTGGGATTGGCTCACTAATTGTTGTTGATACTTGCTCAGAAACTTCTGCGGTTTTCCTCTCTGGTGCCTGAGTATGATATAGAAGCTATTGATGTACTGTTGATTACTGTTTCCATAGGGTTTAAGTATTGAAGTGGATAAGGAACAGGCTATAGAGAAGAAAACAGCTCCCTTCTTAGGCAAGGTAAAATGATCTACCAAGGGATGTAGAAGGAGGAGTGTTTTTTCTCTTTTTTTTTCACACAGTTGTATAGCTGGCTGAAATGTGCTTATAGCGTGGTAAAGTTATTCTTCTGACTTAGTCTGTAAAACACACTAAGTTTATGTCCATTAGGGCCTTGTCTTGCTATGTTGTTACTCTCTGCTTAGAACTGAATATTAAAGAAAGCGAGCTATTGGGAGATATTCAGAGGATATTCAGTATTACAGAACTGAGAGGTAATTTTTCTGCGTTTCTCTGTAGCAGTGATCCATCCACCGTAAGGACTTTTTGTGTAGTTTTTGATCATTGCACTTTTCAGAAAGAAAGAAAAATTAACAGGAAGACTAGATCAGCAATAAAAAGAAATTTAGAAAGTCATATTTATAAGGAAAGGTTAAATAGATGGACTTTTAGACCAGAAGAGGAGAAGAAATATTGAATTTAATTTGCAGTGAGGATGTTTAAATTCAGATTTGGGAACACATGCAGGGGGAGATGCATAACTAGAGCATATTACCTAGACCATTTATGAAATCTTTCTTTGACCATTTATCCTGTTCTTACACTCCTTCTGTTGAAAATAGTGTGCGCAGACTCAATTGTATTTGAGAGCATGGAAGTGAAGTAATGAGACTCTTGAGGGGTTTTTTCTATGTAAGAAATCATACATTTATCTCACACTAAATTGCATATTCATGTAGCACTGTTTACAGTATTCACACAAACTGTATATGACTATGAAGCTGAGAGGAATTACTAAAAGCTTATTCTCATACTGATAACAAAGCTCTTCAAAGCAAGTACTGAAAAAGTTTATTTCTAAGATTATTTTTGTTTTGTCACTGAATGTTTGTACTCCCAGATCAGATCTTATTTCAGGTTGCTGAGAGGAGATAAGTAGCTTAATTTACTTAAGCTTCTGATTTTTTTTAATTTTTATTTTTACCTTTATCTGTCACAGAAAATTGACTGGAAAAAGTGTATGCTTGTTAGGAATTCTGGGAAATTTAGAGGGAATGTTACCATGGGCGTCCTTCTGGGTTTTGTGGCCTGCATATGTTGTTAAGCTACTGTTGCATTACTTTGTAGCCGTTTAACCCTTTACTTTCTGTTGGCAACCTGTTTTGTGGAGCTGGAAGAAAAAAGAGCAACTTAGTAGAGGGCGTGTTTTGTTACATCTGATCTCGTTCTGTCCTTTCTGCAAATGTTCATGCAAGAATATATGTATTTACCATTTCTGGAATTATTCTACTGATGAATCATTGCCAAGTAATTTCTCTCCCAGTGGGATTTCTCTCATATTCTTTGTTCTGATTTGATTTGTGTGATTTGTAATACACATTGGTTTTTTGAGAGTTCATTGTGTATGCGAATAATGTTGTTGTTGCATGAAAATCTTGGCCTTTGAGAAATCAGTGGGAGATTTATCATTGTCTTCATTGGCATCAGGATTATAGTTCCTTTTGGTTTACAGACTGCTCATCATCTTCCACTGGAATCTCCTCTTCATTCCATATCATTATTTGACTCATTCGTCTCTGAAGATAGAGTTCCAAGTTCTACCTCAATGAGGGGTGAATACTTTTGACCTTTTGATATTTGCTTGCTCTGTAAAGGGGAGATAAAGGTGGAGAAAGACAGTGCCTGATCCCTTCCAGCTGGACCAGATGTATGGATAAAAAATCATGTTTCTCATTATTTTTGTTTTTCATGTTATCCTGCGGCACTTCTTGGCATTTGGGTGTGTTTGATATTGCAGGAGCACCTGGCTTGATTTTACTAAAGCAGGAGTAGTAAAAACTATTTTTGTGCACAGAGGTGGGGTAGCTTAGATAATGTGGATCTCCTGCATGTGCTACACTTTACTTTTTACCCTTAAATTAGAATTATTAAAAATACTGTGAAACAAAAATATACATAAGCATTGTTTTTACACAATATATTGGTAGATGCTGGAAATATAATAGTTATGATTTTTAACAGTTGTTGAACTGTAGGCTGTGGTCATCTTGTACTGAGGTCTTTTCTGGGTAAAATGCAGTTTTGTATTTTTATTTTTCTCACCCTGGGCCATCAAAGCACTGTGTTTTCATAGATAGGGTATTGATAACCAAGTGAGCTTTTTAATCATGAAGGTTTTATTTGAAAGCTGGGTGTGGAACAACAATATAAAATAATTTTAAATGTACAAAGGAGATCCCTCTGCTTTATAACATTGAAAGACAAAATGCTATACAAAAGCTAAATTATTATTTTGTTAGTTTAAAAAGTATAGTTTTGACAATTAAATCTTAGTCATCTTATAATCTTGCACATTTCATAATTGCCAGCTAGCCTGCCACCTGCTCTCTTCTGCCTTGAATCTTCCCACATCTGTGTTGCTTTGAAATCTGAGTATGCTTTTTCTTTAGTAGCAAATAACATGGTGCTTGTTCTAATCAGATGTCATATGATGGATTACCTGAATACAGTTTCCAGGCTTTTAAAAAATGTTAATTCCTTAAGCAAGCAGTTTGTATCTTAGCAGGATTAAGGTGCTGTGTAAACCAGATGTTTTAATAAATTGGTCTTCAAGGGGAAGGGTTATTCTGTTTTGGTGTGCACCTGAGGTCATCTGTTTTTGAAATAACTTAATTTTCTTTTTCTAAGCAGTGAAACAAATATGGTATCTGAAAAGTGTGTCTGTATTCTAAATCTCTTCTATTCCTGGGACAAGTACAAGTAAGCAGCTAGCAGTCAGAGGTTCCCCGTGGTGTCCTGCTAGTGTGCCTCAACCCTGACCCAGAGGGATTGCTGTAGGTCAAGAAAGTAAATCACTCTGTGTGCCCATTGAATTTAAGGCTCTATATTGAGACTGCCAGCAACCATACCTGTTAGTGTCAGTTATGAAGCCATTCGCTAGGAGCTAGTCTAAGCTCATAATACATTTTAACTGGAGTTCCAAACTCTCATCAAACGGTGATGACTTTGAGTCACTATTGATCTGGGCCATATTGAATATAGTAACCTCGAGGTGAAAATCTCAGTATTCTATTACCAAACTCTTAAGCAATGTATTGTCACTGAAAAGATACTTCATTTAAAAAAAACCACCCAAAAATCTGCATTGGAGTGGTACTGAAAGTGTTAAGTCAGAAGACTCCAGGCTTTCCTGTGGTTTATTATGCGATGTGTCACCGCAAATGTTGCGAACTCAACCTGAGTAGAATATTGGGTTTTGCATTTTAAAATAACTCTACAGTTTATGTCCTATAGGTAAATATGATAACTGTAGGAGTTACATTAGAGTTATTAGTGTTAATAAAAAAGTTACTCTTGTCCCATACACATGCTTTAAAAAAAAAAAAAAAAGGTGTTTAATTCTACCTATATAATGTACTTGGGCTCCTGCCTGAGGTCAGTGAACAGGTACAGAACAATGTATACATGTTTCTTGTGTGCAGCAGAATCATGTTGATAAAATATTGATGACAACAGCAGGGACAGTGTGCAGAAGGCACCCTTTTGTTACATACTGTGCTTGTGAAGTAGGGAACAGGACTTGATTTACCAAAACAGTGGGTGGGCACCTTGGTTATTCTAAAATGTTTGTGTAATTTTTTTTGTCCCATACATACATATTAGTGATTCTCTTCCTCTTTCTCTTCCTCTTTGGTAGCCATCAAGTCTGTCAGCCTAATGAACAAGAGAAAAACAGAAAAAACTTTGAATTTTTCAAGTCTCATACTTAACAGCTGATGTTTTTATTGGTTTTATTGCTAATCTTTTTGTTTCTTTATGTGACTGTTGAAAAAGAGTGGTCTATTTCTAGCAAATTAATGTATTTAGCATATTTCTAGCCAATTGGTGTCTTTTTAATTTTGTTTAGAAACAATAGATTTATGTGCTCTTTGAATCATCTTTTCTTAAATGCAGGCAATAACCTTCTTTTCAGGCTTGTCTTAAATATTTAAGCCTCTATGGACTTTACTTTGGACTTGAATAGCTTTAAGGAGAGAATAAATGTGAAATTTTTTAAAATTATTTTTAATTATTGAGTTTTCCTCGGAGAGGATGACCCACATCTTTAAATATAGAATAAGACTTCTCTGCTTTTGAGCTGTGAATATCAAATCATTAGGGTCAGAAATCTAATTTCATCTGCAGTATTAAACATGCAGTGATTTTAATCCTCAGCTTTTCTTAAGGAAGAATAAAGTTGTAGGATGATGATGATATATTCTTTGACTAGTATCTCAGGCTGGTGTTTTCAGTGTTATGGCAGTTATACATCAAAGAACAAATTGTATTTGCAAATACAAAGTGAAGAAAATAAATTCTCCTAGAGATGGATTCAGAGAAAATAGCTGTTATGACTGGGACAAATGCCAGAAGTAGTAAGCTCTGAACCAAGAGTTACGGAGTTTCGCCTAAAATAGGTCAGGAATATATAAAGACTGTGAACAAACACTAACTGAACAACTGCTATGTAAGAATGTGGAATTTATGTATTTCCTTTTCTGCCTCTTTCTCTTTGACCTATTAGGTTGGATCGGTTAAAGCACAAACACTTTATTTCTTTATTCTTATATTTATAGAAAATAAGGGTGTGTTTACAGAATATGTAATTCAATAATATTCTGCTTTCAAAAGTGCCATGCTCAGGCTGGCTAGAACTAGTTTGGGTGGAGAGGTTGTGTAATCTATGCAAGCAGGAAAGTCATGCTATGAGTCTTTAAGGAGACTATTTTAAAAGCATCTAAATGATACAGAGAAATGATTTGATATGACAGCCAGGGAAAAAGTTTTTTGGAAACAGTATGTTTCACAGCAGAACCAAAATTCAGTCTAGATTGCAAAGGAAACAAACAGCCAAAATACATATTTCTCTAAGGACGTACTTCCTAAAGATAGTAACAATATGTTATATGAACACTTAAACGCTAGTTAAAAAAAAATCAGCTGTGCATATGTATTGAATTAAGGCCATACAGTTGACATTTGCCTGATGTTTCCTGATCTTGAGTTCTAAACTTTCTGTCTAATTAAATATAGTAGCATAGGTTCTTGTCTTGTACAGACAAGAATAATAATACACTGATTTCAACACTGTATTATAGATGCTGTGGTGTCAAATTCTAGCTTTCAGTAGTTTTTCAGCTGAATCTGTATTCCAGAAGAAGTGATTGATGTGACTTGCTGACATAGTTCAGTCTGACTGGTTTTACATGTGTGTTTTCTGTTTGTAGTCCTTGAGGTTTTGAGTCTGTCAGTTTAAAACTACCCAAGAGCTCAAGGTAATTGTGCAAAGTGTTAATCTGTGTGGACAAACACACAGGGTTTTTAAAACGCAGCTCTGTTTCTGCACCGGGCAGCACTATAACCTCTGTTTAGACACCCGCCTGGGTCCAAACTAGGGCTATATAACTTCTGTTCTATTAGTTTTTGTAACTCAGGTTGGACTTCTTTATTTACCTCAGGTCTTGAGCCCTGTTTCATTTCTGAGATTGACATGATAGTTGCCTATCACAGAAAGACATGGTAGTTGACATAAGAGAAACATCGTACCTGTGAGGAGAAACAGTAACTCAATCTTTCCCAGTCAACCACTGAAATTCTGACTGAAATTCACTGAAATTCATTGGGAGTGTCTCTTCTGTCCTGAAGCTGATACCCGTTTTACATAAATTTGCAAGAAGCTGTGTAGTGCCTTTGTAAATATTAGTCTTCATTGCACCATTTTTGTCTTCGTCTTGGCCTGGGAGAGATGTAGAAAAAGATACAATGGGACTGCTCCGATTTAGCCTGGTTGGGGTTAGGGGGTGGTGGAAATACTGAATTTTTTTTTATTTTTTTTTTTTCCTTGATAGTGCTCCCTCCCTGTCACCACCCAAAACAAAGTCACTCCTGTCTCAACTATGAAAGGAAGAGTGGAGAAGCAGAAGGAAGAGACTGTAGTTGCACATGTAAGGGGTAGAAGCTGGAGGAAGATGAGAAAGCTGTGACCTTGCCCAACTTGCTCTTGCCCATCTGACAGAAGGGAGAGAGAGCAGTCCAGCATTGACACAGTGTATCATCTGAATTTGGCCAATAAATGAGAGGCAAGGATGGTAAATATCCCTGAAATGGGATTTTCACAGGATCCACAGCTTAGGGATCAGAAAGAATTTGCAGTTTATGGCACCAGCTTCTGTAGTGCAATTCACTGCTGCACTTTTCAGCTTTTTAACATCAATTTGAAAAGTGCAGACTGTTGCAAAATAGTTACTTTTCTTGGTACGAGTTTAGCCATCTTTAAATTGGAGAATGAAGTTAGCTTCAAATAAATCTAGTTTTAATTTATAATGTAAATAAATATTGATGTTTCTATATCGTATTTTCCAGACAAACCAGTTAAAATCTCGTTAGATTCATCGTCTTACCTTCTTTCACAATGCACAGTGCTGCTGTTTTCCTTTTCCTCCTGAGGCCATGACTATAGTAGGGTTTGGTCAAATTTATTTATAGAAATTGCCCAGAAACTATAATCTAGGATAAACTCCAGCAACTAAAAATAAATGAGAGATATGTTTGGCTTTTGTTTTCCCAGTAAAGATAAATATGTGATCCTGCCTTGCCAAGGAGTGGTTTAATACTACTGACATAAGCATTTTGCCATTTAGGAATTTTCAGAGAATCTCAATCTAGTTATTAGCTGTTTTCTGTATAGTTTTTGACAGGCAGGACCCAGTCTTGCAAGGATCACCTTTAGTCTTCAGAGCTTCAGTTCAGTACACTTGAACATGCAATTGCATTCCATCTAAATGAATAGGAGTTGTGTCCATATTTGAAGTTAAGTACACTTTGATTTGGGATGCAAATTGTTTGGCCTGAACCATTCTTTATAAAATGCTACTGGATAAAATATTACTTACCCAAACCTGCAAAAGAGGAGAGCACTCTTAGTGGTGGCACAACATGAGAAATGGTACCTTCCAGTTGAGATTTGTTTTGTCATATTGGTGATGGCACTTCCGGTAATTTCCAAAAGGCAGAATTTCTTAAATCCAGTGACTATCCTTGAGATGCAGATTGTGAAGGAGAAGAGGTTCTCACATTGTTTGCAGTTGAGTGCTATGGAAAAAAATCTGTGTTTTGCTGCAGCCCTTGGACTTTCACAAAGTAAGCGTGCATTTACTTACAAAAGTAGCAGGTCTGATGTGTTGTATAGCATCAGATTTTTTTACATAGATGTCTTTAGGGAACATCAGCATTCTTACCATCCAAAGTTCTCCTAGTGGTGTTCTTTTTTTAATCATGAGATAAACTGTGTGCCTGGATTCATTATTTTGTTAAAACACACATACTTGAACGTAGAAGACATAATACTTCCATTTTTACTATTTACTAGGTGATACTTGTAATTCACATTGGAAATCTGATTTGGAACAGCTCTGTAAAGAAAGTAATGTCAACAGGGAATCTAGGTACTAAGTTAGTAGCTTCTAGTGTGTGTGTGTGTTTGGGTTTTTTAACTATGCTGGTCTCGAGTAGATATCTACCAGTATCAGCAATATTTTGCTGCCTTGGGCTTTTTCTTTATTGTCCTTGTTTAGAAGACTTTCCCAGTAATGAGAGAGTAAGCATGGGAGGAATGAACCTGACATTAATGGTACATTTTCAAATAGGCCACAAATTATGGGAAGGAAAAGCTGTGCGTTTGAGAAAAGTGAAGGCCAGCTTTGATTTTTAATTAGCCCAGACTTTGTGGTTATGGTTGGAAATTTGACAGCCTGTTTCAATGTTTATATGCTAAGCAGTTTAAGTAGTGTCGTCCCTATTTCAATTACACATATACTATTTAATGATAATTAGTGATTTTTATATTTGGGGTTCTTTTGGAAGTGCAGTTGCTTGATGTTGCCATCACAGATCTGTGTCTTAGGAATCCGTGAAAGCTTCTCAGAATTTTTCTTCTTTTGCCTCCCAATGTTACTACATGACAACTTGCACTGTTGGAAAACAGAACTGAAAATTTAGTTTAGTATGGAATGTGTTCATTGTATTTTCCACGTAGCCCGTTTAGGGTCCTAAATGCATATTGGTTTTGATCGGTATAGATTTATTAGGTTTTTTTTTTCTTTTCTTACCCCCTTTCCCCCTGCCCAAAATTCGCAGCTGCCTTGAGCCATGTCAAAATACGTTAGGTTGCAGGCTAAATACCATTCTCTATTTTTGTTCTCTGTCAAAGAGAATTGAAATGTATATTGAAATAAAATGTCTAAATTTTGGTATCCTCATTAGCAGAATTTTATCATCGGTGGACATCTTGTCCATTTGGAGAAGGGTGCTGGATTTTTCTTTTGGGTTTTAACATACTGATAGACCTAACTTGCTGAGCCATACTTAGTATAGAAGAAATCTTTGAATATCACTGGTGGACATAACTGCTCTGTAATTGTGCAGTATGTTTGTGCCTTTTTGGGATGCAAAGTACCTCATGCATTCAAATTAAAAATGAAGAGACCAGAATATCCAGGCTGTTCTGGGGAATGCCTGATTACTGGCAGAGCAAGGTGCATTGCCAGTGAAATAATCTTAGTTGCACTTGATGTAGGATGGAGAATGTTAGTTAGACATTCACCGTGGTGTTGAAATAATTCTGATGGGCACAGCTGAAACTATATTATGAAGGAAGCCAAGGGACAACAAAACAAAAACTGATTTTGAATAAACTATTTAAGGTGAATAAAGGTAGGAGAAACAGATTGCCAGCAATAGACCAAGGTAAAAAATAATCCAAAAAGTTATTGAGATAGAGATCTTATGATCAAGTGTGCTAGGAAGCAAGACAGAAAAGCTGGATAGAAGACAGAAGAGAACAGCACTGCGGAGCAGTCAGCAGGATGAGCGGTGTTGGTAGTATTGTTCGTTACAACACAGTCTGCGAGATTCAGGATGGTTTAGTGTACCAAATGGTTTTTAATACCGTATGTTAATGTTTTCAAAATACCCATAACTTGCCCTGTTATACTGAAGTGGATTAAAGCAGAGTATACAGCCCAGTGCTGTTAAGTATTTGACACTTGCTCAGTCTGCTTAGTATTTCATGAGACAAATAATAAGCTTGCAAGGAAAGCCACTTCTTACTAATAAAGATAATCATATGCTTTAATGTGTCTGCATGCCTTTGGGCTCATCTTCTCTAGCGAATTTAACAGCATGGCCAAAGATTTTTTAACGTATCAAGTAATTATGAAAAAAGTTGCCACCTGCAGTCTGAGGACTTACTATCCTGTGCAATTATTTACTCAAGTTTGAATGTTACACAATTCTTTTCATTGACCTGTGTACTCTAGAAGATTTGCAATTTCATGTTCTCTATCAAATGGTAATACTATTCAAACTGCATTTAAAAAATCCAAATAGGGTGGTGTTTTGAGAGAGAGTTAAACAAAAAAATTATTCCGTTTCTTTGGGAATTTGTCTCCATGTTAACGTATCACAGGCCAAACCTAATTACCTGTTCAACCTATAGTTTATTTGATCTGCATGCCTGAGTGTCCTACAATCAAATTTACTGAAGAGCTTCTCACTTTTTTCTGCATTAAAACAATTGCCTAGAAGCAGCTAACAATTAAAAAATAAATGAGTTAACACTTTCTGCTAAATGCTACCATTTAAGGTATAATATGCAATTAAAAACTACATTTTAATTTCTGTTCAATTACATTGACTTAAGTAGTAATTTTAATGTTATATTTATGAACCATTTAATTGTGACATTTTTCCTCTGGCTTGCGTAATGGAAAAGGAGATTTGATTCTGAGAATACACCAGGAAATAACTTTTTTCCCCCCATGGTTTTCTGTAATGACAAACAGAAAAAGACAAAATTAGTTGGGCTTTGTGTAAATTCAAGAGAACAATTTCATTTCAAAAGCCATAAAAATATGTCGTCATTTGAATTACATTTCATGTTTTTGAAATCTATCTACTTCATAGGAGGAATATTCAGATTGCTTTATGGCAATGTAGGTAGGTATTTGAAACATCCCTGCATGTATTTGGGCATGTTAACAGCTATAGTTTAAAGAAAGCTTTGTATTAAGTCCAAAATCAAAGCCTGGTACAACTTGAAGTGTGAAAACATCAATTGTAGAGCAGCAGCCTTTTTCAGGTGGTATTGCTAGAGACAGATGCTTTATTACTTTTTGGCTTTAGCTCCTTTTTTAAAGAAGAAAATTGTATTTGAGTTGATGCATTGCAAATAACTAGTTAACATATTTTTATGTTAATACTAGAGGGAACTTGCTATGGAACAAGATCCGTATTAGAATGGATTAGGGTTTTCTCTCCCCCTCTGAATCCAACTCCCTCAAGGTCCTTTTAGCATGCTGAAAATCACTGTTTGAAGCATTCTCTAACTTCCAGCCTAAACTTACAGTGAATTAACACCTGAGTGCTCACGTCCCACTTCTGTGATGTGTTAGTCTGTTATGTTTGTGTAACTGCATTTGGGGTGTGAACAGGATCAGAAAACCATTCCAGATTAAACAAAACAAAACCTAGCCTAACGAGCATGTTAGGGGTTTCTTTTATTTTCTAAAGCTGGATCTCTGTGCTTCTGGACAGATGTTATTTTATCCTTTTGGTAGTACCTTTTGCTTGTTTTGATCTCTGAGTAACACTGGAAGTTTATAAGTCACCCTTCTACCAGTAAATGTGACTCTTTCTATGTCATTTCTAGTTGATGAGCTTCCAGCTTATGTATAAATTGAAAGGATCATGCTCTTTATTTAATGTCATCTCATTCATATTACCAGCTTCGTAAAGTTCTTAGATAGGCTGATCTTTGCCAAGCACCAGAATTTTAAAATACCATTTTTTCCTGGTGTCCAATCCTGATGTTATAGAGCAAGAGATATTTGTTTCATGAAAATTCATACTTAGGCCTGGAATGAACCTTAAGGCATCCAGTTGTGTTTCCTCCTGTTAAACAAGTTCAGGTATTGCAGTGACCTGTACTGCGATTAGATGCTGAGTATGTCTCATTTTGGTGAGGACACAGCAGCTTCGCTACCAAGAAGGGTTCTTAGTATCTTTTAATTAGACCATTGCTGGAGAGGTCATCACAGAACAGTGATGTCCCATCCTCATAACTCAATGTCTTCCATATGGCAGTGTCAGCATGACTGGTGGATCTGCTTAAGAAAGGAGAAAGAGTATAATGTAAGAAAAAATAGGGGTTTTATTCTGGGATTTTTGAAGTTTGATGTGAGTGGGCTAGCAGCAGAAGGATGGCAATAAATTAAGTGATGAGTATGTACTGAGAGATGTATGAGAAGAACTGTAGCTCCTGAAATGTCATCCCTCATACAATAGGAAGGATGACCTCTGAAAACAAAACTCAAATTTACTAGAAGTGCAACAGCAGTTTATAGGAGGCTGTGCCTCCATGTATGTGTTGTGACTGCGTGGAGGAGTGCTGGGATTTTGGATGTATTTCTACACTGACTTTGATAGGTACCTTCTCCCCCCGCTTCCCCCCGCCAAGCCATGTGGACTTTTAAGTGTAACTGTGAAAAACCTTTTATTTTTTTTAACGATTTCCTAACCTATAAATTACTTATACCTTCACCCAAATTTAACTGTTTTAACAGGGCTTTGTGATTCAGGATACAAGAATAGGCTCAAATGTGAGTGTCCCTCTGAACATCAGGAAACACTTTTTTTCACTGTGAGAGTGACAGAACACTGGCACAAGTTGCCCAGGGCGGTTGTGGAGTCTCCCCCCTTGGAGGTGGATATTCAAAAGCTGTCTGGTCATGCTTCTCAGCAACGGGCTCTAGGTGACCCTGCCTGAGCAAAGTGTTGGACCAGATGACTCCAGAGGCCCCCTCCAACCTCAGCCATTCTGTGATCCTGTACTTTTAAGTGGTATGCATTTACACATTGACTTTAACTCCGTTCTCGAATACAGAGGTAATGTCATTTGAATTGGCTAGAAGAAAGTATTCTGAGAAGAAAATCTTATTCATCAAATATAAGCTGTCTTTACTGATCAAGGAAAACTGAAATAGAAATGATTCTTCAAAACACCTCTCATTAAAGAAGGTCAGGAGTAGGAAGTTCATTAGTTAATTTAGGCTTCTGATACTATTTGAGGACTGTGTAGGGAGTAATTATTCTCTAAATTTAAATGAGGACATTTACACTCTAATAACTTTGTTCTTGGTTTTGTGTCCTTTTCGTGTACACTTATTTTATCTGTATTTTATTGAATTGTAATTTTTATCTGTGATCTCTTTGAACCTTTGTGATCATGAAAGGGCTTCAGTATTTCAGTGACGGCAATCAATACGTGCTGCCATTTAAAAGAGGTTACAATAACATCTTTAGAATGTAGAAATCCATGGAAGATTTTCCTATTTTTTATAAGCTAGTCAAAAAACAAAACATTTGAATAATTTTTTTCAGAAGTGCCTAAATCACTGAGGGAGTAACTTGTGATTAGGAGTCAATAACTTTTACCTAAAATTATAATTGGTTAGTGTAGGAAATCCAACCAATTTGTTCCGTTATACTCAATAGGTAACATTTTAAAAATTGATTTCTTGTGGAGGTAGATTTGCAGGCTACTGTATTGCTAGCAAAGTTTTACTTTAAATCTGGTATTTGTGCTGTTGTAACCAACAGCAGCAATCATGGGTGCTGGTAATCTCCTCCTGGAGTTTTCAGCGGAGATCACCAAAGAATTCTTCCCCAAAATTTCTCCTAAATACAAACCAGGATGTTGTAATTTGTTACTTCGTAATTCTTTCATGGGTTTACTGTGGCTGGCTGCCAGGTGCCCACCCAGCCATTCTCTCACTCCCTCTCCTCAACAGGACTGGAGGAGAAAATATGAAAAAGTTTGTAGGTTGAAGTAAAGGCATGGAGATCAACTAATCAATTACTGTCATAGACAAAATAGACTAGGCTTGAGGACAATTAATTTATTGCCAGTCAAAATAGAACTGTCTGTAACAGTTCCTCACTGCTGCTCCTTCCCTCTCTCACTTTTCCCTGCTCCAGTGTGGGCCGTCCACAGGTCATGGTTTCTTCAAGGCACATACACCTGGTCCCGTGTGCGGTCCTCCACAGGCTGCACCGTGGATATCTGCTCCAGCAAGGTCTCCTCCACAGGCAGCTGGGGAATCTGCTCTGGCGCCTGGAGCACCTCCTCCCCCTCCTTCTCTGACCTTGGTGTCTGCAGGGCTGTTTCTCACATGGTCCTGGTTTCGGCTGGGATAGAGTTAATGTTCTTCCTAGTAGCCAGTACAGTGCTGTGTTTTGGATTTAGTATGAGAATAATGTTGATAAAACTGATGCTCTAGTTATTGCTAAGTAGTGCTTACACTACTCTAAGGACTTCTTCAGCTCCCCATGCTCTGCCAGGTGCACAAGGAGCTGGGAGGGGAGGGGGCACAGCCAAGACAGCTGACCCCAACTGACCAAAGGGGTATTCCATACCATATGATGTCATGCTTAGCATATAAAGTGGGGGTAAATGGCTGGGGGCAACAATCACCGCTCAGGGACCAGCTGGGCATCGGTCAGCGGGTGGTGAGCAGTTGCATCACTTGTTTTTCCTGGGTGTTCTCTCCACACCCTCCCTCTTTTCATTACAATCTGTTGTTGTTATTATTCAATTATTGAACTGTTCTTATCTCAACCTAGGAGTTTTCTTACTTTTGCTCTTCAGATTCTCTCCGCCATCCCACTGGGGCTGAGGGTGAGTGAGCAGCTTTGTGGTGCTTGGCTGCCAACTGGGGCTAAACCATGACACACACTTTCCTTCACTCCTCACACTGCTATGCAACATTTTGCCCTTTCTTAAATATGTTTTCCCAGAGGTGCCACCAAGCTTGGCTGCTGGGCTCGGCTGTCTCCTGCAGCGGGTCTGTTGGATCTGGCTGCAGCTGGCTGTGCCCAACATGGGGCAGCTCCTCACCTCCCTCCAGAGAGGCCACCCTGGCTACCAAAATCTTGCCACAGATACCTGATAAAAAATTCTCACTTTTCCTATCATATTTCTAAAGGTTTTTACAATAAAATACTGAAGTGTTTTCATTTTTTTTACCTCCTGTTTTTCCAGGTGATGTAGCTTTAACCAGATGATCATTCATATCAATGACTAGTCATTAACAAGTGATTATTTTAGAGCAATTTCAGCTCTATTGACAAGAAATTATTTTTATTAAAGTAATTTAAAGGTGTGTTTTGAGGTGTTCCTGTGCCACAAAACCTGAAAATTACTCCTCAGCATTGCTTTCCCCTACAGGTCCTTTATGAAGAACCGGAGCACTTTCAAAGAAAGTATTAAAAACCACTCTTGGCTCTGAATTCTTGAAGTAAGAATAAATAATGAGTAAGAAAAGGGAGGAAAGATCAGCTGTGAACTGCTTTTTGTAATTTGGATTTACATCAAAAAAGGTGGAAAATAGACTTAAAGAAAATCCGTAGAAATTACTCACAGGTTGGAAGCAGTATCTACTGATACTTGGAGTGTGACCTTTTAACTTAGCAAGTGCCTTCATGGGAGAAAATACTTGGTATTAAAGGGCTGCTCAGCCTGGAAGGAAGACACAGAAGGGGCCAGTGGCTTGAAGTGAAAGCCAGGGAGACATGGGAATGAATGTGGTATAATAGCAATCATCCTGTGAGTATATAGCTTCTCCAGTGCTTCATTTTTAAGTCACTGTTTGTCACCTTGTCTGTCAGATGGCTGATTACTACTGTTTTTCACGTATCCGCAACTTTCTAAATAGTCCCAACGTAAAAAAGCGTCTTACTGCTTCACATAGCTGGTTCTTATTTGATTTATATTTACTGCTCATCCTCCTCCCCCACTTTTTGTCTGTCTGTCAGAACAGAAATATTTCAGTCTTAAGGTACGGCTTTATTATAAGTCTAGGAATAGCTCAGCAGCACCCCTGCCGAAGGTGGTGGTGGGAGAATCTATTCACTTAGGCTTCCCACTGGGGTTAAGCAAGGAAAAAACACACACACACACGCATGCACAGGTTAGGAATGAGGAAGCTGAATAATAATTTCTTTTTGACCTGCATTAGCAGTGAAATGTATGTGTAAATAAAGATTTTAGCTGATGTTTCTGCATAGATGGCAACTGGTTTTGCTTTCCCAAAAGCATAGGGGAGTTGTTATATTGGTATTATAGAGTTATGGACATATTTGCATATTGGTTTCTAATATGCTTAAGCTCTCAAAGTAAACTTAGGTTTTTTCCCTATGTTTAAAAGTCAACTGTTGATGTGCAGTTAGGATGGGTTAACAAACTGCTTGAAGTTTTTTTAAAAAAAAAAAGTCAAAATTGTGAATAATCAATATGGTAGCCAGTGGAAGAATCTCAAATATACGCATCTTACTGGAACGAAGTTATTCTTGTCTCAGACTAAAATATGAAGATAGCTGCTTAACTGGGGAAAAAAACTTCAGAAAGGTAAAGGCCTATGCAAAAGAGCTTAAGTCAAATGCAAATCCAAAATAAGGGAAGCCCACGAACAAAAGATTATTACTTTTTTTCCAAAGAAAATAGATGAAGGAACACTGCCAAGGATTTTGTTGAAGAGGTGGATGATCAAAATATAAAGCAGTTTCAAGAAGATGCATGGTCCTTTCACCCTTGTTTACTACAAAAGAATTTAGGGAGTTTTTGACATTATGTAGTGAAGGCAAATGGGGAGGGAGTGTTTTAGATGGAAGCATTCATCTGAAGTTGATGAAAAAAATTGCTTGGAACAATGGTCTTCATCATTAGTTGACCTAAAAAGAACTCTGATATTAAATCCACTTAATACTGCTGTTAATATTTTAGCAATTCCTTTAACCGAGCCTTGAAATGAGAGACAGAAATAGGATACCAATTTTTGAGCTTCATTGAGGATTCTGGGAGTACAGACCAGTTAGCGTGAATTCCATACCAGGTAATTTTTTGAAATTATGAAGTGAATGATACTATTAGATGCACTGATTTTAAAATAATAATAATAAGTCAGTGTGAATTTAAAGAAAAGTTACGCCTTATTATTAGAGCTTTCCAGTGTACTTGGCTTTTATGAAGCTTTTGACAGGTTCTGTCAGCAAGACTTCTTATAGAGACAGAGTAATGATAAGATGAAAGGGAAGATCTTCAGGGTAATGCTTTCTTAAAGAACAGGAAACATACATTTTTGTTACTGCAAAATGTCACTAGAGGAGTTTCATGTATATCTGTGAGGATCTGTTCAGTACTGGAAATGGTCTATAGTGCGGTGAATTGCAAGGGGTGATGCAGTATTATTCAGGGAAGCACTAATTGAAATGTCTGTGAATTCCCTGTTCTGAAACAGGCAAGGTCTAGAAAAATCTCTCCAGAGGAGTCTTATCTTTTCCTACGGACTCTCCTACTGCAGAAAGATTGTTTTCAACTGTGTGTTTAGAAATTAAAGAAACCACATGGCTTACTGGTATTGTGTTGTGGTTTTTCTATGGTTTTTTTTTCTCTTTCTCTCTCCTATATGATGTGTAGCTCCAGAGAGCAGGGCGGAAATACATTGGACAGAGAAATTAAAGGCAGCAGGGTATGGTGAGAAGTGAGGAGCTGAATGTGTGTAGAAAGCCAGCTTATAATGTTGATTAAGAGCAAAAACGGGCTGCGGAGCACAGACAGCTTCATCATTGGCTTTGTAACAGAAATACGTTCAACTTCTTGCTTAGAATATCTCTAATCCAGGTTGGGGGCAGCTGTGAGGGGAAGAATTTCTCTGCACTAGAACATTTTCTGCTGCATATGGTAGAAGACCTGATACTTGAGGCAGAAGAAACTTCATGCTTCTCTTCTTAGGTTCTCACTCTTCTCTAAGAGCTGTTGTCTGCTTATGTTATGTGTATTGTTTAATATTTGAATGCTTTTAATACTGAAGGTATTCCTGTGTGAGGAATAGTATAAACAAAAAAATTATTATGGTTAGGTTGTTATCTCGACAAGGTTATGATATAAGTGAAGATAATTAGTTGTATCTTCACATTTACATGTAGTTGCTTTGAAAAATTCTAAAATTGATCTCTAATGTTCTTTTAGACCTATGTAATATATTGTTCAAGATTAAATTATTTAAGTTACTGGGATCAGAGGATATGCAACCAAGAGTTCAAAAAAAATTTAAGGATTAATAATTCAGTTAACTGTTTATTTTCTTGGGTGCTTGAGGACTGAAATGGCAAATGTGTCATTCTGTTTATTTATTAAGTTGTCAGTGGAATTCAGGAACCTTTACAGGCCTGTACATCTGACATGTCTTTAGGGAAAACTATCAAAAACTGAAATAAAGAGTAGAGTTAGTGAACATCAGGTAAATATGACCTGCGTGGAGACCTGAACATTGCTTCTACAACAGGAAGTCCTGCCTTAAACCCTCTGGACTTCTTTGAAGGATTAACAAATATGCAGAGAGAAGGTGATCTGATTGATAAAGTCCACTTAATTTTCCAGAAGAGTTTAACAAGGCTTGTAGGCTTTTAAGGAGAGAAAGCAGTTATGGGATAAGAGGAAGGGTATTTTCCCAGATAAATAATTAGTTAAAAGATGGTAAATGGAGGGTAGAAATAAATAGCTCTTTCGGTAGAGCAAGATTAGCAGTGGAGTTTGGCTGGGTTTCTGCTAGGAATTGTGCTGCCCAGTGTATTCCTTTAGTATAGTGAACATGATAATACGGTAATAAGGTGAGCTTTGACATGAGAGAGTTTATCAGTGGTAGTACTATTTGGAATAATGAAGGTGAGGACAGACACTGAAGAACTGCAGGGTGATCTTATGATTCTGACTGCTTGGGCAATAAAATGTCAGAAAAACTTCCCAGGATGTAACTATGAAAGGATGCAAATGTTGATGTAGTGGATGACTGTCCTAACTTCATGCACAAGCTCATGAGCTCTGAGCTGGCCATGATCCTTGAGGAGTGAGATCATACGAGTTATCAGTGCTGGCTTCATTAAAAACATCAACTCAGTATCATTCAAAAAAACAGTGCAAATGTTAGAAATTGTTAAGAAAGTAATAGAAAGTAAACCAGAAGAAATCCTTTTTCCATCGTATAAATTTATGATTAATCCTGCTGTGTGCAGTTTGGTACCTCGTTTCAGAGAGGTGGTTTATTATGGAATTGCAGGTGGTTTAGAAAAAGGTATCATGGGCAGTATTATGCATAAAATGGCGTTTATATGAGAAACCAGCTGATTAGAGTAGGGCTCTTTAGCCAGAAAGAGACAACTTACAGGGGAATACTATAAGAGGATATTTTTGAACAAAGTTGTAAGTGACATGGAAGTCAGTAGCCTAGACTATTTGCTGGTTCTTCATTCAAAGACAAGAGCTAGGTGACATCAAAGCTAGCAGGAGCCAGGTTCAAAACAGACAAAATAAGGCAGTCCGTGTATAATGGGTAGCAGATGTGTGCAACTCCTCAGAAGATGATGTTACAAATCCAGAAAGTTTATGTCATTTCAGTGAAGACTGGAAAAAATATTGGAAGAGAGATTCATTGAGGGTTATTAAATAGAGAAAATATATCAGCATAGATCAATTCATTGGGCTGAAAATAATTGGAGTTAGGGAAAATATATGGGGAAGTGTAGGTAACCTATATGCGTCCCTTCCTTTTCCTCTTAGTATCTACATATGGCCCCTGTTTTTTCAAAGCAGAGAGGGACTGGAAATAATGAATGATAAATATAGTCCTTCTTGTTATCACAAAGTATGTAGTAAAGTTTCCTGCAGCTGCACTCCCTGGGCACAAAGGAGCTTACTGGCCTACCTTGACCATTGGTCTGAAACAGTACAGCTGTCCTTATGGTTTTGTTGGCTCAATCAATAAAAATTGTACTGGTGGAAATGGAATTTGAGTTATGGCTTTGAAGGAACAAAGGGTTACGTGAACATGTTGTGGCTTTGAATATGAGTTCAGATCATTAATGCCCTTTAGCAGATCTTTAGAGCTTCACAAGAGATCTTTAGAACTGTAGCAGGTCCTTAGTCTTCAGCCACAGGTGGATGACAATGTCAGATGTGTATTAGACTTGATAAAACAGACTAATGTCAGACTTCTAGTAGGTGAAGCAAGAAATTGTAAGAATATGGAAGAATAATGTAAGAAAAATGAGATATTTGGGGCAAGAAATTAAATCAAGGATACTTTTACTTTCTGTTCTTACAGTTACTGCATAGAAACACCACCACCTTGTAGGCTAAACTTATCCTGAATTGCAAAACTGTCTGGTGTTTTACCAGGACCTTTGTTCTACAAATGTTTGCACAGGTATTTTTAGATAGATGTTGCCTCATGGTTTACTTGCAAGGTCATGGACTAGACATGCTCATCCACCAAAAGTGGATGAAGCATAGCACAAAGTCCTAGCCAGATTGAAAACTTTATCCAAACTTCCATACAACAGTGATTTTAATTGAATCTACAGTATATTGATGACAGGAAGAAACACACTAAAGCTAAAATTTAGTCTTAAAAAATGCAATTATATTGTCAAGTCAACATAAATAACTCTTAATGTTTCTTTATAAATTCTCAAATACTAGCCTCCTCCCAGTTTTATCAACAAAAGGTTATAGGTTTATACTTACTAATATTAACAGGTCTAAAAATTCAGGCTGTTTTCTTGAAAATAAATGCTTTATTGTCTAATAAAATGTTGCTTTTAATGTGACTGAAAATAGAGTTCATCTTTTTAAAAAAATCTTAATAGTATAAAACTGCATCATGCTGAAAGAGGTGGTATGGAATTGCTAAGTGTAGATGCTTATGTAAGAGTGATGACAAACAATTAACCACATTCATATTTCTTTTCTACAGAAGGTGCATAGTGGTTTGGGTGAGCAAACTAATCCTTCAGTATTGCCAGATGTGTATTATAAGCCATGTTAAAGGATTATTATTTATGGGAATGCTATGAATTTTTTATATCTACACTTGTAGTTTATTTTCATTTTAGAGACTGTACACCGTAACTCTGTACTTATAATTTTGTATTCAGCATGGGGAGTTAATCCCAGAACGGGGCGCTTTTGATGCAAAATCTGAATGCTTGTGTAGTAACAACAGCTGTCCCCTCACCATGTGGTGTCTTCCATTGCTTTACTGTAGAGATGAATTTTGGCCCAGTGTTTCAGTAATATTGGACACACATGGTTTTAGGTGACAAAGCAGTATGTTTATGCATTCATTTGACTCTCACAGTTACAGTTGGCTACAGATTAGAACAGAGGGAATACATGCACACCATGACCACCCTCATAGCTGCTTGTAGTGGTCGGATCACAGTAGGCGCTGTTGAATCTAAAGACACAATTAACTGTTGCTGAGGAATTGCAAATTCACAAAAGCTCCTTACAGCTTTAGCAGTTGAGAGTGGATTTTCTAAAAGCTTTTTTCGAAGATATTTCCAAATTTCTAAATGTTTTCGATCTTCACAGTCTAAAATTACTGTCAGCTTGAAATAAGATTATCGAGCTGATATTTTAATGTAGCTAATGAATTATTGTGCTGTGAATTAGCTATATAATTAGCTACAGATCTGCAGAACGCTTATAGTTTTGTCTGTTATTTAGGAAGATAACCTTATGACTTCTGCAATATTTACAAATGGTTAGTAAAGTTTTCAGCACATGGGAAAAACAATGCTTACCAAAAAAGCCTGAAAATAAAACTTACCAGAAAGCTTCTGACGCGTGTACATCACTGAAAAGATAATCTTGATTTCCATGTGTAATTGCTTAGATATGCTTTGGATATGGTAAGAGAGAATAGCTGTGAATTTACTTTAAGGCGGGGGGAGGCGACAAACCCAACAGAGTTGTAATACACATTACATAGAAAATTACAGTAAACTGCATATTAAGGCTAATTTTGAGGTATGAAATTTGACTGATTTTTGAACAAAAGGCTTTTAACCAAAAGTCTTAGAAGAATTCATTATTTAAAGTGATGTAAATTTTTACAAGTAGAACATTAAGCTCCCCAAATCTTACCTTCTAAAAATATCTGAGAAGTATTTTATTATGAAATATGTGTATAGAGTATAATAAACTAAATATATGGAGTACACTAACTTGTTTAATACAATAAAAGTAATAAGGTTATTGTGCAATGTTGAGATTTTCTATGTATTTATCACTTCTGTAGGCCAGAGTGTAATTGTATGATAATGCATGTAATGTATGGGCGAGATCTCTCACATACACGTTATTTAAGCATCTTGCGTTTGAATCATCACAGATAATTCATCTTATACTTGTATTAAAAACTACCCGAATATGAATGTCTGAGGCTTTGAGCATTGAATAAAGGACTACACGGATCCAAACTAGGAGGATTGATGAAATCCTTGCTACTATTGACTATTATTTACTGTCTTTTAAGTGGCAGGTTGTATTTATGCCAATTTATCTGCTTCAGGGAACACTCTTGATAGCAGAACAAAGTGAATAAAAGTAGTTTGCTTTGCAAATGAATGCAAATGGTGGAGCCTTTCGGGAAGCCCTTTAACAGGAGCAATGCACTTTGATTATGAGTGAAGCTGCCATTTGGACATGGTGAAAAGAGCACGCTTGAACCATTGATTGGGGGAGACAGTAAAAAGTCAGGAAGGGCCCCGTTAAGCTTGCAGTGCGGCAGGCGGATGTCAGTGTGGTTAGAGCACAGTGGGAGAATGACAGGCAGGATTAGTGTCAGGGAGAAGCTTTGCTGTAGTTGTGGAGATGGTCCCTGGGGTCACTCACCTCTGACTGTTGTTCTGTGCTGATGGCTCTGTAATGCAAACTGCTTGATATGTGCCTGTTCATTATCGGAAATGGTGATTAGAAGAGGTATGTCGTAAAGAATTCCTTAAAAAAATAAATAAAATGGCAAGCTACTGATGGTAACAAAGATTCAGCTCTGCAGGCGCTGCCAAAGACGCGCAAACGTCAAAGATGGTTACTGCGTCTTGCCTTCTGAGGCAAGCGCGATTCATGCCTTAACTGCTATAATTGTGTGTTCCTTGCTTTGTTCGCTTTTATTTGGCCGTTATGAAGACAGTTATTTTTAACAGATTGTCTTATGTAGTTAAAGGAAAACATTTTTATAGGTTTTGGTTATTGGGTGGTAGAAGCATCCGGTTTGGTTTTGTGGCATAACCGTGTTTTGGGTGCAGGGGGAGGGGTGTTGTTTAATAGTCTTAATGGAACATCAGAATCAACAGATTTCATTCCTGAATCATCCCAGAATGCTAAAGCGTAGGACGATTACAGTGACAAAAAGCTAAAATTACTGTTCTGGTTTATTTAGAGGCTTTTTTTAAAAAAGTAAAAATGAGGATGTTTTCTTTGTCTTTGAAAAAATCTTACGTGTGCAATTAAATGTCTAAAATTTTGCATCTTAAAATGTGATTTAATCCTTAATAAAAGTAGTGTTTCTTTTTACTGCATTTTATAGTGTTATGTACACTGTATAAATGTTAATAGAAATCGAATGTGTTAGTGTGTACAATATACAAAATGCATTTTTTAGGGGTTAAGGATTTTTAATATCTTACTGTTGGTGTGTTGTTTTTATGCGTTTTCAGCAACAGCACAGATACTTGAAACTATTTAATTTTTTTTTACATGACTTGATTAATTTGTTTGAAGGGTTTTTTTGAGTATATTACCTCAGAAAAATATGTCTAATATCCCAGTGTAATGAATGTTTTACAAATGTTTTACAGGCACCTGAATGGACAGAGGAGGACCTCAGCCAGCTGACAAGAAGTATGGTTAAGTTCCCAGGGGGGACCCCAGGTCGATGGGAAAAGATTGCTCACGAATTGGGTCGATCAGTGGCAGATGTGAGTTCACTCTGATTTGCATTGTATAGAGAGTGACAAACCAGAACAAGACAGGCAATGTAGAAGGCAGACGTATATGGGGGACGACATTGTCTTTTGAGAGAGGCTACAATCCTTTTAGGACCTGGAAGTGAACCATTAACTAACTATGCAAGAAGCAGATGTCAGCCAGTCTCTCCCTCCACAATTAACAGCTGTAACTGATCAGCTGGATGGGGGATTCTGGTGCTTACAGACTTGAGCTACTGTAACCCAATAACAGAAAAACAATGCGCTTCGGGTTTTGTAGCAACCTCCTTTACTGCAAGCGAATGTTTGTGTGACTTGGTTAAAGATTACACTTCTGTTTCAACCCAGTCCTTAAAAAACGTAGATGAGCTAATGGTGTTTAGACAGGTGGTTTCCATTAATTAAACTGAAATATCTTTACAAACTTTAAAACGAGTTATACATGTGATACTATTTCAGTCCCTTTTTCTGGATTATAGCATGGTTAATAATGATATTGTATAAAATGACTAATGTCCTTGTTAATTCATATTTTATAGTATTGTACCAGATATCAAAGAGAGCTTGTACTTACGGATTTTAAGTGTTACGATCTTAAAACCCTTAGGGGCTAAGCTGTAAAAGACTTTTCCTTTTCAAGCAATAGATCACTAGAACATGATGTAGTGTCTGCTGAGGACCATTTGAAAGCCCTTTCAGCTGACCCTATTTTATAGGCTCCGGAGGGGTTAATGAGAATAATGTTTAAATCTGTTGATGTACGTTTTGAGATTCAATGTTCTTTATTTATTATATTTTGGGAATTATCTTAAATAGTGGGAAACAAAGCCTCTGACGAGAGTGAAATGTAATCCATTATAGCCTTTTGGGCAATTTGCATACTTCTTAAGTGGTTTCTTTTTTCCCCTGTCGATGTAATCACAAAAAGATATTTTTAGAAGTTATTTTTAAAGATTTAGTGCATCTATACAGTTCTGTTAGGTATACTAGAAAACAAGCCATTTACATTCTTATAATCTTAGAACAGCACATATATTTGCAAGAAAGTGGTCATAAGCAAGAAGTTACTAACCTGCTAGGCAAATAAAGTTAAGTCTTTTTTTGTTTATTCTGTTTAGTGTTGTTATCGTACTCCTGCACCATTCATACTACTGAAGTGGAGTGACTTTATTAAAAAGATGCTACATTTTACTAAGCAGATATTTACAGCAAAAATATTTAACATGGCTTGGTGGTATACAGTGTGCATGGGAAAGGTCCTTTGAGATTGCTTTGGTAAAACAGATTCATTTACTTGATATTGATAATAGAGCCATATGGAATGATTCCACATATCCCCATCACAGAACTAACACTATCTTAATACTGCCTTTTGCACCTATTTTCTGCTTTATTCCTCACTGCAGGTGTAAAAACATTCTTTATTAAGAACCCTTTGTATAATATATTTGGCCACCATTCTTGCACACATCCAGTACTGGAAAGAAAAAACAAAGCTTGCTTGCATCTTCCATTAGGTGAGAAGTCTTGAGCAATGTACTCTTCAGTGAATTAGAAAGAGAAATGAAAGGAAGGTGTATGTTCTAAGAGCTGTCATTTTCTTGTATGAAAAAAGGAATTTTCAGGGATTTTTATGTGTGGAGAAAGGTCTGAGTGGAATCCTTTTTGCTTCCAGTGACCTTCAACTATATGATTAACGTAAGTGTTCTCCACACAAGTTTTTACTTCTCTAAAAATTTCCAACTGCTGATAATGCTAGGTCAGCTTTCCTGGCACAGACTACTTATTAGAGTTTCTGCTACTTTTATGATCGCGTTGCACAGAGTTACAGCGATTAGGTTTTAAGAGGAAACACTTAAACAAAAGCTTCCTGGAAACTTCTCTGCATCTCAAACTGTCATTGCATCAGTATTAGACATGTTGAAACTGGGACTATACTTCAGATATATCCATTCAGCTGTTGAATAAGATGTACAGCTTATCCTTTATATTTGTTGAAGGTGACACAGAATAGCATTTAAATTTACAACAAGGATTCTTATTTTGCTTGGGCATCACCATAGCTGAAAAGGAATGTTACGCTAAAGCTGCAGGAGAAGCTTCTGTTTTTTTAAACTTTGTGCACAGAAAAAGAGGTGTTTGCACGTGCAGGCAGTGTTCGCTGCCCAAACAACTGTTCCCTGTTTCCACTGGGAGAGGTGCAGGGAGATAAGTTCTGGTGTATGAGGTGCTGTTTTAAAATAGCTTGTGTAGCAGAGTTTGGGAATCCCTTACTTATGACTAATTTAACATTAGGTAAGCTAGAGAGAGTTTGAAGTGTGTATTATCTGGCAAATGCACTAGATCTTAAAAAAGAAAAACATTCAAGGGTGAATCTGAATTTGTTTTTCCGACATTTTCTGTAACACAGGAAATACTTTTTAAAAACTTGAGACGACTTCGTTTCTTCTGTAAAGTATCAAGAGCGGTAAAGCTTGGTTTTCGTTTCACAGAGCGCTGTAGTAGAAAGAATTGACAAGGTACAGCGTGCTTGTTTCCATGTGATTTTAAGCATTCAGACACTTTTTAATAGTTGATTAGCTAAATAGCTGTTAATAAAAACAGTTCAAAGTAATCCAGTCCAAAATGATCCCTCCATTGTTGCTCCTGTCTCAAAGCCTTCTTCCTTAGCAAAATAAAACGCTAGAAAACTATTTCAATGCTTTTTTAAAGAATAAGCTGAAACTGGAAGAGAATCAGTGAAATTCACTCCCTCTAAGCACCCCAAAGAAATTCCATTTCAAATTGTCTTAAACACCTTCCTTTTTTAAAAAAGTAAATTCCTACATCAAACTATATTTGTTTCTACTGGCAATTTTTAAGGAGGATGAAGTGACCTGAGGACAGCGTTCTTGGCTTTTGTGAACTTTTCAGCTTCATAGTGTTGTTTTAACTTAGTTTTGTAGGTTTATTTGTTTTGTAGGTTTTTAAACACATTTCTGAATTTTTCTCCTGCCATTATGTTAATGAGTTTTGGAACAGTATGAAGCAAAGTTTCTAATGCGTGGAGCCTTAATATGGCTTTTTACATACAAAGAAGGCCTAGAAATTTTGTATGTCTGACTCATTTCTAGAGAGATTTGTTCAACTTGGAAAATTCTTCCTTGATTTTGCTAGAGTATGACTTTGATACCCCAGAACCCCGTGAGCACATGTAAACCTTGCAAAGCTAAGACGCACTGAAAGTATATTGGAAGATCAGTAGAATTCAAAAAGGCCAGGACAAATGGGAAAAATAAGGTGCAAAAAGATGACGTAAAATGTAGGGTGAAATTAAGCAGCCAATATATGCAAGGACACAAAGCAAGACGGTGATCAGGTTCACAAATAAAAGACGCCAAACAACTGGCTAGGGGTAGCTCTTGAAAAGCAGGAGGAACACGGGGATTAGCAAAGCTAATGAGCTAGATACAAGTCAACAAATAGTAAGTTGTTGTGAAAAGGGCAAGCATCTCACTGAGAACGTACAAACAGGAGGATGGTAAACCTGCTTCTACATCCTTAGTTTGTGTCTAGTTTTCAGTGTTGCTCTTGAACTCATGATTCAATATAAAGAGTCCAGATGAGAATAAAGAGAAATATAGGTCGCTAAAGTGTGACCTACAAGGAAAGATTGTGAAAGAATTCATGTTGTTGAACAGAAATAAAATATGAACTGAGGTCGTAAGTATTCAACTACATAAAATGGTAACTGTAGAGGGGAAGGGGCTTGTGCCTTATAGGGCAAGAAGTAACTACCTCAAATTTTATCACAGACTGCAGAGTCAGACATTAAGGGGCAAAGAATTACAATGGAGATGTTAAAGTGGTGGAATAAGCTGGTGCGGAGTATCTGTATTTGCAGGCCTTTAAGAACAGGTTACACAAACATCTGCAAGAAACAACATCAGTGTAGTGATTCTGCCTGAGGTTAGGTCCTTCTCTTCACATGGTCTATGATTAGACTAGCAAGTGCAAGCTGTCTAGGAGGAAAGGGGGAGGAAACAAAACCTTCCCTACAATTGGAAGCATGTGTGAACTCATTTTAAAAAAATGTAAAATTAAAGCCAGATAGTCACCATAGTTGGTTAGTAATCACTGCGTATACTTTAGCTTGACTTTTCTTAAATTCAGTAATTCCTAACACAGTAATCTTTCAGATTTTTTTTCTTTTCTACTGTTATTTACCTTGGGATTTTGTAGACATTCAAGTTTGTAAATTGTTATTTACAATGTTATACAATATAACATTTACTATGTTATATACTGCACAAATAAGGATCACTATGAGGCCCATTATATGGGTTTGTCTACCAGATTCCCCATCCAAACAGGTACATCCACACAATGTGATGCAGACCACTGAGGAAGTGCTAGCCAAAATCCAACAATAAACAGCTGTGTCCATGCTGTAGTGCCCCTGAGCTCATTCAGCTCTACTGTTTCTATTTATGCTGTCTCGTGTGATTCCAGTGTAAATATCTTTGCAACATATCCCTGTGCTTTTCAGCTCAGAGCTAGGTTAAGCTTGCAACTATGGTGCAGACATGCTGTAAGAAGGCTTATTGCTTTAACTTTTGTCATGTTAAATATAGGATATGTTTGTCTTGTCTCTCTTCATGAAGACATCTTTTAACAGCCAATGAACAATCAACCCAAAATAGATGTGGTTAAGTTGTACTCATTTTATTTGTATGTTTAATTATTTAAATTACTGATTTTCATTCTAATATGTGCATATTGGGAATTTAGCCATCTTTTCCCATAAAGATAATTTTCAGCTGGCTTAGTATAATGAAATCTTACTGCTTTCACAACTGAAAGCTTCTACAGCTTTTAAAGTCATTTTTCTTGCAACTGGCTGGTGTTATAAATTAGGTTTTCAAGTATTTTGATTATGCAAGGGAAATGGAGTTCAGTTAACTCCAATCAGGGTTCCTGCCTGCTGACCTGGTTACCTGTCTGTTACACTGCTCTCTGTCATCCTCTAAACATCTGTTCTTTGACCCATTTTCCTTGCTGAATTTGTTGCTCCAGGGTTAGTTCTCATTCCTGTCCTCCAATACTTAAGGAAATAATTGACCTTTTAAAACAAAATAAAAAAGTTATGTTTGAATTTCCTAAGCACTGTGAACACCCCATAACATAGTATAAATAATGAATAGAATGGAGTTTCCAGACTACTATTTCTACAAAAATTATATTGTTTGATTTGACAAATGCTAAGCCTTATGAAGATTTCTAATAATGATTGTCAGCTTTTGCTGAATTCAAAAATTGAGAAGAAGCACTTAGATGAAACATTATAAAAGTATATTGTACTTGACAATACTTACTCTTATAGATAAAAATTTTAAAAAATATTTGCTGAAAGGCATGAATTAATTTCAGTAACTACAAAGGAAGTTCAAATTGTAAAAATAACAGAGGAAGTAAAAGCTGTCTGGCATGCCAAACAGACTTTAATGTGATTATTAGATACAGGTTTTTTAAATTAAAGGCAAAGAGATCTCAGATTTCATACTTGTGAAGTAATATCATTCACTTGTCTTACAGGATTTAAACTGATTCTGTTTGCTCCTGCAGTCACTAATCTCATGCATTTGTGTTGCAAAAACAGACTGATTGGGATTAGCTGCTCGTGTAGAAAAACACCAACGTAGACAGCAAAACAATAGACAGGTGGATACATTTGAGCAGACTTTCTGAATTATCATGAAACCCAAAAGCAAAATGTTTTGGGGGTGCTTATTTTGTGATATCTTTTGTATGTCCAAGCAACTGTTTCAGCCTTATACGTCTGACTGCGTGAGTTCATACTCAGTGTACTTTATATGCCATTCTAAAATAGATTTCTCATTTTTGACAAATGCAAGCTCATTACCTTGCCAGCAAGAAAACACCTGTATGAGAAATGATCCATATGTAAAAGTTTATGGATTTATTAGGTTTTTTGCTTCTGGAGATTGTTTTTGGAAGTCTGTTTTATATTTCATTTTGTATGCTATGTCTGTGTTAACTCAGTTACTGTGCTCTCTAGTAGTGGATATTCTGAAACATTCACCCTTAGAAACTTGCATGTATTCATGTAATCAATAGTTCCTCCAGTTGCTTATTGAAGTGTAAAGACCAAGCTCTGGATCAAGATCCAAAAGAAGTTATGACTAAGGTGGGATTTAGATTGTTTGTACATCATGTAGATCACTCAATCTGAGAGTGAAATCTTTGAAACACCTGTCTAATCCCACAGACACACCAGAATGTCTCTGTTGAGACCTGGAGGGGAGAAGGTGGTTGCTGTTTACAGTTCCCTCATTGCACGAAGTTTCCTCTGTGCAGTCCTACAGTTGCCCTTACAGATCTTGCAGAATTGGGCAGTACAATGCATCTTATACCCCAATGCAAAACAATTTATTTCCTTCTCATAAAGCATGACCTGAGCATTCATCTCACGTAAAGAAGAAAGTTTTAGAGAAGACAGTGGAACACAAACTTTTAATTCAAATAGGTGGCTTGTGGGGTGTTCAAACCAGGGCTGCCGCAACTTTTTAGAGTGGCTTGAATTACCGTAACGCCCCATGTACATCCTGGTGAGCTGCAGGATTCAAATCTTCTGACTGTCAGGAAAGGTAATGCCTTTTGCATCAATAGTCACGAAATAAGACATCCCAGTAGTTGTTGCAGTGGGCATTCAAGCAAAACTCCTTGCTTACATGAGTGCCCATAGTATTAAGTTAAAGGCTCTAAAACATGGATTTTAACTGACACACACACACAAAAAAGCACCAAACAAACCAACAAAAAAATAAACCATAGCATGAAGTCTCCAACATCATGGCGATTCCAGTTGCTGAGTTCTTCCTCTTTCTGTGTCCTGAAAAAAGGAGCAATTCTGCTGCTGCTTTAAATTAACTGTTTGGGCACTTAAACTGGAGAGAGGCTAGTGTTCTACATCTGGTAATACAGGCCACGCGTGGCTTTTTTGCAGGCCACATTTTAAACTGCCTCATAATTAAACTCAGAGTTGTTTTGGGGATTTCTGTTGAGGTAGCTACCTCTTCTCCATCTGCTGTGGCCGAGTTCAGAATCACACACGTCTTCAAAGTCCATAATCATAAGAAAACTGTACTGTTGCTGGCTGCAACTGGTTGGTCTGAGCAAATTCAGTTAAATTCATCACATGTCTCTTAGTTTTTTCAAGAATAAAAGCACATTGTCCTTAAAATACTCATTCGCTGTATTAGCATTAAATTCAACATGTGATTTACATAGTCGATAAAGACTAGCTATGTTACATACTTTTGAGAAAATTAGTAATGATCTACTAAGCAAACTGTTAAAAGTGATGCCAAAACAAAGGTGCATCTTCTAATTTGAAGTATTTCATTTCAAGAGATCTAATAAGTTGCAAATAAGGATACTTGCAAAAAATGGAGAACTATTTGCTTGATGCTTCAGTATTTGAGGTTTCACCAGTCTCTTAAAACGGGAAGACAATTTTAGCAGCCTTTTTAGTGTGTGTAAGGGAAGGTAGTTCATAAAGCAACAAATTTTGAGTATGTCATGTGAGAATAAAGGAGTGGGTCTTTATTGTTGTCTGACTTGGGTCAAACAGTTCTTGATACAGTTGTTGCTATGGAAAAGCTGTTTAGATCTAGACTGGAAGAACAGCTCAGTGTAGCAGGTAGTATTTTGGTTGTAAGGGGAGAATTTCAAGTTTGGCAATTCATTCTGTGCTGTTCTGGAAGATTAAATCTGCAAAAAACCTACCTCTTTGACAAAGCCAGGAAGACGTTAAAATTCTTCTGTGCCTGGCTTCCCTTTATGATAGAAAAGTAATTTTTAAACTCAAATTAGCCTCGAAGACTCAAGAAATTCCTCACTGCTGCATATTAGGCTCAGCTACTCACAGGCTGTCTCCACATTGCATTTTTCCATAATTTCACGGATCTTGGCGATTTTGCACGACAAACCTGACAGAGGGTGTGCAGGAGGGTAACAACTGGGTGAACAGAACGCTGCTGCTGGGACAGCAAATATCTGATAGCTGGTGCTGAGAAACTGTGGCAGCTTTAGCAGATATTTATAGAACTTCTGCTTGGGAAGATGCTAAGAATAGTAAACAATTTTATCAGGACTTTCATTTTTCAGCAGCACAATAGCATGTCATCCTTGCTTACAAGAAGGTTATATACATTTGGGAAACTGAGTGACATGGGTTATCTCTTCCTCTACAAAAAAAAACCCCACACGTTATTTTCGCAGAATGTTGTCAGAACCCAAGAGATTTGTACTTCTGTGATTATCTGGTGCAATCCTGATCAAAATAGTATCCTATTCGGAGAAGGAAGGTAGATTGCTGCCTACAGAAGATTGCCAGAAGACAGCAAAATGGCAAAGGCTTCAAAGTCCGGTTGGCGTGTGCCCTGCGAAGCTAGGCTGGTCATGGTCCTGGAGGGGTCAGCTGAAGTGATGGGCTGGTGCGTGCTGCTGTGGGAATGAGGAATTGCTCTTCATCTTCTGCAAAAGGGCTGTTTTTCTCTGTGTGGCATCAGTAGCATCACTGTACCTGGCTTTACAGGGTTTTCCCTCTAGGTCTGTCATAATTCTGTGCTTTTTTTTACTGCCTGACTTTCCTGCAGGATGAAAAGTAGTCTCTAATTCACGTGATAGCAAAATTTGCTTTGCCTATGCTACTGAGTCTTTTAAGCTGCCTCTGAAGAATACTTTTTTTTTCCTCCTGTATATCTCTGAGGCATTGATTGTTCCATCTGAAAGAGGTGGCAGGTGTCCAGGGTAAAAAGAGATTTAACATCTGGATGGTCATGATGAGGAACGTTTTTACTGCTAGGTATCTTGTTGAGTAGCAACTAGTCTTATGATCTGGACTAATTGTCAGCAGTACAGGAGGAAACCAGCTCTGTCTGGCTTTCATCACATAAAATCATCCCACTAATCCCACTTGCTTTCAATAAAATCTTTTGTAGCTGAAGAGCTATTGAAGCTGAATTCAGAAGGGCGTTCTCAGAAGCAAACTGTTCCTGTGGCTTCTTTCTGTAGGTCCCATAGTAAGACGGTTTGATTTCTGCTTCAGCAGTTTGATTGCTTGCATCCAACAGGTTTTTTTGGTCAACTTTCCATCTAAGAAAATGTGTTTCACTGTGCGTGTGTTTAGCTGACTTTATTTGTGACTTCTGTTATCCCTGGTAGACTACAGGGATGTCTAGGTTATTTGGGCATAAAACCAGCAACAGTTAAAGTTGATTCCTGTAAAATAATGCAGTGTTCAACAGTACGAATGCTTGGAGGAATAGGAGATCTGCCCTCTTCTGTTTTAAATCAATTTCACGGTCTTGATCCTTATTATTTAAGTGACCCCAGATCCAGGATTTCTTAAGAGCTGGATAATACTCTGGTGAAAGCTGTTGTCAATAGCAGTAGGCTTTTAGCACAACTTTTCGCGGTAATGATAAAACTCATAATTTAATATACATGAAAACTATAATTTTAAAGCATTATGCAGGAACAATCAGCAATAACAACTAGAAGAGTAATTCTACAACTGCTTCATACTCTGAATAACAGTATTTTCAAGTATGTTATGTTACCTAATGAAAGAGTAATAATATAAGCAAGTTACGATAAGAAATTGAGTAGAGACAGCAATGGAGCAACTCACGTTGTCTAACTTAGTGATTTTTGTTTTTTAAATCACTGTTAAGAACTAGCTAGTAGATAACACTACTCACCACTGGAGAGGAAATTTAAATTGATATTAAGGATATCAGAAAGTGTGGAGGAACTGGCACCAGAAGAGACTGCAAATTTGAGTGGCAAGAGCAATGATTTAAACTCAAACAGATCAAATTGAAATACAATTTCATATGTTCCATAGGTTGGGTTCCTAATAATCCTTAGTAGTTTAATACTGACATGTATGATTCTTGCCCTGTGTCAGCATCTTTAACAGCAACGACGGTTGAAGCTGATGGACAAATACATGCTAAGTCTAAATAAGTGACACCTTGAACTCTAAGTGAAAAGAGCTGGAGTAAGCCTGAACTTCCCATAGCACCTGGAAAAGGATTTGCAAAATCATCTGTATGAAGAAGAAAGCTGACAAAAAAAAAAGAATAGACAAATGATCTTCTCATGTAACAAGACAGAATAAGAGACAAATAATCTTCTCGTGTAACCTGTGAATGATGATAGTAAAGCTGTGAATAAGAGGCTTGATGAGTTGCCAAACTTACGTCAACTGAAGCTGCTTGTTCAGTGTCTGACATGGTACATTTTCAATATCTAAACCATACACACAGTTGTTATTTCCAGCTTACCTGGTGAATGTTCAAATTAAAAGTCCATCAAAATATGGACAGATATCCTACTGCCTTCAAAAGAGAAAGTCTTAGAAATATTTGATGTAGTAAATGGAGTAACTTACTACAAATGCTACATCTCGGTTCACAGAGTTATTAGGGCTGAAGTTATCCGGAAAAAGATAACCTAAGGCAAAACTGTTAGTTCTGAACTTTTTGCGTGTAGGGGGAAATGTGAAATGCCATTAGGATCTAGAAATAAACCAAAATCCTTCATTGTCCTAGTGGAGAGGGCTGGTTTAGACTCTAATTCAGTTAGATGTAAAATGCAGCAAAATTTATATCCATTACAGGATACCTGCACTAACCTAATTCAGGAATGTCTGTCTTGTAAAGGAAACCCGAATTCAGCATATTGATTCCAATGTAAAGTTTATCTTTCATGTGTAGTCTGTTTGAAAGATAGAACAGTAATTGCCAACCTCCGAAAACGTCGGGGGCTCAGCATAGAGAAAACCGAACACTGGCATTGGAGTAGCAACTCAGTGTACCTGTCTTTGTCATTGCTTGCAACTTAGTCTACTCTCTTTGGTTCAGGGAATCTTTTTTATCTTTTTCCTCTCTTGGTCTTTTGAGTAGGCTGTAAATCTTTGAAAGAAGTACTGAAAAAATAGCAAAATGGTTGAAAACAGTTTCCTGAAAGACATGAACATAGATAATGCCTTGTCATAATCGCAGTGAGACCACTGCATCATTGCAGTAAGCTCTAAAGGACCAGCTGCTTGTTTGCATAAGAAATTCTTCTCACTCTTTTCAAAATAGTCTGTTTATAATCCAGTTTATGTAACATAATTTCTATTGAAGAGATGCATAGCCGGGCACTGCTAAGGATCCGTTCTGTTTAGCAGTCAAGAATGGATTCCCTTCCACTCAGCCTTTTAAAGCACTGGCCCTGTAGAAACACTCTGGTAATAATGAAAATGGAACACAAGCATTTTAATTTGGGTTATTTTAGACTATAAACTCTTCAGGGAAGGCAACTTCTGTTAGTGGATCACCTGTTTCAAGGAGGATCCATCCTGTCGTTTCAAAATCAGGATCATACAGATCACAGGCAGAACTGTTACTGCTAGTTAAAATTATCTGTTCATTGTAGTAGTCTGGGATTTTTCTCCTTGACCAATTAAAACTTTATCATACTGCAACAATAGCAACTGGAGTTTTCTGTGCCAGATGTCTGCCTCTGGATAACGATTTTGGTTAATTAGAGTCAGGATTTTTTGTTCGTGGAGTTTTCATGTAAACGTAATCATCCCAGAAAATGAAGTTTAATTTGTGGGGAAAATAGAATAGGCCGGTGCCCTGTTAGGTCTTGCTGTCATTTCATTGAGGAGATCAAGCGCTTGCCTGTTTTCAGAGCAAAGGCCTGCAGTTGCATACGCAGAAAGGTGGGCGGGAGGAACCAACAGACTAGACTAGAAGCATGCGGTACCAAAGTATTTTAACTATTGGAAGCGCTCACTTACAAATCCTGTAATGGAACAAAAAATCAGGATTTTCGTTCCTTCAACAAAACCGCTGTATTTTCTTCTTCTTCTTCTTCCAGAAAACAGCTGTACAACCCCCTGCTCTCTAGTGCTGCTCTCTGTAGAGGATACTAGTCTAGTGGTGTTAACATGAGTCAGTTAAAACAGCAGAGGTCTGTGCTGTGGCTCTGAAGGTCTAAATGATTCATATTGAGGGTAAATAGAATCCCACGTGGAGGAATTTCTGACTTTGCAGGTGATGTATTTTTCACTTTCGCTCCGGGCAGCACACTGCCCAGTGCCTCACATTAAACGGGTGTTAACATCTGAAGTCCCAGGCTCAAAGAGCAGGAAACGCAGGTCACCCACCCCAGGTAGTATCAGTTCTGATTCAGTTTGTTGCCTCTTTACATTTTAAGTGTTCTTTGATTTGGGTGGCTCGGACTACTTGATTACAATTTCTAGCTTTTTCACAAAGACCTTATCTTCAAGAAGACTGAAATCAAAATCTGGCATTCATAAAATGCTTTCAATAATTAAAAAGCATGTATATTTCTTTGAGTACTACATTTTAAAATGCTTTTACATGTTACTTGAATTTTGGATTCTAGATCATTTGCTATAACACAGATGCTAAGGGGTTAAAAGGATCTTAATTTTACATGAGGCCTGTCTTTGTTACCTGCCGTGAGGTCTAGAAATTTGGGATGGGGAACCTCCACACAGATTTCGGTTTACATGGAAAGGTTGAAGCAGGCAGCTCTCTGTCCTTTGCATTCTCATGTAATAAACTTTCTCCCCGAAATATCAGACTTGGGAGGTGTCAAATAGCTGATCTTTGGCAGTCAAACTGTTAGATTTTATTTTGGGACTGAATGCCTGTCCGCTAGTGTGCCTCATCATCTGGACCTATGTGGGTTATTTTGTTCTGCCGTTCAGTACTGAGAAGCTCATATCCAGAAGGTAACTCATTTGTTTCCTTTTACCCCCTCTCTTTGCTGTATTTGTAGGCTAGAGAATTAGGGTTTAACAATGAAAGAAAATAAAATTTGAATATCGGTTGTGATGTATTATGGTGATAGTCACAGAAATGTGTAGGATTGCTTACATTATTTTAATAAGCTGGGAGTGTTTTAGAAAGGACAAAGTGTTGAAAGTTACTTTTTGCCAGTTTGGGATGCATACATGAGCAGAGCCAGCAGAAGAACATCAGCCTCGCCATATTTAATATATGTTCAATGGTGATATTTTGCAGTAAGTTGCTAATGAATAATTCAGTAGCCCCAAAAATGTGATTTTTTTAATAGTCCTTTTTTTTTATTGTTGTTTTCATGCAGGTTACAATGAAAGCCAAACAACTGAAGGATTCGGTTACCTATACACCAGGTGCGTGCCACTAGATCCTCGCTGGTGCTTATGAAAAGCACTGTAGATGGATTATAGCTCTGCAAATGCATTTGGTACCTTTCAGGGTGTGCTTTGCAGAGAGCCTTTTGCAACCTCGCCTTGCTTTGAGCAAAGAGAGACCTGATGGGTATTCTGAGGGAATGTTTCCCTTCAGCTACATCCTCCCAGGCTTTCTTACTCAGTTTATTGTGGGCTTTGTTCATTTGTTCACACTGTTCTGTTATGTTTGTTTATATCGGTGTGGTAATTTATTAGTACTTCACATGTACCAGATAAGCTCATAATTGGCAAAGTTCATTGCTTCATAACAAATACCCTGATTTCTTGATAAGCATTTTCCTTAAGCTCTTAATCCAGAAGAGCTTTTTTCCCTCTCTGCACTATTCCGGGTGCCATTTATTTGCAGGCAGCTCCCTGATTGTTTGTGGTTTGGGGGTTTTTTTGGGTTTTTTGTGTTGTGTTTTTTTTTTTTTTAAAGAAGTGTAACAACAATACTTCTAACAGGTATCATTAGGCTCTCTGAGCTTAAAACGCTGGCCCAGAATTCCAGGAACGTCAAAGTCAACGTGAATTTGCCAGACCACATAATCACTCAGCGAGAAAGGGAGGAGGAAGAGGAGGGGAACGGTGATCATATCCCAGAGCAGATGGATGTCCAAATAGATCAAAAGGAGACCATTGCAAGTGAAACTAGACACCGCAAAAGAAAAATTATCAAAGCTCCTGAAATAACTCTACCAGTGGCAAAAGAGGTACCAGAAGAGAAGGGCAGAGGAAGACGCCAGAAGGATTTTGATAACACTGAGCGAGAGGAAGAGAGTGATGATGAGAGCAGAAAAAGAGAGAAAAGCCGTGCCCCCGAAGAACTGTGGACTCAAAATCAACAGAAACTTCTTGAAATGGCCTTGCAGCAGTATCCAAAGGGAACATCGGATCGCTGGGATAAAATAGCAAAATGTGTTCCTGGGAAGAGCAAGGTATGCTTCTTTTTGTTGGAACGATAGTATAAATTAAGGGGAAACATACTTTCTACCAATTTATGATTACCTTAAGAACTGAGGGTCCATGCAGGAAGGTAAGGTCTTTACGTAGCCTATCACTCCAGACATAATCTACCTAAAGAGCTTTACTGTCATGGTTGTTGCTTTGATTTAAAATATATTTTCATGTAATTCAGTTTGTTTGATCTATTACAGAAAATGTTGAAATACCTTCTATTGCATTTAAAATTCCTACCTCTCCTCTGCCTTTCAGATCTTCAGTTGCAGGACAAATTAGATCTTAAAACAAATTTTGATTCAAAGTTAGTAACCAACTGTTGGTGAGCTGCTTTGCTTGCACTTTTACAGTACCTTTCTCAACCCATCTCAATGAACAAATAAAATAAGTAATCCGTCCGCAAGTGTTAAATGCTCAATAATCTATCTAATGTTCTTTTTGTAAGTATAATCTTTTTAAAATAGCGTTCGTTGTCATGATATAGCTGGTCTGTGTTAGATTCCATAATAGCTGTGACAGATTAGTGTGCTCGCTTCAGTCATTGTAGCTGCAGAAAATTCTAATTTTATTTGTGCCAAAACCAATGTCAGAGAGCAGGAAACGTGGGGGGGGTGAGAGTGTTTCTCTGGCTCTGGAGCTGTTCAACAGAATCTGGCATCAGTAGGTGCTGCATTAGTGACTGACTGTAAAGGCTTGTCTTTAACAAGGCAACCTCTCTGCATGTGGCTCGTACCAGAATAACTGTTCTGAAATACATATGAAAATACAACTCGTCAATAATTGCTTTTACAGTCATTGGCAAGAGAAATACTGGGTAACTGTTTTCTTGGGCTGTGTGCTCTTTAAACAGGAGTCACCCATTAAGAAACATAAATTGAAAGTTCATTTCTCTAATCTGCTCTGTGCTAGATGTAGAGTCTCCTGAAAATGTGTGCAACTTAAAAACAAAAGACGACCCCCAAAACCCCCACACAACCCGCAAACCTAGCTCTTCGTCTAGAATGAGGTAGCATGTCTAGAGTTAAAGCAATACTAAAATAGCAAACGTCAATTAATGCTTTTGTTTTTCTTTTTAGGAGGAGTGTATAGCAAGATACAAGTTGCTGGTTGAGCTGGTACAAAAGAAAAAAATGGCTAAAAGCTGAATGTTCCGAGCAGAAGAGATTTAGCTCATCTTTGTCAAAATGGAGTTTTAAATCTCATATGCAGGGAACTGCATTTTTGTACCTCAGTATTTCTATATGTCATGTGCCTTAGTAGAAGAAAATATCAATAAATCTTATACCACCCTACCTACCTGTTTTGTGCGTTGAAGAACGAAGGTGTATTTTTGTGTTGGAGAGCTCCTTATGCAGGTGAGTGGTAACAATGTCTTAAAAATTAGTGGACCTCCAGAAAAGCCACACTGATGATTGCACACCAGGGCTGGTAGGTTTACAGCTGATGAATATACAGAATATAAAGAACTTTAAATGTTGTTTTGAAAATGAGAATTAATCTGAAACTGTTAAGCAAGGACGAGAGTAGTGGATCTCTGCACTCAAGGTACTTTTTTCTTTCTTGCAGCTATAAATAGAAGACAATGTGCTTACACGCATGTCTGCCGCTGCATGGAACGTCTAGTCATTCTAACGATGTTTTGAAATAAGCAGTATTTCTCATCTTAAAGCTAACATTACTGGGCTAAGAGTTCTCATATTTGGGGGTGGGGGAGGGGTGTATACCTGGATTCAATATAGTTTGATTTTATTTTTGAAGAATATGTAACAAGGGTTACCATTCCTTACTTGCTATCTTGGTTTTAATAATTTTGGATAAGTTATACAAAGCTTAAAATGCTGGAATAAAGCAGTGTCCTGACAAACACAGTTGTTCTGGAGGACAATCCTTAAGGATGGGCAGAGGTTGTACATGTCACTGTGTGGCACTTGTCAGGTTGAGTACCTGACGTGACAACAGGTGCTGCTTATGCCTGGGTGGAAGCAAAGTGATGGCTTCCCCCCTCATTGCTTAAAGGATCAAGCTGGCTGCGTAAGGGAAATGCACTGGCCTCTTCTGCAGTGGAACTGCACCGAGAGCTGGTGGCCGGTCATCTCCCTCATCGTCGAGACCTGGAGAGGTTTTGCAGTGCACTGGCAAGTCGCTTGGAACTGGAAGGGTGTTTCACATGGACTAGCCTGGCGGCGTAGGTCTCGGGGTGAGCAACGGGAGTCAGTGTCTGGCATCAGTGGATCTAAGCTCTGCACCCAACCTGGATACCTGTCCAGGAGGGATCCCTGTCACACAGTGAAAGCTTTACCCAGGCCCCATCCAGTCTTGTGTCATGCTTTGTTCCTCTCTGTCCTGGGTTTTTTGGGGGTTTTGTTTGTGTTTTGGTGGTGGCTCTAGTCTGTAAGCCCTGAGCAGAGATGTGATGCTCTCTTGAGAAGTGGTGACCTGCAGCCAGTCTCTGTAAGAGTACCCTGCCTTTGTTTTCTTGCGGTTCTGGTCTCCACCACCAAAGCTACTGTTTTTCTGAACCTTCCTGCCTGTGAAAACCAGGGTCACTCCAGGCTTGGGATTTAAGCAACTTCTTCCAACTTCAGCAGATTTTCAAGTAATGTTAATATTTATTTTCCTGCAAGCAAAATACTGTTACTTTGCTGGGCAGCTGCGCGCTGTACCTCAATGTGCCTTTTGCACTACAACTCTGTGCATGAAAAGCTTTCAGTCTTACAGGGTCTGGCTGTGGCTGGCTGTGGCTTCTAGACTGTGACGTGCACTTAGAGGAGTCAGAGCTGAGTCTGGTTTGAGCATGCCCCTGTTGATGGGATAGGCGAGACGCTACAGAAAGGGGCACTTGGGGCGGACTAGCCAGGGAGGGCAGTATTACTGTACCTGGCTGAAGCTACAGTCCGAGTGCCAAGCTAAAGCATCAGGATTTTTGTAAAATAATAGCCTGAATGAGTAGAGTGTGCTTGAGATGCGCTGAAGGTCAATGGTGCACCGATTTAGGTTAGTTTGGTTCGCAAGGACACCCTAACAGCTGCTGCCCTGCAATGCCCTGTAGAGCTAAATGGTTGGAATAGATTCTTCCCAACTTCGCAGCTGGGAACGTGTGAACTGGAAAAAAAAAAAAAAAAATTGGTTCAGGGAAGAGTTTCCAATGTGACCTCATTATAAAATGACAGAGTCTGAAAACAATAGAAACGTTGAGTGGTTGACCTAAAAGAAGAGCTCATTTAGGCAGAACCAACACTGAGATTTTAGTGCAGCTTGTGACAAACAGGCACCAGAAAATCAGTCAGTTAAAGGTCACACAGTCACGGGCCTGAGAGTAGCTCCTGCTAATGCAGCTTGAATGGCTAAAGTTGATAAACCCAGGATTTGAGATGTCATAGGATGTCCGGAATGAGTCGGCTCCTGTAAGCCATAATATGGTGTGTTGTCAGTAAAGCTGTGGGGGGGGGGGGGGGGGGGGGGGGGCAGAAAGTTCAAAAGCCTGTTAATATGAAATTCTGCTGAAAGGCCCCGTGTGTATCTGTGCTGCTCTTGTACCCGCAGCGGCTCCTGACCCCTTTGAGGGCAGCGCGGTAACCAGGGGCATGGCTTGGGCTGCTTTGGCATCAGCTGCATTCTGGGGCTCAGCTTGTGCTGAACTGGTGCCAAATCAGCCACGGCCCCATCATCATTGATGTCAGGATCTGCACGATCACTGAAACAAGGTTGGTTTGCGCGTGTGGCCCTCACGGGAACCTGGCTTTGATGTGGGCCCTTTCGCTAAAGGGCGGGTGAATTGGAGTTTTGTTTAATGTCGGAACTGTCGTTTTCATTATTTCGCTGCTGGTGATTGTTGGTCCATCAGGACTAAGAGCACCGTAAAACACCCACTGCTCTCATCTTGGCCTCCTGGCACCAATCTCTTTCTTAGCAAGTTGAGATTTTTATAAATGTCCTGAATTTAGTGAGCTCACAAGTGTTTCCAGCTTTGTTCTCTACAGCTTCCCTGGAGCCCGATGGCAGGGTTCAGGCAGCCCCTCTCAAATAAAGGAAACGCCCAAGGAAAAGCAGGACTTGTCCCTTTTACTGGTTACTGTGGTACCACTCTCATAGGAGCAAGGTGACTTACTGATTCTTCCTGACTACTAGGTGATGCTTTTGGATTCATCTTAGGTCCACGACTAAAGCAGCAGAAATGTAACCCTCTGGTTAGTGACTCAGCAGAAGGAACTTGGGAGCCCCTGGAGGCCTCGTGCTGGGGGGCAGATCAGGCTTTTCTCCCCCCTCACCTACAGGCCTAGCAGGATGAAGTACAAGCCTAGTGGCCCAGCGTATATGTGCTATATGCTCTCCCTTCTTGAGCGTTGACTAACAAATAGCCAATGCCCAACAGAGCCAGAAGAAAGATGGTACCCACTTCTACAGCTTGTCTAGATGGTTGCCCTAGAACAGGGAATTTTTTTCTAGCTGTGGTGGCTGAGGAGCCCTTCAGCAGGTGGGAGGGTGGGGGCTAGCGATGGCCCTGGCTGGGCCAGATGGTGGTTCACGTTCCCCTACTGTTAGGTCTGCGCTTGCCCCATTACCCACCTTCTGTCAGGACTCCCACTTTTCCCCATTGGAAAATAAAACACAACTATTCAGTCCTCAGGCCTTGAGCAGCTGGAACAATATACCAATGGAGTAGGCCTGTGGCAGCACCATCTTCCTGCTGCTGCGCCCAGAAGCTAGTCTCAGCCGGCGGCTGCACCTGACTAGCAAGGGGCTAAAAAGCGTGAGGGAGCCATAACCCATCTCGCCTCTGCCAAAGCCTCGTACTTTATCTTCAAGTGACAGGAGGGGAAGGGTCAAGTTCCTCCTTGCTGCCTGGGAAATAACAGACCAGGAGCCCGGCTGTGTGCTTACCAACCCCTCCATGGACAAGAAACAACATTTCTGAAAAAACCATTGAGCTGGTTTTACAGAAAAACAATACAGCAGCCACCAGAGGCCTTGGTCACCTTACCACAGGCACTGTGTAGATAGAGCACCCATCCCATCTCCACAGGGCTTTCACCAAGTTATTTCAAAACAAACCGGGGCCGTCAGAGCAACAGCTTGCCCCTCCTGCTGCCATTTCACAGCAATTTCTCGTTGAAGGATGAAAGCAAAAAACTCTGACACCAGCCTGTGGCACAGGGCTGCAACTGAACAGTTACCGCCAGGAAGGAAGAATGGCCCTGGGCAGTATTGCAGCTGCACCGTTCTCTCTTGAAAGCAAAAATTTACATGAGAAGCATTTTTAAAAACTTGTAATAAATTTTAGCGGCCACATGCAATTGAAACCCTTTCTGTCAGGTGACGTTGGTAGAAATATTCCATTCTTGTAGGAGACGCGCGGTCACACCAGCAGCGTACAACTATAAACATTATTAAAGTTTATTAACAAAAACTTTGTACATATCTTTTCATACACTTGGAATTTTACATCTAGTCAAAATAACAGCACATTTCCATCTTACCTTTTGTACAAATTGTTACAGAATATCCACCAGTGGGTTGAGTAAGTAAAATAAACCACTGGGTTACTTTTGTAAAGTATCTACAAAAGTGATTTGTGGCATTTTTAAAAAATTCCCCAGAACATATAAAAATAAATTATTTTTACTTTTTCAATTAAATCTACTAATTAGAAATATTACAAATCAAAATATCAATGTCTTCTTATGAATTCTTCACAATACAAAACAGATTCACAAAACTTTATTTACAGAAATGAGGTAAGAACTGTGCAATGTTTAACTAAGAAACATATTGCAGAATTAACATGTTCTTCCAAATAAGTACACAGTGGAGGTCTAATTACAGCTGGGTCCTTTCCTCTAATAATTCCCACCTTAATATTGATTAGTGGTCATTACCCCCATTTAAACGATCCTTTACCGAACTGCATAGACTCACGCCATGAAATCAGCTACTGCCGCGAGCGTTGTAACACAAGTTCACCCGTTTCAACCACTGGTAAGTTATAGTGGGAAATATTAACGCGCTTTTTTGGTAATTTATTAGTGAAAAATGACCCAGGTAACAATCTGCCTGAGCTATCTACAGTGGTATAAACACCTCTAGTAAAGGCAGAACAAGAAGGCTGCTGGTGCAACACAGAATATTCCCGCTGCTAAGAAGGACACGTCTAGTGCATGATCAGCTGTTTGCAGCCATTTCAACAAAACAGAGGTAGCAACAGGCACTTGGTTTAGGCCAAACACTACACGTACTTCTTCCAGTGTGGCCTTCGCATCTGGTAAGAAAACTTTGTTGCTGGAACCAAACTGGTTCCTTTAAAAACCTCAGAACGTTAAAACCTACACCAAAATTAATAAACTTTGGATTCCATACTGTAATTCTTACTCAGGAAAAACTCCCACTATATAACAACAGGAATTTAAAGGAATAAAAAGTCCAGAAGTGGATTTCCTTATGAGTCAGGTTTCAAAACAGGCATGCGAAAAAGAAACGACAAACAGCAAGTCCAGGCTGCCATTACAAGCCGAGGCTGAGAGGCTATATTGCAACTGCAGCAGAAGATCAGACTGGCTCGGGTTGGGGCTCGTTGGTTTTTTAAAACTACTGCTCTGAAACCAAAGAAATGCATGACTGCAGACAGGTTACGAGCCTTTAAATGGATAAGATTAGGACTGAAGTGTCAAGGATATGTTTTCCTATGGTTGAATATGTACTTAGTACCATCGTATCGACAAAATAATTCCGGTTTGCAGAGTTTTATCTATCTACTTCACAGTCTGAAACATTAAAAAATTACATCCATTTAAGTGCAACAAGAAAGCAAATGAAAGCCTGCCCAAAATATCCTTAGGAAAATGATTAACCTTTTGCTGTGCGGTAAGAGTTCCTTGTTGCATTTCTTCAGTCTGCAGAAGGGAAAACTGCCGTTTGCAGCCAGATGAAGTGCTATAACAGCAGGACAAGCAGTTCTCAAGTATCATTCAAATGTCAACTCTTCTCTGACGCAACTGGTCCAGTTTTATCATTGAGCCTCTGTGTAAGAGAAAATACTTCTAAAAATCAGATTATAAAATACAGGGTTAAGTAAAATTCAGTTCATACAAATGACAAAGCAGATGACGTGCCTTTACTAGAGCTACTTAAATAGTAACTTTTGCCCTGTAAATCATGTGTTGTAGGATAAAAAGCAGGAAAGGAAAGAATAATTTAAGGAGTCGTCCTGCGCTGAGGCAGCTCATACTAAGGATATCACAGCTCGTACTAGAAAACACCAATTTTGTTTCTATTTTCATTCCAACAAGACTTGCTCTTCCTGGCTCTTGGTCTCTCCTTAGAACTTGACAGTCAAGACAAATACCAGGTGACCTCTGCTACGTTTTACCCACTGGAGGAGGCTGAAATCTACAATTCTCCATCATGATAGAAGTGCAATTTCCATTTTGCCCCGTCACAATTATCTATCTCATAAGGCGCTACAAAAACATCTCCTGCAAGTATTGAACGGGACTGAGCAAAAGCCTCATCTCATTCACTGAGCATTCAGAAATGCCGGAAAACCTCCTCCAACTGGAAATGAGGTTATAACGTTCAAACTTTTGGCAAATAGAGAATTTATTAAAAATTATGTTTGCATTACAATAGTTCAACAATCCAATGCAATCTGTCTCAATTCCAACCTGTTTTTTTTTTTTTAAAAAAAGGCAATTTCAAAAGAAATTTATTTCTAAGGGTAGCACATACTAGTGCTGCCCGGTCACGCTGTCCAAACCTAGCAGTAGCCATTTCAAAAATTAAAAATAAGGTCACATAAGGAATAGTTTGTTCTGTTGAAAAACAAATAGAGGGCCTCAATTCCATTCACTACCAATTTTTGGAAAATGAGGGGAGATAAATTTTAGATCTACCAGAACAAATGGTGAGCATTTCTAAATAGAAGCAAGGCACTGAGCAAGCCCCCGTGATGGAGCGCTTCTGCTCTGACAGTCAGTGACCAGGAAAGACAGGGATCTACCGGAGCCCCGCAGCTTGCAGTCGAGTTCCAACATCACAACAACGGACCAAACTGGCATGCTCAAAGTAAATGCTCGTATTTTTGAATGGAAGGGAGCTGTTTCCAGGAAAACTGTCTTGAAAACTCATCATTTATGTTTTGTGTCTCACCTTACATTTGGGAAGTACCACAAAAGCCCAGCTGCCCGAGTCCTTCTCCACCACTGTGCCCCTAAAGTAGCTGGAGGCTTTGGGGGTGGGGAGCAGAGAGGAAACCAATGTCTAGCCCCAAACTCTCCCCACCCACTGCTGCAGACAATCTTCCCTTTTTTCACTACTACTTGGTGTCTTCTCCAAGGAATACAGGAACTTCGTCTTCCTGCTCTACTCATCCTTCATTTTTACAAGCTCCACACACTCCTTCCCTTCATCCTCCCTGATCTTAACTGTATGACTCAGAGAATGAAGTCTATTCTCTGACTCCTTGAAGAAAATTCCTGCCTTGGGGATGGAGGTTATGGGCAAATGCTGAAGACAACGGAACATCTTTGCCAGAAAAATGTGTCTTGTTTCCTTATCTGTCTAGGAAAGGTTGTATTACTCTACCTAGCAAAGGAGTTGTTCCGCCTCCCGGTGTACAGCCTCACCTTCTCACACCAGGACCAAGATACACGTAACCCATTCTTCTAACACATATTTCACCTTCCCAGCAACAGGCTCCTCCTCTCTCAAGTCATCACCTAATCTCTGCAGCTCCACAGTGCCAGAGGCCTGGCCAGGACACACTGTTCAAGTAAAGTGATAGAAGGAACGACCTACAAAGTAGTGGACACAAAGCTGGGGAAGGTGGGGTGAGGAGGACTAGGGCTGCAGCTGTAATTGCAAAGAGGAAGGCAAGGGTCACTGGATTGGTGTCCTGATCCAGGGAGGCAGGAGTGTGCAGCAGACAGGTTAGGTGTAAGTGACTACAAGTTCACAGAGTTCTGAACCTCATTAAGTGGGGCCCAAGGCTCAAGAAAAATAAAATAAAGGAAATAAAGAAAAAATCCCCCACCCTTGAGTTGTGACGACAGGCACAGAACTTGCTTCTTATCTTCTAGTTACCTCACAGAAGTACTACACTGAAAATGAGGTGAGAAATATACTTACTGTCACCTTCTGAGCTGCGTTATCTCCATGAATTGTAAGGAATGGGTTGGTAGTAGCTGCATTAAGTGGCGAGGCCTGTGTGCCTGAAAGTAAGCTGTTCATGGGTATCTGTGCTCCTCCGGTAATCTGCAATTGCTGTACTTCAGACTGATGGTGTTGGTGGTGGTGATGTTGTTGCTGTACTAATTGATACAAAAGGGCCTGATGTTGTTCCTTGAGTAATATGAGGAGAGGGAAGAGGGGAAAAAAAATAAAATCCAGAATTAGTTACTGAAAAATAGCTCCTCCCTGGGTTCTTCCTTATCCAAATCTTCAGTCAGCGCAACCCTTAACCTAATCCCAGCTAATTTAGGTTACACTAATGAAGTTCCATGAGACTGTGGGAAAGGGAAGAAAGTGCCTATGAAATCTCCTGCAATCAGTAGCTCAGCAGAAGTTCAGCCAAGCCCGCTGGCTTCATCAGGCCGCTTTCAGAAGAAACGTTCTGAGAAGAATATCAAACCATGCTTGTCAAAGTACTAAAACTACACAATTAACAACAGAAATAGTTCAACCAGTTACCTAATGGCCTATACAAATGCTGCAAGGCAGAGCAAAGACAGCTTACAAGATGATACCCAAAAATCTTTTGCTAGAGTCCTAGTGGAATCAGGGAATAGCTTAGGATGTTGTTAGAATCCATACACGGTCCCGAACTGGTGCCACAGCTGATGCTGAGGGAGACAAGCCACCATGTCCACACGGGACAAAAATAGGACTGAAGGCACTAGGGAATAATTCTTCTAGCAATACACACAGCCCAAAAATATCCTGTAATTTAGCATGACTACCATCCAAAAAGCCTGAAGCAATTGAAAAGCGAAAAGATTATCAACACCTGTAATACCAAGTTAAACACATTTCTAGTGTTAGGCTGAGGAGTTTATCCATGCCTTAGAATACAATAGAAGAATAAATCATAATTAACTGGAAAACTTACTGATGTGAGTTGCTGGGTACTTAGTAACTGCTGAAATTGCTGGTGCTGTTGATGGAGAAGAAGTTGTCTCTGCTGGTCAGGAAGTAATCCTAGTCCTGAGGCACTGTAGGGGTTGACAGGGTAATACTGTAGTTTATATGAAAGTATGGGAACTTCTTACTTCAGCTTTCCATTGAAACAATGAAAAGATATATGTAAATAGATGGTTCCTATTTAGCATTTTGATTGCATACTGTCAAATGTTAAATTGTCTGTCTGTCCAGTTGCATTTTTTTAATACATACTTAGACACTGCCACCATCCCCAGTCTCATTTATGCTGAGCAACAGCAACATCTTGCCTGTAACGCTGTCTACTACATGCACATTATGTTTAACTCAGATGATAATTACCATTTCTACATTTTTTCAAATACTTTATACAGAAAGGCCAGATTTTATAGTATGAGACAGCTCTTGCCAATCTTTAATACTTAATTAACTAGCATTTACTTTGCCTTGGTTTCCTTATAATTCTCATCTTTTGCCTTATTCAAATCGATCACTATTGCCTATACCTTGTCCATAATTTAGCAAATATGTTCAGCCTCGAAGCGGGGCAAACTGATGCTGCCACGGAATGAAGCAGGCTGCCTCTGCAATTGCCTACTGCTTAGCTCCCAGTCCCTATTTTCATGCCTATGTAACATTTTCCACAGTTATTTAGGAAATTGGGCAGGGAACTAATCCAGCTGACGACTGGTCTGGCAATAAAGGGTTTCTTCAGCTATGCCAGTTCACTGCAAGACCAACAGCAGGAACAAGGGTGGTTTTGGAACAGAACACCAGGAAGACAGCTGGATTTACTCTTTCAGTACCAGTGTTAGCTTTTACTAGTTTAAAACACCCACTGAATTATTAAGATGTGGTTTCACGATAGGTTTACCCTGCTATTGAAAGGTTAAGTATTTCCCTTTCAGCTGTACATATCTGTCCCCTCCCCTTGCACCAGCTCTCGCACAATGAGCTGCATCTCATGGGACCAGAGCCGAAACCTGAGCCAATACAAACAAACTGCAAGATTATCTATTAATGTAGATGAGGTTATTGTGTGAATGCACAAACACTAGTACCAGCAAGGAGGTGTGCATAGGATAACAAAGGATGACAGGATTGCAGGTTGTGATTGGTAGTAAGGAATTAAATTAACTTAAATCAGCCAGTATGAAAATACCCACAGCATCACCATTCTCCACTGCTAAGACTAGGAAGCAACACAAACTTTGTTTCATACCTCACTGGATGGCCTCAATGCTATGGGAAACACAGGCTGGGCTGCACTTACTATTTCCCATCATCTACTGTACAACATCCATTACTGTCATTTCTAGCACTCTCCTGGTTCTCAAACCTCTTGTCAATGTCTTTTTCCCTAGCCAAGGAGTCGACTCTACTTAGCTTGTCCTGGGCAAGCTATTTTGCTTCTGATTATTCTTGGTGTACTGGTTTTTTCCTTATATGATATCCTCTTCTGAAACTGCATAATCAGAACTGCACATAATATTCCAGGTGCACACACACCAGGGATTTAACGTGACAGAACACAAAATGGATAACACCATTCTATTTATTCCCCAATAACTGCTAACAATGTTCATTTGATTGTTAATGAAAGCACCTATCCAAGGAAACTCCTAGGTTTTCCTCCTGAGCTGCAACAGGAAAACTCAGGCCTAACATAGGATAGAACTGTGCATGTGTTTGACTTTCAAATGATGACACTCGCTGATTAATTGAAATTCCTTCAAATAGCTTTTACTTCAATTGTATCAAAAATATTTGTTACAACTGCAAAAAAAAAAAGTGTATCTTCAGTTTGACTAATATTATTATTTCCTCCTTCTCTTTTTACTTCACTTTTTCTGTATTCTTCTCTACTGTAATTAATCTTCTACACTGCTTTTTCATTCTTTTAAATCCTCTCCTTTTTTTTCTCTATATCATGTTTTACCTTTGCACTTTCTTCTGCTGCTGTTCTCCCTTCTCTTTATCCACTGTTTTCCTCCCTTACTCTACCACTGGCACTTGTAAGAAAATACCCTCAGCCAGCAGCTGAGATCTAGGTGTCTAGAAACAAAACCTAACTGCACAAGACAAAATGCTGCAGCTCCCCAAGCTTCCCAGAAGAGGCAGTTCACTGGATTTCACAAGAGCTTTCTCTAAACCAGATCAGCTTTCAATGTAAATTTAATCCTTTTTCACTTCTCATTAAAAATTATATGACCAGTCTGAAACTCTCCATTCTAGTCTTCTCTGGTTTTGAGAATGTAAACAAACAATCCTATGTTCTTTCTCAAATTGCTTAATCTCCTGGTCACTAGCAATCTGTATTAAGTAATCTTCTTCCCAGAAAAGGATCGAGTGTTTTTCTTTCTCAGATGAATGTAGGTACCTACAATATGAAACTCTCTCCAGCAGCAGTGTGCAGATATGTGTTTTCTCACCTCTGTATGTTCCACAGTTAAAATGCTCATGTGGATAAGCATAATATGCATAAAGAAGTCTTCATGTACTGGTGAATAATCTAGCTATTTTTCACATGAAACTATCAGAACAGATTCTGAAGCTTGGGAAGTTCCTGTGAGTTGCTACTTACAGTAACATGTGGAAAGTCTTTTAATTTTAGAAGGGGGGGGGGGGGGGGGAAACACACAAAAAAGTTAGAAAGTAGGGCTGAGTTCTCATGTGACTTCCCCATCACCTTGGGAACACTGATTTAAGCCAGCTCCAAACTCAATCACCACCATGCGATCTAACCAGGTTCGGAGAGCTCGCAATAGCATGGTAGCAAACTTTCATGCCTGCCTGTGCTTGTTACCATTTAACCCTCCCACTTGCGCAGTTCAAAGAGTAGTGGTGCCTAGAGGAATTTGACATTAAAGAAATAGTCAACTAGTTGCCACTGAAACAGCATTGAACTCAAGAGTGGCAGGAACAAATGGTTTCCCATACAGTTTCAGAACCAACAATCTCAACCAGTGGAAAATACTTTGGTTTGTTCTTCTCAAAGTAGTTCCAGTAATAGAAAAGGTTTTTTCATATTTTTCACTGAATCATTTGTAATGGACAAAACAGGAATGAGGAACATATGTGTCCTTGCTAAAATCATATTATCACTAACTAGCATTAGTGCTTCCTCGGCCTGAACTTTTTTCCTCTAAGCATAGAACTAGAAATACTGAAAACTCACAGAAAATGGGGGCAATTGTGAAACACCTCAGACAGAAGGGGGCCAAGCAAATCATCTGGATGAGCTCAAAGCAGAAAGCTGCATCAAAAGTGCACTTTTAAATTTAAAATAAACAATATTAATTTTAAATTTAAAATTCATGCTTAACTTAAATTAGTATTATTGAGGAAGCAGTGCAGAAAGGGATCAGGCAAGGATGCATGACAGAAATAGAATGCAAGGATAGAAATAGAAAAATGGAAATGCTGGCAGAGTTGTACATCATAAGTTTGTTGTAGCAGAAAATCAGGAATCTCTGGAGTATTCCAGACTATGCTAAAAGTTAGAATGAGAGCTAATGAACAGGATACTAGTTACAGTATTCTGTGTGAACTGGAGTAGTCTACTACTATGCTACACACTCAAGAGCAGTAAAGTTGGATTATTTGCGGGCAGGGGAACTTCTGCAATATAAAGAGTCAGAAATAAATAAACTATCTATTAACAAAAACATATGAGGAAACAGCAGCATGACTGGTATATTTTGGCATTACCTGAAAGAAGAAAGCGTTATACAATTGATTAATACTATTTATTTTGTCTAGCATTTCTCACTCCTCACACTTTTGGGCAGAGTAACACAAAATTCTTGTGTTTTCAGCAGACCTCTGATACTCAGTAAAGAAGATAACTTTTCATTAACAAAATCTCTTTCATTATGACATATGAAATGTTATGTTCATATATGGTATAAACTATGAAAAACATAACCTCCTCAGTATTGGTATGATAGCACATCAAAACAGCAGGATACACTTGGAAGTATCAGGTTTTATGAGCCTCTTGAAGCAATACCACCCAGTGATACTGTCCAGGAACATTCAGGAGATGCCAAACAAACAGCAATGCAAGAAACTGGAAAAAGAAGCTACCAAACCAGGAATCCCGTGCATCATTCCAACCCCATGCACCTTTTTGGTGGGTAATCCACCGTATTCTCCAAAAATAAACTCTACTTAAAGACAAGTAATCCACTCCTTAATTTGCAGGCATTTCTTCCTGCACAGAACCATAGCTCTCCTTCCTAAGCAAAGGACAATACAAGTGGTGGGGGGAAGGGGGTCTGAGAGAATGAGTTAGCCCAGGTTCTGCTCTATCCCAAAATACTTCCAGACCAAGCAGTCCATTCCCCTTCCTGGAAAGCAGCTGTCTCCTTTTGTTACCCATTTGCCTTGCAGCTCAAGCAGCAGCAGTTTATGCTACTGATGATACCTGGTTTTTGGGGAAGGGCTGTTACGAATACTCAAACGTGGATCTTTTTATGCATTTAAAAATGCTTAGGAACACCACTTGAAAAAAAAATATTTTGTAGTCTTTGGAGTCACAGATGCAGAGAACTGAAAACTCCACGCAACTGTATCACTACTCTGGTTAGTTATGCCTATTACATCTTTAATTACGTGACCCTATACTGTTCTCCTTCTCCCCCTCCCCCCTTCTTACTGCAACAAATGGTAGCTTTTCCAGTGCTACTTTAATCATGGAAGAACAATTGGCAGGGCAAAGAATATTGTTTTCTGAACTTAAAAAAAAAAAAAGAGAGAGAGAGAGAGAGAGAGAAAGCTGAAGCACATTTATATAATTACACTTGTTTGGGAATATGACTTGATTAAAAAACAGGAATAAATGGACACCAGGATTCCCAAAAGCTAAAGAGAAAACATCTTTTCTTTAACTTGACTAAGGCTTCCATGAAATGCCTTCTTACTTTCATTCACAGATCAGGAGCAGATCCTAGCCTGACAATTACAGGCTAAGGAAGAAACAGTACCTTTCGAGTAAGACAGTTAAAAATATAGCTCAACTGAAGAACAGCAGGCACTATCAGGGCAAACAAAGAAAAATCAGCAAACGCTTACCTGTTATTTAACGTGGTTGGCAGAGGATGCGTTGCATTGGGTGGCACAGTTGCGTGAGTGAGAGGAGAAGGGTTCTGTGATATTGTTGCTGGGGTCTGAATTACCCCATTTAAAGCCCCTACAATTCCATTGATTGCCAGCTGGCTGGCTGGCAGAGCTCCAATTATTCCACCCACACCAGGCACTGCAGGAATGGTGGAGGTTACAGTCTGCATACCACTAGCTAGTGCCCCCACTGTCACACCATTGACCTGTTGAACTCCTGTGACTCCTGAGCCTTGCTGAGCTGGACTCTGCCCAGCAGGTGGTGGAGTGGAAAGAGCTGATGAACTGCTGGTGCTTTGTCCGCTGGAGGTTATCTCCTGGTGTAAAAACAAACAACAAAACCCCCTCAGCTGCATAAAATTTCACCTAACTGCACAATGCACGGACTATGATCAGTTAACTTGTAACAAGTTTAAGTTTAGAAGAAACAAATAAAAATTACCTGATTTAATACCGGAAGAGAATTGTCTGGTAAAAAACTGTTTCCCAGATGAGGGCTTTTACTGCTGTTCAAGGAATCAGTGCTAGGTGCTAAAGGAATTATTTCAAAAAACACACAGTGATTAAACTTCTGTAACGTGCAAAAAAAAGATTCAGAATAATTATTTCCAAATAATGCCAAAGGTAAACACAGAAAATGTAAAGTCAGCCCTGAAATCGTTGCTGAATAGTAAAATATTACCTAAATAATAGGTGAATCAATAAATTCAAACATGTGCTCCAGCCTGAAGTAAAAAAGAAACTGCACTGAAACAAGTAGCACTGGTTCATATAAATCTTCCAAATGACTTTTAAACATTTAAACACACCAAATACTTAATCTGTATTCACCCTACACGTATCCCATCAATGGCATACGTAGATGAAATAGATATTTCATATAAATACATATTTGAATACTTTGACACTTGAATACTCTACCTACCTGCTTGTACTGGAAAGGCATGTACTTGATGAGAAGGGCTAGGATTTGAAGTTATTGTTGGAAACGGCACCGAAAGCTGTGCATTGAGTAGCTGAAGCCGTTCCTTCTTAGCAGTCAGATTCTTTATCTGTTCTTCTAACCGCCTATTTTCAACCTGAAGCTGGTGTAATGATTTAAGCATTCCTAAAACTAAGATAAAAATGCATGTTATCTTTCACAACCACATTCAAAGCATGAATAACATCTTCATTTTCTTTAATTTCTGTATTACAATTTAATACTAGCATTAAGTCATATCTGAAAATATAAGTAAAATTATTACTGAGAGATACATTTCAGAAATTTTACTTTAAGTGGAAAGGTTTAGGATCAGTTTTGTGTAATTTGAAGTGCAGAAAAAGTATGTAGCAAGTGATAGTAATTTTGCAATGTATCTACACCCTGGCTTAAATACAGATGAAGTCACATCATTAGGGCTGACATTCATTTTAAGCAAACATCAGTAAATGATAACTTATCCCCAAACCAGAATATGAAAATAGTATTTTAGTAACACAGTTTAATTGCATAGCTGGGAAAAATCTATTTCAGCTGCAGTATTAGAAATTTTAAATATTATCAAAACAGAAGAAGTTAGCAGAATGCATATTTGTCAAACAACACAGCCAACCAGCAACATTTATGTAAAAACAAGCAAGTTTGTTTAAAGGGAGTTTTTCTCCTTTAAAGCCCTGTACAGTGAATCACAAACTTACAGAAAAAAAGGCAAAAAAATGTCGTCCAACGTTAAGTTATCATGGCACACCTTGTGAGCAGGAGCTCTCATTTGCTTTGAGCGGCGATCTACAAATCACCCAGCAGGGAGCACTGTATGAGCACTGCAGTTACCACCCCTTTTTTTGCAGAAAAAGGGCATCATCATCCGTACTAAACCGATTTTTACCAAGCACAGTTTCCTGAAACTCCAATTTGGTTTCAGAACTTGGAATTCCCAACTAGTACTAGAGTATGACTGTAAAGCCACAGGGATAGCCCTTTTCTTTTTCTTTTTTTTTTTTTTTTTTTTTGTTTAATTCTAAATTGTATTTGTTTAACATGACCTCTGGGCCTACTACAGACATAAGTCTACTGGTATAGGCACATCTGGTCATTTCCCAAGGATTTAGCTTTTATCCCTCCTCTTCAAGAACATACAAAGGAACCCTCAGTGAGCCCAAATGAGATGCAATAAGACTTAGCTAAACCTGTCCTCCAGCTATCATGTTTAAAGGATTATCCCTGCATGAATTTCCTCACAATTAGCATTTTTGTCAGGATACCATTCATAAAAATACCAACTAGATACCACTTTACACTACCAATGAGAAGAATAATATGTTAAATAAAATACAAACAAAAACCCTAACCTGCCATTAGAAAAAAAAATTTTAATGTATTCAATCATTGCTTTGATGCCGATATATTGTTGAATATGGAGATCCAAGTGATCTACACATCATTTATGCTTTTAACATATTTATTCTTCGTCTATTCCACTCTATCAAACGTAACTTGAGAAAATAATTATTTGCTTGCTCTGACAATTTCACAAGAAACACAGAACATAATCAAGATATGAAAGCCCAGTAGGACACCTGCCTAACATTTGTAAATACTTTTTTAAAACAGCAACAGAATCAAAAACTGGAAAATATAACAATTAAAAAAAAAAATGCCGATTTCTATCACACAACATAAAGCAAACTGGCAAACTGTGCTATACTATTTACAGTAGCGGATTTAAGAATCCAGAATTCATTTCCAAACTCTGCAACCAACCAGCTGGATCTGCAAGTCACTTCCTCTTGCATGACACAATTTCCCCACCGTAAAAATGCAGATAATTGTAGAGAACTCTTTTGTAACCTACTGAAGGCACGTGCTGCATTAAGAACTATGTTACAATTACACACTACAGTTATATTTCTATTCACAACAGAAAGTAAGTTTTTTTAAAAAAAAATTCTCAGCCAAGCACTGAATGGCAGTTCTGAATAACACAGTTAACAAAAGCAGTAATAAACAGAATGTGAGTACTTACTGTCACTAGGGGTGCCTTGCTCTAATAAAAACTGCTGCCCTTCACTCCATTGCCTCTCCAGAAGCTGTTCTATGCTGGCTGCTACTGGGGGCAAATTTTCCCCACAACCGTTCCCTGATTGATCATAGCGAATCTGCAAGCTGCTTACAGGGGATCTGTTGAAAATATTGCAATTTATTATTTAAAGAAAAGGATGGCAGGAAACGTATTAGTAAAAGGCTGTTGAAGTTTCTTACCTTGTATCAGCCCTTAGCACCTACGTATCTTACACTTCCAAGACTAAGTTAATTCATCAAAATCACTAAGAACTCCTGGTTCTCACTGCCAAGGCTTTAATAAAAGAAAGATGTAATATTTCACAGTGTGAGAATTTATACTGAGAAAGCACATAACCCCGTCTTCCATACAGACTAACGTAATACCTAACTGACAAACAGCATTGTATTAAATTACACAACACACACTTCTATAGCAGGAAACCACTGTATATGGATACACAGAGGACCTGCCTTTAAAAGGGAAGGTGGGGGTGGATCTTCAAGCCTTCCCCAGAGAAAACTGGGAAAATAAAAACAATATATTAAAATCAGCACAGTAATGGTACTTCCACATAGAGATACCATATATAATTCCATTGCCTAACTTGTTCTAAAAAGAATCATGTAAAACCAGATTTTTGAGGGACTACATGAAAATATTCTTTTACAAGGGATGCAATGAAAGTTAAAGTTATCCTCTGCCTGTCCTGTGCACACTTAATATGCTTCCTTTTTTACTCATGATCACACATAGTACAAAGAATAATCCCTTTGCCACATGTCTTTTCTCATTCAGGAGAAAATTAAATATTCAGCACACAGCCCCTAAGAAAGCTGGGTACCCCTCAGGTCCTATGTGAAGGCTGCTTCTGCGCTGGATGGGGCAAAACTTAAACCTGTGTGCAAAACCAGATGCTCAGTGTATTTCTGACTCGGGATTCTGGTCTCATGTACACATGGCTCTCTTCCTCATAAGGACCAACACCAAAGCCCACTAAAAGCTGATTGGTGTTTTTGTTTGGTTTGTTGCCCTTTTCTTTTTTTTTTTAAATCACCTCCAGTGAGCTCAGATTTAGATTCTTATATATTCATTATTACTTTAAGTAACAACTGTTGGTGCCATCAAAAGGATAACAGCTGTACTGTTCTACAGGTTAGTTCTACAAACTAACCAACAAGACCACCACAGTCCCAGTATAGGACAACGTATAGTGCTCAGGAAATCAGTGTGTTAATTATGATTAGCGTAATAAGCAGTGGTCACAGCACATTAGCTACCTAATGACTGTCAAGCATTTTGTAGGCACCAGAGCAAAGCGATTTTTATGAGAAAAGGTTTTAAGTAGGTGACTTAAGAGCTCTGTAAGTATTTATAAATAATTTCTCTTTTGCATAAAGCATGAAAGAAGAAAAACACTTGTTAAAACAAAAAGCCCTGATGAATGACTAACCAGGGCAGCGTTTTTTGACAAGAGATGACAACTCAACAGCATTTAACAGTTCAGCACAGACATGGCAAAAACAGCCTTAAAACTAGTTGTTTACATGATGTGCTGAAGCGATAAGGAAGGAAGGTTTATGCGAAAACATTCTGAACAGATGTACTACACTCCACACAAACAACACACCTAAAAAATACAATGCAAAAAAACCCAACCAAACCAAAACCAGAAAGCAAATACAGAAAACCACCACACAACCCCCCCAGCAACTTCTTTCTCTGTACACATGCTTTTGAAGGGCGCGTAACACTAACAGACTGTACCATTTGAATTATAAATCACAAACAAAATTCTTGTTGGGCTTAGGACTGTTGCCTATCAATTTCACAAAGATAGAAACAAAGCAACACATGCTGTATAACCTCTGCAATCCTTCAGTGAAAGCCTGTATAGGAGGAAAAAAATTAAAATCTAGATTTCCATATATTGTAACATTAGTCAATCCACCCTCTTCCAGCTGAACCCCTAGCTCATCCATTAGGCATGACAGGGTTTCTGCATATGAGGGTGAATCCTTATTCCGAATAGTGTTTGATCATAGCTTCTGATAGGATTATAAATATGCTGTATGCGCAGGTCCGATGCTGTCACTGAGATGGGAATCCCTTGTTTCATGTTTGATACCTTGCTTACGTTCACAACTGTTTTGTGTTTAAGTTTGGGATACAGTTATTCATAGTCTTACAGTATTAATTGTAAGCAATACTGAATTTAGGTATAGGCATACATACGCATTTCAACGCAGGAATTGCGGAACACATTTTTAAATCTAAGGTTAAGTACGGGGTAAAAAAAGTTTGAGTGCTACCTTGGGAAAAGCAGCAATTCCTTTGCAAAAATGGAAAACAGCTTACATATACCAGGTATATTTATATTTCTCACATATATTAAAACTTTAAATATGACAAACGTCCAACACTGTGGTTATATAGGGGTACGAAGATATAATAATATGAATCTGAAATGACCATACAGCTCACGAGTCACATATATTTTCTCTGAAGAGCTGCAATCGGCTGCATCATCAATTGTTTCTGCAAGTGTATTTATTTTAAGCAACTATTTGAAAATTACATGGTTCTTTTGGAGAAGTGTGTTATTTATGAATGTTGTAAGCTTCAAAGGGAAGAGAGTCAGAACTTGAAGAAAAATAATTTGAATAGGTAAAGCAGCAGTTGCAAAGTTCTCAAGATAGCAGATTTTTCAAGTTAGCTTTTTATTCACTGTAAGCTCTATTTTAAGTAATCAGAGTTACTTATTTATTTAACTGGGGAAGGTGGAAAGTTACCTACACATTTTAGAAACATCAACATACGTGGCATCTTTTTATCGCACAAACCAGGGGTGAAATTTGCTGACTACTGAACTTAATTGAATGGGTAAGTTTTCTGATTTTTTTTCCCTGCTAGGTATTTCAGACTACATTTTTCCATCTTTCAATTTTGGAACTACAGCAGTGATTTCTCCCACCCTCCCCCCATCCCCCATTCTCCCCCGCCTCTTTTGGCTTGTTTTTGAATAACTCTCCTGCCAGGCCAAAGCTATCTGCTCTTTGCGAAGTGATACAGCTTCCATACGCTGAAGGAAGCTCTGCAATTGTGGACTGAGGTGGCCTTTGTATTCTACAGTTCTCCTCTGCCATCCCCACCAAAACCAGCTGAAATTTGACCATGTTGTAAGTGCTGGACTATGTATACCCTAACATACACTCCGTAGAAGCATCATATTTAAGAAGTTTAGCTTCCCAAATGTTCTGCATAAGACAGCCTGAACACAACTATGGCTACCGCAAATCATACAGAGACCAGGCTTTTGCATATTACTAAGTAGGCATTAAAACCTTTAATTACCACAACACATATGCATAAGAGGACTACTTTATATATAATCAAAAGTTCTGAAATTTCCTAGTTGTTGAGCATTTCCCTTTGCAAAATTCTCTTAACTTACTTGTCCGTATATATATACGGACATGTTCCTTATTTATATAAAGATTTATACACTAATGTAAATATATGTACTTATACTGAGAACAGCAATTAAACTAATTCGTAAATTCTCCATTTATTGTTTTAGAAGCAATGCATATTGTAAAGCTTAAAAGCTAGTTCATGACTAGGTAATAACACCTAAATCTTATAATGGATATTCCCACCACATTCAACAAGAAGTCTTTTGATTAATTAAAGCATATAATACAAGATCAACAACACCAGGCATGGACATTACATTATCTAATTTGGAGATATTTATTATAAATTACTGTAATAAACACATGCTTGAACAATCAAATTCATTGTTACAATGCTGCATCTGTGTAACGACCATTTTTTAGCTATCCTAAAATCCTTTTCAAGATAAAATCACCATGGTTAGTCCCTAAGTAAAAAAAAAAAAAAATACATTAATAACACTATAAAATCTAATTCATATGGTATCCAGTATGGAAAATAAAGCCCTTTTTAAGTTAATTTTTTTAATACATGGAAAATATTACTGAAGTATTTAAAACACAATATTGGAATTTTAACAGCAAGTATTTTAAAACAAAATAATGTGATAGAATTCTAGCAGAATTCTTACATCAAACTTCTGTAGTAAAGGTGAATTGCAGCAGAACAAAAAAGTACCCTTTTTTTCCTCAGAGCAAATTATTGTATATTTTGAAGTGGTGAGGGAAAGGGAAGAAAATATTTGTTTGAAAATTGTACTGATAATTATCTTCTCAGACCACCTTATTCCTGTGATCGTTGTAGTCTTTAAGGCTACAGAATTTTGGAATTTTTGCAAATATGACTAAAAATATGATTATAGTAGCAAGTCTGAGGAGGTAAGTAGTATACGTGCATTAAATGACAGATAAATTCCTCTAAAGCAAGTCTCTGTTTCTTAAGTAAAGTCCTTCATTAGTAAACCTAATTTCAGTTGATATAAAAGTAAATTTCAGCACATTTTTAACGATCTGGACATATTTTTAGATGGGTATGTCTATATAAAAATAAATATATGTATACATGTATATATATCCAAATAGATACAGATATAGCTATACAGGCTTTTAAAACACTTATGTATTACTAGTAAAAAGACAGTGAAGTTTCCAAATCTTAAAACATTTCCTCTGCCTGCACTCTCCAATGTAAATAATGCTTACCGTGGTGAGAGACTTCCTCTGGGTGAACCTCCTCTGCCAACAAGGCTGCGGCTATTATCTCCGAGATCTTGATCTGCAGTGTAAATATTTCACAGCTGATAAATCGCCTTTTCTTAGATAAGAGTTTTAAAGCTGATGTAAATATTTTTAAAATACCTTAAATCTCAACTTCTACCTGTAGTTACTGCTGAAGAGTGAATACATAACTCGTTTAAGATTGCTGAACTGTAGCATGTAAGGTGTTGTCCTTACACATTTCTGAGGCTGTACCAGGCCGTGGATTATGTTCACTTCTTTCTTTCCTTTCAGTTTTACAGCACAGAAGCGTGGTTTGCATTTGCAGTACCCTCCCCTCAGCCACTTTTAATTTCTACGGTGAAAGTAATGAATCACAGCTGTGGACAGCTAATCTGTATGCTTATCACAGCAAATCCTGATGCTCTGTATTTTTTTAACACTTTGCATCCCAAAACAACTCATAAAATATATAACGTATTAACTTACCGCTGCCATCTAACAAGCACACATTATTCTGCAAATTTACTGAAAACTTTATGAAAGCGTATAATTTACTAATTCCTATTTATAAGCAGAAGCAAGGGAAGTCCCTTGCTAAGAAGGTAGTAAAACAAACAAAAAAGGCCTCATTAAATATACGAAAACGTTTTGCTTGGAAGGACTCAAAAGGGTTATTTTCCCTATGGCCTCTCAATAAAATAACCCTATCTGCCCCCTTCAAGGTTGCCCTCCCCCTATTCTGAGTCAAGCGACCTCCGACCTCTTGGAGGGCAAAGACATGACTGATCCATTCTTGGTAAACTGCTAAACTCATTCCCTTCCCCCAAACAGGCATGACTACTACGACATGTCAACAAATCCTTACGGAGGGAATGAAACAAAGCAAAGCCAGCGGCTCATTAAAACTGTAGAGAGCCAACGGTACAAAATGCCAATCGGTAAATATTCACAAGATTATTAAATGCTGCAGAAGTTCTGTAACAGGATCTCTTTCACACGAAGTTGTATGTAATGCAATTTCATGAATTATGCAAATATAGGTTTAAACTATTCACGACAAAGCCCAGAGCTGTGTTACTCTCTTTGCAAAGAGCTCCGAACTGAACACATCAATCACAGAAGTCACAGGAGACATTGTTGCATTCCTGCCTGCTGATGGCTCTGCTTAAACATTTACATTTCAGACACACACACACCAAAAAAAAAAAAAAAAAAAAAAAAAAAAGAAGAAGAAGAAAACCCGCCTGTTCTGCAGGACAACTGAGAATTTACTTCCCACACATAACAACTTTATACAGATATTTAGTAACCAGATGCTAAGCTGAGTTCAAAAATAAAATTTAACAATCTTCTAAAAAATACTGAAGTCTAAAGTTGCACATTTGTCACCAGCAGCGGGAAGCTTACCTGCTTGGCTGTTTTCAGACTGAGCTATAAGTGCTGCCATTGCCGAATTTGGATTCAGCCTATTGCCGTACATGTGGGATGGAGGCAGACTGAGAGAAGATCCAGGTAGGGTGCTTGCCTGCAAGAAACCAGTTAAAACTTGAATCCCTTTTTGAAAAGGGGGAGAAATGCTAAATATATTTTAAAGATGCCTTCCTATGGCATAATTATTAATTTTTCTAAGTGAATGCTTTTTAAAAACTGAATGTATTTAAAAGAAAAATATTATTTTCCATTTGTGAGTATGGAAACAGAATTGCAGTACTTGGAAAATATATTCGGTTTTAGAGTGTGCTTTACTTGTCATTGGCAAGATCTGCTAATAAAAAAACCCCCAAACTTCAAAAAAAACCAAAAAACTGTAGCAAATAGTAGAAATACCTAAATTGCATTTTAAACAACCACCATGTAAGCAGGATGGGTAGATTCCTTGCAATCCTGAAGCATGCACTCAGTGCTAGGACTTAGTAGCATGGCGACCATGTGGTTATCCTACTAATTATTTAATCTTATTAAACCATTTACAAAATAAGGGCAGGTAGACAACAGATGTCTCACAAATGCTTGGGTTCCTTACATCACAAGCCGGCTGTGGAGGTCAAAAGGTCCAACTTTCAGCTCTATAGTTTAACTACACTGAGCCATATTTCCTTTGCTCGACTCGGTCATTAGTAAAACCTGCACACTATTTTGTTACTTCCTATTTTGATAGACTTGGAAGCCTGGTGTTTTTTTGTTTTGTTTTGTTTTTATTTTAAAGAACGCAAACAGCCATTACAAGTATGTTTTCTATACAATAGGGGGCTCGCCGAATCACAGCTTTGCCCTGACCCCATATAAGGAACTGTATTTTTGGCAGTTGGCCAGCTCTACTTATTGAAGAGCTCCCAAAGTTTGTGTTCATTCATGTTGCTAACCACAATTCTGAAGGTCTCTGCTGGGACTTGTGCCAAACAAGCGAAAATGAACCCTTAAACAGATGAAGCTAAGGAGGCTGGCCAAAATCTTGCATAATCCAACGCAATAAAAATACCTTCTTCCTTGGCTGCTTATGCCTTTTCCCTTTCGAAGAAAAGATTTGTGTCAAATGCTGAGTTGCAGAGACAGGCAATCAAAGAAAAAAAAGGCACAGCTGCTTATTAAAAAGGCATTTTCCTACCTGATAAAAAATTATTTCAGAAAAAGAAGACTGCAATATTGGGTGGGGGAGGGGCGGGCAGGCAGGGAATCAAAGATACACCACCTGTGTGATCACTGGTTTTACAATTAATCTTTTAAGAAAATGTAAACAGCCTTTAGAAAGGAAACTTTTTTAAAAAAAACAAGGGGTGGGGGAAAGAAGGTGAACAGTAAGGAACTCAATTTGTGGCACATTTTGACATGTATAACTGCACACAAGAGACAGGGGAAACATACTGGTTATTACAGCAAAATATTACAGAGTATAAACTATGTCTCTGGAAAGAATCACACACTACCATTAAGTTTTGGCTTTCAGCCAACCTATTAAACTTGATGAATGGACTTTTATGAATTCACACAACTGTTTTCAATGATGCTTTATTTACTATATACTGGTGAGAAATTGTGCCCGATACTTACATTCTTCTACTGTCACAAAGTTAGAAAAAGCCACAAATAATTACTGACAATGATCAGGTTTTTTTCACTTTGCAGTTTAAAGGTATGCGCAAGATTGCTATACAAGTAACCACAGTGCTACTTCAAATCTGGCTGATATTTCTGTTTTTTTAAAGAATTGCATGCCTTTAGTATAATAAATCTGAATTAGTTGTAAGTCTTAAAAATAATGCAAGCATTTCCACCTACCGAAGTACAAAAGCTTCCAGAAATACCTTATGTATTAGTACTGTGACACTGATGAAGGCAGCAATACTGCACTGCTCCTGCTATTTTCCTTAATAAACACGTATAGCGTGATTCTAACTCATATTGGTCACTAGCAACCTTCAGCTGTTTTCCTCTCAAAACCAAGATAAACTTCAAAAACAATGTAGATTTTTGTCAAGTTCTTTCACTGAAGAAACATTACAGAATGGAATATTACAAGATTCAACCATTATTTGTTTCCATATTTAAAAAACAAGACTAGTAAAATATAAATTTATATATACTTTTTTTAAATAAATTGGTTGAGGTTATGAATTCTATTAATAGTTTGTACTTCTTTCTTTTAGGAAAACAAACACCAGGTCTTATTCCTGTTTAGTTTTAGTATACTTCTATGAAAGATTCCTCTTAATTCTAGTAAGCATACTACTCACATTTTACACAGAAGCTGCTCTCATTCTGTGTAATTCACTGCAAGGCTGCTTAAAACTGCTATAGCAACCATATACTAATTTATGATGGCAGGGCAGCTGTAATCGGCAGGGAGAATACATGTTTATTTGACTGAAATATGCCCAAATAGCTTCAAGAACTTTCTAAAAGTATCTAAGTACCTTGAAAGGAGTTGCTAAAGTCTGTTGAGTAACCATCACATCACAAAACAAAAGACATCAAAGGAATTAAACAATGTTTGCTAAGTGGGTTGATATAACAGATCAAAAGACTTAGCATGATTTAAACAATATCCAAGAACTTGAGTTTTTTTTCACGAGTGGTGGTTCACCCTAAACTTAACCCCTCTTTATACTTTAAACTAATAGTAAAGGTGTCCCACAACAAGTTGGAACTACAAAAGTTCTAGTGCCATCATGTATCCTATGCAACTCAAAAGGAAAACGTCACATTAGTAAAATTGTTCAAGTAAGATGGAGGTAAATAAAAAAAACCTTTAAATACTTTTTTTTAAATGGCAATGTAAAATGACAAGAATAACGATTTGCAAAGCTTTATTATGTATGTGACAACTTCATCTGACAGGAAAGTAGAGGAGGTGAAGGAGTGCTACATTATTTAAAGGTGAAATAGGAGCTTCACGTTTCACTCACAGTCGGAACAAGCTGTAGCAAGCATTTATTAAAAATGCGCAATCATCCTGTCAATACATATTAAGGTCACAGGACTGAAACATGTTCTAAAATGCAGAACTTTTAAAGCTGTAGTATTCTTTACTTAAACTGATTCTATTTAAACAGTCAACACAATACACAATCAAAATGTATGAACTAATAAAATAAAGAGACTGCTAAGTATTTGTTTTGAAAAGACAGCAAATTTTCCTGAAAAGATTTTAGGAGAAGGATTTAAGCCCATCTAGAGGTATACAATACACTGCTTTCATTTATGGCATGTTCAATAAATCAGTAAAGCAATAAGCAGCAGAGCAGCACAGAAGGAAGATACGCTGTAATTCACGAGTGTAATGCCTGAGTGCAATACGAATAAATGATTGATACTTGATTGATGCTTACAAACCACTTTCTCTACAGCAAGAAAGAAAGTGCAAGTGTATTCTTCTAATTGAAGAACTAGATTTGCAAGTTAACTAAACGTAACTCATAAAAATAACCCCTGGAATATTTTAAATAGTTTTATATTTGTTTGCATCGCTCCAAAACTGCATTTTACTGTAACAGTATGGCTATAAAGTTTCCCAAGTTGACAAATAATTGCATTCATAACCGGACATTTACTTAAATTTCCAGGGAAACCAATTTCTTCGTTTCAGAAGTTACATGTTCTTTAAGAAAAAAAAAAAAGGGGGGGGGGGGGGGAGAATTAGACAGTACTTAGCTGTATACAATTAGATTAGGTCTCAAAAATTTGAGAACCTTTGAGCATGCCTATTCCCCTGTGCCTTTCAAGTTTTATGCTATGAAATATTTTCTGATAACAGGCCTCATTTCTGTCTCAGCTCCACACCAGTAAGGTTTTAATACTCAGCGTGTGATGAGAGATGAAACCAAGTGTGAACAACTTTCAGGTCCCATGAGTAGGCTGACTGTTGAAGCTGTCAGGTTCAATTGCATCATTCCACATTATTCAATGCCCCAAACTGCTCCCTAATTGTTAGGGGCTTAACATATTCAAAACCATTGTTTAGGCTAATGCTGAAATGCCTACAGTTGAGTTTCCATAAAGAAAGGGGAGGGATTTAATTGTAGTTAAACCATTACTGAACTCAGTTCCTTTCATGATAGGACAACAAGGATGGCCTGAACGACCAATTCCAAGACAGCTTCTTAATCAGTTTATATCCAATCAACATCCATTTTCCCCTCTGCTTTAAAAATAGTCATTGCTATACTGTAGCTTTGCATTATAACAATGCTGTACAATTAGTGACAGACCACCTAATTACCTACTTCAGCCAATATCTATTTGTGAACAATAATTTCAAAGCTTATTTTTATTTCTCTTTTAAAATAAAAACATACCATTGCTCCTGCGCTGTCTACATCCCTTGGAGTACCAGATTGATGTGGTTGGGGTCATACCATTTACCAATCATACTAGGTCCTGTGACAGAAAGCACAAAACGACCGCTTGTGCTTACTGACACGAAGTAAGGAAATAAAGAGCGCTAGAAATCACCAGCAGCTACTTCTTATGGCAAACTACTACTGAAAACAATATTAAAAATTTGATGCAGATGAAGTTTAAAGCTAGATTTTTCTACAAGCTCTTCTGCTACACTTCTGAGAGATGTTACTAATGCTTTCCATGCAGTTGTCTAGCTTCGTTAAATATGGAAGGAAATTAAAGCTCTAGACTACATATTAACATCAGCTTACTTCATCTAGAAGTCATCTTAAGCAGATGTAGTTTGGCCAATGGCAAGCAACATTTATCTGAACAATGAACTATTGAAAATAACATCAAAATTAAAACCTACATTGCAATTAAATGAGCTTAGATATTCAAATACATTCATGCCATGTACATACTGATAATCAAAAATGTATTTTTATATATGCATAGATAATATATAAAAATATGTGTATATATAAAAATATATATATAAATTAATGAGAATTGAAAAGAGCTGCCAATCAAGTGATAGCAGCAAAAGCAACACAGAATCACACCTAGCCTTATGTTTCCTAGCTTAACCTGGGACAAGTGAAGAAAAGTTATTTTTATCCCTAGAATTTTTAAGGCCAGTTACGTTACGGGAGCATATAACGGTTGGCTTTTCTTGGGTATTCAATGCAACGGGAAGAATATGCTATTGCTTCTTTTTATTCTTTCAGTGCTTCTGGTACCACCTTTAACTTCATTTAGGAGATGTGGGAGAACCGCTGCTACACATCACCACTTGCCTTCCCTGAATTCTGTTAGCTGTTTGTCTGGGACAGCAATACACACCCACAGAAGGCTGGTCCGACTGCAGTTAACTGCAGCAATACAACCAAATTTCTAGGAAGCCCAAGAGGAAATTCTGCCACATCAACAGCTTTTCATGCATCAGTTGGTGCAACACAACTCTTGAATGTTTTCACCACACATATGGAATTTGCTTAGAAATCTTATCTAGACCTTGTTTCCAATGAAAAAAAAATTCCAAGTTCCTGTTTATTTTCCTATATGCCAAGAAACACAGATGGAATTGAGGACAACACAGAAAATCCTTAGTAAAATACCGTTTCCACATTTCTTCTGAAAACTTTTTAAAACAAACAGCACAACACAAAATAATATTAAAATGCGGCATGATAAACACTATTGATGTATTTTAGCTAAATTGATACTTTCATTTACACTTTTTAAATTTGTACTTTGGCTTTCATAGTTATAAGTTGAACAGAACTAATTTTCAAGCAAATTATATTGACTTCTCCACTCAAATAGCCTACAGCACTATTGATGACTGAAAGCGGAAAGTTTACTTTTTACAGCTAACCTCACCTCACCTGCTATCATACATCCATCACCAATGTGAATCAACCCCAAACATCCACTGTAGTCTTTTACTCATTTGTTCTACAAAAGCAATACTGGGATTGAAAAGATAACCCATCCCATACTGCCACCATTACCATTCAAGCACTTTGAAGTCCTTAAAGTTTGGGGTTTTTTAAAAAACAGATAATCAAGGTGCAATTTTACAATAAACGTTTTCACTAACTGGCTGAAATAAAAGAATTAACTGAAAAGCTTAATTAGGAGGATGGAAAAGTTAAAATGAAATCAGAAAAAGGGCTTGTGATATAAGAAAAAAAGCAACTTTTTAATCAAGAAGTGTTAATTACAAATGTACAAATTATTATCATTAAAATCTGTCAAGAAAACTGTATACGTTACACGTAAAATCATCCCATGGATACATTATTGACATCACTAGTACTTTTTACATTACTAGCAAAAATAAATACTTTTAAATTCTAGATGGAATGAAGACTTGCTTATGGACAAGGAAATAATCAAATACAGTCTTTGAGAATCAATTGTTTTGATTAAATGTACAAATAAATCCTTCAATTAAATGAAACCATCTAACCTTCAAACAGCAGCACTCAAACATTTTCCAAGAAGGGCATGAATGAATGCAACTGGGAAACACAGTGGGATTTGAAAGGCAAAATGAAAAATTAATGGCACACCTACAGAAACTAATTTATACCTCTGCCCAGTGTACAACAAGGGCACATCAAGTCATTAAAAACCGCATGGGTAGAAGGCCTATCTTCCAATAATGTGAAAAAGCTATAACCTCAACTGTACTACCAGTTTACTCATCTCTTCCACGTTAACTAAGCTGAATATTGCATAAAATTTTAACCAATTAGAATCTATTTATTTATAAACTAGACACAAAAAGAGACTTATACAAAAACTTACTAGAATACTACCTCATTAAGAGTTCCTGTTTGTTTGTTCATTCTGGTTTTGTTTTTTGTTTTGTTGCTGTTTGTTGTTTTTTTTTTTTAAAAGGAGGCTTTACAGATATAAGACCCTGGTATTTCTCCACCTCCCCCACAAACCTAAGTGAAAACATAGCTATCATTTCTACACAAAGCCCTTCTACATCAAGTTTGTTCCCCCATCCTTTCCATCTACCTCTGTCTTCATAGCACTTAACCTGTATGTGCTCTACACAGACAATGAAAGCAATATCTTACTCAAGAATCTGTTTTCCTTAAGGACATTAACCTATACATCAGGAATCACAACTACACTCTCATATTGACTAGCAGAATTACTTGATTAGGGAAAAAACCCAGTGTACCCATATAGTAATCTATTTTCTTCACATGAGTATTCCAAAGAAAGCCAGACACTCGTAATATGGCAAATAACGGATCTGAGAGAAAAGTAACTACTTTCAAGATCATCTATAATTTCAAAAATAGTAACAGTAATCACCTACTTATTCACAAACATTGACATTTTAACTCTCTTCATAAACCTCAATAATCTTTGCTTTTTTAGTGATGAAACAAGCACCAAGAGTAGCAGAATTACTGCTGTGTAAAAATGCTGGCAAGATTCTCAACATTTTATATAAGGCCTATAAGGACACTACCTCAGCAATGAACTTTGCAGCTTGTAACAAAGCATAAACCATGTAAACTTGAAATCTTTTTCAAGTCAAACCTAAATGTTCAGTTTCATCTAAATATTTTTTATTTATTCTTTCCACTGCATGCAGACTAGAAAATTTCACATTTTTCACATTCAACACCATTACTATTGTCTCAGGCAGCTAAATTGAAGTAGTGCTACACTCAGTTCAACGAAGAGGTCAATGTGCCTCAGTTGCCTGGAGACTGATGGTTGCTACAGCAGCACCAGATAAGCCAAGCTAAATAAGCTTCAGCTTGAAGGCAGAAAACATTTACTGCTAGACCGAAACATTGATGCAGTTGTCTCAGCATGCAGCACTGCGCAAAACCACGCAAGTGCCTTTCAGACTACCTGTATATTGTATAAGTCTACGCAAAGACAATCTTACTGAAGCAAAAGGAAAATACAGAAAGTAAAGATTTTAATTGGGCTAAATACTAGATTACTTGCAACTATGATTCCTTTGTTCTTAGTTGAGTCACATGTTAGGAGGAATTTTCCCTCTGGCTGTAAATTCTTCCTCCTTGCTACTCTCCTCCACCCCCACCCCAAAAATCCTCAGTTAGATTGAATGAGAAGAAAATTAGATTTTGACCCATTTTGCCTAGAAGTAACAAGGAATTAGAACAGCTTTTAAGTGACAAACAAGAAAATGGAGGTGGAAAAAACCTCTACCAGCATAGCTCTTATACATCATTTTGCAAGACTCTTTAAAGTACTACAACACAAACACGGTTTAGTGGTTTTGGAAGGAAAGTCACTATTTTGCATTGACTTCTTACAGCACAATACCAGACCCCTCTCTGTCTACAACATACCAAGGGATGCATTTCTACCGGTGCTGGCAACTTCCTGTGGCAATGAGTCCCAAGGATGAGCAACATATTCTATTAGTAATTATTTCTGTTCTGGATGAGCTGACTTTTCGTTTTATATCTTTTTCTTAAGTTATACGATAAGGAGAACAGAGTAATTTCAGCATCCAAACAGTCTGTGATCCATGTTGATATTTTACCTTTGACCCAGTGGGTAGGAATCTCTTTTGAGAGATCTTATCATCAAGAGGTGTTTTGATAGTCACATAAAATATGTTGATTAGTTTTCATGTATCCACCGTTTCTACTGATTAGAAATTCTAGTACCACAGTAAGGATATGATTTCCTTTTTCTGGAAGCATGCTGCTTAAACCATGCAATATCATTATCTCCAGATGTTTTATTAGTCTCTTTTTAATTACCACTCATATTAAAGGTAATACAAATCACCTTCAGAAAGACAAATGCAGAAAATACAACCAAATTGACCACAAATTTGTAAAACCTGCTACTTTTATGCTGGATCTTAAAGAAAAAAAATTTAGAAAAAAACTCAACCCCACACCTCACCCCACACAAAAAAATCCCAAACCAAACCACACCCCATACAGCAATGTATAAACTGAATTTTTTAAAAATGAACTAACAGAACTTACAAAACATACTGTTTATCTGCAGGAAAGATTACCTAACTTTACATTACACCTAATGAATTAGTGAATTAGTATCAGCAAAAGGAAAAGACTGGTATAACCTGAAATCATAATAACCAGAGGAAGCATACTTTGGAGAAATTTGGCAATACATTAACATATTGTCATAAGCACTGTCTATGCTTCACATAAATGACTGATTTCTAAGGGGTGAGAGGTTTCACCACGAGGCACCCAACTGCTACTAGCTTTGCAGATGAACAGGAGAAATCTATACTATCTGCACTCTGGGCTTCATAAGAGCTATTCTGGCATTCAACATCTCAACTACTTTTATATTAAGAAACAGACTTCAGGAAGTGGCGTGAAAAAATGTAAAAAGAGTGTGAGGATCTTCCTAAGCTATGGAAATCATCTCTGATTACATGTCTTATGTAATTTACCATAATTAGGATAAGTTCTTTTGCATTTCAAGAAATGATTGTTGCTTAAGTAAGTTTGCTGAGATCATTTCAACATCCCTAGTTTTAAGTCTTAAGACGTTACGATCCAAAGGTGTCTGCAAGAGTAGTACACTAAATCCTTAACTCCAGCCATTACACGCAGTTGTGATGTGTACCTTTGGGAGCAAAGCAGGAAGCTCACTTAAGCAGCCAACCACCTAGTGCAGGTTACCTGAAGTCTGAGACTTGTCACATCTGTCACATCCCAGTGTCCTAGAACTGAGGGCAATTTGTCTTTTTTCATGTATTCATTCTACTCCCCAAAGAAAAGTTCATTAAATACTGACAGATAATAGACCTGCCATTTTCTAGAGTACCCACAGAGAGGATGGACCGGAAACTTCCCTTAAACTGACATATATTTCTACCTGCCCAGCTCTAGAAAACTTCAGATGTTTAATATGAAGTTTTCCTCCCTTCTTCATATTTACTTTGAGCTAGGGGGGGCGGAAAAGCCCAACACAGGGTATGTTTCTCTGAGCAAGAGTGGGAAACAGAAGTGGGCAGAGGAGTATCCTCCTTGGCCATACTAAATTTGAGAGTATCGCATCCATAACTTGAGGCTACAACCACAAACTCAGCAGCAATATCAATCAGGTACCTTCATTTTACTGTCCCATGAAAATGCCCAAGTCCCCCTTTTGAAGACTTGCAAAAAAACCTCTCAACGTGAATTTTCAGCAACGACTAAAGACTACTTGTTGAAAATGTACTTCTAAATTCCCTCATCATTCCACCCGTTTTGGAAGGTGTAAGTAAGATTGCTCCCAAAACTGCTCCTAACATCTCTGTTGATAGGGACAAGAACCAAGAATAGAGTTCCTTTTCCCTGTGTTTTCACTTATTTTCCCATGGGTACCAGAATAGAAAAGAAAAAGGAGGATAAAGTTCCCTTGATAGCATGCAAAATAATGAAGAGACTTAAACTATGACAAGAAAATAACCATTAAAACAGGAAGCCAAAAATAGCATAAACTGCTGATGTGGAAAAAGAACAGGGGACTACAGAGATCCAAAATTAGGGACTAGACTAATTCAGAAAGTGAGAAAATAAAAACCACAGGACAGAAGCATCTGAAACATCAGGTACCCTACATTCATAACCTGAAAAGATCTCAGGATTCCTCAGCTTTCACATTCCCCTATTGTTAACAAATAACTCCAAAACTATTGGAAAAAAAAATATGCCTTATCTCCCTCCAAAAGCTGGATCAGACAAAGTAGGATAACCACTGCATGAATGCTAAAAACCCTGCTGTTTTTCTATTGCTCCTAAGGGGAGTAAAGCCAAACAAACTTCAGAAGGGATAATGGAAGTGATTAAAGCAAACTTATTTCACTTAGAATTGCATCTGAGTAGCAGCACCTACCTCCCCAATTATCATATCTCCACCATGGAGGCAGTAGTTCATTAAGTATGTTGAAGTGGACCTATCATGACATCACAAATAAATCTTGGACTAGAGTAACAAACTGCAACTATTTAGTTTCCCTATCTCTGTGCAAGCCACTAGGATTGCTCTTAAGAGACACTTGTCCTTCTCTTTATTAGCTGCTTCTGTGGCAAAAGAAGCACAGTGCATACAGTAAGAGATGGGAACTTAGGAAGAAAATAAAACAGAAGCTGCAGAGGAAAAAAAACAGCTTTAAAAAGAAAGAAGCCGCTAGAAAAAAAAAAACAAACCCACACACCACCACAACACATTTTTCCCTCTGTCCCAAGAAAGAGAAAATAATCTTTTGGATTACATCTATAAAACAGGTTAGTGACAAGTATGTGCAATACTGCTTGAAACTGCCTCACAGATGTGCTTATTACAGTCACTAAGAGCACAGACACCATCACATGGGAGAAGAAAAAAGGTCATCTAACAAAGTCACAGTTTGATCATATTAAATTTCCAGAATAAGAATAAATCCTGAAAATTTCTGAATAAACTGAGATTACTATAATGCAAATATCATACGTTACTGAATCACACAATGCCAGCATCAAAGAGTTGATGAGCTACAAATGTTTAAAATAAAAGGCTGTATGCCTTACAGAAACCACTATGTGCCACCTTCACTCCCACTAAAAATACTATTGAAATGAGATTACAAGATACTTAAATGCATTTTTTTCTTAAAAGGAATATAGTCTGAGAGATGGCTTTAATAATCAATAACTGGAAGAAAACCCAGTCAAAAATCTTTACTTCTATTTCTGCAGTATGATCCTGGTATTCTGTACTTAGAGATGCCAGAAACAAACAGCCACAGAGCATTAGTAGAGTAGTCTCACTCATTTAAGCCATCAAAAAGAATAGACAGCTCAACCAATTTCAGTCTTAGTCTTGACCAAAATAGCAAACGTTTCATTATAAAACACTAAATCTACTAAGCCAAAATTAAAAAAAAAAATTTAATCTAACAACTACCATTTCCTGGCAAGCAGAAAACAAATCCTGCTGTACAATACCAAAAGCTACTGAGGCACCCAGGTCACCACTTTTTTTTATGAGCGTATATTAACCACCAAGAATAATTTATCAGAAAGAGCAATAGAACAAACAGCTACAGAACAACACAGCAGGCTGACAAACATTTCTGCTATAATTGTGAAACACAACGAAATCTTTGAGAAAAAAACTGAACATAGGATCTTGGAGCGGTGTGACTTGGCTAAAAAGGGAAAAATTAAGGCACTATTCAAAATGAAAACACAAGAAAGTTATTTTTTTCAACAACAGCACAAATGAATATTCATGTAAAAGTTAAAGGCATGCTTCTGAGACAAAAGGCAGTAGTTTGGGATATAGTCATTTGCTGTTACATACAAAACAGGCAGTACTGACAAAGGTGTCAAGAGGATCAATTCACAGAAAACCAGGAGCAAATATTTGGTGAGCTGTACCTTCTTTCCTGTATCCCTTTTTCCCTATATTCTTGCAATTGTTAAATGCATTGTTATGCTAATAAAGCCTCACTGAATTAGCAAGTATAACCTATACGTGTATAACCTTGGGCTATGCCCAAGGCACATAAAAAAGAGGAATAGGATGCAAAAAAATCTGCATTTCCAGCAAGTAGCATTTTTACTAGACCGCTGATTCCCACCTGGTGAGGAACACCAGCATTTAAATTCAGTTATGGCACAGCATGGAACACGAGATAATAATCTCTTCTGGATTTATTAGATTGGAATAAAAATTATGAGTGGCATGAGGGAGAAAAAAAATGAGACACAAAAGAAAAGGTGTTTGCAACGAGGCCCATACTGTGTTTTTGTCTTAAAAGCAAACAAACAAAACCCACAGTATGGGAACTATCATACTTGACAATAGAATAAAAGAATCAAAATCCAGGATTTTGAAGTTGCGCGCTTTTTTTAAGCTTTTAAATCAGTGTTGTTTAGTTGTTGAAAGAAAAAGCAGCACTTCAGGGTTTTAATCACTAAAGTTGTATATGGGCATAGCAGTTACTCAAAAATAACAAAAGGCATAGCAGTATTACCTAATTTTGTCACTTTAGGATGGTTTCTTTCATTTGCTTGCAAGTTTTCTTAATACTATGAACAAAATTTTCTGTATTTGAAAAAGGATTACTGTATTCGTAAATATATATGTATTTTCTGTATGTATGCCTACCACAACCTCCATAACCTCCTAATCAAAATAGTTCAGCCTATTTTGAGACCTGCATTTTTTCTAAGCCCTCCTCTTTAAAATGTCTTAACACCCTTGCTTTAAAAAAAAAGGGATGCAAAAAATCCATCAAAAATTTACAAATTCATGATGTTCCCAAAATAATAATTAGAAATGCCCAATAGAGATCTAAGAAAACGTAACAGCTTAAGTCTTAGAAGAGTGCACCTTAGCAGCACATCTGACGGTATTCCAATTTTTTGCACTATTCCAATTGCATATCTGCCATCCTTACCAAATAACTGAGCAACCAAGGTTTGGCCATACTTGCTCTCTTCACTAATAGGTTAAATAAAACCTCCTTTTTTACTTATTAATTTTTATCTGCTATAGAAACACAAGCTTACCTTAACTTATAACCATTGTATGTACACCTAGGATCTTGGTTGATCACTACTCAAAAAATACATTAGCACACTGTTATTTGAAGATTTTCATGGTCAAGAGGTGGGTAAACACTGAGAATACATCCACAAGAGCCCAGTAAGCAGACAGAGCACTCTGATTAAACTTTGCAGAACTAAGTAGGTAAACCCTAACCCCTGAAGTATAATCAGTCATTTATGATAACTGCATTTAAAAACAAAAACAAAAAAACCACCACCAACCCTAACTGGTTCTCTCGAACTGCAGAACAACTTCATGGTAAAATACACTCTCTTGAGTATCTTCAAACACTAGTAATGACCTCATGAACTGAAACTGGAAAAGACTCCCAGAGTCCAGAAAAAACAAAAGCACATTAAAGATGGTTGTCATGATTTAGTGCAAATCAAAGGCACTTCCAGCCGGGAGACCTGCTTGGTATTTTCAAGTCTTGAAAGTCAGGAAAAAGCATCTGATCTGCCTGGTGCAATGACAGAAGTAACACCAATCCTAAACCTCAACCAGGACATGAAAGCACTTCGTATTTTAAAATTCAAAAGAGACACCCATCTTCTTTCTCCTCCATGCTAGAAAGTAGCCTGTAAACTCATTTTCCCCATGAATGAGGAAGAACTGTGTCCATGGACCTTCAAGTCAACTGACTGTTCACCTCTTGCCACTACAGCTTCTGTGTAGGAATTCTCTCTCAAAACTGATAAATCCAGTAGGGTAAAAAAAAAACAGAATGGTGACAGTTAAAGCCATTCAGCCTCAGCTGGAAACTTCTGTTGCCTACCTGCTGGATGTTACTGGATGCCAGACAAAAAGGACAAGTGCCAATCTAACTGCAAATGGTGAAGACGGTGGATACAGAAGGGAAAAGAGATTGGAACAATAAATATAGGTGCCTCAGTTGTAGAACATAACTTAGAGACATGTCATGATACACAGCTTATCTAAGGCATGATGTTTGGTTGAAATATCAATGCCTGTAAAATGGTTTAGCTGATGGAAGGACCAAGTTCAAATTCATGCATTGACACCACTGATGTAAGAAAAAGCAAAGACTATGCCTTTACCAATTTCCAACTGGCAGACCCGAGTTAGCAAAGTGTAGTCCTAGAATCATTGAAGCAGCATAGGACTTTGTTGATTCTCTGTGCAAACACAGTTCCCTTTTAAGGTGGTCAACCAAAATTTCTCACCATTTGAGCCTCCCTTTATAGTTCAGAACCAAATGACTCTTCAAATGGTAGTAGCTGTGAATAAGATCCTGCCAAGTAAATCTATGACCACTTGAAAACAAGGTAGGTACAAGGTAAGATACATGACTCCTGGAGGAGCGGGGCGATGGGGAAGGAAAAAAAAAAACAAACCCAAACAACAGCACCACAAAAACCCCAATACACCTCCCAAAAACAGAGCCAAAGGGAATACAGGAATTTGAAGCACTTAACCTATGAGGGGCACTCTAGTTCAGCTAAACACTAAGAGAAAGTGCACCTCCTAGGGTATACTTCACCTTTTTGTGACAACATGAGAAAAAAAATACTATGGTATTTCTGTTCCTGTCTGCTAAATATGGGCTCTGTTCCATTGCTTTTTTAATCCGTTTATCCTCTGACGGAGTTTAACACATAGAAGTGATGGTGCACAATTCTTCCTTATTTAACTTTTCCATGTCATTCGTGATTTACCGACCTCTCTTGTACCCCACCTCAGTGTCTCTTTTTCAGGCCAAGAGTCCTATACTATTTACTCATTCCTTATAAAGATGCCATTTCTTGCCATTGTTGACTACCATGGCTGCTCTTATTGAATAGAAACTGCTTTTCCCTTTAACATGAATTTCATTTGCCCTCTTACCACCTTGTCAACATAGGCTGCTGAGGTCTTTCAGCAATTTGTGACAGCTGATCTTCATAATAGCTCACTGCATAACCTAGCATAATCAGCAAACTTGGCTTCTGTTCCTCCTCGTTTTCCTAGATCATTTATGAAAACATTGAGCTGTATGAAAGGCCATAACGCTGATCTTTCCAAGATTCTGGTGGTAAAACTCTCCACTGTGAAAACTGTGCATCTATTTGTTTGGAGGTTTTTTTAAATTTTTTAATCTGCTACTAAACTATGACACAACCTCTCCCCTTATCTCCAGACTGCTCAATTTAAGTGTCTTCAGGGAGTTAGGTTGTGTAACGCTCTTTGGGAATAAAAGACAAAGATAGACGGAAAGAACAAACTAACTCCAATTGGTTGTGATTTCCCTTCACAAAAGCTATATTGGCTCTTCGCCAAAGCACTGCATTTTTAATTCACTACTTTAAAATAGTTTCTATCAATTTGTCCAGAGATGTCACCCAATTTTGTGTGAAACTGGCCAACAGGTTCCAAAGTTACAAGACAGAAAATCACACCGGCATAATGCAAGACTTATTTCTTTAGGAAACCAGTCCACAAGAATTACATAAAAATATGAACTGCCACCTATAACAACCAAGTGTTATTTAATATTGAAATGTATTCTATGTTGGCCTGCACACAGTATTTCTGCTATATATATGTACCATACACACGTGCATGTGCAAGTACACACACACACGCATAAGTACATATGTATTAAGCTTGATTTTAATTCTGCAGGTTTATATCCACTGTCTTAAATTACTGTAGACTCTATAAATTAAAAGTTGATGCCTTATATGCACACACACAAAAGTTATATTTGATACACTCATTGTAAAACAGATTTCCATTAGGAAATGAAAAATATAATAAACATGAAATATAAAAACATCATGTCCAGTACAGTATTCCTTCATACTTATACTCTAATTGTGGTGGCTCTCTACACCTATGATTTTGTACTCTCTTGCCTTGATAAATGCAATCTTAAATTAACTTAAATTCATATAAAATGCTACCATAAAGATATTTTTTCTGGTTCATTACTGCGACTATGTCACCTTTCTGCACTCCTCCAGTGCCTCCCTTATTTCTTCACCATCAAATATGAACTACGTATCTTCATTTATATGACCTTTCAAATACAAAACTGTAGCATATATATCAACTTTCATTTGCTATTAAGATGTCAGCCTTGGCCACCTCTTTGCCAGGGCTAGCCTTAGTTGTCCATTTGTCAAATCTCCCAAATAAACCCCTCTGTACTTTGACTTGATACCAGCATTTTTGCATAAAACATGCAGAACTATGTCTTTTCCTTTTTAAAAATCTTTTCTTAAAATGTTCTGATAACAGACACTGGTTAGTTAGAGCACTGATGAACTGTAACCAGCATTTATGCTACTAGTCATAATATAGTCATTATTACTACACACTTCCACAGATCATTTATAAAAATCTGTGTGCTCTACGAAGATGGGACTATGTAATATTACACAGTACTTCTAGCCAATGTAAAGTTTTCACAACAAATACAATGTTTATTAATCTGTTTTCCAAACAAATTATTCTTTTAACATTGAAAATAAGCAGGTCAATAACATGGTTTGCTATCTTAAACTCTTGTGATAGTTTACCTGAGTTGCAGCAACAACAGTAGTTATAGAAGGCGCAGTTGAAGGTGACAGAGCTCCCACTTGCTGCAAGTGGCCTGAAGCCTGCTGAGGTAAATGAGAACTGGAAACGGGAGTGCTAGATCCTGAGCCAGATACTGCATTTGGAAATGATACTGCTACATCATTGCTGCTAAAAATACCTGAAAAAAATTACAAAAATTATTACATGCATCTCTCTCTCTTCCCCTCCCTCTGTTTTCTAGTAACCATGTAAATATGCAGTAGAAAATTAAGACAAACAAGATCACTTAATACATAATGCAGAAAGTTCCTGTGTTGAAATTCTAACCATGCTGATTGATAAAAGTGCTCTCATCATTTGACATTCTACAGTTCAGGGAACAGAGATTGATTCAGTTCTAAGTTTTTATAAAACTTGTGATAAATCAATTTTTATGTGCATTACAAACTGCTCAAATATTAATGGTAGCAGAATTTTTGGCTAAAATGCCTGCCTTCAACTGAGTCTGCTATCAGAGTTTGATCTTTCAATTAATTACTGTAAAAGTTAAAGTAGATAAAGAATGAAGTATTGGGCTATATAACAGAACATCCACAATACAAACGGAAAAATACTTTTTAGCTTTAAAGTAAAATGTTTCTGAACATCATACATTTGTCCAAAACTGTAATTTTCAGTACTAAGGAATGCTTGTGTTATTTTCAGAAAAATATTGACAGCATGTCTGAGGACAAAGTACTCAGATTTGCTGGTAGAACTGTTAGTATTTCTTTTATTCACACAGTAAAACTCCATCCGTGATCTAAGAATGCTTGACTAACATCTCTGCTAGAACAGCCAACAAGTAAGTGACTAAACATGTTAACATTAGTCAGACTTGTATGTTAGCAATTTAAATAGGAAGAGTTCATACCCCTCTGTGAAGCCGTTACTTCTGTTCATCTACATGCAGGGTAAAGTTCATTATACAGGTTGGGAAAAAAACCCTACTGACCAGAAGCCCAGGACAAGAAGTAGTACCTGTCTATGAAACTGTTAGGCTCCACGTGCATTAGATAAGTGAGCTGTCAGCTGGCCAAGGAATATCAAGCATGGTAGCACTGAACTGCAGTTAGAGGAAGAGTGCCACAGGGAGTAAACAGAAGTAGAATGAACATGGTTAGATCAAAAAAAGCAACAGAACTGAAATGCCAGTTAGAAGGCAAAGGTGGAGCTAGTTTGTCACTCATACAAATAATGATTTGAAGAAGGCAGTGACAATAAGAAGATATGCAATGTTAAAATACCATTCACCACCCAGCAATCCCTCTGAGCACAGGCAGTCAAGGGAGACTAACATCATCCAATTCCACACATAATATGCAAACACTGATACATCTTAAATTCCCTGCCTCTATTAATTGTCAAGAAAAGTGGAAGAGAAAACCAGCCAGACCCAACAGAAAAAGGCGATATGAAAAAAACAGCTGAAGACACATTCCGACAACACTTTTTTCCTGCCTAACCGAGGTTAGTGACTTCTTACCATCTTCTCCCCAATCTCTTTAGCATAGCACAATTCCATACCAGCTCTGCTTTTCTACTGAGCTTCCTATCTTTCTCCCTTTCACACACCTCCCTCGGTCATCTTCTCCTCCCTCTTTTTTTTGGTCACCATCCCAAAAATCTACAGTTATGGCATTACTAGCAGTTAAGATCCTTAAAGCATTCATTTTCTTATGACCTTTCTCCAATTACATCTGCCTCATCTAACTAGACAGTAAATTCTATGGATCCTGCTCTAGATTTGTCCCTGCACATCACCAAAATGGACATGATTAACAAATAGCCTTGCTACTGAGTCTACTGTAAAATGTGATACAATTACAACCACAAAAACTGAAATATACTCCAGGATCTCAAAAGATTTTTTTAAAATCTGCTTTCAGAGATTTCAAATTAATAGAAGGATGAGACTTTATACTCTTTGTATTTTGAATGCATTAGAACAACTAAACATACAAAAATTCTTGAAAAATATTAGATTCTCATGCAATTATCTGGCTCCAGGAACCATTAATTTTAATGGTAAAAATAATGAAATATCACAACACTTATGTTCAAATCATAAGAGCTTGTCACCACAAATGCTATCACTCCCATAAAACGTCGAAGATAATGAGCAGAGAAAAACTTTTAATGAGAATCAAGTAGTAAAAAATAAAGATATTTTGCCAGAAAGGTAAAACAACTCCAAAATTTTAACGCTATTATAGATTCTTTTTCTTAAGTTTTCAAAATCTTACATATTTAATAACTGCAGAGCTGCTGCTGTGTCTATTTTAATGATAAGGTTTATTCCTCCTCTTAAAAATAAAATCCTGGAATACAAACAGATAGCTACAAAATCACAGGCAAGAAGCTATTTCAAAAGAAAGACAAGCAGTAAACTAGTTTGCCAATGGAATGAGGGAAGTTATTATTTGTTGCTAGTAGTAGTAGTAGTAAAAACACACACTATTTGTTGCTGATGCAAAATACAGGACAGATATGACCTATCCACACACTCTTGTTTGGCCTATTTCCATTTAGCAATACCTTACTTAATGCATAGAGTACATGCATCTTCTGGAACTAGTCATGCAACCAAGATATTACTCCATGCAGCATTTGACTAAGAACTGTATGCTGAACATAACAAATAAACCCTTGACACTCACACCCTTCATAAAATACCTGCATAAAAACTATGTGCATATCATATTAGAAAACTAAGACAGTACATATTTGAAATGTCTCAAACATATCAAGTTGTCCTTTTGAGGATTTGGAAGAGAGAAATCACTTTCTGGATCAGGAGGGAATAATAACAAAAGCCTTAACAAATCACTATAAACCACATAGTTTGTTTTAAACATCAATCTTGAAGTCCTTCCCATATTACTGAAAAGCCAAATAGCTATAGCTTCTGATGAATGGCACTGTGTAATTTCCCAGAGACAGAAACAGCATGGTTAAATATTATCTTCAGTGTTTTAGGCAGAACACACTTCTTCAACTGTAGAGGGAAATGGACATGTAACACTGTTCAGGTGAAGTT